>NC_092739.1:22875097-23548607 GCF_047496795.1 Chiloscyllium punctatum
TCAAGATTGGCGCTCCTGCCTGAAGATGGTTGCAACCTTTTCAACCTGGTCCTTTTGTCTGACACGAGGCTTTGCTATCATTCAGGATTGGAATCTTTGACACACCTTCTTCTCCAGTTAGTTAGTTAAATGTCCAAGCCCATCTTTTGCATATCATGTGGGAATGCTGATTGAGAAATAGTGTTTGTAGGTTAGTAACCTGACTGTGATTATTTGAGCAATATCTGTGACTAATTGTGTAATAGATAGGATATGAGACATTTGCAGATACATTCACTGAGGTTGATAAACATATGAGGTTCTTAAGAAGAAGGGTTACACTTGAAATGTTGACTTCTCCATCTCCTGATGCTGCTTGGCTTGCTGTTTTCTTCCAGCCTCCTGCTTGACTACTTAACATTCTCTAGCATTGTATCCAAGATCTCAAGAGCCCTTTGATCTCCAAGGCTATCTCCTCCCACTGTCTTTTTATTTGATCTCTGAAGGTGTATTGGCTAGTGCAATACAGAAAATCTCTCCTGTCTTCCACCTCCTTCACCAAAACCTCAGTACAACAACCACATACTGTCTCCTATGTTTAACCAATGTTCATCTTGCTGAGATCACACCGAACTCCTACAGGACTACCAGTACCAGCCTCTATGTAGAATTTATCTCCCCTTTAAGAGAAGTGGGCTTGCTCTAAGCAGTTGGAACACGTACTGATTTTGGACTCCCAACTGATGTGTACAGTCAATTAACTTTTTTTTAGCACAGGATGCATACAGAAATTGTGTAAATGAGCAGACAGCATGTAGATGGTCTGCTCTCAACATTACGCTCAACTGACAAGGATTAATTGAGCGTCACAAATTCACACCAGCTTTTGTGGATTATCCCATTATTTCAAGCCAGTTCTATTACCTGATATGGGCTCATTACTCTACCAGCATTTCAAAATCAAAAAATGTTCCAACCCCTGCCCCATGAGTTAATTCTGAAGCCCTACCTTTATCACCACCTCAGTGTAAGGTTTTATGACTTAGTTGCATGATAGATTTCTGATGATACTAAACAGTACCCTTTAACTACATTGTTAAATATAAAATGGATTGGTCCATTATTAAAGAAGAGGCTTGTTATGCACTATCATAATTTCTCTAAAATACTATTTAGTAAATATAGTGCAGCAATAAAAGGAAATGCACTTAAAGGAAAGCAAGTGCCACATTCTGAATGTATTGTCAAGCAGCATAATCTTCCTTCATGTCAAAATTAAAAAGTTAGCAGACTCTCTCAGAAAGTAATTCTAAGTATTTCCCTAAGTATTTTCATAATGAAAGGAATGCAAGTTCTGCATGGCAAGAATACAATATTAGAATAGTTGAGTCAGAGATGATCCAACACGTGTATAGCTTCTTGTCAGTAGGAGTTTATAATGGTGCCATGGTACAACCAGGTGAGGAAGGGTACATGGCCTTTTTCCCCTCTCTATGCTTGACTGCAACAGTTTTGATTTAGATATAATTGCCAATTCAGTGATATTTAACTGGTTATATGCTGTGACTGTTTATGCATGCACACATACAAATGAATTACAAAGTGGGAGGGTGAATTAAGCAATTTAAAGTTCAGTGAAACTGAAGAGATATATGGATCTTGCAGGTTGGCGAGTTGGTTGTCTTCAGGCTAAACTAACTAGCCTTTCTGTTCTGGGCACAGAGTAGAGGAGGACAATGATGTTTGACTTATCTGCTCTTCTGGACAAAGCAGCCACTAAGTTGATTGTTCACTCTCTGCCACAACAGTCAAAGCAACAGATGGGGCTCAAAATTCGCATCGAGGGAGAAAAAGAAATAGATAGAGTTAAAATGCACTCAGGGTCTTACCTCCTCAGCATTTCACTTACTTGTGCTCAGGTCTGCACAATATAAGAAGTGTTTAAACGCAAATTAACTGTCTTGTTACATGATCATTCTCTCTGCAGTTGCTGAGTGACCCAAAAAAGGTTAAAGCTAGATAGCTAGTATATTCCACTTGTCTGGCTTACATCTCAACTGGGCAAATTCCTTTCATGTTAAGTAATAAATGAGTTGCAACTTGTTTAATGGTCTGAGGTAAACATGTTAACTAAAGAAAATAATTTTGCTTGAAAGCAGAAGTTTGCTGAAGAAAAAGCTAGGTTACCGCCATGTGGGGCTTTAGCTGAGGTTTGGATGCCTGCAGCAATTTGTTGAGCTGAAAAGGGTTAAATCTGTCTTTCTGCTAATTCTAATAAGACTGCTTTAAATAGTTCTTTATAGTTTTTGTTATGTGTTAATAAACTTTTATGCTTTTTTAAAAAAGTAAACTGGCAGCTTCTTGTGAATATGTTCAGTGACTGACCACCATGGTAAATAAGAAGAAAAAATAAAACATGTGGGCTATCAACACTGTGGGATCTGATTTGCCCAGCATGACCATCATCTGGGATCATAACACTGAAAATGGATGCAAATACTTAGCTTTTTCTTTTGCACTAATGTGCTGGGTTTCCCGAAAATTGATGATGGGAATATTTGTAGAACTGCCTTTTCTTTTTGTTGTTTAATTTTCGACTGTCATTTGTGATGAGATATAGCAGGATTGTAGATCTTAAATCCTATCTGTTGGATTGTGGAATCTCTTTGCCCTGTCAGTTGTTTGGTATACAAGTAGTCGTAGAGATGTATAGCACGAAAATAAACCATTCGGTCCAAATCATCCATGCCGACCAGATATCCCAACCCAATCTAGTCCCACCTGCCAGCACCTGGCCCATATCCCTCCAAACCCTTCCTATTCATATCCCCATCCAAATGCCTCTTAAATATTGCAATTGATATGCTTCCACCACTCCTTCTGGTGGCTCATTCCATACACATTCCACCCTCTGTGTGAAAAAGTGGCCCCTTAGGTCTCTTTTATATCTTTCCCCTCTTACCCTAAATCTATGCCCTCTAGTTCTGGACTCACTGACCCCAGGGAACAGACTCTGTCTATTTAACCTATCCATGCCCCTTATTTGTTTGTAAGCCTCTATAAGGTCACTCCTCAGCCTCCGACACTCCAGGGAAAACAGCCCCAGCCGTTCAGCCTCTCCCTGTAGCTCAAACCCTCCAACCCTGGCAACATCCTTGCAAATCTTTTCTGAACCCTTTCAAGTTTCACAACATCCTTCAAACAGGAAGGAGACCAGAATTTGCACGCAATATTCCAACAGTAGCCCAATCAATGTCCTGTACAGTCGCAACATGACCTCCCAACTCCTGTACTCAATATTCTGACCAATAAAGGAAAGCATACCAAATGCCTCCTTCACTATCCTATCTAGCCTGCGACTCCACTTTCAAGGAGCTATGAACCTGCACTCCAAGGTCTCTTTGTTCAGCAACACTCCCTAGGACCTTACCATTAAGTGTATAAGTCCTGCTAAGATTTGCTTTCCCAAAATGCAGCACCTCGCATTTATCTGAATTAAACTCCATCTGCCACTTCTCAGCCCATTGGCCCATCTGATCAAGATCCTGTTGTAATCTGAGGTAAGCTTCTTCGCTGTCCACTACATCACCAATTTTGGTGTCATCTGCAAACTTACTAACTCTGCCTCGCATCCAAATCATTTATATAAATGACAAAAAGTAGAGGATCTAGCACCAATCATTGTGGCATTCCACTGGTCACAGGTCTCCAATCTGAAAAACAACCCTCCACCACCATCCTCTGTCTTCTACCTTTGAGCCAATTCTGTATCCAAATGGCTTGTTCTCCCAGTATTCCGTGAGATCTAAGCTTACTAACCAGTCTCCCGTGGGGAACCTTGTTGCGTGCCTTACTGAAGTCCACATAGATCATATCTACTGCTCTGCCCTCATCAGTCCTGTTTGTTACTTCTTCAAAAAAACTCAATCAAGTTTGTGAGACATGATTTCCCACACACAAAGCTATTTTGACTATCCCTAATCAGTCCTTGCCTTTCCAAATACATGTACATCCTGTCCCTCAGGATTTCCTCCAACAACTTGCCCATCACCGATGTCAGGCTCACCGGTCTGTAGCTCCTTTACTTATCCATACCACCCTTCTTAAACAGTGGCACCATGTTAGCCAACCTCCAGTCTTCTGGCACCTCACCTGTGACTATCGATGATACAAATATCTCAGCAAGAGGTCCAGCAGTCACTTCTCTAGATTCCCACAGAGTTCTAGGGTACACCTGATCAGGTCTTGGGGATTTATCCACCTTTACCCGTTTCAAGACATCCAGCTCTTCCTCCTCTGTAATCTGGACATTTTCCCCACAGCCTATACCTTCCATATCCTTTTCCACAGTAAATACTGATGCAAAATACTCACCTAGCATCTCCCCCATTTTCTGTGGTTCCACACAAAGACCACCTTGCTGATCTTTGAGAGGCCCTATTTTCTCCCTAGTTACCCTTTTGTCTTTAATATATTTGTAAAAACCCTTTGGATTCTCCTTAATTCTATTTGCCAAAGCTATCTCATGTTCCCTTTTGCCCTCCTAATTTCTCTCTTAAGCATACTCCTACTTCCTTTATACTCTTCTAAGGATTCACTCGATCTATCCTGTCCATACCTGACATATGCTTCCTTCTTTTTCTTAACCAAACCCTCAATTTCTTTAGTCATCCAGCATTCCCTATACCTACCAGTCTTTCCTTTCACCTTAACAAGAATATACTTTCTCTGGACTCTTGTTATCTCATTTCTGAAGGCTTCCAATTTTGCAGTTGTCCCTTTACCTGCGAACATCTGCCCCCAATTAGTTTTTGAAAGTTCTTGCCTAATACTGTCGAAATTGCCCTTTCTCCAATTTAGAACTTCAACTTTTAGATCTGGTCTATCCTTTTACATCACGATTTTAAATCTAATGGAATTATGTCAGTGCTCCTCCACTGACACCTCAGTCACCTGCCCCACCTTATTCCCAAGAGGAGGTCAAGTTTTGCACCTTGTCTTGTAGGTACATCCACATACTGAATCAGAAAATTTTCTTGTGCACTCTTAACAAATTCCTCTCCATCTAAACCCTTAACACTGTGGCAGTCCCAGTCTATGTTTGGAAAATTAAAATCCCCGACCATAACCACCCTATTATTCTTACAGATAGCTGAGATCTCCTTACAAGTTTGTTTCTCAATTTCCCTCTGACTATTAGGGGTCTATAATACAATCCCAATAAGGTGGTCATCCCTTTCTTATTTCTCAGTTCCACCCAAATATCTTCCCTGGATATATTTCCAGGAATATCCTCCCTCAGTACAGCTGTAATGCCATCAAAAATGCCACTCCCCCTCCTCTCTTGTCTCCCTTTCTATCCTTCCTGTAGCATTTGTATTCTGGAACATTAAGCTGCCAGTCCTGCCCATCCCTGAGTCATGTTTCTGTAATTGCTATGATGTCCCAGTCCCATGTTCCTAACCATGCCCTGAGTTCATCTGCCTTCCCTGTTCGGCCCCTTGCATTGAAATAAATTCAGTTTAATTTATTAGTCCTACCTTGTCCCTGCCTGCCCTGGCTGTTTGTTTGACTCGCTTCTGTTCTCAACAGTACCCGTTTCAGATTGATCTCTTTCCTCACTATCTCTTGGGTCCCACCCCCCACCCCCCACCTTACTCGTTTAAATCCTCCCAAGCAGCTGCCAGTACATTAGCTGCCAGTACAATTTCCCTGCCAGTACATTAGTCCCCTTCCAATGTACGTGCAATCCATCCTTCTTGTGCAGATCACTTCTACCCCAAAAGAGATTCAAATGGTCCAAATATGTGAATCCTTCTCCCATACATTAGCTCCTCAGCTATGCATTCATCCACCCTATCTTCCTATTCCTGCCCTCACTAACTCGTAGCACCAGGAGTAATCTAGATATTACTACTCTCGAGGACCTTTTTAAATTCCTGCCTAACTCTCTGTAATCTCCCTTCAGAATTTGCCAAAGCTATCTCATGTTCCCTTTTTGTCCTCCTGATTTCCCTCTTAAGTGTACTCCTACTGCTTTTATACTCTTCTAAGGATTCATTTGATCTATCTTGTCTATACCTGACATATGCTTTCTTCTTTTTCTTAACCAAACCCTCAATTTCTTTAGTCATCCAGCATTCCCTAGATCCACCAGCCTTTCCTTTCACCCTAACAGGAATATACTGGCTCTGGAGTCTCATTATCTCATTTCTGAAGGCTTTCCATTTTCCAGCCGTCCCTTTACCTGCAAATATCTGCACCCAATCAGCTTTTGAGTGTTCTTGCCTAATACCATCGAAGTTAGCCTTCCTCCAATTTAGAACTTCAACTTTTAGATCTGATCTATCCTTTTCCATCACTATTTTAAATCTAATAGAATTATGATGAGATTCTCTACAGTGTGGAAACAGGCCCTTCGGCCCAACAAGTCCACACCACCCCTCCAAAGAGAAACCCACCTACACCCATTCCCCAACCCTATATTTACCCCTGACTAATGCACCTAACCCTGTGGGCAATTTAGCATGGCCAATTCACCTGACCTGCACATCTTTGGACTGTGGGAGGAAACCGGAGCACCCGGAGGAAACCCACGCAGACATGGGGAGAATGTGCAAACTCCACACAGACAGTCGTCCGAGGTGGGAATTGAACCCAGGACCCTGGTGCTGTGAGGCAGCAATGCTAACCACTGAACCACCATGCCGCCTGTGGCCCTAGAGTGCTTTCCCCACTCACACCTCAGCACCTGCCCTGCCTATTTCCCAAGAGTAGGTCAAGTTTTGCACTTTCTCTCATCGGTACATCCATGTACTGAATCAGAATTTTTTCTTGTACATACTTAACAATTTCCTCTCCATCTAAATCGTTAACACTATGGCAGTCCCAGTCTAAGTTTGGAAAGTTAAAATCCCCTACCATAACCACCCTATTATTCTTATAGATAACTGAGATCGCCTGACAAATTTGTTTCTCAATTTCCTGCTGACCAATGTGACGTCTATAATACAATCCCAATCCCTTTCTTATTTCTCAGTTCCACACAAACATCTTCCCTGGATATATTTCCAGGAATGTCCTCCCTCAGTCCTATGGTGTAGTTTCACCAGGTTGACACATAACTTTTAGGGAGGCTCAGTGTAGCTCATTGCAGCTCTCCCGCAATCTTCATTGAACCAGGATTGATCTCCTCTCTTAAGGGTATTGTGAGAGTGGCGAATATGCCAGGCCATAAATTTTCTAATTGTGGTTGAATTCAATTCTTCTGATGGACTACAGCACATCTTGGATGCCCAGCTTTGAATTTTTAAATATCTTTGAAGTCTGTCTTGTTTATGGTAGTGTTTTTTAACACCGTGGACGTATACTCAGTTTTAAGAGGCACTTTTTCACCACACTGTGTCTATGGTGGTTACTCTTACCAAACTGTCATAGATACATCCATGGCAGATAGATATAATGAGGACAAAGTCAAATAAACTTTTCCTTATTATTGGTTCCATCACTTTGTCCAGCAGACTCAAATCTCATTTAAATCCATTCTGACACTGCCACTTCAGTCCTCTATTGCGCTGCAAGCCACTCTTGGTGACGGACATTGAAATCCACCATCCAGAATGCATTCTGTGCCTTTGACATCCTCAGTGTTTCCTCCAAGTGCTGTTCAGTGTGGAGAATTAATCAAGGGAAGTTGGTGGATGATATTCAGGAGGAGCTTTCCTTGCCCATGTTTAACCTGATGCCATGGACGTCATGGGGTTCAGAGCCAATATTGAAGACTTGGAGAGCAACTCCCTCCTAACTGCACACTACTGTGCCACCACCTCTGATGGGTCTCTCCTGCTGGCAGGGCAAAGCAATCTTAAGCTTTGAGATGCTCGTGCCTGGGACATTGTCTAAAAGATCTGACTATGCCTAAATCCTGGCTGTTGTTTGACTCTTCTGTGGGATGGCTCTCCCAGTTTTTGCAGAAGCCCCAAGATGTTAGTAAGGTGACCTTTCCAGAGTTGACAGGGCTGGGTTTACCATTGTCATTGCCAGTTCCCTGATCAAAGCCGAGCTTCTGTCTGGGTTCGTTCTTTACTCTCTAGCTTTGTAGCAGTTTGATACCAATTAGTGGCTTGCTAGGCCATTTCAGAGTGCGGTTAAGAGACTGTCAAATTATTGTGGGTGTGGAGTTAAGGACGGCAGATTACCTTCCCTATAGGGATAAAATGATGTTGCTATGAATGATGTAGTTAAGTGCATTGATCCATTATGGTTTTATAAATTAAGAAATAGGCTGCATCTTACATTTTGTAGCCCCAGCCCTATTAATATTCCAAAGACACTATGCATTTTTGGGATAAAATTAATTGAAATTGAACTCATTGCAGGAAAAGCCTCAGGAGAATTTCTATACTATTAACATTAATACAATAAGATTAGTTACTGAACAGCAAAGCATCAATTGTTCAATAAACAATGTATTGTATTTGGAACAACTTACTTCAAAGTTGAGATTTTACAGTGGGATTAACTGAATGCATCTTTTTTTACTGCTGTGATTTAAGCCTGATGCCTTTTACTGAAGGACAGATCACTAGGATAGTTGTTGTGCTAACTTATGAATGGATCTAAATTTGTTCCCACAGATTCTGTTTATAGTGCTGACATGTGGAGGAGAGCCCACACTTTTCAAAGCAGTGACTGAGCTTTTTTGAACTCATTCAAAATCAAGTTGCTAAAGCTTCATCCTTTGAGTTGTCTTGTTTCTTCCATCACTGGGTGATACTTGGCAATCCAGTGTGTCAGAAACACAACTAAAACCTTCTCTCTGTTTAAAGTACTACATTGCTCGTTGTGGCTGAATTGCAGAGTACTCCTACTTTTCGTTAAATGTGAGGCTGGTCAGAAGCTGACACATCTGCACTGTTGTGTTTCAATTGACTAACATGTTCTCCAGTCTATGTAATAACATGTTGAATATTAATTGCTCCAACTCAAAGCTTTCTGATACCTTGCTTTGTGCAACCACAATTTATTGTACAATTGCTTAATTGTTACAAATAGGGCAGCAGGATCGAACTGATATGTCATTTGTCTTGCGGTTGCATCTGACAGCCAAGTCTTTAATCATTCTGAAACTTTCTGCTTCTAAAGATCCAGCATTGTAGCTTTGTCAAGTAATTAATCATTTTCTTCTGAAGTCCTGAAGTTAGAAGCATTTAATCAGTCCATTTGAACCTGGAATTTTTGCCTCACAGAAACAAATTTATTCTCAGATCACAACAATATAATACGTGCAATGCAACATTGTAACTGGGTGCTTGCCTTTGACAGTCAAGAAAAGGTACTGCCCAGTGTTTGAAAAAACGTTGCATGAACAGCCATAGACGTCCCATTGCTGGAATGCAAACTTTGTACAGTACTTGTTTTAGGGAAAAACGATTGTTTCCCATTTCAGTTCCTTTCTTCCTTGGATAAACAATCTGCCTTTTTCAAAAAAAACGTGAACAATCTGTTTCTTATCTATATTCATAGCACGTTTCACAACTGGATAGAAGTGCCTTTCAAGTATAGGTACTGTTGTAATGTAGGAAAGCAGCTAATTTACATACTGTGAGCTTCAACAACAGCAATGCAACGACAACCAGATGATTTGCTTTAGTCATGTTGATTGATGGACAAACAACAACCTGGAGTACAGCCCAATTTCCTTTGAAATAATGTCGTGAAATGTTTTTCATTTATTTGATGAGACTGGCAGTGCTCAGATTAATGTCTCATTTGAAACACAATACCTCCAACGCTGCAGCATGTGCTTGGCAATGCGATGGGATATCAGTTTAGATTTACAGTTCACTGACCAAAGTGGGAGGCTTTTACATTGCTGAAATATTATTGAGAGACAAAAAAAACTGCAAGATGCTGGAATCCAAACAATTTGAGCAATGGATAGTCTGCATGGGCGCCTGAAAAAAAATGACTGATGGAACCCAACTGGGACTGACTTGACCTTACAGTAGAAAATACTGGAACTGTACAGGAGGTCAGGCAGTATCTAAGTGGGAGAGACAAGTTGACATTTTTGGTGGAAAGCTTCATCAGAACTAAGAAAAAGGGAAACAGAATTACATATTTAGATCCTTGGATTCTGGAGAAGTACTGGACGATTGGAAAACTGGCAAGGTGACTCCACTATTCAAAATGGGAGGCTTTAAGCTAATAACTATAGGCTGATTAGCCTAACATCTATTGTTGGAAAAGTATCAGAATTAATTACTAAGGGAGTAATGGCAGAATATTAGAAAATCATCTAATCAAGCAGTCAGCATAGCTTCATGTTTGACTAGTCATGTTTGATTAATCTATTTTTTCGAAGATGTATCAACCCATGTGAATTTTGGGGAACCAGTAGAAGTGTTGTGGTTGGCCTTCCAATGGTGTTTGACAAGGTGCCTTACAAAAGGTTAAGTTATAAGATAAGAGCTAATGGTATTGAGATAGCATTTTGGCAGACAGAGAATTGGCTAATGATTAGGAAACACCGAGTGCCGATAAGGGGTTCTTTTTCAGGAATGGCAACCCATGACCAGTGGTATTCCACATAGATCAGTTCTGGGACCACAATTCTTTTACAATATATATTGACATGGAGGAAGTAAAAATGTATTGTAACCACATTTGTAAGTAATACAAAAATAGATGGAAGGGCAGGATGAGAGAGGGATACAAACAATATACAAATAGACAGTGATAGATTAAGTAAATGGGCAAAAAAATTGGCAAATGGAGTAAAAAGTTGTGAAATTGGTCATTTTGGAAGGGAAAACAAAAGAACAGAATATTATTTAAATGTGTTGCAGAAAGCTACAACTCCACCATCTGTAGTCCTCACTTTCTCCCAGAAAGCAACAACATAAAGGGACTTGGGATAATTGTGTAGGAAATGCAGAAAGATAGCGCATAGGTGCAGCAGATAATCAGGAAGGCTAATGGATTCTTGGCCCTTATTTCATCGGGGCTGGAGAATCAGAGTAGGGAAGTCTTCCTGCAACAGTACAAAGTGAAAGCATATCTGGAATACTGTCAGTAGTTCTGGTCTCTTTATTTAGGTAAAGATATTATTTCATTGGAGGCAGTTCAAAGAGTTTCACTGGGATGGTGTGGAGTGATTGTCTTATGAGCAAAGATTAAACAATTGCGACTCGACTCATTGCAGTAAAGAAGAATGAGAGGTGATCTCATTGAAACATATAGGATTCTTAAGAGATTTGACAGGGTAAATGCTGAGAGGATATTTTCCCTCATGGGAGAGTATAGAACCAGAAGGCATAGTCTTGGAATTAAAAGGTGCGAATTTATGAATGAAGTGAGGAGGAATTTTTTTCTCTGAGGTTATGATTCTTTGGAGCTGCATACCACAGAGAGCTGTGGGTATAGTGTCCTTGTGTATATTTAAGGCTGAGATAGATAAATTCTTGATTAATTGGGAATTGAGGGTTATGGGGAGAGGGCAGACAAGTGGATGTGAGGAGCAGGCAGTGCAGATTCGAGGGGCCAAACAGCCTATTTATGTTCTTATTTCTTAAGATGGGTCACAATAAATAAATCGATGTATAGATATTATAAAAACTTCATGGAGTAGATTTTGATCATTACTGCCTGGAATAGTGAGATAGTTAGGAGTGTGTCCTCTATCCAACATTTTCCTAATCCATTACTCTTGAGAGCTGGGGGTGGGAGAATCTCCTCAGGGCTTTTCAAGTTCTACTTCAACAACTTTAATTGAATCTCTTGTTGGAGTAGGTGACACTGTGAAGAAATTGGGAAAATGCAACTTTTGATTTACTTAAAGTAGGTTGAAAAATAACCATGAATCCTGCACTCTTCCTGAATATCCTTGGCAAATATATTGGTTTCAAAATCCTATTAGTGGCATGATGGAGTATCCCCATTGGATATTTGCTGACAAATGCACTCAAATACTTGTCCATGCAGGAAGTGTGTAGGAATGATGCAACCCATTCATTTGCTCAATCACAATTCTGACCATACAGTGTACAGGTAGACAATTCTGCTTCTCTGCTTCCTGTCCCCATTGGTAGATTAAGTAACTAGCTCAAGGGGATGAGATTACATGGGAGATTCTTCAGTCATCAGATGTAAATCTGTCAGTTTCCATATGAAGTATAACAATCTGGTAATGTTACCTGCCATCGTAATTGAGGATGTGGATATTCAAAATCTTAGTATCTGAAATTCTTGGGTTTCCATTGGCTGAACGGTAATGGAGTAGCACTCCAGTCTACCTAAATCCAAGGCGTCCTGGTCTACCTAAATAAAAGGCATTTATGCCATTTTAGTTGGGGGGGGTGGGGAGAGCATGGAGGCGTTTTCCAAGTGCTTTCCATAAAAATTAAGATGAGCAAGTGGTAAAACTCCTTTTAGCATTAACTCTAACCTTGACATGCATCTTTGTTTATTGAACATTAAGTTATAGAGGAGTCAGAATTATCTCGGGCTTCACATTGGTAATATCATATTAATTTTGTTCAATCTCTGCTCTAAGTTCTGCATTCTGGCCCTGATTTTCCAGATCGTTAGTCAGGGAGTCTGATGATTAGCTCCCACTCTGTATCCTGGGTCAGGTTTTTTGCCATTGTGGGAAGTTCAAGTTTGGGAATTTCTTAACTTGACAGACTCATCTCCATAACAGCAAGGCCTTGCATGCATGATTTCTGCTCTGCCAGGGTGGGCTGAGATGTTGTCATCATGTTGGATCCTGAGCCGAAGAATGTGGTGCTGGAAGAACACAGCAGGTCAGGCAGCTTCCAAGGAGTAGGAAAGTTGACTTTTTGGGCATAAGCTTTTCATCAGGATTGTGTTGAGTCTACAGGCAAGCAGCTACAGAGGCAGTCAGGTCCTGAGGGTAGAAGGCCCATGTCATTCTTTGAGACTTTAGCCCAGTTTATATAAGGCTTTTCATCACATCACTCTCATCCCTCACCACTGCATTGCTCCTTGGCACCTCCATTTTGCCTCATACCCATATGCCATCTAACTATCTCATAGTGTTATGCTGCCATAATGTGCTTTTGTGTAGACTTCAGGAGACACTTGGAGATGAAAAAGAAACTGCATTCCTAATAATCTAAGAGTTTGCATTTGTATATATTGATATGGAAAAACATCTCAGTCATAAAACCATAAGACATAGGAGCAGAAATTAGGCCATTCAGCCCATGATACTCAAGAACCTATCTATCTCAGTCATAAATATACTCATGAACTTGGCCTCCACACCTTTTGTGGCAATGAATTTCATAGATTCACCACTCTCTGGCTAAAGAAATTTCTTCTTATGTCCATTCTAAAAGGTCTTCCCTTTACTGTAAGGCTGTGCCCTTGCGTCCTTATCTCTCCTACCAATGGAAACATCTTCCCAACACCTACTCTGTCAGGGCCCGTCAGTATTCTGTATTCTTCAATTAGATTCCCCCCCCCCCCCCCCCCCCCCCCCCCCTCATTCTTCTAAACTCCATCGAATATAGACCCAGAGTCTTCAAACGTTCCTCATGTCAAGTTTTTCATTCCTGGGACCATTCTAGTAAACCTTCTCTGAACCTGCTCCTGGGCCATTATATCCTTCCTGAGATATGGGGCTCAAAACTGCGCACAACATTCCAAATGTGGTCTGACCATTCAAACATTTTAAATCTCCTTGAGTAATCAGTCAAATTAAAAACGAACTTCTACTTGTTATCTTAGCTATGTAAAACTTTTCAAGCCTCATAAAACTGTCAGTCAAAATGTAACCTCAACCCTTGTTCAGATTAGCTATTGGAGGCAGAATTTAATGGTTAGTTTAGAGGTTATCCATTGCAAATATATTAAATGAACATCATGGATTATTTGGTATTAAGGGAAAGGTAGATGGTTTTTGAAGAATATGGTAGTGATTCTCTTTTCTGTAGTCACAGCTGCTTACCTAGTCTCTTTTGTATTTATTGTGCTGTGGAGACTGCTGTTCTGCTGTTCTCCCTATTTATTGCACATAAGCACAATATAATTCCCTTTGGTAATTTTTCTGGTCAGACAATACAAGAAGTACAGGGCATCTCCCACTTGGTAACCTGACATCAACATATACATATCAAGCTCTATACCTCTAGTTGTGCTATATACCATTCCAGTACTTATACAGCCGTCATCCCTCAGCTGAACTTATAATTCAGTGCAGTCCTGATGGAGTTTTACTATTGTCACAGGTGCAGTCCTGCAGAAAAAAAGGTGTTCAACCAACTGTTCGTCAACCTGTTCCAATAGATGCAACACACTTTGTGGCTGTGTAGAAGAAAAGCTAGATCTTTTCTTAGGGTCTTGATCAACATTGTTCTCATGACCAGTGGCCTTTTACTTCAACTGCTGGCTGTGTGACCTTGCAATCTGTTAATTGGTTGTGCCGCCCATTTAATATTATGTGGAGGAGCAGGTGTTGGACTAAGGTGGGCAAAGTTAAAAATCACACAACACCAGGTTTTTTTACTATAAAGTCTGTGTCCTATGGTCCTGCTCCACTAGCTACCTGACAAAGGAGCAGTGCTCTGAAAGCTTGTACTTCCAGATAAACCTGTTGGACTATAACTTGGTGTTCTGTAATTTTTAACTTTTAATATTAGTGCTTGCATTTCAAAAAACAGTTAATTAACCGTGAAGTACTTTGGCAATGTGATAAGTTTCAATACTAATCAGGGGTTTCTTTGTGTGACTTTGTAGCTGTCTCATTTTTATTGGCTTGCAGTTTCATTTTTAAAATTTTATTTATAAAAGTATTTTAAGTATGTAACAATAGTGCCACAGTACTTTAAAACAAACCACCCTCCAATGAAATTCTGAAGGTAATCAACATTGAAAATCACATTTGTTTCAAAAGTTTAATCATGTAATCTGATTATCAACATTCAGGAGCAAATGAGCAACATGCTTCAGATAAACTGTTTAGTGCCTGCTTAAAAATAACACACAAATGACAATCAGTTGGGCCTTGCTAACTGAAACGTGTACTCAAATAAATCTAATGTGATCAGGTGAGATGTTTAAAAGAAATTATGTCTAAGTTTTGATTAGAATGAAAACCAATGAGGGATTGTTCACTTGATAGTAAGTACAATTGCGTCTAGGTTTATAGTCTCCAGCAACAACATCATCTGGGTCAGAGGTCACCAAATCAGCTGATAATAACACACACCATTTGCCTGATTATTAGTCACTATCAATTACAACCCGCTCCCCCCCTGTCCCCATTTGGCGCTAATCTAAATAGCTAAACAAGAGAATATGAAGTGACAGGAATAGGCCTTTCAAAGCTAAAGGGTGCCAAATGAGCCTTCTGTGATTAACATTTTCATGGTTTCGGGTCAATCTTTTTCAGCTAATTGTTTTGACTTTTCTTCAGTAGATACGGGCAGGATGGTCATGTCAGTCTCTTGTGATTGGTGTAGTTGCCGGTGGCTTTCCACAAGATCCACATTCAGTCTTTATTGCTGTATTTGATGACTAAAGAAAGATGCATGTCCTTGATCAGTTGCCAGGACAACCATCATGCATGAGTGGAAAAGTTCATTACAGCTGTTTTGCAAATGAAGTACAGACCTGTCTGAGATAATTTTTTTTAAAAAGAAATGACTAATCCAATATGTTAGTATTCCATGTGACAGTATGAATAATTTCATAAATATTTTAATTACACTGTCTGCAGGTGTCTTATTTGCATAATAAGAACCATCCTTGAGTAATGCGACTTGGCTCAGTTTATTCAAACATATGTGCATACAGAATCACATCGCTTATCTTCTGGCCTGCAAGGTCAGGTTATTATTGTGTCTGCTTAATAGGATCCAGAGTGCTGGATGTGTTGCGAATTAACTTAGCTAGTTTATTATATATCTACATTGTAGATTCCCACTGGGGTGTCTTCTCTTCTGTCTCTGTCTACAGTGCATTAAAGTAAAATCCAAATCAAAGTCTATTTCCATATATTTTGCAGCTCCCTGAAAGCACTCATGTGATATGCATAAGCTCCTCTGCTGTTTCATCCTTGCCAATTGTTCTCGCCCACCTCTGTGTATTTTATCTCTGACCATGCGTCTTCAGTAGTGTTGAAAGATTAACATGATGTGACCTCTGACAATGCAGCATTCTCCCACGTTTTAGGTCAGCACACATGCTTTAATGATCTGTATGTGTGGCATCTGTATGTGTGAATTATAAGGGGATTGGTTAGGGGGTGGCTAAGGGAGCAACAACATAGTGAATTTGAGGAAATGGTATATGAGAATTTGTCTTCTTTAGTTCTCTGATTTAGTATTGTATTGTTATCACAATTGGGCTGGTATGTAGAGGACTAGCCAGCAGGGTCAGATACATGCAAATATGTCAAATACATGCAACAATTACTCATCTGCTACTTCAAAGTAAACCTGAGGATTTATGAAAGTAGTTATAGACTCAGCTCTGTAGTCACTGTGAATGGTAGTACTGTTGTCACTTGCTTAGACACTTTGATTAGGATCTCTGCTAATAATATTGTGCAGCAGAGGTTATTTATGCAGCTCTGTGGCTGTATGATCATTTCTTTATGAACTGTGGATATGTAGCCAGTCTATATGCTTGTGTCTCTTCTAGGGTGTTAACTGCCTCTGTGACAGGTGAGCATTCCAGGAAACTTTGACATGACCAGGAGTATTGTACCTTTTGAAAAGCTTCTTTCACTCTATTTTCTTGAAAAGTTGAAAAGTCTGTCAAAATAGAGCAATTAGTTCATTGGAAAAGGCAAAATAAGTCACCTCAGGAATGTAACTTGTTAAAGGTGTGCAGCAATATCTTAATGTCCACATTACTCTAGTCAACTTATAACCAATGTTTGAAATGGTTATCTGATTAGATTAGATTCCCTACAGTATGGATACAGGCCCTTCGGCCCAATAAGTCCACACCGATCTTCCGAAGAGTAACCCATCCAGACCCATTCCCCAGATTTATCCCTGACTAATGCACCTCACACTATGGGTAGTTTACCATGGCCAGTTCACCTGGCCTGCACGTCTTTGGATTGTGGGAGGAAACCCATGCAGACACGGGTGTACTATGCAAACTCGACACAGACGAGGCAGGAATTGAACCTGGGTCCCAGGTGCTGTGAGGCAGCAGTGCTAACCACTGAGCCACTGTGCTGCCCCAAACTGATAGTCAGTGGTTGGCGTTGGTTACCTGATAGTCAATGGTTAGCGTTGGCAGTTTTAGTTGGATTTGAACAGCTTTTCTCTTTGTTTATTAGTGCCATTGTTTATTGTGTGTATTCTATGAGATGATGCTCTCAGTACCAAATTCTGTACGTTGGACAATCAATTGCAAATGACAAATCGCCTGACTTGTGGCAACTGCAAAATTCCAGTTCTTAATTTTAAAGACTAAAAAATTGAGAGCGCTGCCACTTGGTCACATCAATCCTAAACTGGATTTTGTAAGTAGTATACTTTGATAACTATGAACCTGCATTGGGAATCTTCACTTATGAAGTTAATTAGATATAATCTCCCACAATTAGGAGAGAGGTAAATTCACAGAAAGTCAGATCTATTTCCTGTGATACAAATGTGACATTATAGTAGATAATTTTAATTTCAGTCAATCTGTTCTCCTTTGAAGTCAAAGCCAAATGAATTTGACATATCTGGTTAACAAATGTGGTCATCTTCGAAACTGTTTCAGTTTTATTTTTCCTGTAATTTTCTTCTTCCAACCCTTTACTTTTATTAGCATCTTACTAGGGTGTAGTTCCAGATGATCTCTGGCCTCTGGCCCCTCAACTGAGTAAATTTCTGAGTGATCTTTTTTTTATTCATTGAGGATAGTTATCACAAAGAGCTTGATTCTGTTTTTTTTCTGACTTTCCCATTCATGCAGCCCCAGCAGGGATAGTCGTTAGAAAGGCGCTCGCTCATAAGTGTCACCTTCCTAATTGAGTTGGTCTGCTGGCTCAGCTGTTATAGGGTGAACTAGACGACTATTGTAGAAAGCATGTTTGTATTTGGTCAGTCAAGTGTTCCCTTCAAGAATGGGAAAAAAAGGTCAATGAAGCAACGATATGGTATTTTTGTCACATACAAGTGATTTTATGGGGTGTTTATGGACTGGAGTTTACTCTACCCACACTGCACATACCAGAGTTTCCCATCCTACTATGGAGGGTTTTACCTGTTGGTGCAAGAGGATCACAGGAATGCTCAGCCCAGCAGGCTTCCTAGTGCAGACTGGGCCCCTCCTTAACTGGTCCCCTGAATTCATTGAGGGGCCCTCCACCCTGGTGTTAACTCCCTCCCCCTTTATTCCCCTCCATCCATGGTTTCTCAAACCTTGGTTCTTCCACCCATGTTGGAGATTACGCCAAACACTTCCTAAATTTAATGTGTCATTAAATAGCTGAGGGCATCCATTCTTCTGGTGGGTAGGATTCCCCTCTCCCTCAACATTTCAAAGTTGTTGGGAGTGCAGGATTATGGCACCTCATGTGTTATGATATTTCGTTATGTGCTTAAGAATGATCAAACACTGTTTTGAGGACTGTACTTCCACAAGAATGAATATAAAAGTACATTGAGATGGGAAAATGAGATTGGAATAGGCACATCTGTTTTTAATTTCTATACTTTTAATTTGGCATTTAAAAAGCTAATGATTTTGGAATTGTAGTTTTACTGTCAGGATGATGTAGATGAACTAATACATCTCTGTACATCAATATAATTCATGGATACCAGAGGATCACTTGTGTGCTAGCTGGAAAATATGTCTGGGTGTAATAGAGTGTATTATGACATTAGAGCTAGAAAATTTCAATGAGGTAGAGTAGAAACAGCAGCATCTATAACAAAACTTGCTCGACCTCACCTAGAAGTGCTTGATGATGCTCGGAAAAGAGTATTCCATTCCCCAGTAAAAGCATGCCTTGCTCCTTGAGGAGAAGAACATAGCTTTTTTATAAGGGAAAAATCACAGATTGAACTGAACAATATTTCATAAATGTGAATGATGCATCCAGGATTTTGCACATTTTGTGTAAAAGGCTAATTGCATTTTTAGAATGATCGATTTAAATAGTTCCTTAATGAAGTCTTGCGTAATAGAAGATTTGATGATAGATATTGTATACGCTGTATAAGTACATTGAAAATGAACTGTAATTTTCACTATTTTCTTTAGCAGAATTGTTAAAATAAATCAATAAAATGTCAGTCTTATTTACTGTGAATTATGGGGTTAATTTTCTTGAAACAGGTATGTCTGGCAGTGAGACCATTTTTTCTAACAATAGTGCTACCATAGTGTGTGCATTTGCAAGAAGATGCTTAGTTGTTACGGGCAACAGATCAAAGGTGATTATATTTTCAATGCAGTTACTTAACACCATAATCTCATTTTTCTCATCAACATGAATTTTTTAAAGAAGTAAAAATAATTATTTGTTGTCATCCTCTTAATTATAATTCCAGGAAAGGGAGGCAACATTCAATTAATGTGTTTCAATCTTCATATGCCTTTTACTAGCTGAAAAGGAATGCTGATGGCCTTAACACCTATTGCCCAGCTTTCCCCTTCCTTGATTTCAAGAGGAATTTAGCCCAGTGAATAAAACTTATGCTGGGTGAAAGTGGTGAATCAAGTACTACACCTACCTCTGAGTACACATACTGTCTGTCTTGATCACACATGGGCACAAAGAGCTGCTTCACCCATGGAATGGCATCTTGGCATATGTAAGTGTCTGCTAGATAGGTGACTAGTGAATTAGAAAGATGCAGTAGACCTTTCTTAGCTGGTTGTCGAATGCTTTATAAACATCACTGCCCATAGGGACAATATAAACCTCTTTGTTGCAGCGTTAAAGCAGTTTAAGGAATGACAAACTGCAAAGTCAGAAAAATTCCTGAGGCCGATGTCATCTGGCAAGAGGTCTTACAAGAGATTCGATTAAGACCTGAGTAGAGCTGAGTGCACTGATTGATTGGGTGACATCATGTCATTGCTGACTCTGCAGAGCATTGCCAGTTTTGTAAGCACAAAGAATAACAATAAATCGTGCTAGTGTTTGCAATTCACAACATACAACTTCTGCTAAGAACAGGGTATTTACAGGCCCCCTGCTCCATGAGTTACACGGTGAGAAAATTCCCCATTAACTAGACATGCAGTCCTTTAAATTAAAATATTTGATGTTTAACAGGACAACATTTGTAATAAAAGTGATTAATTAGAGCATTTCAATACAACCACCACAGCTTGGATTCATTCATTTTCACAAAATATTTTAATGAAGAGATTAAAAAATGTATAAATATTCACTTTTTGAATAACTTTAGGAGTATGTGTAATATTTTCTCTTTTGAAATAGCATATTGTATTGAATATTTATTCTATTTCAACACATCTGTGATATTAATATGTTTAACCTTCAAATCAAATTGGCATAAGATTTGGACTGGAATCCAAATTTATTTTCAGATGTTCATCTTTCAAAAGGAGATGAGTATTTTGGAACTTTCCCCACAGTGTTCACATATTCCCAATGTGGAACCTTGCCCAGTGGGAGTATATATTCAGAATTTGGATGTGCATCCTCTAAATCACAAATTTAAATGGCTGGAATTAAAGGGAGTGCGTTCCCAAAGTCTCACTTGCATCCAGCAGGTGAGATTCTGCATCGAGTATTACAGCATGGAAAGAGCCCATTTGGCCCCTCGTTTTCACTTGGTCATCAAACACCTATCTAAGCTATTCTAATTTTCCAGTATTTGCTCCATAACCCCGTGGCATTTCAGGTATCCATCTATCTTCTTCAATGTTGTGATGGCCCCTACCTCTCCACCCTTTCAGGCAGAGGGTTCCAGATATCCACCACTTTCTGGGTGAACAAAAATCTTACTAAATCTTCCTGCCTTTTACCTTATATCCTTAATAATTGACCCCTCTACTAAGGGGAAAAGTTTAATCCTATCTGTCCTCCTCATAATTTTGTACACCTCAAACAGCATCCATCCCTGTCTACCTTCTGTGCTTCAAGGAAAAAATCTTAAATCCATGTAGTCTCTCTTCATAGCTTAAATACTTCAGCCAAGACAACATTTTGGTGAATCTCTGCTACAGCCCCTCCAGGGCAATAACATCCAACCTGTAGTGAGATGACCAGAAACGAACACAGTATCCAGCTGTAGCCTAACCAGTGTTCTATACAGTTCCATCATAACCTCTTTGCTCTTAGGTTCATTACCTTAACTGATAAAGAATAGCATCCTCAGTACTACACAGTGTCCAACCATTCAATATGTATTCCCTTATCTCGTTAGTGCTCATAAAATTATTACTTCACACTTTTCAGGATTAAACTCCATTTGCCAATATTCTGCCCTTCTAATCAGCCAATTAGGTCTCTCCTGTTGCAGTGGTAGTGTCCCTACTTCTGAACTAGGAAGTCTGGGTTCAATCTCACCTGCTCCAGAGGTGTGTCATAACACATCTAAAACTCTCAAAACCTTCCTGTAGCCTAAAGCTTTCCTCCTTACTCTTTACCACACCACCAACTTTAATGCCATCTGTAGACTTACTGATTAAAATCTTCCAGATTTGTGATCAAACAATTAATATATATTAGACACAGCCAGGGATTCAGCAATGAATATTATGGGATGCCTCTGGACACAGGGTTCTTGTCACAAAATCAACGTTCAACCAGCACTGTCTGCCTCCTACCACACAAGTCAATTTGGAATCCAATTTTCCAAGGAATCTTATCTGCTTGACCAGCCTCTCATGCAACATGGTGTCAAAAACCTCACTGAAGTATTTACAAAAATTAGTGGGCTGGTAAACAGGGAGGAGGATAGCCTTGGATTACAGGAAGATATAGACGTGCTGGTCAGATGGGCTGATTGGTGGCAAATGGAGTTCAGTCTGGGTAGGTGTGAGGTGATGCACTTAGGGAGGGCAAACGAAGCAAGAGAAAAATGATGAATGGTAGGACACTGAGAAGCACTGAAGGACCTTGGTGTGCATGTTCACCAGCGCTTATGGTAGTGGGCCAGGTAAATAAAATGGTTAAGAAGGCAGTTGGGATACTTTCCTTTATTAGGTGAGACATAGAGTTTAAGAGCAGGGAGATTACGCTGGAAATGTATGAACTGTTGGTCAGGCCACAGCAAAAATATTATGTGCAGTTCTAGAAGGGTTGTGATTGCACTGGAGATGGTGAAGAGGAGATTTATCAGGACGTTATCTGGACTAGAGAGCTTTAGTTATGAAGAGAGATTGGAGAGTCTTAGGTTATTTTCTTTACAGCAGAGAAAACTGAGATTGATGTGATTAAGATGTTTAAATTATAAGGTGCAGAGACAGGATAGAAAAGAAGAAATTTCTCCCTTGGTGGAGGTACCAGGTGCTCAGGTTTAAATTAAGGGGTGGAGGTTTAGAGGGAAATTTGGAATCGCTGCCTTTAATGTTGGCACAGTCAAAAACCCTCATAACATTTGTGAAGTACAGACAAACCTCGATTATCTGAATTACATGGCCGGTGAGTATTTTGTTTGGATGATTGAATGTTCGGATAACACAGTTTAACCATGTATCGGAACCTTGCAATCTTGTTTGGATAATCCGGAATTCAGATTATTGACATTCCGATAATCGAGGTTCCTCCATACTTAGATATACACTTGCGATGCCAAGACATTCAAGGCTGTGGGCCAAGTGGTGGCAAATGGGATTAGAATGGTTAGGTGGTTGTTTTTGACTGCTGCAGACTTGATAGACTGAAAGAAATTTTTCTGTGCTGTCGATCTGTATGACTCTATCCATGATTCTATTTTGCATCAACCACAATATCTTCATCCATACTCCTAATGATCTCAAAAAATTCAATTACGTTTGTCAGACATGATTCCCAATGGATAAATTGTGTTCCTCTTCATGCATTAGCATGATTCTGTTGAATGAAACTTACATTATGAGCATCCAGTACTTTCTGCTCTGGCTTGGCAAAAACATATTCTTTGCAATTTCAAATAATGTGACTTAAACCCATTCTTAAGAAAGTTTCAGCTGCAATGGTATGAATTTCCCCATTTTTATCAGCTCAGGCATCCTGGTGTCTTCTCATTTATTATCTAGTGTCTGACATGGAGCAATCCGAATCATATAGACTCAAATCTATTAGAAATTTGATTGCCATTCCCAAAATAATGTTGAATTAACATTGAACGAATATAAAAACATTAACCCTGAAAGTTCTACGAGTTACTTTTGTTTATAAACATAGTGGAGGGGAACACCCAATCATCCTGAACTGAAGATGAGCAGCTTGCCTTGAATTGTAGGATTGGATTTTTAAGGCTGATTTGGACAGTTGCAATGTGTCAGTCAGTATGTGATAGCTCAAATCATCAGCCAGATTGTTGTACAGCATCTATGACACTTACGTGGTTGGACACATAACAATAATATCAGTGAGCTGCCAATACTGATAGATAACTCTGTAATTTGTGGGGAATAAAATAGATTCAAATGCAATGAAATGCAATGAATTTCTGCCCCCCAAGGAAATCATCAGCAGAGCTTCTTATTTTTTTCTGATTTGTTCCCTCTAGGTGCATGATTCAACTTCACAGCACTTATTTCCACAGAACAGAGTGAGTGCTGCACACACTCGGAGACCATAATGTCATTGCAATCCTAAGGACATCAAATTTGTGCAGCTAATAGCTAATATGTAGAAAGAATGAGGAGGGAATTTTGCTACTTCTTGCTAATGGAATAGAAGTGTAAAAGTAGGGAAGTGCTATTGCAATTGTACAAGGTTTTGGTCAGAGTTCATTCGCGGTACTTTGTGTAGTTCTGGTCTTTTTATTTGAAGCCAGGACACTGAATAAATTTAAAGAAGAGATGGACAGAGTTTCAATTAGTAATGAGTTAAAGAGTTATGGGGAGCAGGCAGGAAGTTTCAACTGAGGTCTAGATGACATCAGCCATGATCATACTAAATGGCAGTGCAGACTAAAGGGGTTAAATGGGCCTAGTTCTACTCCTAGTTCTAATGTTCTTGTGTAAATGACAGAGTAAATTCAACTGAGAGATATGCACAATTAAAGTTATTGCCTGCTCTGCACACTCCAATAACACGTTGAAAGTAGTTATCTGGCTGACCATACAGATGGGTTGTATGATGCCTTTATGTGGTACATGCATGTTAAACCTGTTATAGATTGTGTCATATCCATTATTAGTTACATGATTAGATTAGTTAGTTACAGTGTGGAAACAGGCCCTTCGGCCCAACAAGTCCACACCGACCCGCCGAAGCGCAAACCACCCAGACCCATTCCCCTACATTTACCCCTTCACCTAACACTACGGGCAATTTAGCATGGCCAAGTTCACCTAACCTGCACATGTTTGGGCTGTGGGAGGAAACCAGAGCACACCCACGCAGACACAGGAAGAATATGCAAACTCCACACAGTCAGTCACCTGAGGCGGGAATTGAACCCGGGTCTCTGGCGCTGTGAGGCAGCAGTGCTAACCACTGTGCCGCCCCCATTGTGCCACCGTTATTATTAGATAGGGTGTCATTCATAGAAGCATAGAGTACAGGAACATCAGTAGGCTCTTCAAGCCTGCTCTGCGTATTCCTTTAAATTTTAATTGGTAGCAGAGATTTGAAAAATTGAACATTAAATATATGTTGTTTAATATTTTAATTCACTCTTAATCCATCTCTCCTTTTTTCTTTATTTCTCTCTCTGCTCTTGATTTGACATTACATTAGCTTTTCAAACATATAGATTCGTACAATGGTTGCATTCATCCTATTGAGTCCATGTTGGTTTTCTGCAAGGTCAAAATGACTAGTTCCATTCTGCTGCCCTTTCACTGTAGTCCTGCATTGTTTTAGTTAGCTAACCCCATTTCTTGTTAGGACTCAATGTTGTCCATTTCAGAATTATCGAAGTTGTTTGGTTACAGAGGTATGAAGTTGTTTGCCTTGGTCAGACATATCACCAAAACATGGTAGAGGACAATGTACTACTTCTATCTCCAACGTGTAGCAACCTCGGGTGTTGGATTTCATGGAAATTAAATCTGCAAGGGCAGGCCTAACTAGTGGCAGATGTTGTTTGCTACCCTAGTACAGTAATAAGGTGTTTTTTAGTAGAAATGTTGCTCACTTATTTCCCAATCTACTCCAAATTCATGGAAACTGAAGGTCAGCAGTAAGTGCAGTGTTATGGTTTTCAGCTTGTGACGGCCCCATGCCCACCCAAATACAGGCAGAAATTGTACTCATGCTTCATCTTTAAAAAGCACAGCAGACATGAAAAGTAGTTTAATTGCCAAATGTATAAGCAGTGTGCTGGTTTTACACTTGTTCTCTAAAATCCAAATAGCAAGTATTTTGTTTGGGCAGCAGGAAGTCAGTGATTTGCCTCATTAATCATAAGAGGAGTGCTCTCTCTCTCCAACTTCAAAATTAAAATAATAAAACAGTTTTCCCAAATCTTAGTAATACTGCAGGCTATATGAAGCTGCTGGACTGCCAGCGAAGGTTTAGGATACCAAATCTTGGAATGAGAAAGCTGTTTTATGAAGAAAGGTTAGATGGGCTAGGTTTCTATTGATTGGAATTTAGAAAAGAGGCTACTTGATTCAAGTGTATAAGGACTTGACAAGATGTATTTGGGAAGGATATTTCCTCTTGTTGAAGAATCTGGAACGAGGACTTACAGTTCAAAAATAATGGGTCACCCATTTAAGACAGAGATAAGAGAAATTTCTTTTCACAGAGGTCATGAGTCTGTGGAATTATTCTCAAAAGGCAATGGAAACAGAATGCCTGATGAGCAAGAGGCTGAAGAATTATTGAGAGTGTGCAGGAATGTGAAATAATCAAATCATACAATTTTATTGGATGCTGGAGCAGTCTCAGGGGTCCTAGAGTCTTACTCCTACTCCTAATTCATGTATTCACATGTCATCCTCCTATGCAGGTTTCCTCCACTGAGACCCCTGGCTTTTCATTTGATTGACACTATGCAATATATTTTTCCATCAGTGCACAAATGTAAACACATTGGCACTGGAATAGAAGCACTAAAGTTATTTAAAAGTTTTCTACAGTAGACTTAGGTATGAAAAGCTGAAGTTTCCCCATTGGTTCATGATCTTGACATTGGCTTTGATCCCAGCATGGAAACCAGGAAGTGGCCATAGCAAGATGTCAGTTTTGATGATCCTGGAGACAGCTGTCTAAGGTCACACCTCAGTTAGTCGTACCCAATTATGTACAGTGGATGGACCGGGATAATGATGAGCCCAATAGGAAGGCTACAGTAATGTTTGTAGGGGTGTGGGGAAGCAAGACAAGGGGGAGGGGTGCAATCCCACTGGGGTAAATTGGTGCTGGTAATTCAGGTAAGACAATATAAAGGTGTTATCAGATGAAGTGACCCATCTAATGAATTATAAGATTGCTTTAAAAAGCTGTGGCTGTAAAGGTAACCTGTAGCCCCAGCTGTGGACCTTCATTACCCACAGCTCTGAGGGAGGAGTGACTTAAAGAAGATATTGATGGTTCCCTAGCCTGCCACCAAGATAACCCTTTCATGCAACTGTCTGGCATAAGTTGACAGTGTGGTGAAATAGATTAGATTAGATTAGATTAGATTACTTACAGTGTGGAAACAGGCCCTTCGGCCCAACAAGTCCACACCGCCCCGCCGAAGCGTAATCCACCCATACCCCTACATCTACATCTACCCCTTACCTAACACTACGGGCAATTTAGCATGGCCAATTCACCTAACCTGCACATCTTTGGATTGTGGGAGGAAACCGGAACACCCGGAGGAAACCCACGCAGACACGGGGAGAACATGCAAACTCCACACAGTCAGTCGCCTGAGGCGGTGTTAGAAAAGCACAGCAGGTCAGGCAGCATCCGAGGAGCAGGAGGATTGACTTTTTGGGCATAAGCCCTTCATCAGAAATTAGGCTTGTGAGCCGGGGGGCTGAGAGATAAATGGGAAGGGGGTGTGGCAGGGGGAAGGTAGCTGACAGTGCAATAGGTATCTGAAGGTGGTGGTATTGGGTGATAGGTCGGAGATGAGGGTAGAGCGGGTAGTTGGGAAGGGAGATGGACAGGTCATGAGGGCGGTGCCGAGTTGGAAGGTTGGATCTGGCATAAAGTGGGGAGGGGAAATGAGAAAACTGGTGAAATCCACATTAATCCTGTGTGGTTGGAGGGTCCCATGGCGGAATATGAGGTGTTTTCCTCCAGGCATCAGGTGGTTAGGGTTTGGCAGTGGAGGACCTGTATGTCTTTGGCAGAGTAGGAGGGGATGTTAAAGTGTTTGGCCATGGGGCAGTGGGGTTGGTTTGTGTGTGTTTGTCACGTAGATGTTCTCTGAAGCATTCTGCAAGTAGGCGTCCTGTCTGTCCGATGTAGAGGAGACCGCATCGGGAGCAACAGATACAACAAACGACATGTGGAAGTGCAAGTAAATCTCTGATGGATGTGGAAGGCTCCTTTGGGGCCTTGGATGGAGGTGAGGGGGGAGGTGTGGGCACAGACTTTGCAATTATTGCGGTGGCAGGAGAAGGTGCTGGGAGGTGAGAGTAGATTGGTGGGAGGTGTGGACCTGACAAGAGAGTCGTGGTGGGAGTGGTCTTTACGGAATGCACTTAGGGGTGGGAAGGAAAATATATATCTAGTGATGGGGTCTGTTTGTAAGAGGCAGAAATGGCAGAGGATGACATGATGTATCTGGCGGTTGGTGGGGTGGAAGATGAAGATGGGGTGGGGGTTCTGTCCTTGTTGTGGTTGAAGGCATGGGGTTCGAGGACAAAGGTGCAGGAAGTGGATGAGATGCGCTGGAGGGCATCATCAACCAGGTGGGAAGGGAAGTTGCAATCTTTGAAGAAGGAGGCCACCTGTTGTGTTCTGCAGTGGAACTGGTCCTCCTGGGAGCAGAGGTGGAGGAATTGGGAGTAAGAAATAGCATTTTTACAGGAGGCAGAGTGGGAGGAGGTGTAGGCCAAGTATCTGTAGAGTCGGTTTGTAGAAGATGTCAGTGTTGAGTTGGTCACTGTCGATGGAGATGGAGAGGTCCAGAAAGGGGAGGGAGGTGTCCGAGATGATCCAGGTGAACTTAAGATCGGGGTGGAGCTTAAGCCTCAACAGGGAGCCCCTCCCTTGTTAGGAAGTTCCCAGCAATTATTCATTGAAGAGACACAAACAGGTGCTCAGTGGAGCTTAATTTGCTGTTTGCTATTGCTGTATTGATAAGTGGTGTCTGTCCAACTCCAATTGTGAAAGTCCACTCAGATTTGGATCAGTTGGCTAGACGACTGTTTTGTGTTGCACAATGATGCAAACAGCATGGGTTAATTCCTGCACTGGCTGCGGTTACCATCAAGATCCTGCCTTATTAACACCACCACACACCTGAGACATGGTGACCCTCAGGTTAAACCCTCACTAGTCACCTCTCTCCCTCGCTCTCACTAATGAGAGAGCCACCCTATAGTCCTCTGGGACTATGATGTTGCGCCTGCCACACAGTGTCTTTAAACCTTTATATCGAACAAAAGAACTGTGGGTCAACTCTTAATAATAGTAAAACAATAATATTCGTTTCCAAAAAAGAGAAAATGCTGGAAAATCTCAGCAAGTCTGGCAGCATCTGGAAGGAGAGAAAATAGCTGATGTTTTGAGTCTAACTGATACTTTGAGAAAGGGTCAGTTAGACTCGAAACGTCAGCTCTTTTCTCTCCTTACAGATGCTGCCAGACTTGCTGAGATTTTTCAGTATTTTCTCTTTTTTGGTTTCAGATTCCAATATCCGCAGTAATTTGCTTTTATCCAATGTTTAACTCACTGCCACCACTCTTCCAGGAATGCCTACCCTGAAGAAGTACTGCTCTTCTCTCCGACAGGATTTTCGTTTGTCTCTCTCCCCCTGTTCACCTTCACTGCTTTCCTTTTCTCTCTGTGTTGGACAAGGTATTTACTAAGACTTGCTTCCACAGCCATATTTCCTTCCTCAGTGACTGTCTTCGTCTCTGACTTATTCCACGTGGATTTTAACTCAAATTCCATCCTGCATGCAGCCTCCAAGATTACAGGTACTTGCATGATATACAACATTTTTTCAACTGCTGTTCTCGCTGCATCCTAAAAGCCACACTCAGGGCCATGCGCCGCCACATGAAAGCACTCGACACCTCTCTCCAGCAACACCGACTTACTCTCTCTCAAAGCTGTCCTGGTCCACAGTTTCATTTCATCCTTCGTATTATTTGACGCCTTAACTCTAAACTTTCCCTGTTTTTTGCAGATGTTAAGGAACGCAAACTTCAACGTCTTATCCACACCCCTGCCCCCCCTCCACCTTCCATCAGTCCCAATCCCTCAAACCCCATCTCTTCCACCCCCAGCCCTTGCCGTGTGTTCACCATACCCTCCGACCTTCCCCTCTCTGAGGCTGAGTGTGTTGTTCTCAGCAAAGGACTCAGCTTTGTACCCTTATGTCCCCACCTCAATGAATTCCGGGCTTGACATGACGCTGAGCTCTTCTTCCCTCGCCTTCGTGCTCACTTCTTTGGGCAAGAGTCCTCCCCCCACTCCACAGATCCTTTCACATCCCTTCAACATTCCACCTCTAATTGGACACCCCGCCAGGACAATTTCCTGCCCTCGATCTTTTCATTGACAATTGTTGACGGGACATTGGCCGCCTTAATTTCTCTGCCCTTGTTACCCATTCCAACCTCTCTCCTTCCGAACTTTCTGTCCTTTGGTCCCTTAAGTCCAACCCCAACCTTGTCATCAAATCTGCTGACAAAGGGGGTGCCATTGTCGTATGGCGTACTGACCTCTACCTCACAGAGGCCAAACGCCAACTCTCAGATTCCTCCTCCTACCTCCCCCTGAAGCATGACCACACCACTGAGCATCAGCTTTGACAAGGGATCAGTTAGACTCAAAACCTCAGCTCTTTTCTCTCCTTACAGATGCTGCCAGACTTGCTGAGGTTTTCCAGCATTTTCTCTTTTTTGTTTTCAGATTCCAGCATCCGCAGTAATTTGCTTTTATTAATAATATTTGTTTATTTGACACAATCAATATTAGAGCAACAATATTAGAGCAATATTAGAGCCTCAGGCGACTGACTGTGTGGAGTTTGCACATTCTCCCCGTGTCTGCGTGGGTTTCCTCCGGGTGCTCCGGTTTCCTCCCACAGTCCAAAGATGTGCAGGCCAGGTGAATTGGCCATGCTAAATTGCCCATAGTGTTAGGTAAGGGGTAATGCAGATGTAGGGGTATGGGTGGGTTACGCTTCGGCGGGGCGGTGTGGACTTGTTGGGCCGAAGGGCCTGTTTCCACACTGTAAGTAATCTAATCTAATCTAAAAATACACTGTGAGCTAACGATAAGCACTACAAATCCATCTTATGCTTTACCTTAATTTTGTATGATCGTACACCACCACACTAGAACTTGACCGGGCTCCATGTGGTGATGTCTAGTATTCCGACGGTTTCAGAGGTATCCTTGTTCCGCAAGGATCTGTTTTGGGACCATTGCTGTTTGTCATTTTTATAAATGATCTGGAGGAAGGGTTAGAAGGTTGGGTGAGCAAGTTTGCGGATGATACGAAAGTCGGAGGAGTTGTAGACAGTGAGGAAGGATATGGCAGGTTACAGCGGGATATAGAGAAGCTGCAGAGCTGGGCAGAAAGGTGGCAAATGGAGTTCAATGTAGCTAAGTGTGAGGTGATTCACTTTGGTAAGAGTAATAAAAAGATGGATTACTGGGCTAATGGTAGACTACTTGGTAGTGTGGAAGAGCAGAGGGATCTTGGTGTCCATGTACACAGATCTCTGAAAGTTGCCACCCAGGTAAATAGTGCAGTGAAGAAGACATATGGCGTACTGGCTTTTATTGGTAGAGGAATTGAGTTCCGGAGTCCTGAGGTCATGCTGCAGTTGTATAAGACTCTGGTGCGGCCGCATCTGGAATATTGTGTGCAGTTTTGGTCGCCATACTATAGGAAGGATGTGGAGGCACTGGAACGGGTGCAGAGGAAGTTTACCAGGATGTTGCCTGGTATGGTAGGAAGATCCTATGAGGAAAGGCTGAGGCACTTGGGGTTGTTTTCATTGGAGAAAAGAAGGTTTAGGGGTGACTTGATAGAGGTGTACAAGATGATTAGGGGGTTAGATAGGGTTGACAGTGAGAACCTTTTTCCACGTATGGAGTCAGCTATTACAAGGGGGCATAGCTTTAAATTAAGGGGGGGTAGATATAGGACTGATGTTAGGGGTAGGTTCTTCACTCAGCGAGTCGTAAGTTCATGGAATGCCCTGCCAGTAGCAGTAGTGGACTCTCCCTCTTTATGGGTATTTAAGCGGGCATTGGATAGGTATATGGAGGATAGTGGGTTAGTGTAGGTTAGGTGGGCTTTGATTGGCGCAACATTGAGGGCTGAAGGGCCTGTACTGCGCTGTATTCTTCTATGTTCTATGTTCTATGTTCTATCTTCTCTTTTGGTGGTTATTCTTGAGTTACGGCTCTCCAGTGACCGCTCCTAAGAGTGGTGTTGCAGTGATTCTCATACTCCAAAGTCTTTGCGCTCTTTTGGGAGGGTCTTGCATATCTTCTCGTGGATTGATCAGTTTCGAACACCCTGATCAATCTGACCCACAAGGTGTTGGCAGGGTGGTCCATTACTGGAGGTGCTGGGTGCACATAGCCCCTTCTAGGTAAGGTGTGAGGTTCCTCCGTGTCTGGTGCACACTTTGATGTTTACACTTGTCCCAAGAGTGACATTTCATTGACTCATTCAAACACAAATTTGGGTGTATGGTATAGGATCTGCAGCTACCACGTTGGTTACAAACTGTCTGTGAGTAGTTGCAGCCTGTCTGGATTCTGCAGGATGTTGATTAACAAAGTCACTTTAATCAAGGCTGGCTTCCACTTCCCAGCATCCTTTAGTCCTTGTCCACTTTATCAAATTCATCCTTTACTGAAGTTGTTCATAGGGTTTGAAAGTTGTGCTGTAGAGGAGTTTATAGCCCACTTAAAACTCTTCCAATTCCAACTCTTTCTTCTTGTTTAGGATGTTCCCTAGAGCTCTCTATATTTTCTTTGCATTAAGAGGGAATTCTAGGTCTTGGGGTTGAAATAACTGGAAGCTCAACTGCAACTGGAATGAAGAAAATTTAAAATGACCAAAGAGTCCAGAATTGGAAGAATGTAGATTTTTCATTGCTCTGTATTGTTAGATGGGATTCACAGAAACAGGGAACAGTGAATCCATGGAGGGATTTTGAAATAAAGATGAGTATTTTAAATCTTGCTAAATGAAGAATCAACGTAAGTCAGCAAGCACAGAGGTAATGGATGTATGGAACAGTCCTAGAACTTCTGTTTCATGTCTCAAAATATTCATTTACTGTATCTTGGTTTCACCACTATCAGCAGCAGCATGGAAAATCTGACGTTTCAGAATTCATGTCATTGTAACTGACTGAGGAAGTCAAAAACATCCTTAAGACCATTTAATGGCAAATTTTATGCATCTGCATTCATTGCCCAGGAAAGCAAGATGATTAGATTATAATTTTATTCAGTAGCTTGTCTAATCAAAACAGGCCTATTATTTATGCTAATTAATGTGAAAATGCAACAATGAGAGTATTACATGTGTTATTATTGCCTGCAGAATAGGGTCCAGCTGCATATGTACAAATGCAAACAGATTCTGCCATGCTTAATTGCTGGGCATTTTAGACAAACAGTATTGCTGATAGAATTGAGAGTTAGCTTGCAGAGTGTCATCGTGGATGAAAGGAAGCATTTATAGCAGTGTTATTACTTCGTCTTGTAAGTGTCTAAAAGGCCTGTATGATTTATTTTCCCAAAATTTGCCTACTTCTATAAAATTCAAGAAGTCACAAACTGTATATAGCCAATAATGCCAAGCACTTTGGAGAGAATGTGAACACGTTTAGCTCATGTTAACTTTCAGGTACTTTCTCTGTACGCTGTTAATTTGGGTTCTGTCATTGTAGCTCACTCCACATCATTTATTTTCCATTCCAGTTATTGTCCTGTGTGAAAATGACAATGCACCTCATGCTGAGGATCCATCCATTAGTTGGAGGAATTAGTTAATTGTTCCTTTGTACATTTCTGTGAATTATAGCTCAGGGAATTGCTTTTGTTAAGTGCTTTTGTTGCTGTAGTGAGGCATGAAAATGTTTTCAAAACTCTTTGTTATACGTGAAATATAAACATCCTCGGTTTCAGTCAGAAGATTATGTGGTACTGTATGGAATGTTTAGCCGCAGATTCTGGAAGACCTTTAGCCAGAAGTTTAAGCAGACTACATATGAAAAGTGCTCATGGAAACAATACTCTGGTAAGCACTTCAGTGAGCACCAGAAGGCTTTGCACTTGTCTGATTTCAACCTCTCATTTTCTGATGAAGCTTAGAGATATTTAAAGACTACAGCGTGTATACAAAAGAAAAATGTGGCCTTGGGGAGGGAATATGCTTTCTATACTTTTCACCCTGGAAATGTGGAGAAAACCAAAACATAACTGCCTTAAAATAGTTGGTGACTTTTATCATCCTTAATGCCTAACTTACAATGAATTTCCTGACAGAAACAGGCCTTTCAGTCAACACCAGGATAAAGAAGGCCATTGTAAAGTTTTACTATACCCTGATAGAAATTGGAGAATGTAGGCTACTCTTTAGATTACAGGATTTGTGTAGTGCATTTCATCAATTCAGAACATCTCTGTTTTATGTTGTAAACATAGCAGACAATTAAAGCACAGAAAGATTCTACAAACAGCAATTTTATAATGAACAGAATTTCTGATTCAGTGAGTTCATTGAAGGATATTGACTAGGACACTGTTCCATAAATGAGCCATAGGATCTTTTACATCCATCTGTTCGTGGATGTTTTGTGCACCTTATCTGCATTTGATTTGACTGCACAGTGCAGGTAATTCTCTGATTAGAATGTCACAGGAAAAAAAGGTTGAAATGTTCTTCATGCAATTAAAAGCATTATAAATAAATTATGTTTCAGAGCTGTTGCATTTGTATTTTACTGTGAAATTAAATATTCTTGATATGTTGAGTGACAAATTGGTGTTTCAATTGTTAGTGGACTCTGCACTTATCTTGAAGACAGTAATCAAGACTGTCCTGAGCTTAAACTGATGGACAGCTTAAATAGATAAAACTAAAGTCAGGATCTATTGAGAGAATATTTTTAAAATATTCCTTCAAGAATAATAGTTAAAGAATACTTAAAAGGGAATTACCATGTTGGACAGCTTTGAGGCTTTCAATTATGAAGAAATTTGAACAGACTGCAGCATTATCCCTTAATTTTTAGTAGTGCCTAATTGGTGCATATAAAGTTATTGCATTTGTCATCTAATGGGTATAAGGAATGTATGGTTTGCATGTTGATACCACTCTGATTTGCCCTTCAATATGGTTTTTGTTACTAGCATAAACAAGGATCTGAACCCTGATATGGATCATGAGGGCAGTTTTTTTTCCACAGATTGGCTCTTTCAGTTTCTATAAGTGAGGAAAGGATGAAGAATTTGGAAAACCATAGCTTAATGTTATTAAAGACAAGAATGTAGAAATGAAAAGACAATATTTACTCCATGCTATTTACTGAAAGCATTATGATCCTATTCCTTCACTTATTTATATGGATTTTCATAAAATTATAATTTCCCTTTCTATATGCTGAATCATGAATGAATCCATTTCACTTTTGAATGTTCAGAGAAACCACATTTTGAGTTTTCTATCCATAAGTAATAGTAACAATGCCTACATCAGAAAATAAATAAAGAGAATGCTGGAGAAACTCAGGAGGTCTGGCAGCATTTGTTAAGAGAAAAACAGAGTTAACATTTTGAGACCCGTCTGACTGTTTTGAAGAACTTGTTCAGACCAGATTCGGAATGTTAACTCTGTGACTCTCTGCAGATGCAACCGCACCTGCTGAATTTCTCCAGCATTCTCTTTGTTTGCTTCACATTTCTACAGTATCCACAGTATTTTGCTTTCATTTGAGGGTTTACATTAGATTCACTTTGTGGTTTGTGCAGTTTGCAGTGTTTTTCCTGATACTTCTCCTAATGTTATCTTGGAATTTTTAGATAATGCATTAGGTCCCAAAACGATTCTCCCTTTTAACAGATTAGATTCACTCCCTTTCAACCTTCTCCCACTGCCAATAATACTTGTAATATATAATATGGGTGGCACAGTGGCTCAGTGGTTAGCATTGCTGCCTCACAGCGCCAGGGACCCAGGTTCGATTCCAACCTCAGGTGATTGTGCAAACTCCACACAGGCATTCTCCCCGTGTCTGCGTGGGTTTCCTCCCACAGTTCAAAACAAAATGTGCAGGTCAGGTGAATTTGGCCATGCTAAAATTGCCCATAGTGTGAGGTGCATTAATCGGAGGGAAATGGGTCTGGGTGGATTACTCTTCGGAGCCTCAGTGTGGACTTGGTGGGCCGAAGGGCCTGTTTCCACATGGTAGAGAATCTAATCTAATGTGAGCTCAGTTACATTGCTTCATGGACTGTCCCAGTATGTAGCTTTGAGGGTATTGCATAAACTTCTAATCTAATGTAATTTGTCACAATTAATGCTCTGTTGGACCTTTAATCTACTCATTAATGTAATAAAGAAGATTATATTATGAATATTAGCACCCCTATTAATTTGTTAATGATTGTTGTAATTCAGAACTCAAGAGTGACTGAATAAAAGTGACTATAAGTTATCTAATGAAAGTACACTAATGTTCATGAGTGATGTCTGGAATTGCTACCTGAGTGCCCCTGTCTGACTTGCATTCATTCCAAGACAACAGCTACATGGGATATGGCAGTATAGTTGTTATGTTGTTGGATGAGTACTCCAGGTGCTTAACTAATGATCCAAAGGCCTATACTTAAATCTTACCATGACAGTTTGGGAAGTGTAAATATAAATTAATGTGGAGTGAAAGGTTTATATCTGTAATGTTGACCATGAAACTACTGGATTCTGGTTAAAAAGCCACTAATGTTACGTAGGTAAGAAATTCCACATATCTTACCTTACCCGAGGTGACATTTGACCTTGACTTGCAGCAGTGAGAAGGCTACCAGGTGGGGGAAGGGGGTTTGGGTGGAATGTCTGTGGCATTGTGTTCAATATTTAAAAAGGAAGAGTAGAACAGAAAATAACTCTCTAACCTTCAACTCTCCTTCTCGATTCATATCCCCATTGCCTATTCATGTCAACGCATCTCAGTAGTTTCCCTGTACCTACACCCTATTGGCCCTCATTCCACCCTCTGCTGTTGTACCCACTCCCATACATCTTCATATGATGTATGCCAACAAATACCAGATATGCACTCTCCATCTATAGTCTTCTACGCTGACTTAATGACAATCATGTTAAGTCATATGCCCTCCCTGCCATCCTTTGCTGATACAGTTACCATGCTAGCTCATCCAGTGTCTACTAAAATACTTTTGGCAGTTCCTCTTTGACACTTTTGACAGTCTATTGCTGTTTCCAATAGGCTTTAAAGTTTTTTCAAGTATTTGTGATTCTCCATAACAATGTCAAAGGATACCTTATCGCTTCAAAGGGCACCTTACCTCCCTCAAAGGGCAACTGCTCTCCCCTAAATGTCTTCTGAGACTATATGAAAATTGGTACACTCTCCAAAAAAGATACTCTGGGTATCCATGTAAATTTACAAAATTAGGACCTGCTACTACAAGGTCTAAATAAGCATGTTTTGTATTTTAGACATCCAGATCCCCAAAATCATACAGGAGTGGAAGCTACTGTGTACTTGTAATGGCAGGTACCTTAATGAAATGTGTGTCTTGGAAAGGATAGTTAGCATGTTATATATTTTGTAAAAGGATAAGTGGTTACAACAACCTTGAGAAATGGCTGCCAGGAGTCGCCTAACCTTTCAGAACTGCAATATTTCAAGGTCCTTGAAAGTTCCAAGTGGGTTACAATCTGAGATCCCAGATATACGAAGACCTTTGAAAGTCAGCACATATCTCCATAGGGAAGTGACAGAAACAATGGTTTCCCTGGAATTGCACATTTCACTTTCTTACCTTACCAATGATCTAATATGGAATGATGATGTGGCAGTTTGGGATAGCAAACATCTTAAGTTATAAAAGACAGACTGCTGAGCCATTTTAAATAAAATTCCACAAAGACCTCCAAAAGACAATGGCAGAGAGAGTTCTCAGCCAAAGAGAGCTCAACCAATGGGCTTTCAGACAAAAAAACATACTTCTGCCCAAAGAAACCTGTCAATCTGCAAATGACATAACCATTGAAGTAAAAGGTAACAAAATACCTTCTCTCTTACTGTAAAAGCCTGCTTTACTTACTGAGGCCATCCATGAATAGAATCCTCCATCAGTTCAACCCGAGCAGCCATTGCAGCTGCTGAATTCTGACTTCATGTTTTCAACTGCCTCCCCTCAGAAAAAGAGAAATTTTCAAATAGTAACAGACTGATTTTAGTCTCATCTTAGGTATCCTTTATTCATAGCTACCTTTGATCTTTGTGTCCATATTTTAGCTAATAACTACCATTAGTTTTGATTGGGTAACCATCAGCATTAGTTATCTAACAAACTAATCTTTGATCTCATTTCAAAATTAAAGTCTTGCTGCTGCTTGTTTTTAAATTGGAAAACTCAAAGTAAAAGAAAGCTGAACAAGTTTTACAAATTCCTATTTCATGGAGCACTTCGTGGACATGTGACATGTATGAGCGCAAAACTTGGCCCACACCAATTCCTGTCTTTGCAAACTTGTAGCCAAGTTTGTGGGCAGATTTGTGATTTCCAGGCACATAGCCATTATGTATTGTCCAGGCCTATATTAGCATTTAGTATCCATGAAACTGCTGGACTAATGCAAAAATTCTTTTCTTGTCAGATCGATATCTGATTACGGGCCGTCAGCAATCTGTTTGATTCTAAGCAGCTCCTGCCCTCTGAAGTGACCAGCAAACTATTCAGTTGCATTCAAGAAGACTGCTTTCCCTCACTTTCTCAATGGCAAATAAATGCTGGTCTTGCCAGTGACCCCATATTCCATAAATGAACATAATTGAAACTTTTATTCTTAAAAATGACAGGGACTGTCAACTCTCGGCGTGGCTGTGGTTGACATTGTCTCATCAGTGTGCAGGGCTGTTCACATTGATAGTCAATTTTAGTATGATTCATTTTTAAAATATCAGGAAACGATTTTCTGTTAATTATGGGCAAAATCCTGTAACCTCTGCTGATGTGAGTACAGATGAAAAGGTACTTTCACACACTGAGGCTACTGTCTGAATGCTGATTAGTTGTATATCCTCCTGGTAAAGTTATCAGTATGCCAGTTCTGTTATAGAGTCAGAATCCAGTAGTTCAAACATTCAATGTTTATCTCAGAGAGCACCTGTGATTTATTTATGCACCAGGTAGCTGAGCTCTTGCAATCCAAAGAAAAATCTGAATACTTAATTAATGCATTGTCCAGAGATTTGTTAACAAGCTGCTATGAAAATAATATAATGAACTTCTTTTGTTGATATTATTCCATATTGCTGCAGTGAAATTCTCCAGCATCCCTTTTATTTTCTGTGGCAGATGGCAGATAAAAGCCAGGGAGGTTCATTAAATATAAATTAGTCTGGAAGATATTTCTTTGTTTTTTGTTTGTTACTGTCCTCTGGGATATTCAATTGAATACTGGCTAGACAGGTGGCATGAGAGGTTTCTCTTTCTGACTTCTGCTGAGGCTTCAGAACAAAATGCATTCAGCCAAATCTCCAATTGCCTTTTGGTGTAAAAAAGAAAACTGCTCCAAAATATTACCAAATTGACAACACGTTCAATAATCCATTCAGTTGGATCTTCGAACTATAGATTTAGAACATTTGTGAAGTGCAACTGGTTTACTCATTCATTTGTTCATTTCTTTCTTACTATTCTGGCCAAGATGTTTGGTTTCCCATGTTTGCATGGTATTATATCTAGATCTGGATGATCCCATGACGTGCCAATAGCATAAGGTTATCCTTCATTCATCACCTGATCATTCTGTCAGACTCACTGGTAAGACATTCAAGGTAAGGAGCGGAATAAGGCATGTTTTCAATTGAGGTCCCAGTGGTGTTGTCTAATTGAAGCTGGTGGGGCGATCACTGTATTCATCTAGGTTTTAGTTAACAATTGCAGCAAAGTAAAACTTAGCCAGTCTGTGCACGAAGCAATTTCCATTTGCCTTCCTTAATACCTACATCCTAGTTTTCTGTGATTCATGCACAAGGACACCAGATGCCTGTGTACTGAAATATTCTGAAGTTTCTCTTCATTTCGTTAATAAGTTGCCTTTCTATTCCTCTGGCCAAAATAGATAACCTCACACTGATCCATGTTAAATTTCACCTGCCGAATTTGGCCCATTCACCTCACACATCCATATCCATTTGTACCCTTCTTACTTAATCACTGTAACTTACTTTCCCACCTAGTTTAGTGTCATCTGCAAATTTGGCTACAGTACTCTCTATCCCTGCACCCAAGCCATTAATATAGATTGTAAATACTTGTTGGGGCACAAGGACTAAACCCTGTGGGACTCCACATTTACACTTTGCCAACCAGATCCATTTATCTCAAATCTCTGCTTTCCTTTCTTTAAATGAATACATTACCTCCAACCCTAAGGGAGACTCATGCCATAATTTCACCAGGTTGGCACCTGTATTTTCCTTTTACATGTGTTGGTGCGGCTCCTGCTCTCTTGATTGAACCAGTGTTGATTTCCTGACTTGATGGTAATGGCTGAAGTCAATACCAGGTGGCTGATTCAATTTCATTTTTTGCTTTATAGTGATTTTGATCCAGGAAGAATGGCAGATTTTTGTAACAATTGTCAATGGTTACATGGTTCCCATTCAAATGCCACCCATCTGCTGTGGTGGGATTTGAACCCATGCCCCAGGAAGATTAGCCTGGGGCTCTGAATTTATAATAGTGTGATACTAACGCTATGCCATTTCCTCCCCTTAATCTCATCTGTCATTATTGGCAGGACAAACTGAAAGGTTAATTTATGTATGGCAGTTTTATCAATACATGTTTGCTCGCTTAAAAACAATGTAGTTGGTATACACTGTAAATGTTAGCTTGTGATCCCTTATGCAGTTGGTATAGGATTGCAAAATGAAGTGTTGTACAACAGCAGCATGTATTCAGCTTCAATTTCCATTCTGATCCGTAACTCATTCTGTGGATTCATTTAATTGGAGCACATATGAATTATGTCGCGATTCCAATAGAACACTGAGTATCCATCTTTAACAAAGCTATTGGCAACACTAGTAAATTGATTGGCTGGATTCATTAGTTCACCAGAAAGTTGGAGGCATCAGTCTTAGCCCTGAGAGGCCAAGATGGGAAGGAGATGAACAGTAGCCTATTCATTTAGTTTGGAGTCAGGCGCTTCTCTGAGCTGTACAGTAAGGTGAACAAAAGGACTGAGACATACGTTTTGTAGGGTTGCCAAAGAGGTGCTGTCTTGGTTACAGAGCACCTGAAGATGTTGACCAAAGCAATCGTAACAATCGCTGTAGCATTTGCAAAAGGGTCCTGAGACAAAACCAATTGGCCGAAGAGTGGCAGCTGGAGTTTAATTTAGATAAATGTGAGGTGCTGTGTTTTGGAAAGGCAAATCAGGGCAGGACGCATACACTTTATGGTAAGGTAGTGTTGCTGAACAAAGAGACCTTGGAACACAGGTTCATAGTTCCTTGAAAGTGGAGAGGCAGGTAGACAGGGTGGGAAAGAAGGTGTTTGGTATGCTTGCCTTTATTGGTCAGTGCATTGAGTATAGGAGTTTGGAGGTCACGTTGCGGCTGTTCAGGGCACTGGCTAGGCAACTTTTGAAATGCTCTGTGCAATCTGGCCTCCCTGCTATAGGAAGGATGTTGTGAAACTTGAAAGGGTTCAGAAAATATTTACAAGAATGTTGCCAGGGTTGAAGGATTTGAACTAGGGAGAGGTTGAATAGGCTGGACTATTTTCCCTGGAGGATCAGAGGCTGAGGGGTGACCTTATAGACGTTTATAAAATGATGAGGGGCATGGATAGGGTGACTAGACAAGGTCTTTTCCCTGAGATGGGGGAGTCCAAAGCTCAAGGGCATAGGGTTAAGATGAGAGGGTAAAGATTTAAAAGGGATCGAAGGGGCAAGCTTTTCACGTGGTGGGTGGTGCATGTTTGGGATAAGTTGCCAGAGGAAATGGTGGAGGCTGTTCCAAATACAATATTTAAAAGGCATCTGGATGGGGCTATGAATAGGATGGGTTCAGAAGGATATGGGCCACGTGCTGGCAAATGGTACTGGATTTATCTAAGATACCTGGTCAGCATGGACGAGTTGGACCAAAGGGTCCATTTCTGTGTTGTACATCTCTATGATTCTAAATTATTTTGCTTAAGATTTTACTGATGCACGGCATTTTTAAAAGGTATTGTTGAATTCAGTTATTTGGAGGTCAGCCTTTTTCAGGTTCAATTTGAATGCAAGTTAAACTCAGCATCCTGTCCCTTTCATTCATAGCAGCTTAATGTTGATACATTATTCCTGCTGATGAGTGCTGATGAGCATGAACAACATTGCACAACAATAAGTAATAAGACAAAGGAAGTACAACATTTTATTTAATAACACTGCCATAGATGATTGGTCAATATTTCAGTGCTGTTATGGAGGTTAACTACCTGCACATATTTCTTTGATATAATGCAGCAACAATCCCTTATTATTTCCAAATAACAAATCAGCTCCACCAACTAGTTCTCAGACACACCAGCTATTCTGTAAGTCTGTACTGTGCTCCTCACTTTACAATTCTTAGTTTGTCAGTAGAATCAACTACTCGATTTTCTGACGCAGTAAGAAAGGGTTCCACTTATATGGTGTGTTTCAGAACCTCGGGAGATCCTGAAGCACTTTATAGGACATACAGTACTCTCGCACCCTCTGGATTATCAGCCAAGGCCTCTGGGTTACCAGACTGTTGTTTGTCTTTTCTTGCATCCTCATTTATGAGGGTGAGACTATGAAATTCCATTGGATTGTTGCACACTAATGAACATTATAGTGCAGTGGTATGCCATTGCTTACTGCAGGATGATTGACCAGAATATTCATCTGCTGTTACTACTTGCTATCAAGAGTGGTGGAAGGATATTTACAGGCTGATAATAAATCTGCTTAGCCATGTTGTGAACACGCCTTTTTAAAATGTCTCAAACACAGATATTCTGACTCTCAATTAGGGATGCTATCATTGCTCCACGAGTCCTAGTCTAATAAAACCACTGCACCTTGTTAGTTTATATCTTCCACACTTTCTGCCAGAGTCAAACAAGGATTCGTTCAGTAATTAGACCCCATTTTTGCTTCAAAATCTAAATAGTGCCCTACATGTGTAGAAAATGCCTTTGGTTTCTGCAATTGCAGAGAATTGTCAAAGTCCAATATCTGTTTTCTTTATATGCAAAGACCGTACAGAACCACTTTAGTACCTGTGTGTGTACAGTACATAAAATATTTCTTTCATATTGCAAAAATGTAATTTATTCATCAAAAAGTCTTCAACTTCCATATCCAACATTGTTTGTTCTATGATTTCTGAATCTCTTTAGCATCTAATTATAAAAGGAACCAGCCTTCCACGTTGTAAATCTTCATTTCTTAATGACGTTGATACATGCAGATTTTAATGTAGAATTTCTTTATTTGTGACAGCTAAATCAATTCAATTAAAAGTAATGTATGGAGCATATATTTCAAAAGTTCTACCTGGTTGGCAGAAACAACATTTTTGTTTGCATTAATGAATAATCGTAACAACTTCTCTTTCATTTCAATCTTTTTCTTATTGGTAGATTGGTGGGTGCAGCTACATAACTTATAGAAATTTTTGGGCTGTAGCCTTTTTGTTAATTTTGATGTTTTTTCAAAAACATTTACTACACAAGGTTAACATTTACGTTGGTGTGCTGCAAGATAAACATGTGTTTTTCTTTGTGTTTGCAGGATAAGATTTTATCTCTCGTGTTCTAGGCCTAGGTGGGAAACCATACACATGCAGCTCATTCCACACACACACACCGATCTCTACATGATATGGGTGGCGCGGTGGCTCAGTGGTTAGCATTGCTGCCTCATAGCACCAGGGACCCCGGTTTGATTACTGCCTTGGGGGACTGTTTGTGTGAGGTTTACACATTCTCCTGTGTTTGCCTGGATTTCCTCCCATAATCTAAAGACATGCAGGCCAGGTGAATTGGTCATGCTAAATTGCCCATTGTGTTAGATGCATTTGTTCCCTTCAATTCCCGTAGTAACCTTGGGTCTGTCCTGGTGACTTATCTATCTTCATGTGTTTCAAAATTTCCAGCACATCCTCCTCCTTAATATCAACCTATTTGAGCATATCTGCCTGTTTCACACTGTCCTCAGAAATGACAAGGTCCCTTCCATTAGTGCACACTGCTGAAAAGTATTTGTTAATGATTTACCCTCTGACTCCAAGCACAAGATCCTTGATTGGCCCTACCTTCACTCTGGTCATCCTCTTGTTCCTCACGTACGTGTAGAATGCCTTAGCATTTTCCTTTTTTTCATGTGCCCTTGTAACTTTCCGAAGTCCATTCTTCAGTTCCTTTCTGGCAACCTTGTAAACCTCTAGAGTGTTGTCTGATCCTTTCTTCCTCAATCTTAAGTAAGTTTCCTTCTTCCTCTTGATTAGATGTTCCACATCTCGTCATCCAAGGTTCCTTCACCCAACCATCCCTTCCTTGCCTCAGTGGGACAAACCCAGCACTCGCACCAATTACTCCCTAACCAACCTTCACGTTTCTATCATGCATTTCCATGAGAACATCTGTTTCCAATTTATGCTCCACAGTTCCTCCCCTAATTAAATACTTTCCCATACAATCTGTTCCTGTCCCTCTCTGTGATTATAGTTAAGGTCAGCGAGTTGTGATCACTGTCACTGAAATGCTCTCCCACTGAGAGATTGGACACCTCACCTGGTTCACTGCCAAGCACCAAATCCAATATGGCCTCCCCTCTAGTTGACCTATCTGTATATTGATTCTGGAATCCTTCCTGGACGCATCTAACAAAAACTGCTCCATGCAAAATACTTGAACTAAGAAGGTTCCAATCAATATTAGGGAAGTTGAAGTTACCCATGACAACAACCTGTTACTTCAGCACCTTTCCAAAATCTGCCTCCCAGTTTGCTCCTCCATGTCTTTGTTGGTATTGGGGAGTCTGTAGAAAACTCCTAATAAAGTGACTGCTCCTTTCCTGTTTCTGACTTCCACTCATACTGACTCTGGAGACAAGCTCTCCTCGATGACCTCCCTTTTTGCAGCTGTGATACTAACTCTGATTAGCAATGCAACTCCCCCACTCCTTTTACCTACCTCCCTACTCCTTTTGAAACATGTAAACCTCAGAACATCCAACAACCATTTCTGCCCCTTTGATTTCCAAGCCTCCATAATCGCAACAACATCGTAGTTTGAAGTACTGATCCATGCTCTGAGTTTGTCACCCTTATTCCTGAGACTTCCTTACATTAATAAAGACACACTTCAACCCATCACATTGACTGCAACTTTGCCCTATCAGTTGTCTATCCCTGCTCACAGACTCTCTGCGTGCTGTGTCTGCCTGTTCACCAGATACCGCTTCCTCTGATCCATTGCTCCGGTTCCCACCCCCCTGCCAAACAAGTTTGAACCCTCCCGAAGACCTCTCGCAAACCACCTGCCCTGGATATTGGTAGCCCTCCAGTTCAGGTGCAACCCGTCCTCCTTGTACAGGTCCCTCTTCCCCAGAAGGCACCCCAATGATCCACCGATCTGGAGCCTTCCCTCCTACACCAGCCCTGCAGCCACGTGTTCAGCTGCACTTGCTCTCTGTTCCTAGCCTCTCTAATACATGGCACCAGTAGCAATCCTGAGATTTCTACTCTGCTCGTCCTGCCTTTTAGCTTCCAACCATTAACATAAAAGCTATTGTGGGAACGACAACCTGAAAGAAGAAGGTAGATAAACAATGAGTAATGGAAATAAAAAGTATAAATTGGGAGGGAGGGTTTGGAGATGGAAGAGTAAGTATTGTGGGAGCATGATGACAGTCAGGTTGTTCTGTCAGTAGTACACTTTTATTCATTAAATATTTATCAGTTATGAAAAGTACAATTCTTTAAATTTAACCAAAAGGTATCATTTATTTGTTTATTCAGAACATCCTTGGCACACCCCAGATCTAGATGAGTGCCAAAGTTGAAGAAGAAGATAAATTCATACCCTTATATACTATTAATAAATTTAAAATTAGTATTGTTTTTATTCTTGTAATAAAGAATTAGTAACTTTTGCCATGAAAATGAAAGTTAAACTTCAAATAAAAATTAATTATTAAAATGGCACATGTGGGTAGTTTCAACTGAATTGACCAAAATGGTCATTCCATAGCTGCAATGCAGGATATTATTCCAAATTACAAAATACTGTCAATGCACCATAAGAGGGCAAGTCTAAGGCCCCAGCTTTCATTAGGCTACAAGTCTTGTACTTTAACATGCATACTTTACCTCAGGCTTTCATTTTTTTTTCCATTGTAAGTGAAGACCAGATGGAAGCTGTACTCAGTTGGAATGTGGTCAACAGTTGTAGACATACAATGCTGTAACACCAGCTCTCTGACTTGCTCCTGTTTGAGTTGGCTGTCCATTGGGGATGTGGGGTTTAATTTGCACAGTTTCATGTCCCATTGCACATTCAGTGTAATTACTTGCATATGATCACCTCACGGGGCTGTTTCTTAACTATTGGATTGGCCAGGATTTGAACTTTTTGCTTACCTTTTGCAAGTTGTAAGGTTTGAGGTGTCTTTGTTCCTTTTAAAGCTGAAACAGAATTGGCATCAAAGCTTTGGTGTGAATTGATGAGGAATATACTTTGTGTTAAGACTGTATGGCGGAGCATTCAATATGTCTTCTTTCGCAGCCTTAGTCTTTGAGGTCTTTGAGCACCTCTTTCTTTCCCTCTTCCCCCACATTCACTCATCTCGTCCAAACACAACCCCCCCCCTCCCCACCATACCCCACCCTACCCCACTTGTCTCTTATCTTGTGTTCTTATCTTTGGATGCTCTTTTTGTCTTATGTCTGGAAGGTAAACTCAGAGCATCCTGTATTCTATCTGTGTTCCAATTAATCCATTCCTCGCCCAATCGTCATCAGCCCTGTTGTAATGTGCAAACCAACCAGCAACAATTATGTGGCTTTTGCTAATTATATATTTCCTATGTAATGTACTCTGTATTTCAATACTTTTACATACCATGATTAGTGTCCTGGTAGAGAAATGCATGTACATTCCAAAGGTATCTGCATTCCATCCTTACCTAGATCGTGTTTCCCCAGAAGGCAGCCTTCAAGATCTTATCTATTTTGCAGGGAGCAAGATCTTTCTAACTTGATATAAACTCTCAGAACTCCACTACCATGGCATGTTTTCTACACTGTTCCTATTTCCAAGTTTCTCAATTTATTATCCTACAAAGAAGGGTGTGTATAAAGTCAATTCTGAGTAAACAATAAGATTAAATGTAATAATAAAGCTGGGTTAAGGCAATTAATATTCATGGCCGCAAACTAATAACCTTAGATAGTTCTCTAAGTTAACATGTTTAGCAATCTGCTTCCAAACTGAATTAAGTTGTTGAAAATACAACTATCAAAAATCGCATTGATAGGCTGTGTTTAAAATGCTATTGTTATGAAAATGCAATTGACCAGATAAAATTGAACTTGTGTGTCAGCATCAGCTTCTTTTCTTGGTTCGTCAGCTTTAAGAAGCTAACCAGTATTTGCTGTAAGTAAGGGTTCAGGTTCATGGGACTGATTTGCCTTTTTCTCATCCTTTCTCACCCACGTGGGAGAGTCCAGGACCAGAGGGCATTATCTTAAATGTGGAAGAGTCCAGGACCAGAGGGCATTATCTTCAGTGTGAGAGAGTCCAGGACCAGAGGGCATAATCTTCAGTGTGGGAGAGTCCAGGACCCGATGCCATATTCTTCAATGTGGACAGAGATGACATGAAATCTCTGGAACTCGGGTTGTAAATCTGTAGAATTCTTTACTGCAGTGGAGTGTTGAAACTGGGTCACTCAGTATATTCAAGGCAGAAATAGATAGAAGTTTAATCAGTAAGGGAATCCAGCATTATGGGGAATAGGCAGGAAAGTAGACTTTAAATTTACCTGACAATCTCTGACACCTCCCTCCCCTTCCTGGATCTCTCCATCTCCATTAATGACGACACTCACATTTTTTACAAACCCACCGACTCCCCCAGCTACCTGGATTACACCTCTTCCCACCCTACCTCTTGCAAAAATGCCATCCCGTATTCCCAATTCCTCCACCTCCGCTGTATCTGCTCCCAGGACGACCAGTTCCACCACAGAACACACCAGATGGCCTCCTTCTTTAGAGACCGCACTTTCCCTTCCCACGTGGTTAAAGATGCCCTCCAACGCATCTCATCCACATCCCGCACCTCCGCCCTCAGACCCCACCCCTCCAACCGTAACAAGGACAGAACGCCCTTGGTGCGTTCCACCTTCCATCCTAACAACCTTCGCATAAACCAAATCATCCGCCGACATTTCCGCCACCTCCAAAAAGACCCCACCACCAGGGATATATTTCCCTCCCCACCCCTTTCCACCTTCCGCAAAGACCGTTCCCACCATGACTACCTGGTCAGGTCCACGCCCCCCCCCCCTTCAACCCACCCTCCCATCCTGGCACCTTCCCCTGCCACCGCAGGAACTGCAAAACCTGCGCCCACACCTCCTCCCTCACCTTCATCCAAGACCCTAAAGGAGCCTTCCACATCCATCAAAGTTTTACCTGCACATCCACCAATATCATTTATTGTATCCGTTGCTCCCGATGCGGTCTCCTCTACACTGGGGAGACTGGATGCCTCTGAGCAGAGCGCTTTAGGGAACATCTCCGGGACACCTGTACCAATCAACCACACTGCTCTGTGGCCCAACATTTCACCTCCCCCTCCCACTCTGCCGAGGACATGGAGGTCCTGGGCCTCCTTCACCGCTGCTCCCTCACCACCAGACGCCTGGAGGAAGAACACCTCATCTTCCGCCTCAGAACACTTCAACCCCAGGGCATCAATGTGGATTTCAACAGTTTCCTCATTTCCCCTTCCCCCACCTCACCCTAGTTCCAAACTTCCAGCTCAGCACTGTCCCATGACTTGTCCTACCTACCTATCTTCTTTTCTACCTCTCCACTCCACCCTCCCCCGCCCCCAACCTATCACCTTCATCCCCTCCCCCACTCACCTATTGTACTCTATGCTACTTTCTCCCCACCCCCACCCTCCTCTCACTTATCTCTCCACGCTTCAGGGTCTCTGCCTGTATTCCTGATGAAGGACTTTTGCCCGAAACGTCGATTTTACTGCTCCTCGGATGCTGCCTGAACTGCTGTGCTCTTCCAGCACCACTAATCCAGAATCTGGTTTCCAGCATCTGCAGTCATTGTTTTTACCTCGGAAAGTAGAGTTGAAGATTATCAGATCAACAATGATCTCATTAAATGGCGGAGCAGACTTGATGATCTGAATGGCCTGTTTCTGCTCCTATGTCTTGTGGTCTTTGTTTTTCATGTTTTTATGATGATGAATCTAGTTTTGAACCTTTCAATTGAGCAATTTTTGTTCGAGCTCTGCATTCAAAGCAAATTAAAATTGACTTGATACTGCATAACATTTGGCTCCTTAATTCAGCCCCACTGCTACTCACGAATACCATACCTTTCCCAAAATGCTCCAAGGTAGAAATTGATACACTACATACAAACCGCAGAAAGCATGTGTTGCATCTGTACACATCCTACATGATTTGACATTTGCACTGAATGTTTGGAAGAATTTTCTCTGGGCCTGCTAAGAAGTTGATATCTTTCCCCACTGACTCCCTAACTACAGAAAGGTGAGAAATTCCAAAAAGAAAATGCTAAACCTTAAATGTATTCACAAGCTGGTGTAGGTTTGGTTATATCATATGAAGCTTTCATAGAGTAATGTGAAAGACACTTCCAGAAGTTTCTTCCAACTAATGACCAAAACTATTTCATCAATCAGTGCCACAAATCCCTGTTCACCAACTCCATGCATCTTTGGTACCTGAGGCTGAACCAGGCTGTTTCAACCTTTGTGTCCTATTTTGACCTTGAGCTAAACTTAAGCCGAAGTCTGCTTCCACTTTGTAATATCACATTTGTCCACCTCTGTCTCAGCTCATTGTTGTTGAATGGCGCGATTATCCAGAACCACGTATGGATCCTTCGTATGTGCGGATAGTGCTGTAATGGGCTGTACAAATGTTTGCACATCTACCACTGATGTTGGCATGTTCTGTACACAGTGACGTCAGCAGCAGTGCCACACCCACCAAGATCCAGAGTGCCCAGAGCTGCAGAGAGACACTGAGGTGGAGTATGTCCCCACTGCATTATCTTGTTGCCTGGAGAGGAACCCTTTATAGAGCTATAGAGTTACTGGGGAAGGAGGGGGGTGCAGGGCTGCTACCATGTGCCTGGTATTTGGATGAGGAAGCCCCAAGAGTTGGGCACAGGCACCCAGTTCCTGGCTGTCAGCAGGACCCCTCTTTGGCCAACATGGTGAGACATGGCGCAGTGAAGGACCAATAGTGAGGAGACACTGCCAATGAGGGGAAAGTTGTACTGTGTATTGCACACAAAATAATACTTTTCACTGCATCTCCGTACATGTGACAACAGTAAATCCATCAATTGTGTGTTCCAAGTAAGTGATTTAAATAAGGACACTGTTTTCTTGTACGTGGGCAGTCCCTTGTATTGTAAGATGCATTCTAACGTTTTAATTCCTAGTGAGATGTGACAGGATCAGAAGAACTAATATCTCAGGCTTTCCTAAGTCTTGGAATAAAATACAACGTCCAGCTGAAGCCATTTCGCCAGGCCTTCTAATAGTACCCATTCAGTCACTTAAGAATGACATAGTGTCTCTTTTCATCTGCGTGTTCTTTGTGGCATTTCGTGGTTCAGCTGTTGCTGAAACTCACATCATTTTCTCAAGATCCGTCTATTCCAGGCTGGGGCTCTCATTGTCTGAATCTAGCTTGTTCAAATCTCTGCTCTGTGTATCCTAATTCCCACCAAGTCCCAATCGCCCAGAACAGCATGTGCTCACTGCCCTACAATAGTTTCTGGTCTGACATATGGTGATTTAAAATTCTCATCTCTGTTCTCAAATCCTTTCATAGCCTTTCCCTCGCTAACTGCTTCTGGTTGACAAGGCTGATATTGCTGGGCTTTTCCAGTTCTGGCCTCTTTGTGCATCCTTGATTTCTTTTTCATTCTTCTCTATATCTTTCTCTCAACTTTAAATATGATGTTTAAAACTTACCTCTTTGACCAATGTTTTAGTCACCTGCATTAATGTACTCCTTTTGAAGCTTTGTGTAAAAGTTTTGCCAAGGACATTTTGTAAAGATGTTATATAAACTCAGGTTGTTTTCTTTTATTCTTTATATGAGAAAAGAATTTCACAGGTGCTTCAAAATGTGTGAGGTTCAGCACTCTGGTTGTTAGGATTCAAGATTTGTATTTTAGGCGGGTTGATTGTGCAACTAAATCAATCAAAGCAGGATGATGACTATGCCTTGCCAGAACTGCTGACAATTATGAGCAGAGTCAGTAAATAAGACAAAGAATACTCAAATGGGGGACAGGAGGGATAGAAGAACTTCTTATTAAAGAAAAATCAATGGTTACTATTGAGAAATGAATTGAGTTTGAAGCTACACATGGATTCAAGATCCCAAAGGTTCTCTCATGAGCGCGTAAAAATTTGGCAGGATGTGGAAAAGGCTGTTAGATTTAACTTGTTCAGCTATAGCCATCTCTTTTATCAAGGCTGCTTCACTGCTGTATTCCGGTAACCTATTTAACAAACAAAAACAGAAGTTGCTAGAAAAGCACAGCAGGTCTGGCAGCATTTGTGAAGAGAAATCAGAGTTAACATTTTGGCTCCAGTGACCCTTCCTCAATTCTGAGGATGGGTCAATGGACCAGAAACGTTAACTTTGATTTCTCTTCATCACGCAGTTCTGGAAATTTGAATTCTATAAAATTATTAGACTAGCAGGCCACTCAGTCCTTTTAAATTGCTACAAAGCATTCACAAAAAGGAATGAAACAGGGCACATCTACTGGCATTGACTTCGGTGTTGGAAATGACAATAACAAACCAAACCCTGTCAATCTTGCAAAGATCTCTATACCACGATCCCAAAGACTAGTCAAGTAATAGCCTGACATAGTCATACTCAAAGAATCATATTTTTCAATGTCTCATGATCACAGTCTCTGGGCATTTGCTGACCCATTAGCAGGCCAGACCATCAGAAGTGGTGTACAGTCAGGAGGATGTTTGTCCTGGGAGTCCTCAACATTGACTCTCGATCCCGTGAAGTCTCATGGCATCAGGTCAATTATGGACCAGGAAACTACCCTTGGATTACCACTTACCATTTTGATCTGTGCTGCAAATAAGTAGACTTTCATGCTGGGGGTGTTAACTCCAAAATAGATCGGTTTAGCTTTCCAGTAGCTGAATAGAATTCTTCTGATAGCTTTGCTGACATTTCTTGCTCAATGATTAACTTTATAAACTGGTACACTAATCATTTCATACTCTTGATCTGATGAAAGGTTGACCTGAAACATATTGGGTTGAATGTTGTTTACTTTTGATTAAATTTGAATAGCACTAAGCTCTTTGGGCATTTTATTTTTGCCATAAGGTTTCATAAGTTCTCTCAGTGTCTTACCAAACTTGTCATTAATTTCTTACCCCATCGCTGTGGCATCTGTCACATCAGATTTTTGCCCTATGTTGATCCCAGTACAGTTTGTCACTCAGCAGGTGTTCACTGGAAGGCCAGCATCCCTTTAAAAGCATATTGTGCATCAGGACAGTCAGTCAGTCTACAGCTGCCCTGCACAGTCCCTGGACATGGAAGATCAATTCCATGCCTGGCTGCTCAGGTCAGTGCAGTCTCTGCCATCTGGAAGAATGCCAACACTGTAGGAAGAAAATCAATGACTACTTTACTCTGCCAGTGTTAATGCCACCCATCTTCTCACCAATGCTTCAGACTCACTATCATATGTCTGATACTGTATGCAGTTCCCACCCAGGTTCATGCTGTATCACTTTTGTTATTGCCTGCAACTCTTCCATCCTACACTCACCACTAACCCTGCACACCCTCTGTGACTCTTACTCACTTGGGACACTTCCCTACCTGCACCAACAGTGACAGCTGAGTTACCCACTTTGATCTACCATATAATCCATCTCTGTCTTTTTCCATAAAGAAATCAAGCCACAATAGTGGCAGAAGAGCTCAAGTTTTTGGCATTCTGCCTCACATTTAGCCCCTTGCCCATTATGTGGAAAGCATCCTCATTCTGTCTGCCCAGTTTGGCTGACTGATCATGTCCAAGCCCCTGGACTGGCATTGGAGATTGCCCTTAATGTGCTGTGCCAGGACCCCCTGAATGAAGGCTATCTTAATTGAGTTGACTGAGGCCTGCTGGCAACCAGGGCAAGCTTCCTGGCTTTGTGTTTGTGCTAAATGGCAAGGCGAGACAGAGTATTATGACTCTGTATCTCTGGTTGAGGGAGCAAAGTGCAAAAATGCAAGGCAAGAATGTTATGAGCATCCAGGTACGGAAGAGCCCAGAGCTGCAGCCTGGTCCAATCCATGGCCTGGGTGTGTGACCCTGAGTGCACAGTGCCTTTGCTGCAATATTGCAGCCATAGTTGTGTGTATAGCATTGATGTACAGGAGCGCACTAGGTATGTGAATCAGAGATGTGCCATGTGGGTTTTAGAGGCAGGTACATCTTGAATACCAATGTCTGTGGACTGTGATGTGCGTGACTGGTGTACATGGATTGTGCCCTGAGATGTTGGTGTCTGGTGTCCAACTTGGAGGTAATTCAGAACAAACAGCAAAATGAATTCGTCAGGTTCCCCATCAAGTTTTCTTGATGTGTAGCTTGTTTGTTGAGTTTGATCAGATAGAAAGCTACATATCAATGGTCCTCTCTCAACAAGAATCTCAGTGAGTCTCTCTCTCTCTGCAACTCCCAGGTCATCTCCTTTGCCCTGAAGCTCTTCAACCATGTCCTGAAACAGACTCGCTACCACAGCCACATTTGCTTCCTTATTAATGAAGTGAGTTGAGCATCAGTCAGATATTTAACAAACAGTAATCCTCCTTAATTGGCAGCTCACCACTGCCAAAAGAGAAATTCTGCCCTTGTTAAAGATATAAAAGATGGCATGGGTTACTTATGATGTTGAGATGGGCAGAGTTGGACTTCTTTTTTTTATTCTGCCACTCCCTCCATAACCAATGCCATTCCTAAAATCTCATGGTTCTGCCTAAAGTCTGTTTGTCTCTTTACAGCTGCTGCTTGACCTGCTGAGTATTTCCAGCATTTTCAGATTTTTCAACTTTCATTTCAGATTTCCAGCATCCTCAATATTTTGCTTTGGTATCTCATTATTCCTTGCGGGACATTTGCTATGTCACAAAGTATTGCATGTTCCTAAACCTGACCAAAGCAATCTAATTCCTTCCATGTGAGCTGTGTTAGGCAGCTTTCAAGTTAGGTAAGCACAAATTTGTCATTTTAATTTTGTCAATTAAATTGAGATGAACCTTGGTTCCAGTATAGCAAACAGTGAGGCAAGCAGGTGAGTTAGCTACATATGTGAATTGCCTGCAACATATTACTTGAACTTGAAGTGCTTGTTGGACACCGATTCTGGAACTGTCAGTAGGCTTTCATCATTTATAACACATGGAATTTTTCTCAATAACTTAATTAAAAGTGCAAATTACTAAAGCCAATCTTTTCAGGGCAATTATTTTAACATCTTAAGATTTATGCATGCAATTTCTTTCAGCTCAAAAAAAGATGACTACATTGTTCAAAGTGACCTCAATCCATTCCTGCACCTCTTATGATACTGAAGTGCAAAAAGATTATTCTACTGTGTTTTGGCAGAAGATATGCTGTTATTCATCCATACCCTTCAAGCTGTTGTGCATCTGTATTGTTTTGAAGATATATGGAACCAGATCAAGTCAGATTAAGTTGAAACCTTAGAATCTGAAATAACTTTTTCTTCTCATAAAGTAAAAACCACGTTGAATCCTGCATACTTGGTTAGACTGACACAAAAATAGTTTCTAATTAGATTTATATACACCAAGTCAGCTTGGAATAGAACATGTCAGTAACGTATTTGGACTTTGAAGTATCTAAGGTTTTTGATTAGATCTTCCTCCAATCTTTAAGATCAGCTGTAAACTTTAAAATGTTCCTCATAGTTTGCAATTTGGAAAAGAGCATTGCGTGAAACATTCTGGATTTATTCAAAATGCCTCCCAGTCATTTTGTGACATGGAGCATTTGTGTATTTGGAAAACTTTGAATAATCTTCAATTTCTATATTGGTAAAATAATCAAAAGCTCACTTTTGAGGGCAAGGCTGCTATTGGTGCCTGTCTGCACCTTGTCATTTTAACTGCAGTACAATAATTGAATGTCTTCTTGGACTGTTGAAAGATCAGCAAATTGATCTTTGCACATCTCTTCACCATCATTCTTCTATTGATATTGAGAATAATTTTCCTATTATTTGAAGTTTGCTGTAGAAGTAAGAAACCAGGCTCCTCTTGTTATTCTGTTAAGTGAAATATATAAGATTGTGGCAGGAAGCAGCAGTCTGGCACAGAATATTGTAATAAGAATAAATCATTTTTAAAACCTACTTTTCATGAGATTGTTAAGCACCTCAAACAGCAATGTTTATCTTGTTCCAGTGCTCCAGCTGGTTAATGGAAAATATTGCTATAGAAGAGGCTAGCTATTTGTTTGCTACTTCAGCCCCCTTCCCCCCCACTCCTCCTCCTCCACCCCACGTCCGGGTTTGCTGATTGACAAGATGAGTCATTCATAATCACAAGCTGCCATTTTCATCACCTCTGATCCTAAGCATATGGTCATTTGAATCAAAGATCCACTCTTACTCAAAATTTCTGACCTCCTCTGATGTTATTTTTATCAGAAGAAGGATAAATAAGAAATGTTTTTCAGTATATAGTTAACAACAACAGCAGTTAGGGTACTATAATTGGCCTTGGTGAGCCAGCACTCAGGACGACAATAAGAGCAGCTAGTGGTCCTGCTTCTGGAGTCTAACCAATAATTGCTGCTGTTTAAGTGCATGCATGTACATGTGCACAGATGTTAAGTAAAAATCAGTTTTGTGTGATTCCCCTCTGATAATAAATAGCTTTGCAACACTCACTGTCTCGGCTGCTGACTAATTAATGACAGTTTAAACAAGTCCCAGAAGGCTGCTGATACCAGCAATGCCATATCCCAGCATTAATCACCATCTTTCGGGAAAGAAAGGAGAAATAATAACTATTACACCGGAACTGTCTGGTGCAGGTGTCAGCTCTCCCAGCTGTTAGGGAGTACAGTGTATGAGGATGCACCATATTATGGACAGATGGAGATGGATGGGCTTGATGGACTTAGTGGTATTATCCCACCGATGTTACATGTGCCACAAAGTCTGCCGTTGTGGCTAATGAGCCCACTTCTTACTGTTGAAGGACTGAATTTAGTTGTGGTCTTGTGAAGAAACAAAATTGTAAATTGGAACATTGTTATGCACTTTGATACAGCTATTATAAAGGACCTAAAGCATGCATTTCTGAAGCACCTTTCATGGCCTCATGAAATTTCCCTGCTTTTCAAAATACTGCCATGGGATCTTGCATGTCCATCTGAAAAGGTAGCCACTGCCTTAGTTTGATATCGCCTCTGAAATCAGCACTTCTGATACACAGCACTCAATAATCCATTGAAGAGTATTGCTGGCTTGGAATTGCACCCACCATCATTTGACTCAGCGGCATGTCCAGTGTTTAGCTGTAACTAACTCATTACTTTTAGCACAATTATTGCTGCTAAAATGCCATATTATTGTTAGTATGCCCAATACTGGGAAACATCTCCATTTTGTTGCAAAATTTAAGAGATAGGAAAGGAGGAAGATATGAATCTCATGGTGGAAACGTGTTACACCATAGTGGGTCAATTAGAGTCTACTTATAAGGTGAGAAATGTTATGTGAAATTGACTATGTGAGATTTTGATATTTGAGGTGCCTATTTGTGATGGTGTGATGAAGATAACTCAGTGCAGTCTTATTTTGAGTTTGACCTCGGATGCCGACAACTGATCTTAAATGTGATACATTTAGTTACACACTGAAAGTCTGAGTCCTTACTCATACCAGAACCATAGATAAGGCTAAGAACAGCAAGTTATAAAATTTTATTAATACGTTTAACTCTTCCTTCCCTGTTCTCTTTTTGTCTTATTTTTGTTTTGCCGTCCTTCTGATTTCAGTGCGTTCCTCTTGCTTTTCCTCAGGAGAATATGGGAAAATAAAATATCTCTAGATGCATGGCCACCCAAGTATTCAACGTGTGGAGAGTAATTTTCCTACTGATTCTGGAGCAGCAGTTTCCAGGATTGATTTGTCACTTTTTAATAGCAGCAAACAAGGGAAATGTCCAGAAGTTTTTACTTAGTACAGAATATGGGATGTCAGCGTTCACTCACCCCTGTCTACTTAATGATCATTGTTTCACATATGAGATTTTATGGCAAATGTTTAGACTTGATTAACCATTAAGTAGGGGTCAGTAGCAGACTAAGTGGACCCATAAAACTTGATCCTTAATCAAAGTTATATCCTTAGAGGTACTCCCAAATGAATACTCTGTTTTTGCAACTTAATTGTAATTAAGAAGTATTCCTTTTCAACATTATCTCGCAAATGATTTAATCTTTAAAGAGACCGAACAATTTGGGAGCAGTTTGATTATGCATGTGACTGATGTCTCTTCTTCACCCTTGGATTCCTGTTGAGCACAAAGCAGGAATCAGAAATCAGTGCTTTGATATTCCCTGGATGCATCTTAATAAAGTATGCTAGTCTATGAGGCAAACTTTCTAGTCCAGGTTAGGAAAAAGACTTAATTGCAACACAGTGACCTAGTTTGTTATCAGTTGACCTCTGGTCACATAAACTGCACACTAATTATCTTTTTTATGTCTGGTGTTCAACATTTTTTTCTTGAAAGATAATAATACTTCTTAAGCAGAGGTTTTGTGACTGATTATTCCAGAGATAAACAAAACATCAACAATTGACATTTCTAGTGCCTTTGATATATAAAAAGCATCCTTGGAATAGTAAACAAAATTTGACACCAAACCACATAAGGAGATGTTAAGGTAGGTGACCCAAATCTTGATCTAGAAGCTGGATTTTGAGGAGCAATTTAAAGGAGGAGAGGTTAAAGAGGCAGAGGTTTAAAGAGAATATTCTACCTGGATGGATAATAATGAGCCATAGTTTGATATCAATGTAAAGGGTAATTCTATTAACGTAAACATTCTGCATCAAGTACAGATAAGGGCAGTCGCCCGACTAAAAGTAGGAATTCAATCTTTGTTGTCCGGGTTGCACTGTGACATGATTAGTTTTCTGAAATCAGCATTTCATTATCCACCTTCGCTTCAAAATATATTAAATGGTGTAAAGTTGCTGTACTTGCACAGTAAATGCAAATTAAAGTAGCCACAGAAGGTTAGAGCTAGTTTGAAGTGACAAAAAGATTCTTTTTTGGAACTACTTAAGATCTGTGCAATTAAAAGTTGAATTCGCAGTTGGAGATTCCTTTAACAATGTGATAATTTCTAATTACTTCCAACTGACCTCTCTGGCACTAAAATTTAACTATTACAAGTCTGATGATTTGTACCTTAAGATTTTTTTTGTACGAAGTATAGAATGTTGCAGATTATTTGACATATTCATATTTGAATCATTTTTCCAAATTTTTCCCTGTAATCCTGCAAATTAGTATTCAAGTTCTGTCCATTTTCTACTAATCATTCACAGGACTTAGCATTGCTAGCTAGGTCAACTTTATTGCCCATCCCTAATTACTCAGAGGGTAATAAAGAGTCACCCACATTGCCATTGGTCTGGAGTTTCCTTCCCCAAGGGGCGATAGTAAACCAGATGGGCTTTTCTTACACTCTTAGATTTTTATTGAATTCAGATTACAATTCTAGATGCCACACTTTAATAATGATGCCAAAGTCTTAGAATTCAAGAGTGAGTTAAAAAGAATGTGATGATCAGACAAGAGAACTTCAAATATGTGGAGAAATTCCACCATCTTCCACATCTGGATTTTTCCCAAGCCCCAGAGGATGACCAGGGGCTCTGGATTACTAGTCCAACAATGATACCACTAGGGCACTGTCTCCCCTTGTGCACTTAGGTTTTTAGTCTTTCAATGGAAGAATATGGGCCAAGTGACAGCAAATTTATGATATCTGGTTGGCACGTATGAGTGGGTTTGTTTGCATGGTGTACATCTCTACAACTCTATGACCTTGTGGTTGTTTTACTAGTTATTTAGATCCATGGTCTTTGATAATCAATAAATCTGCCAAAGGAAATAGTTTCTCACTACTTGCTCTGTAAAAATTGCTCATAATCTGGAATACCTTTATTCTGTCACCACTTAAACTTCTCTCCTCCTGGGAGAAAACCTGAGATTCTCCAAATCTTTCTATAGACCTGAGGTCCCTCATCTTATCATAGCATTGTTTTTAACTATCTCCTGAATCCATTCTAAGGCTTATCATCCTTATTAAAGTATAGTATCTAGAATTGTACACAAAGCTCCAGCTAAGGTCGAAACTGTGGGTTGTCAGGGTTTAGCTTGGTTTCCTTGGTTTTGTATTTAATGCCCATATTTGCAAAGCTGGATATCCCATGCATTTCATTAATTTGTATATGCATTTTCAAAGCTTCGTGAGTGTGTATCTGCATGTCCATTTTACTCCTATTGAAAAATGTGGTGCTGGAAAAACACAGCTTATGCCCAAAACGTCGATTCTTCTGCTCCTCGGATGCTGCCTGGCCTGCTGTATTTTTCCAGCACCACATTTTTCAACTTTGGTACTCCAGCATCTGCAGTCCTCACTTTCTCCTATTTCATTTTACTCCTGTACCTGCTTCAAAATAGTACTTACTGGATTGTGTTGTTCCTCATTCAAATCAACAATATATAGCTTGTGCTATGTGTCTGCCCATTTCACCAGTCCAAAGTCTGAAACTGTTCTGCTCACTTTGACATTAACCTCTAATTATTGAATGGCTTCCTTCTGTGCTGAACCATTCAGTCCATCAACTCCAGTAGTTTCAATTTCCCTACTTTCCAAGTAATCTAGTATGTTTTTCTTCAGATGTTTATCAAATTCCCTCTTGAAAGCCACAATTGTATCTGCCTCCACTGCAAACACAGGCAATTCATTGCAGATCCTAATTATTTGCTGCATAAAAGCAGTTTTCCCTTATGTCACCCTGAATTATTTTGCTGGACATCTTAAACTGTAGGGTGTAGGTTTGCTTGTTGAGCTGTAGGTTACTTGGCTAGGTAACATCATCAGTGGTGACCTCCAAGTGAAGCGAAGCTGTTGGCTCCTGCTTTCTATTTATATCTTTCTCCTGAATGGGGTTCCTGGGGTTTGTGGTGATGTCATTTCCTGTTCGTTTTCTGGGGGGTTGATAGATGGCATCTAGATCTATGTGTTTGTTTATGGCATTGTGGTTGGAGTGCCAGGCCTCTAGGAATTCTCTGGCATGTCTTTGCTTAGCCTGTCCCAGGATAGATGTGTTGTCCCAGTTGGAATGGTGTTTTCTTTCATCCGTGTATAGGGCTACGAGGGAGAGAGGGTCGTGTCTTTTTGTGGCTAGCTGGTGTTCATGTATCCTGGTGGCTAACTTTCTTCCTGTTTATCCTACATAGTGTTTGTGGCAGTCCTTGCATGGAATTTTGTAGATGAAGTTGGTTTTGTCCATGGGTTGTCCTGGGTCTTTTAAGTTTGTTAGTTTTTGTTTGAGAGTGTTGGTGGGTTTGTGTGCTACTAGGATTCCGAGGGGTCTCAGTAGTCTGGCTGTCATTTCTGAAACTTCTTTGATATATATGGTAAGGTGGTTAGGGTTTCTGGCTGTGTTTGGTCTGCTTGTCGTGGTTTGTTCTTGAGGAATCTGCACATTGTGTTTTTTGAATATCCGTTCTTCTTGAATACGTCGTATTGGTGGTTCTCCCCTGTTTTGCGTGGCTCGTCTGTGCTGCAGTGTGTGGTGGCTCGTTGGAATAGTGTTCTGATATAGCTTCGTTTGTGTGTGTTGGGATGGTTGCTGGTGTAGTTGAGTATTTGGTCAGTGTTTGTCGGTTTTCTGTATACGCAGATTTGTAGTTCTCTGTTGTCCTTTCTTTCTACTGTGACATCCAGAAATGCAAGTTTGTTGTCGGTTTCTTCCTCCTTAGTGAACTTTATGCCTGTGAGGGTGTTGTTGATGATATTAAATGTCTCTTCTATCTTGTTTCGTTTTGTGATGACAAAGGTGTCATATACATAGCAGACCCAGATTTTTGGTTTGATGGTTGGTAGGGCTGTTTGTTCTAGTCTTTGCATTAGCGCTTCTGCTATGAATCCTGATAGCGGAGATCCCATGGGTGTGCCGTTGGTTTGTTTGTAGATTATGTTGTTGAAGGTGAAGTGGGAGGTGAGGCACAGGTCCACTAGCTTCATGATGTTTTCATTGGTAATGTGATTGATGGTGGTTGGGGTGTGTGTGATGGTCTCTTTTAAAAGTGTGGCGAGCGTTTCCTTTGCTAGGTCAATGTTGATGAAGGTGAACAGTGCTGTTACGTCGAATGAGATCATTGCTTCGTCTTCCTCTATTTTGGTGTTTCTGATGATTTTTAGGAATTCCTGGATGGAGTGGATGGAGTCCTGTGACTCTTCTACTAGGTACTTCAGTCTTGAGTGTAGTTCTTTGGCCAGTCTGTAAGTTGGTGTTTTGGGTAGTGAGACTATAGGTCTGAGGGGGGCTCCTGGTTTATGGATTTTTGGTAGTCCGTAGAATCGTGGGGTGTTGGTCCCGTCGGGTTTCATTTTCTGGAATTCCGTCTTGTTTAATTGTCCGGAATTGTGTAATTTTCTTAGGAGAGATGTAATTTTGTTTCCTAATTGTGGGGTCGGGTCTAGCGCCACCTTTTGGTAGGTGTTGGTGTCTGCGGGTAGTGCATTGGCTTTCTCTATGTAGTCCCTTCTGTTCAGGATGACTGTGAGCCGACCTTTGTCTGCAGGTAATATAACGATGTTTTTGTCTTTTTTGAGATTTTCTAGGGCTTTCTTTTCTTGTGTGTTCAGTTTGTTTCCTTTCCTTTTTCAGCTCAGAGTAGGTGCAACTGTCTGTCTGATCATTTGTTGTCATTCTTCCGTGAGATTGTTGTCCTTCAACATCATCAATAACACCCTCACAGGGTCCGCTACATAGATGACACATTTGTCATCACAAAATGAAACAAGATAGAAGAGACATTTAACATCATCAACAACACCCTCACAGGCATAAAGTTCACCAAGGAGGAAGAAACTGACAACAAACTTGCATTTCTGGATGTCACAGTAGAAAGAAAGGACAACAGAGAACTACAAATCTGCGTATACAGAAAACCGACAAACACTGACCAAATACTCAACTACACCAGCAACCATCCCAACACACACAAACAAAGCTGTATCAAAATACTATTCCAACGAGCCACCAGACACTGCAGCACAGACGAGCCACGCAAAACAGGGGAGAACCACCAATACGACATATTCAAGAAGAACGGATATTCAAAAAACACAGTGTGCAGATTCCTCAAGAACAAACCACGACAAGCAGACCAAACACAGCCAGCAACCCTAACCACCTTACCATACATCAAAGAAGTTTCAGAAATGACAGCCAGACGACTGAGACCCCCTCGGAATCCTAGTAGCACACAAACCCACCAACACTCTCAAACAAAAACTAACAAACTTAAAAGACCCAGGACAACCCATGGACAAAACCAACTTCATCTACAAAATTCCATGCAAGGACTGCCACAAACACTATGTAGGATAAACAGGAAGAAAGTTAGCCACCAGGATACATGAACACCAGCTAGCCACAAAAAGACACGACCCTCTCTCCCTCGTAGCCCTATACACGGATGAAAAAAAACGCCATTTCGACTGGGACAACACATCTATCCTAGGACAGGCTAAGCAAGGACATGCCAGAGAATTCCTAGAGGCCTGGCACTCCAACCACAACGCCATAAACAAACACATAGATCTAGATGTCATCTATCAACCCCTCAGAAAACGAACAGGAAATGTTATCACCACAAACCCCAGGAACCCCATCCAGGAGAAAGATATAAATAGAAAGCAGGAGCCAACAGCTTCGCTTCACTTGGAGGTCACCACTGATGATGTTACCTAGCCAGGTAATGAAACGTCTGGATATCGAACCTACAGCTCAGCGAGCAAACCTACATCCTAAACCTCAACCTGAGCTACAAACCTTCACAAACCTTGCGATCTTAAACTGTTACAGTCTGTTGTTTTTCAGCCCTTCCACAAATGGACATAGTTTCTCCCTATTCTGATCTGTCATTATTTTGAACAAGTTATGTATCAATTACAGACTTTGAAATAATATGCCTACATTCTAAGACAGATCGTTTCTATTTAGCAGTGATCCTAATTTAGATCCCTTGGGACCCCATTTCATACTTACTCCCAGTGAGAAAAAAGGTTCTGTGGACTACACTTTTATCTTCTAATGGCATATCCAATATTTACTCCAGCTGCCGCTGAGCCATTAATATCAGATTTCTATTTTCCAACTGAATATGTCATGTTTGGCATTGTGTCAGATGACTTTTGTTAAAGTTAACACATTCAAAAGCTACATCTTCAATCATTTTATGACCTGATGAAAGAACTCAGTCAAGTTAGTCAGATATAATTTGCCTTTTAAAACATCCATGTTAGCTGTTTGTTGTGAACTCATGCATTTTTCCTCACTAAACAGTTTTGCCTCTAGTTACCAGGTTTATGCCTCCCATTTTTTATGAACAAGGGTGCAACATTTGTCATCCCCTGCCCTATTTCTTCAAGCCAATATCTGAGGAAGCTTGAAGCATCATTGTCAGAGTTGCTTCAATCCCTACCCTACCTTCCTTCAGCAAACTTGGGTACACTACATCTGGACCAGGGGACTTGCATAACTTTGGGTGATGCTGTCTTTCATAGCATCTACTTTTTATCCATGATTATCCTTTCCAATATGTCTGCTCTTTCCACACGTGCTGTAATATTACTTTAATTTTCATCTTCTGTGAAGGCAGATGCAAAGTAATCACTCAGTACCTCAGTCATGATTTGATCCTCCAGACCAAGATATCCTTTTCTGTCCCTATTGGCCTCACCTGTTTTTTATCTATTCTGTTACTTTTAATACTTTGCTTTTAAGGGTTTTTAAAAATGTTATTCCCTATTCTTTTTCTCTGCCAGTCTCCTTGTCCTCCTTTTATATCCTTTTTCAATTCTCCCTTCAGTTGTCTCATTTTGACACAACCTGCCTTTTGTCATAAACTTTTCTTTTATTTGCATATTTAAGTCGTTTCTCAAATTCAGGGGGTTCTTGTTCTGATTCCCCTTTTTTTTGCGTGGGACTCTGCTTTTTAATTGTTTTGTAACTGAATTGCTTTGGCCCTAAAACCCAATCATTATCCATTTAATATTTTCCTAGTTCATCTTTGTTTCTCGTCCACCTGAGATTCCTTTCCAAATTACTAAATTGTCTCTCTTCCAGTTGGATGTTTCTGTATTTTGATTTTTTAAATCAGCTTTCATAACAGCTTTGAATTAAATTCTATTATGATCACTCTTAGCCAGATGTGCTCTCCCTGAAGTACACTTCCCTTGCCCTCCTTAACATTTCAGAACGAGATCCAGCACTATCACCTTTCCCATTGGGTAAGAAACAAGAACAGGGGGCCCATACAGATGTTTTTTTTTGGGCTCTGCTGATGCCTCAGCCAAATATATGTACAAGATTGAAAAATGCACAGGATTGTAAATGACATTGATAAATTCGAATCTGTGTTTGGAAATGTGGACATATGTATGGCATGATCAAATGTACAGACCATCAAATCTTTTTATGAATAAAGTATATTTTTGAAATAAAAAAAAAGAAACATACTGATTAACAAAGCTCTCCTATACCCTCATTTAGAAATTCTTCATCTGTCTTGCCCTCCCCCACTTCCCCCCAATCTATGAAAGGCTGATTGAAGTTCTTTACTATCACTTCTATTACTTTTACATTACTCGAAAATTTGCCTAAATGTTTGCTCCTCTGTCACTGTCTTAATATTTGGGGCTTCTAAAAACCACTCAGCAATGTAACATCTCCCCTATTGCTTCAGTTGGCATGGTGTCTCAGTGGTTAGCGCTGCTGCCTCACAGTGCCAGGGACCTGGGAATTGATTCCAGCCTTGGGTGACTGACTGTATGGGGTTTCCACGTTCTCTCTGTCTCTGTGTAGGTTTCCACTGAGTGTTCCAGTTTCCTCCCACCATTGAACGATATGCAGATTAGGTGGATCGGCCATGCTAAAAATTGTCCCATAGTGCCCAGGGATGTGCAGTGTAGAGGGGTTACAGTGGTGGGTTGGGATTGTCTCTTGTGGGTTGGTGCAAAATCAATGGCCAAATGACCTCTTTCTGCATTGTAGACATTCTGTGCCTACTAGCGCTAACCAAATGGATCCAGCCTTTAAACCATATTACTCCCTAATACAACTGTAACATTATTCACCGTCAATACTTGTACCTGCTTATCCTTCCCATCCCTGTCCAGCTTGCAAAGGTATCACCACCTGCAGAACTGATCTCAGTGCCCAGGATTGAAAGCTCTCCCTCTTCCATCTCTTCTCCAGCTGGACATTCAGTTGCTCTGTCTTTCTGTTGCTATATTCACTGGCACCTAGTGCCGAAAATAATCCAGAGATTCCAACCGTATATACCCTGTTCTTTCATTTGTTTCCTACCTCTTGAAATTTAGCTTTGACAAACTTGCCCCTTTCCTTATTTATGTCATTAGTTTCAGCACTGAGCACAACTTCTGGCTGTTCCCCTTTACCCCTCACACAATAACCTGCACCCTTCCAGTGATGTTGTTTACCTTGACGTCAATTGTGTGCTTTTGGACACCTTAAGTGTGAGAAATTTGAAATGAAACACTTTCTTTTAACTTTTGCCTTTCTGTCTCCTTTTGTTCCTGCCTCTCTCAAGTCAATTTTTATTTCTTGATCCGAGGCAGTGACTTCATTTTTCTCTCTCTCTAAAAATACTCTCTGACCTATGAGGTATTTGCAGGATTTTCTGTTTCTGTTTCTGACCTTTGTTGCCCATCTCTATTCATTCTCCTGCACCTGATTTGGTATTGAATTCAGCCACTCTGATGGATGCATCTCTTGTTTGTTTCACAGTCTGATTGTTTAAGGAGTTGCACCATTCCTAGTCCTGTTTGCAAAGTTCTCAGATGCTCAGGTTCCTTCACCATGACATTATCAGATGAACCTTCAGAGAATTCAAACAACAGACACAACATAGCATAATATCTTTAAAAGATTGCAAAATATCTGCAACTGAGCTCTGCTGCACTTTTTTAGTATGAGGCTCTTTTTTAGTTTTGCTTACAAAGGAGCTAAAGATTAATAATAGATTAACTACAAGATAGCACACAGATTGGACTTCCTTGCCCACTGATCTGATGCCAATTTTCTCTTCTGTTTTGAGCTATTAAAAATGTGAGTTATCCTCCAGAAGAATTGGGAAGAGAGTAACTTTTAACCAGAGTCCACAGAACTGCCACAGCATTTTCAGAGTACATAGACCAGTGACTGCTTCAGAATTCACAGAAGTCTACATAATTTTAGAAATCCAATGATCAAACTCTGTGAACAGATAAGCTGAGGATGATTGGAGATGGAAATCATATCCAGTAAAGAAGCGAACCAATGGGACACCTTTCAGTTCCAGTGGCTTATGTTAATGCTTAGCTTTCATGAAAGGTTGTTGGAGTATGCGGAAATGTGGAGTAGTAAGATCAACTCAAGGGGCTGAGTAGCCAACTCCTGCTATTTATTCTAAAAGTTCTTTAAAAACTCTGCTGTGGTGGTCCAGAGATGAGTTTTGTGTTTTGTAGCAATGACACGCAGATAGGCACAGATTACTCCTTATGGAATAGTTACCAAGTTGAGTAGCACTACTAGGGAAGGAATTAGGGGGAAATGAAAAGCTTCCACACAGAGAGCAAGGGGAAAATTGGTTGATGAATCATTGCTGGCAGACGTGTAGGGAGACAAAAATAAGATTGACGGGGGGTGGGGAGGAGGGGTGTTAAAATAGAAATCTTCAATATATCCTGCACTGTTAAATCCATTGCTTGCAATTACTGTACTTATTGTACATATGTCAGTCACAAAACAACAACCATGCTTAGAATTCATTTATTTTGAGAGTGTTGGTTCCAGGCTTTGTTCTTATATCTGATTACTGTAGTCTGTCCTGGCTGCATGTGAAGGAATAGCAACCAGACTGTAGCATAACGTTAACATCGAGAGCCAGCCTATAGGTGATGACTTTTGAGTATCTGCTTCTGTTCTGTTGCGTTCAATTTGCTTAGTTGCCTGCTCCAATTTGAGATTATAGTCAAGAGGCCATAAGCCATTTAAAGAAAACATGCACGCTTCAGTTTTGATTGGAGCAGATTAATGGTGAAGTGAGTGCATTGCAAAACACAATTGAGCATCTGTGGATTTTGTGAAGCTGCACATTTACAAAGCTTGTACCATGAGATTGAGAACTTGCACATTTCAGTATAACCTCTTTACTGTTTAACTGTCCAGCACTGTAAATAATAATGGCTTCTACTCAATCTTCTTTAATCACTTCACTGTCTATCTGAATGCTCTAAAGTACTTCCTGGAATTCTTGCTTTAGAGATGCTTTGACTGCATTCATGTTGAAATTGAGAGGAGTGAAACAGGACATGGAGAGTATGGATAAAACATCAGAGTTAGGGTGTAGCGGTGGTGAAAGTTGGCCTGTGTGAGTTTGCCTCGTGAGTAAATTTATCTTGGTGCCTCTCTCCGAACAAGATAAATTGAGTTCCTCCTGAAGTTACACAAGAACAGAAGAAAATCCACAGAGTAAGTTACATGTTGGTCCAGCCTGAGAGTCAGATGAGGTCTCTCCCAGACTTTTCATTGTGGTTAACAATGACTTACTTCCACATTCATGATGAGTTCTCAGGTGATTGAAGAACCCACTTCACCATCTACAGTCTTTGATGGGGGTTGGGAATGGGAAGGTGGGATGCCCAAGTTTCCACATGGAAAGATATAAAATTCTGCTACTGCTGAGGATACAAGTAATCAATTAAATATTCATGGTCTTATATTCCTGGACTCAAATCCTCATGCTGTCACCTATCCCAAGCCCCAATGACACTAACTGCACATGCCCTCTTAGCTGCCTCCTCACTCTCTGGGAACATCTCCCCACTTGGACTAACAGTAATAACTGTGCCACCTACTTTCATCTCCCTAAGTATCTTGCCTCTCTCATTCCAGGAGAAAAACAGCCCCAGTAGAACAGAAACAGTTAGGATAGGTGGTGTGCTGGCCAACATTCAGCTCCTTGTCATTCATATGGAGAGCATCCTGACTCTGACCACCCAAGCAGCTGATAGACCATGTCCAAACCCCTGGACTGGTATCAGAGAGTGCTTTTGATCTGTTGTGCTAGCAAACTCTTAGCAAAGGTGATCTACCTTGACTGAGGACTGCTGACAAAAATGAAAAGCTTTCTGGCTTTGTGTCTGTGCTAAATAGTAATCAGCAATCACTTCTGTGATCCAGGTAACTCATTGGAGGGTGAAAAGTGCAGTGAACGGAGGGCAATGCACTGTAAGGCAGAGATGCTGTGAGTATCCAGCTAGGCACAGTGAGTGCTATGATAGCGAGTGGACTGATCAAATGTGCAGCCTGATGCAGTCCATGAACTTCGGTGCAGGTCCCTGAGTGCACACTGTGGCTGCATACTGTAAGTGGATTGGAGGTGTGCCATGCAACTGCAGACAGTGCTGCCAAACCAGCAACAAGTCTAGTGAACTTTCATTGCCCACTCTCTATGCTAATAATACTTTTCCTGAAGTAAGGAGACTAAAACGATGCACATTACTCAAGGTCTAGTCTAACCAAGCTTCTGGACAATCAAAACAAGACTTTACTACTCTTGTGCTCTTGTAACAGAGGTTAACATTCCATTAGAATCATTGCGTTCCACAGCACACAAAAAGACCCTTCAGCCAATTATGTCCACCCTGTCAAAAATAATCACCTAATTATTCTTATTCATTTTCCAATTTTTTGCCCATGGCCTTATACGCCTTGACCTCACTATACACATCTAAATACTCCTTAAATATTATGGGCAATTCTGCCATTACCACCCATACAGACTTCCTAATAGCTTCCTGCACCTACTTGTAAACCTTCAGTGATTTATTGACATAGACACCTAGATCCTTTTGTATATTTATACTTGCCGACCTCTCTCTATTTAAGAAATACTCTACACATCGGTTTCTCTTATCAAAATGGATGACCTTACATTTTCCACATTATATTCCAGCTTCAATATATAGATTCCTACAAGATTCTGACCCTGGTAATTGGCTGCTTAATTTTTAACTAGTGAACTACATTTTCATTTAAATTTGATGTAGTTCAGTGAAAATAAGAATTGAAAATCTATGTTGTAGCCAGCTGAGGGGGTTTTAAAAAAAGGAACCAATTTATGCTCTCTTCTGGAAAAAAAGCTGGTCGTAACACTTCTGACTGGAGCAGCTGGTGGGAATTCGTGTATAAAGTTACAAAAGCATGGGAGAGAGCGTGCTACAAGATTATCTAATACTGAAGCCCTTCGAGGGGGAAAGACATGCTGTATTTACATGGAGCTAGGAGACCCGTTAGGCAAAATTCTGAAGGAAGTGAAGCAAATGGCAGACAACGCCAGAAGCCATTCTCTCAGTGCTGCAATATGTTCAATGATTTTACATGAGGGTCAAGGTACATTAATTCACTTTGAATGCAGTCTTCCACAACTCCACCACAAGAATTACTGGTTACTGTATCATACAGCCATCATTCTGAAATCTATATCAATCGGGGCACTGCAACATTGCCCGACATGAAGTCACTGCTACCAACTCAACTGCAAAAAACAAATCACCCAAAGAAATTGCACAATACACATTGAAAGGTTTCCCTTTCTTCTGCAGGACTTTGTGGCACACAACTGGAATTAATAGGAGCTAATCAGTGATGAGCAGCCATGTTTAATTAGCTTCCCATTGCCACCCCACCCCCCACCCCCAAAAGAAAAGGGAGACTGATTGCCCATATTGCGGCAGCAATCACTCAGTCTATTGTCTGTGGTAAGGCTGAAACAATAGAAGATGATGGGATCATCATATGATCCACATTTTCACATTCCGTTCCCCCCTCAATTGGTAATCTTTTGGATTTTCAAACTGCTACCGTGCACTCCTTCCTCCCTTAGCCAATCTTACACCTGTGCAATTCTCCTTGTAGATACCCAAAAATTACAACTTGACAAAGCAGTGATAGAAGAGCCACAGATGTAAAAGCAACACATCATTGATGTTAGAGAAACATTGTCACTTTATATTGCATTCACGTTATATTCCAGCTCAGATATTAGTGATGCATGTAGTTTAGATGATAACATGGAGAGGGACACATCCAGCCTACAGTGAAAGGAGCTCAGCAGAGAAGAGGTTTCATACACATTTTTTTCAGATTAGCACAACCAAATGGACCACAGAAAATGTGTTGTGGCTCAGCCAACACTGTACTGGTCTGTGAAAATGGAAGGGAAGGGACAGGACTGTTGGTGAATGGGGAATTGTTGTGTGTTCTGGCATGGATGAGCTGATTACATGCAGTCTGACTAGAAAGCTGTAGCTGCTTACTCATAGTTGATGACAAGGTGGCTTGTACAGCATGCAGCAGACTGCCACAATCTAAGGCAAGCATATTATTAAGCACTACAGGGGCTCCTCCATAGCTGAAGCAGAAACTTTGTTTCTCATGTTCTACCCATCACATTTCATTGACAGAATGAAACTCATTGTACTTTTGCTGCCTATATGTGGATGGAAACATGGCACATTATGCACTGAGTTCATTTTGTCAATGTATTGCCCTTCTCTCCTGATAGTTACCACTGGGTTTGTCAAGATGGTTTACATGTAGTTGGCATAGGGGACTGCCAAAGAATAAAGGCATCATACCAGCCTAACAGTTCATTGTTTTTGGTTGCTCTTCAGCTGCCGACTGGTTTTAGTGAAATTTATTTCCATTATGGTCAAGCTCAGAAGAAACATGTTGCTTTATGGGTACAACATGTGTGCAGTGAATGGTACCATGCACAATGGAGAAACCTGTACTTTTTAGGAAACTGTATTTTTTCTTACCATTATGCGAACAAAGATGTTAAGGTGCATTTTGAGATCACGTGCCATATGATGGTATCTATACCACAAGTTTTATTAAACGATCAAAAATGGAATTATGTACAAATAGACTCCAAATCAACCTTATGTGACTACTATATAATGTAATGGACAACATGATCTTCATAGTGATTTTGTCTGTTGGAACATTAAAAACATGTAGAATGAGAAAATACCATTTGGACCATTAAGCCTGTCCCTTTCAAACTTTATAAATTGGCCTGCTAAAGATTCTATTTAAATAATTTAATCTTCTAATGATTAAGCACGGGCAGATTTATCAAGATAGATTTCTGCTGGTGACTGTAGGACATTGCCAGTAAATTACAATTGTTTTCGGAATTCTATTATTTGAGACAGAAAATAATGCAGTAAACATATTACGCAGCAAGTAGAAATGAGCTTGCATGCTAAAATTATTTTCTCCTGGAAATTATAATTGGCTTGTGTGCAGCTAGAATGCAAAACTAAAAAGAGTTGAAAATCCATGCCAGTCAATTTACTGATCGGAACTAAAGGAAATGAAAGGTAATATGAATTTCATAAATCCTAGGATCATGCCACAGATAATATGCCAATCAATTATATTTAATCTGTTTAGGAAATACTCTGCAAAATTTCTCTCTGCCTTCCAGGGAAGTAAAATGGGAAACATTCCATTACATTTCATCTAAACATATGTTTAGATCATATGTAAGAACATGTTGCTTCTTTGAGTAATTGATACATGATCTTTCCATGGTTTCAGCAACACAGTAACCATCTTCTTACAGAGGGTCTTTGATTATCCCTTTGTGTACATTCTTTGAATCTTCAACCTTAATGCGGAATCACATATTTGTCCAGTGAAATTTAAAGTTAAAACTAATAACCTCATTTCTGGTCTATCAGCACATAAGTTATTCACAATGCAATGAACGATCCATTTTTATATCCTACCCATTTAGTTGATCCAGCACTTTTTAAATGTTACCAATGTCTCTTCCATTAGTCCCTTTTTGTTGGTATCAGCTGCAAATTTTGTCAGAGCGTTACCAGAGGGAATACTTTCCTCAGATGCTTTTTAAAGCTTTTATCTTTCTAGGAGCCATTGCAAATGCAGTCAGACTCCCAGAACATCTGCAAATATTGACACACCTCAAGCAAATATTAGCCTGAGCTGGATTGAAAAAGCAAAGGGAGAAACTGAGCGTCACCTAAAAGAATAAAGCAGGGCACCAAATAGCAAAGCACAATGGATATTAAACTGCCTAATTGAGTGGAGTATGAATCATACTGGTTGTGTAACACCTTTACAGTTATTTTAATCAACCCATTATGCCATTTCTGGGGCAGTTGGGACTTGAATCTGGACCTTCTGACTCAGAGGTATTAACTCTACCACTGCACCACAATAGTCTTCGTGTAGCACCATCCAATTCCAGTTAATATGTAATGAGACAATCAATCAGTCCAGCCAGTGCAAAGAAGAGAAAGAAAGTCCACCTTTGACCTTAGGACATCCCAATGTGTATTATAAACACTGAAGTGAAATGTACAACTTAGTTGTAGCAAGAGCCCACAGGGAGCATTGTAATTATGACCAGATTGTTCGCTTTAATGGTGGTTGAGGGAGAAATATTTTCCAGGCACCCAGAAATATTCTGGATTAGTATTGCTGGAAGAGCACAGCAGTTCCGGCAGCATCCATGGAGCAGTAAAATCAATGTTTCGGGCAAAAGCCCTTCATCAGGAATAAAGGCAGAGAGCCTGAAGGGTGGAGAGGTATCTAGAGGAGGGTGGGGGTGGGGAGAAAGTAGCATAGAGTACAATAGGTGAGTGGGGGAGGGGATGAAGGTGATAGGTCAAGGAGGAGAGGGTGGAGTGGATAGGTAGAAAAGAAGATAGGCAGGTAGGACAAGTCATGGGGATGGTGCTGAGCTGGAAGTTTGGAACTAGGGTGAGGTGGGGGAAGGGGAAATGAGGAAACTGTTGGTCCACATTGATGCCCTGGGCTTGAAGTTTTCCAAGGCGGAAGATGAGGCGTTCTTCCTCCAGGCATCTGGTGGTGAGGGAGGCCCAGGACCTCCATGTCCTTGGCAGAGTGGAAGGGGGAGTTGAAATGTTGGGCCACAGGGCGGTGTGGTTGATTGGTGTGGGTGTCCCAGAGATGTTCCCTAAAGCACTCTGCTAGGAGGTGTCCAGTCTCCCCTGCTCATCCTTAAACAACTCCGTTTGTGAGGGTGAATTCCATTTGGTTTCAAGTCAGGATGGCAATGTATTGCCCTGCAATGCCAGCCTGGGTTCTATGCTTTGGTCTCTGGAGTAGGGCTATGAACATATTCTTTCAGACTCAAGGTGACAGCACTCTTAGCCGACACAGACTCTGAGACTTTTCAGCTATAAATTAGACTGTATGGATTTTTCAGATTGAACAATAATCTTAAAGCAGTGTTTAAGATCATAATGATGTAGAAAAGTTGACCAGAATTATTGCTTTTTATTAAATTGATGGAATTGAGCAGGAAACAGATGTAAGCTAGTCAAAGTTAAATTAAGGACTTTCTAAAACATCAAAGTCATTCTTTTAAATTCCAGAAATTATCTAGGCCAATTCTAGTCATTCTCATCATTAGATAACCCACTCATGCCAGAAAGGGATTTAGTGAATCTTTGTTGCATCCCTCCCTAAACTATGCACAGTTCTCTAGATGTGGTTTCACTGTGCAACCCTGTGCAACTGTAGCAAGCCTACCTCACTCTTGGATTCCAAACTATTGCTGTACAAGTCAACCTAGGTTTTATTTTTCTAATTACGTTATATCTGCATGTTAACGTTTTGTGTTTTGTGTACAATGTCACAAAAATCCTTTGGACACCAACATTTGATGGTTTCTCATAGTTTTAAAATATGGTTTTCTATTCTCCCTAGAAACTGAATCATTTGACTTCTGTCCATCTGCCACCTTCTTGCCTATTCACTTCATCTGTCTCTATGTGTCCTTTTCAAAGCTTACTTGCCCAACTAATGTATCATTGCCAATAATTGGATATATAATATGCAGCCCCTTTATATCAGTCATTAATATGGACTGTAAATAGCTGAGGTTAGGAACTGACCATTCAGTCTTTGAGCCTATTCCACCATTTGGTGAGATCATGGCTGATCTGTCACCTAACTTTGCCTTTGACAGAGTTAAAATTATGAACCGATCCACCATTCGTAGCCACTTGTGGAAGACAGTTCAAACATCTACCACCCTTTTTGTGTAGAAGTGTTTTCTAACATCTCTCCTGAATGGTCTGGCCTTAATTCTCAGACTATGCCCTCCTAGTTCTAGAATCCCCAACCAGTGGAAATAGTTTATTTTTACCTACTCTTGTCTTTTCCTGTTAATATCTTGAAGACTTTAATTAGATCACTCTTTAACGTTCTAAGTTCTAGAGAAAACAGGCCTAAGTTCTGTAATCTCCCCTCATAACTTAACACTTGTTGTTCATTGCACGGTTTATGAAGGTTTGTAGCTCAGGTTGAGGTTTAGGGTGTAAGTTTGCTCGCTGAGCTAGGTAACATCATCAGTGGCAACCTCCAAGTGAAGCGAAGCTGTTGTCTCCTGCTTTCTATTTATATCTATATATATAAATTTCTATAAAGAAATAGAAAGCAGGAGACAACAGCTTCACTTCACTTGGAGGTCGCCACTGATTACCTAGCCAGGTAATGAAACGTCTGGATATCAAACCTACAGCTCAGTGAGCAAACCTACACCCTAAACTTGAAGTTCAGGTATGATTAGAACATAGAACATAGAACAATACAGCACAGAACAGGCCCTTCGGCCCACGATGTTGTGCCGAACTTCTAACCTAGATTAAGCACCCATCCATGTACCTATCCAAATGCCGCTTAAAGGTCGCCAATGAATCTGACTCTACCACTCCCTCGGGCAGCGCATTCCATGCCCCCACCACTCTCTGGGTAAAGAACCCACCCCTGACATCTCCCCTATACCTTCCACCCTTCACCTTTAAATTTATGTCCCCTTGTAACACTCTGTTGTACCCGGGGAAAAAGTTTCTGACTGTCTACTCTATCTATTCCTCTGATCATCTTATAAACCTCTATCAAGTCACCCCTCATCCTTCGCCGTTCCAACGAGAAAAGGCCGAGAACTCTCAACCTATCCTCGTACGACCTACTCTCCATTCCAGGCAACATCCTGGTAAATCTTCTCTGCACCCTCTCCAAAGCTTCCACATCTTTCCTAAAGTGAGGCGACCAGAACTGCACACAGTACTCCAAATGTGGCCTAACCAAAGTCCTGTACAGCTGCAACATCACCTTACGACTCTTGAATTCAATCCCTCTGCTAATGAACGATAATACTCCATAGGCCTTCTTACAAACTCTATCCACCTGAGTGGCAACCTTCAAAGATCTATGTACATAGACCTCAAGATCTCTCTGTTCCTCCACCTGACCAAGAACCCTACCATTAACCCTGTATTCCGCATTCTTATTTGTTCTTCCAAAATGGACAACCTCACACTTGGCAGGGTTGAACTCCATCTGCCACTCCTCAGCCCAGCTCTGCATCATATCTAAGTCCCTCTGCAGCCGACAACAGCCCTCCTCACTGTCCACAACTCCACCTATCTTTGTATCATCTGCAAATTTACTGACCCACCCTTCGACTCCCTCCTCTAAGTCATTAATAAAAATTACAAACAGCAGAGGACCCAGAACTGATCCCTGCGGAACTCCACTTGTAACTGGACTCCATGCTGAATATTTACCATCTACCACCACTCTCTGATTTCGACCGGTTAGCCAGTTTTCTATCCAATTGGCCAAATTTCCCTCTATCCCATGCCTCCTGACTTTCCGCATAAGCCTACCATGGGGAACCTTATCAAATGCCTTACTAAAATCCATGTACACTACATCCACTGCTCTACCCTCATCCACATGCTTGGTCACCTCCTCGAAGAATTCAATAAGACTTGTAAGGCAAGACCTACCCTTCACAAATCCGTGCTGGCTGTCCCTAATCAAGCAGTGTCTTTCCAGATACTCGTAAATCCTATCCCTCAGTACCCTTTCCATTACTTTGCCTACCACAGAAGTAAGACTAACTGGCCTGTAATTCCCGGGGTTATCCCTATTCCCTTTTTTGAACAGGGGCACAACATTCGCTACTCTCCAGTCCCCTGGTACCACCCCAGTTGCCAGTGACATTCTTGTAAATGTGCGCAGTTTCAAGTGCTGATCCTTATGGTATCCAAAAGTAACAGCCTGTCAACCTAAAAATAATGTGTTTATTTCAGTTCTTTGTTTTTGTGTATCTTAACCAATTCTTTTAACCATACTAATGTAATGTTCTGACCTGACACAGTCCTGTTGCAACACTACACTAAAGTGAGAAATCCTGAAGTGCAGATAAAAGCAAAAACGGTGTGAATGGGCAAGAGAAAGGGTTGGGAGATGTGGAATTAGGGAATAGAGAAGCACAAAAGCAAAGCAGAAGAGTAATTCGGTGAATTAGGCAAATCCTTAGCAAATATTTGGCCAAATGTACATCAGGAGCTACAAGAACCTTTTCGTGGTACATGAACCAAAAGCATTTAAAATGACAAAGCTCAAAATGATGAAGATCGAGTTTATTAGTTTATTGGGGAATTTTCCTCCACAATTCATTTGTGCTCTTACCACCATGGAAGTAGGATGTGAAGGTTTTAAGGTTTATATATTAAGTTGTGAGAGCTCATTTATTGCAAAAGAACTCATTCTTTTTCTTCCACAAGGAAACAACATCCCAGCTGCTACTGTGCAGTCTGGGCCAAGCAGCTCATTCTGTTTTGGCTTCATGCATACAACACACAGGAATGTGTTGTGAAACAAGGTTAAACCTTAATATAAGCAATAGGGAGCCAATCAAACTGACCACAAACATGTTGGGAAATTCCAAGCATCCTTCCCACAACTTTCTGTGAAACTTAATAAAAAGAAAAATCATGGGAGCTCGCCTGAAGTTTCCCATTATCCTCTCAATGGGAGAGGCATTCTGATTTTATTTTGTAATAAGTTTGCAGTTGGAAACTTTCACACTTTAAATTTAGCACAGCTCAGAATTTCCAGTAAGTCAAAATGAATTAGTTTCTTCTGCATGAACAAAGTTATTTTGCTTCTCTCCAAAACGAATGTCGGCAAACTTGCAAAACAACTGTATGACATTTTCATTTTAGCTAATAAGGAGTATTATCGCCTAACTTTTATAAAATAATTCTATGACAAGGTTATGTACAATATTATAAAGAAAAGGCAGGCTTTGTGATTAAGTGGTCACAATGTTAGAGCAGGCACAATGGGCTTAATGACCTCCTGCCCTATAAAAATGCTGTGATTCTGTGATACCTTTCATACAACAATGGTTAAGGAAAACTCTTACATCTGAGTCAACAGATGGAGAGTTGAAGTTCCAAGCCAGACTCAAACACAAAATCTGGGCCAAAATGCACTGTCATACGAAGGTCGTGCTGCATTGTCAGAGATGCTGTTTGCTGTTTTTTGAATGATACATCAAGTAGGACATGTCTGCTCACTCCAGTTAGTTTAAAGGACCTGTGGCACTATTTTGAAGATGATCAGAGGAGTTCTCTCTGCTGTCCTGCCCAACCTTTGCCCCTCAACCTTGTTGCTATTTTTGGAACCTTGTTGTGCTTCCATGTCAATATTCCAAAAGTACGTCATCGACTATGAAGGACTTTGGCACACACTGATATGAAGGAAAAGGATATATAGATATAAATCTTTTTTTTTCTTTTTCATGCAGCATTAGGGGGAAAAAAAAGATTCTAATCACTTGCTGCTAACCTTGTTATACCAGTGAATTTATGAAGGAAACTGACTGTTGTTCAGGGTGAGCTGTCTGCAAATCCTCCACCTTAAAATCTCAGTGTCTGGTCTGAAAATGACCAGATCCAAACCATAGGATTGCTTTTGAATCCCCAACATGACTGAGATTTTGTCCTTGGTGGGACAATGCTAAGAGTTGACGTCCTCGTGGCAATTAGAGTGTCAATCACAATCACTCAAAGATTAATGTAAATTTATCAAATTTTTGCATTTTCAAAACTTGAAGGTCAGGCCAGGAACTCCAAATTTCCAATTTTTTTTTTCCTTTTATCTAAAATTAAAGTTGCAAACTTGACTACTCTTTATGATCAGCAACGCTAAAGTTCCCTCTGCTTGCATGTAGATTCATGATAAACTGAGCTGAACTCCAATGCCTATTTCTAATATGAATTACAACTTGCAGAAGATTTTCTCTGACACTTAAGGCTGTTACTAATATTTAACAGGAACTCGGCTGTACATTGCACGTCACTAAACAGTTGGCCTGTTCCACATTATTGACAACTTAACCAATAATTGTTGAGTTTTTTTCCTTTATTGAAAACAGGTGGAAGCACTTAAGTAAATTCATTCAGCTGCTTATATGATATGCCTTTGGGCTATGATGCTACATTTTCTGAGGCAAATCATGTCTCTGAAGTGCCCTAGTTTATTTGGTCTGCATTACTAGCTGATGTACAAAATTCAGACTATTGAGTAGCTGTTCTCCTCAAATCATGTGGAAGATAACATGCTGTGGAAAATAACTGTACCGCTTCCCCACGCACCATGGAAATGTTTATAACAGAAGTCAGAGTTAGTTCCTGAAGGAAGAAATACTTACCTCTTGGGAGCTGCAAGCACTAGTTTTATATTCTCGTGGGTAGGATTATTTAGTTTGTTTCCCCTTTGATAGCAAATGAAAATTGAACACTTTACTTAGAAGAAAATCTTTTTTCTAATGGTGTAGAGGTGAAGGTGGAGGCATTTACGCTGTATAATCACTCAAACAATATTTTCCACCACCTGTAATCCAGGAAGCAGATATTACAATGAATGTTCGTGACTGAAACAAATCCCTTTTGTAGTTTGCTCACGATCAGATCGATTCATTGACTTCAATTAATTGAATGAAGAATTAAAATACTTCTTCTTGTACCGACAGAAAGCTATGATTGTTCTGGATTATTGATTTCTGCCGATCTTTCGCCTGGTGATTGATGTAATATATTTTCTCATTTGCTGCAAAAATCTGAATTCATCTGTGAGTAGCCAGTTCTGAAGGGACTTGACTGGATGGGCACAAAGTTAGCTTCTTGCTAGGAAATCTGAAATCTGATTTAAGACTCTGATGAGGAGAAATCTCTTCACCCAGAGGATTGTGAATGTTTGGCATTTTATAACCCAAGGAGTTGTGAATATGTCATTGTTGAGAACATGTAAAACTGAGAGAGACAAACTTTTGGTCCCTTGGGGAATCAAGGAATATGGGGAATGAGCGGCAAAGTGGAGTTGAGTCAAAAGATTCCCCCATGGTCATATTAACTCAAGGAATACACTCTCATGAGCATATGTTCTCATGATAATCTATTAGTCTTTTTTCAAACATGTAAGTTTTAACATTAATTACTATATGTTTCAAAAATAAGATGTTAATGTGTGATTGCTGTTCAAGAATAATCTGGAAAACAAAGTGGCAAAATGTTGAATTGCTTAAAATTATACTTTTTCTATGCACCTGTAGACAAGTAAGTGGTCAGGACATTGAATCATTAGCCCTCCCGAGGAGAGACTTTGTCACCAACGTAGCCCCTTCAATAGCAGCTCTATATTTAGTCATGGAAGGGATTATAATAGTCCTGAATACAAATTTCCCTTTGCAAATGGAATGCTGGTCAGTTTCCTCCAAACACTTTGAACAAGGGCCCATAGAAATAAAACTTGAACAGTTGAAGAAATATCTCTTTTAATTTAAGCTGATTGTAGCATGACATGATGCCAACTTGCTTCTGATGTCAACTGGGTAATTTGCTCTGACCTGTGTCTACATAATTACATTCAGTTGCAACTTCTGAGTAATGTAGACTAAACAGGATCTTTTCCTTCCCACAGCAAGGATGTGAGCCTTTTAAAGAGCATATATGTCGAGCATTTATGTACATACCTTCTTCTTAAGAGTCTTTCTCCAGTCAATGTATCTTTCAGTATAATAATTTCCTACAACATTATGGAGTTAGAACTAGTTATGGGGAATTAAGTGGGAGAGTATTTTGGGAGCAGTAATCATAATACCTTTAGATTTAGCTTGGTTATGAAAAAGGACAATGAACAATCAAGCATTAACATACTTTACTGAAGGATAATGAGGTAAGCTTCATATTGTACTGCCATTTATTGAATACTCACTTACTTCTTCTTTCTTCCAAAGTGCATCACCTCACACTTATCAGCATTAAATTCTATCTGCAAGTGATCTATCCATCTGACCAACCTGTTTATATCCTCCTATAAGCTAACACCTTTCTCCTCACTGTCAAACACCCAGAAAACCTTTAGATCTTACACAAAGTTATCTGTGTAGATCACAAACAATAAAGGACCCAGCACTGATCCCAGTGGTGTGCCACTACACATGTGGCTCCAGTCACAAATCTTCAACCACCACACTCTTGTGCCCTATTATTAAGCTAATTTTGTATTCAACGTGCGAAGTTATCCTTGATCCCATGAGCTTTCATCTTCTTTATCAGTTTCCCATGTGGGATCTTGTCAAAGACCTTATTGAAATCCATGCAAATTATATTAACTTACCCTCATCCAAACACTTGATCACCTTCTCAAAAAATTCCACCAGATTTGTTAGGCTTATTCTCTTATGTGGTTGCTTTAAATACCTCTACACATTGCTATAAGATTTATTTTAAGAGCAAAATGTTTAATTGTGGTTCAATGAAATTAAATGTAGAAGTTGTGCAAACTAATAGCAAATTGAATTATACATGCAATATCAATAAGATCCCATTCTTGCCTTTTTATTATTGTTCACTGGATGTGTGTATTGTTGCCTAGTTCAACATTTGTTGCCCATCCCTTATTGCCCAGTAGAAGCACCTTCCAATGTGACAACACCCAAAGTGCTGTTAAGAAAGGTCCAAGATTTTGATCCAGTGACAGTGCAGGAATGGCAATATTGTTCCAAGTGAAGATGGTGTGATATAGAAGGGAACTTGGAGGTGACGTGCTCGTGCTTGTGTGATCACCAACCCATGATGTGCTTTTCCGTTAAAATGAAAACTTAGTTTAAAGTGTGGCAATATTTTTAGTTCAAATGTTGATTCATTATTATCCATTTTAATAATTAAAATTTGGATATTGAGAATGCTTTTGCAGCTTTGTGAAACATACATTTAAAAGTCAATCACTGCAATGGACCTGCTAACCTGCTAAAGATGTAGGATGTATTTGGATATAATGCAAGAGGAGGGACTGAATACCTTACCTTTGCTAACCTCAGGCCTGACAATTCCAAAATTGTTGGCTGTTCTAAAACTCTGCACCTGCATCCTATCTGGCACTATGTAATTAACTTAACATCCCTATCCTTTACTGACCTACATTAGATCTTGATCCCTAAATGTCTTAAATTTAAAAATATCGTCCTCTTGTTTCAATCTATTTGTGATTTGGCTCCTGTCTTTGTTTGTTACATACTCATGATTTACTGCATCTAACTCCTTTTCAAATTTTCTGTTTTTCCTACTGTGGTCTTTGTGAATCTTCCTTTTTCTATTCCTCCTCATTGGCAAACATACTATAAGCTGCTTACGTTCTGCAGTCTGGAATTCCATTTTTGCTGTTTGAGCTTAGTCTCTTTCTTAGCTTTATATTCTTAGTTAACATTGGCTATCTCAACACAGATTCCTGAATCTATATTCATAAAGCATACCAATCTTTCTTTAAAACTATCATTAAAATCTATTATTTTGACAGTGCTACCAGAGCTTCCCATCTTGAAGTCTCCTCTTTTGGCTCTGTGTCCATTTTCTTCTGAGTATGTTTCTCAAAAATATTCTGGAATGTTATTCTATTGAAAAGGCTCTGTATAAATATAAGCTATTTTATAAATATGTGCATAAAGTATGCGTTTCAGAATAAGGGAGAATATGTAGAATGCACTTAAATTTGTTTGTCATAAGACCTCATCAGACCATTTTAATATGGATCTGGGTTTCTGTGTCAGAAACTGTATTTGAAATCATTTTAATTGATTAAATTTTGCAGCTAAACCTAAGATTTTCAATCTGTGCATTCATGTGTAAAATGTTTTTTTATCAAAATGTTTGCATCTTTTGTTACTATACACAAATGCCTAAGAGGATTATAGGTTCATTCCTGGAAACGAATTGTTATGATACATGTAGAAATGTAATCTGGATTAAGCGTTTTGTGTGTTTATGTAGGAAAAGCTATTCCAAAGAAGCATGTGAAGGCTTTTGACGATTTTGGTGCAAATTATGCCTTCAGTGCAACAATGCTGCATACAATGTGGAAGCATAATTAAGTTTAACAAATATATGAGAAGACATTTTTGTTTGATGTGGGTCAGAGGGCAACTCTGATGTCCTCTCTGACATAGTACACACTCACTTGGCCAACGTATCCAAATTGCAGATAAACCAGCGAGCTGTTACTAGTATGAGCAGGGATTTGCACCATTCCTGATTATCCCAAGATTTTGAAAAATCAAATAATTTTTCAGTATCCTGTAGTGCTGTTCCCTTTTAAACTCGTACTTGTTCTGCTTTTCAGCTGATGCTGTGAAAATTAAGATTTTCAGTGCATGACACAGAATACTGACTTGTGGTAGAAATGTAAAGCTTGACTTGATCAGACAGATTAAAAATTTTACATTTTTCCAGCATTTCATTTTCTCCTTTTATGCTATAATCTTATTTGAGATTCATGCCAAGAATAATGTCCACTAGACAAGTCTGCATGATAAAGAATTACACTATGGTCCCAAATATTTGCGGCTTGAGCTTAGTCTCTTTCTTAGCTTTACATTCTTAGTTAACATTGCCTATCTCAATACAGATTCCTGAATATATATTCACAAAGCTGACTTTAAAACCTACAAACTGGCACCAAAAACAAAGACTCTTGTAACGTTTCTAAAGTTTTTACTTGCTTTGAGGATAGTTTTTGTGTGCTTTTCTTTGTGGCTGTGGATGCTCTGTTTATGTTTACAGCATTAATTGTTTGCATCGGTTCCTTCTGTTGAAGTTAATCATTTAGAATGTGTTTGACAAGGTGTCAGTAAGTATGTCGTACCTGTACTGCTGGGGTTGTGTATCAACACTAATTTGCTGTTCACTGATTTAATTGCTTCACTGTCATAACAGTTACAAAGTGATAGCTTTGAAAAAGCTTAAAGTTAATGGATAAGAGCTTATCATCAAGATTTAGTTGACAGGAATCGGATCTTTCCGTGTATAGCTACCAAGTGAATATCATAAGCATAATGTATAAAGTAAATTCAGATTAGTAATTGAAACTGAACAAAAGTCAGCCTTCAAATAAGCAGTTATCAGATATTAAAAGCCATTCATCTGCAATTGCTTTATGTCCATATTTTCCATTATTTATTCTTGTCTCCCCCGTTTTAATGGAAACTGGCAATGTGAATATGTGATGCTGTAATTTCAATATCATGCCATGGGAGACGTTACTGTTATGGTAGTAGTTCATCATTACTTGGTTAGTGTAGCCTCTGAAGACTTCTCTCTGATTAAATATAACTGCTTCATCTGGCATTAATTTGTCTTATGTCCTCTCTCAAAATCAGTATGCATTTGCCGACTGATTGTTGAATAATGGCATGTATGGGCTCAAACCTTTACTGATTGTATGTGGCTTGCTCCTATCAGCACAGGAAGTAATTATATAATGTGTTCATGGCATGGTACAGCATCCAGTCTCAATAATGTGTACAGAAATTGAGAGGTTTATGTCAGATTATTTCACAATGCCCTTTGATAGTGTATATTTTTGCCTCTTAATCAAACTGCAAGTGACCAAGGAGAGGGAAAAACCTGCTTAAATGACACCTCCCTGTCTCTGTCAATTATTCATTGCCATCATTATCTTTGGAGATGTTACAGCTAGCCCATCAAATGGCTTGAGTCACTTTATGGTAACAATTACAATCCATGAAGAAACAGAGGGAAGAAAGCCCTTGGTAAAAATTCATATTACTTACTGATAGAGAACCGATTTGGATGTTTTTTGGCCTTTGCAAATATTCAGTAAGATGTTAACTAATTCAATGAGATAAATGAAACAAACAGCCTGGAATTCATAGGTGTATGGAGATCTAGAGGTGTTGAAATACATTAATTTAAAGTTAATTACATTGCTAACCTTACTCAAGTCTATTTGCAGCCTTCATATTTTGTACAGACTGAAGCCCTCTGAGAAATTGTTGTAAATGAACTGATGGATTTGCACAGACTTCAAAATGTGAAAGACATTCCTCTGAGCTTGGTAGCAAATTGTACTTTTCACAGTATGCTACTTAATGCACAATAAATTACTGGTTAGATTTCAAGAATTAGAATTCCATATGGATAGATGCACTTTTACAGACTAGGTTTCTATTTACTTTTTTAAAAGGGCATTGTCTCAGATGAATGATTTATCAATAGGATTAATATAACAGAAAACCTGAGGCTTTTTCTCTGTGTGGGTTACAGTGAGTGCTTATAATAACCTGAACTAACGCATTAGAAACCTGTCAAAGCTGTTTGTTTAATTGTAAATTATGCTTGAGGAGCGAGTGTTTCTGATCGGCATCAACAAAATGCTCACGCCAGATATACAGAGATACCTAAGGCATTGCAGCACAGATGGGAAGACATTAATTTCAATAACACTCTGTGCTGTGGGACATCTGTAGAAAGTAGAGTGGCCTTTTTGCAATATATTCAAATCGTCACAAATTCAGTTTTGAATTTTTAAGAAAATTTTATTGTCTGATATTAAAATCTGGAAACTGGGAAATAATCTTCTTGGGCATTATTAAACCAAATCTTGCTCTCTGACATTTTTTAACTTCAGATGTAATCTGTCAAAAATGAAATTGTCTGAAATTTCTACAGAGATTGTTCAAGTCTTTTCGCTGTCACTCTGGATGAAGATTGATAAAATCTTTTACTGTATTTGTGGAGGGAGATTGGGAGGACCTCACTGAAATTTCAGAATATTACATTTAATTTGGATGCACTCATTCTGCATTCTTTGAGATGCTGCCTTTTTCCTGAGATATGATGTCACCCTCATGTGCCTCGTCACTGTCTGACCCTAGATGGTGAATTATTAAGTTTTAGATTAGATTAGATTCCCTACAGAATGGAAACAGGCCCTTAGGCCCAACAAGTCCACACCGACTCTTTGAAGAATGAACCACCCAGACCCATTCTCCCACGCGATATTTACCCCTAACTTGTCAATTTAGCATGGCCAATTCACCTGAGCTACACATCTTTGGATTGTGGGAGGAAACTGAGCACCCGGAGGAAACCCACGTAGACACTGGGAGAATGTGCAAACTCCACACAGACAGTACCCGAGGCAGGAAATGAATCTGGGTCCCTGGTGCTGTGAGGCAGCAGTGCTAACCACTGAGCCACTGTGCCGCCCCAGTGTTTTAGGAGAGCATCAAGAATGAGGTCATGTTGCGCCACTGAAAGATTATCTCAATCCTGCCCTATAAATTTTACATGTACACATTGCCAGCAACAATGTGCAATATATGGCATCTCCATTTTTTTAAAGTGAATCTTCCAATCATTGAGTATGAAGTACTGGAAGATAAAGAATCTCACTAAATACCAAATTTTAGCCATCCCTATATTAGAATTCAATGAGTACAGTATCAATGTAGTTTCCATGTCGGCTGGGAAAGAAAGAGTTTAGAATGGGTTATAATTGAGCAGAAAATGTGTTACTAGAACTAGTTTTGGAATTGCTTTGTTGTAAGTCTCAGAATGGATCTACAAATTGTTCCTTCATCTCAAGTTTTTAGTGACTAAGGTAGTCGGACAAAATAGAGAAGTGAGGCTACAAACTTAAATCAAATCTTTAAACGTTATCTTTAGACTTGCCTCTTCTAATGCACACCTAGCAGGACCCCTCTCCATTACCTTAATTTGAAACTTGGCAAAACTCTGCTAATAGGACTTGTTCCAAGTCCTATTCACACATCACCTCTTTGCTTGCTGATTTATAGGGCTCCCGCTTGATTTTAAAATGTCCACTCATGCTTTGAAAACCACCAGCTGTTTGGGATGTGTGTAATCCTGAATTCTGGCTTCCTGTACTTCTTGGATTTTCTTTTTTCCACTATTGGAGGGCATGCATTTGGCTTTCTGAACCCTAAGCTTCAGCATTCTTTCCTTAAATCTCTTCGCTACACAATCTCTCCCTTTTCCTTTAAGGAATACCTTTAAACACTACCCCTTTGACCAAGTTTTTGTACACTATTTAGTTTGATAATTGCTCCAAAAATACATCTTGGGACTTTTACTAAGTTAACTGCGTTATACACATGCAAGTTTTTTTCTTGTTTTGTTCCATATTCCTTGCTTTCTGACATTCTCTTAAAACATAAAGGCCTCAACTACATTGCAAAGCACCATCTTAGAATGCTGTATAAGGTGGATTTTAGACTGTTGTGGAACCTTACCCTCTGGTGACATATCTTTGAAATTCAGATGTTTTGTTACAAATGATTTGCAGTCACTAATGGTTGGAAAGTCATGCATGGTGCATTCCTAATTTCCAATATGTAGTTACAGTGCTGATGCTCCCCGTTGATGCTACATATGCTACAAAGTTGGAAACTTAGCCCTTTATGGAAGAGATCATTTTTATTGATACAAAAAAAGACCAATTTTCTTTTTTTTAATTTAAGGTAATCCTAGTCAGCTCATCAATGAATGATCGTGACCAGAGTCTCTTCGTGAGCACAGATGAGGGAGCCAACTTTCAAAAACAGCAGATTTTCTTCTCTCTCGAGACACTGGTTTTTCACCCCAAAGAGGAGGATAAGTTACTTGTGTACAGCAAGGAAGGCTGGGTAAGTGTGCACGTACAATAAATAATTTGTGCTGTCGTGCAAAAACAATGCGAACTCTTACTGGGGTTGCAAACCATCTGGGGTTGACACTGTTGCCAACATTTAAAAAAAATCTAGCTTTCTTTAAACACTTTTGTTTATTGGCTATAAAATACTGAGAATGAGGAAAATAGTTGTTTGGTAGTCAAGAAGTATCCAATTGGGAAATGAGAGTCTATTTCCACTTGGCGCAAGAAGATAATCTGTGAGGATGGTGACCAGTGGTGGGAAGCTGACGGTTAGGTAACCAAAGCAAAAGGTTATGTGATGAAACCCAGAAATGTGTTCAACCAGAGTTGACAAACATAACTAGAACTGGGAACTCAATTTGAATTTAGAAAAGTGACAAATTTTCTCCACTACATAACCAGAAGGTACTATAGCCTTTTGAGTCCCACTGCTGCATGGGATCTTAATATTTTTGCACTCCTGTTGCGTTTGAAACTAACTCACAGGGACACTGGTTTGTATGTTGTGAAGTTATAGCCTAGTTCCAGCAAAGTTGACAGCCTTTTCTGCAAATTCTGCGTAATTATTGTCACTCGAGACAGCTTCTGTAGCAGCAGGTATCATAGGTTCATTTTGTACCAAAGACAAATGTGTTTACTTTCATTTCTCTTTAAGCTGTAAACAAACATCATTTTCTCAGTAGCAGATGTCATTGAGATTTGATGACATAGTCACGTCTTTGCACATTCTTCTCTTCACAGCAACACTTCTATTTTTCCTTTAAGCACTGGATAAAGCTTGTCACAGTGTGCATTATAGAAACCTGAGTTGCCTGTTACTAATCCAGCAAAACACTCCAACACATTTCTCATAGTGATCATCAAAGCCCATCGTTTTGTGTGTGTGTGTGTGTGTGTTTGTGAGAGATAGGTTGATGCTAAAAGAGGAAGGAGAATGAGGATGGGGTTGTAGGAGAAGCCTTTTGACCCAAAGAGTTCAGGGAATGACTTTCTTTTTTGAACTGCCATGAGAAAGAGTGTTTGAGATATTTGCAGTTCAGTAGAAGCTTCTCGGAGAAATCTACCAACTGCTGAAGCCATGACTTCAGTCTCAATGGAGGGCAAATTCAGCACTGCCAATGATTTTGAAGGTTATTTAAAGGTTGTTTGTAGCTATTTAAATTTGCTTCTTCCATGTTTCTAGTGACATTAGCAATTTGTCACAGGTTGCCATTCACCATTGGGTAAGGAAAACCATGAGGCTATCTATTCAGGCAGACCTAAACTAATGTTATTTTCCCTTGCCAGAGAGAAGTAGAAAGAAGAAGCTTCCAATTTCGTGGGGGTTTCCAGCTCACCCAGTTGCAGGGTTCCATTAACTGCCTGCACATGACAACTCTTCCATGTATCAGGGCCAAATGAGATTTTACTCACTCAAGCACCAGCTGATGTGAAACCCAGAGACAGAAAATCATAGGGCCACTGCCTGGCATTCTAGCAGCAGTCATGACAATACCTTCAATATGTAAAAGTACATTTGGTGATCTGCATTTTAACCACATGACAAACCAAAGGCAACAAGGGCTATTCTGTGATAATATCATTTGCAACACACAAGTGGCCACAAAACGCATACAATGAAACCCATGCCATCAGAAAAAGAATGATAACTGAAACAACTGCACAAAAGCCAGTATCCAGCCACCAAGTCATCCTTTATTTACTAGTGCACAGTACACCGGCTGTAGACAGGCAGCTTCGAGTAAGTTCCCTGAACTGAGGAGATTTTAAATCCCTTGTTTTTTTTGTTTTGTTTTGTCTTTTTTCTCAACTAAGGAGATTCTAATTTCCTGGTTATATTTTTTTCCTTCTACTAGTTTAATTCCTTGTTTATTTTTTTTGCCCCTGTTTACATTGGTTTGCCAGGGCTTTCCTGATTGGCTAATGTTAACAATGCCAATCAAGGATCTCTAAGTCAACAAGATCCACCTGGTTCCCATCACTACAATAATTAATTGGTATGCTAAAGCAATGATTCCAATGGTTGGAAGCCTGCATTACTCAGTTGAGTGGATTCCATTATTCAAGGTGATATGCTGTATAATCTTCCCATTGTGAGGGGACAGTCCTTGTCAGTAACTGTAAAGTGAAATGCTGAAGCACAGGAGTACAAGGAGCAGAGAAGGAGGTGGCAACCTAAACAGACATTTTCCACCTGAGCCGTATATGAAGAATGCAGTTGAGTGTAATGCTGCTAATTGTAACTAAATTTTCTATTCACCCACAATCTCTTTCTCCTTGTCTTCCCTCAGTCAATGACCATCACATCATTCTGTTAGTCACAATGCAAAAATAAAAGACACTACAAAAAAAATTCTGAACCAAATTTGTAAATGAGGTTGTCCCATTTTGCATGCAGCATTCAATTGTCAACCTTATGCTTTCCATTACAGCTTGTCTTCCATCAGCCTCAGCCTATTTTCAGTGCCCTCACATGCAGATATATTCATAAAGACTACATCTTCATTTTCATGTTTTTTTAAAATTACTAACTCTCTTATTAGATGTTGCAATTGTGTCATAGCATTATCTTTTGTATTGTGATTTGGAGATGCCGAAGATCACCTGATGAAGGAGCGTCGCTCCGAAAGCTAGTGTGCTTCCAATTAAACCTGTTGGACTATAACCTGGTGTTGTGTGATTTTTAACTTTTGTATTGTGTGGAACTTATTTTTGGCTTTAACAAAAACTGAAATTGCTGGAGAAACTCAGCAGGTCTGGCAACATCTGTGGAGAGACAATCAGAGTTGATGTTTCGAGTCCTGTGATCCTTCATCAGAACTGAAAATAGCTGGGGAAGAGTGGTACTTAGGCTGATGACTGGATGGAGTGGGGATGTGAATAGAGAGAGAAAGAGAAAGACTGAAAAAGGGATAGGCAAAACCAAGAGAACATGTTTAGGCTTTCCTTCTTTGGAAAGATCTTTGTGATTAAAAATGTTAGGAAGTTTATACTCATGGGTTGCATGTCTCTGATAGTCAGGGATCCATGATTGGCGGGTTCTACTACAGCAATCTAGGTAAAGATGTGATCTCTTTTGCTCTTTCAATCTCAAAAGTGTATGTCGTACTCCTGAGGTAATACCTCCACACATTGCAATCGATGGTCTGTACTTCTCACTGCTAGTGGCCAACATGGCACATAGAAAGGGACTCCTTCAGGGAGTTCTTGAAATGTTTGCATGGGTTCACTCTGATCTGTAAGCAATGTGACCTGGGGCAGGTGACTGCCGTACATGCAGGCAGGGTCCGCACCGATGGAAGTGCTCTAAAAGATGTGCATGGCACTGTTACAGGACCCATGACTTCCATCAATCCAGAAGAATATGTAACCTCCCTCCTGAAGGACTTCAATTGCTTGTTGCAACATTTTTATTTCTCTATCTCAAGAAAATGGTGAATAATTAGAACACCTCTCTGCTTCATGCCATTGGAGCTACAAAAGGGATTCACAAGATTGCTGTTACATTTCACTTGCCCGTTCTGTTAGTTTTAATGAAATTGTTTCATCATGGCCAGGAACCTAGGTTTAAATCCAAATTTCTCAAGGATTGTCCAAAGATCATCTCAGCTTTCAATATCGAATACCTTGGCTAAGGTCTGTGGAAATGATGTACAGGCCTTTGTTTTGCTCCCAACAGTTTTCCTATATTTGGATTGGTAAAAGGACCACATCTAATTCTGCACTGGCTCTTTGGAACTTTGTCTTCCAAAATCATCCAAGGCTATTCAGAACTGTTTTGCTAGGATCTTCCAGCCAACAGAAAGTAAGTTAATTCTATTGTAGTCGAAATAGTCTGACTTTTCTCCTTTGTTTTTCTATGAGGCAATGATAACAGGCCATGAAAACAGTTTGGAGCTTGGTATGTATGGCAGGGCTACTATGCTTCAAAATTTTGTTTGGAATGCCATCGACACAGGAGCTTTGTTACTCTTCACCAGGATGTTGTGGTCTCTACTTCCTCCAGAGTTGCGCTGTCGGCAGTTCTTTTTGACATGTTGTTGTTTGAAGTGGTTGGTTGCAGGATCATGCACTGTGCACTTAGCACTGATGGGTAGCTCACAGTGTTCCAACCACAAGTCGCAGACTAACTCCTGATCTGGCATTTTTTATTTGGTGTTTTGAATCATATAGAGATTTTAGAGTTTTATAGAAGGTTGTTGTTCACCAGTACAGATGAGATTTTTCCTCAAGTTATTTTGAAGGTTTGTCAGTTTAAGTTGATGATTGGTGCATGCTTGATGGTATTCCTTATCTCTTTCTTTGCCTGAGCTAAATGACACTGATGTACTGAAATTTTTATTCCCAGCAGATCTTGGATTTCCCTGTCATTTCCATCAAACCATGCCTACCTTTTCTTAGGGCTGGATCCAGTGACCTCTGGAAGAATCCAGTTCTTTAGTTGTGTTACTGGAGTCCATCTGAACTGGAATCATGAGGATATCCTGATTCGATCTGTAAGGTTGCTTGGTTTCTTTAGCAAGCTAAGCTAGCTCAATACTACAGACCGTGGACACATTTTACCAATATCTTCTCTGTCTTTTGAGGAGTAGCAAGAGTGGGAAAGAGGGAACCTGTGATTGGAGAAGGGGGAGCAATGAGCATGGGAGAGACAGAAGCTGTGATTGATCTGTTTGTCTGTCTCACTGTTTCTGTCTCTTTCCTTCACTTTACAGGGTTGGCCTTTCTCTGATTGGCCAATGTGATTGACTTTTTTCAGGGTAAATCTGGGAGATATTGGGAATGGATTATGTAATGGGATTGACCGCCTCACTATGCTGGAAAGAATGCTATCCCACTTTTGTGTGAAGCCCCGTGGTGCTGGATTCCTGCACACTTCATATCAATTGCAATCTTTTTGCCAGCATCGTAATGAGCCAAATATTTTGTTGGCCTTCTTTGTTACCATTCTTCTATAACCTGGTCCATCAACGTCCTCACCTTCTCACTTTCCTTGCTATAGAAACATTTTTTTATTCATTCATGGAATGTGAGCTTCATAGCAAACAAATTGTAGTTTTGCTATTGAGAAGGTAATGATGAACCTTTGCTGTCCATCTGATATAAGTATATCGACAGTGCTGTTAGAGAGGGAGTTTCAAGATTTTGACCCAGTGACAATGAAGGAATAATGATACATTTGCAAGTCAGGATGGTATGTGATTTGGAGAGGAGTTGGCATGTGTGTTTTCATACAGCTAATGACCTTGTTGTATTAGATGATAGAGGTTGCAGGTTTGGAAGATAGTGTTGTAGGTGTCTTGGTGAGTTGCTGTAGTGCATCTTGTAGTTGGTGTGTGCTATGCACTAGTGCTGGAGCAGGTCAATGTTTAAGGTGTTTGATGGGCTGCCAATCAAGCTTGTAGTTTTGTCCTGGATAGTGTTTAATTCCTTGGGTGTTTTGTTATAGCTGCATCCACCTAGACAACTGGTGAGTATTCCATCACACTCCTGACTACTCAGACCCCTTGGCATCATAGTAGCCCACAAACCCACCAACACATTAAAACAGCAGCTAATGAACTTGAAAGACTCTATACAGACAACAAGCAAAACAAATGTCATTTACAAAATACCGTGCAAGGACTATAGCAAACACTACATTGGACAAACAGGCAGAAACCTAGCCACCAGGATACATGAACATCAACTAGCCACAAAAAGACATGACCCTCTCTCACTAGTATCCTCACATATGGATGAGGAAGGACACCACTTCAATTGGGACAATACATCCATCCTAGGACAAGCCAAACAAAGACACGCACAAGAATTCCTAGAAGCATGGCATTCCAACCAGAACACTATCAACAAACACCTCGAGTTAGACCCCATCTACCACTCCCTGAAAAAAAGAACAGGAAGCGACTTCACCACAGGAAATTACATCACTAACCCAAAGAAACCCAAACATATATATAGAAAGCAGTGCTTTGCCCACTGAAGATGTTACCTAGTAGGGTGACAAAACGTCTGGAAATGAACCTTCCAGCACAGCGAGCAAACCTATATCCATAACCTCAACCTGAGCTACAAACCCCTGACTTGCACATTCTAGTTGGTCGAAAGGTTCACGGGAGTTGGGAAGTGAATCATTTCCACTGAATTCCTGGTCTCTGATCTTTATTTTTAGGCACATCACTTGTATGGCTGATCCAGTTAGTGTCTAGAATATTGATGGTGGGTTATTTGACAATTATATTACTATTGGATGTCCAGAATATTCAATATGTGAGCATGGACTGTTTCATTCTCTAAGAAGTTGCAATTAAAACTGAAGACTTTATAAACTGCCCCGTTTCTGGCCTCATGATGAAGAATGCTTATTTAAGCAACTAAAAATGGCTCAGACTGGAACACTACCCTGAGGAATGCCTGTGTCTGAAATGTTTGGCCTCCAACAATCCATAGCCTTTTCCTTTGTGCTGGATATAACTCCCATCAAAGGAAAGATTCTCACCTCACCTTGTCTTAGCAACCCAATTTCTCCTCTTCATTATGTTTTCCTGTTTGGCTGACATTTTTTTAATTTATCATTCATAGCTCACTTTTCCAGTATTAAAAACAAATGGAAAAAATACATTTGAAGCTTGCCATCTTTCTTGTTCTTCACCATGTTCTTTTTTTGGAAGGAAGCAAACTAATAAACAAAAACTATTACTGCCAAAATCAGGCCTGCAAATCAGTCTTGTCTGAAGCAACCACTTGATATTGAAAGTACCAACATTCATTTGTGCTATTTAAAGATTTAAGTTACCAGATGCTATCAGAGGATGAAGAAACACCATCGAGAATGTATTTTTTTAAACCTAAAGTGGGAATGCTAATTCTGTGAAGGTAATTCTGGGTGATTCACTAAAACCGTGCATCCAATGAGGATTGTACTCAGGGAAATAGTGTGCGCATTTCGGTCATTTCCTCCAGGTACGTTCCCATGCATTCAGGATCACAGAATAAGCCCAAATTTACTACCATTTGTACTATTCACCATCTGAGTTGAACTTTGTCATTGATACTGTGGAATATGGCGAATGTGACACCAGTGATAATGCCAGCTGCTTTTCCTCATCTGATAAAGAAGCTTTCAGTCTTTTCTTTGGAAGGCTCTGTGTTGACAAGCATATAGACTAAAGTATGATGACAAAGAGGAGTTCTCAGGTGTCAAAGGACATATTAGTGTCATTTATCAATAAGTAATCTACAGTACTAACTTGTATTATTGTGCAGCTGTTCTGTTGAAACCAGATAATATAAGCATTTTTCTTTTTCTCTAGTTATATTTTTCTACTGATCTTGGCAAGAATTGGGAGTTACTGCAGGAACGAGTAACAAAGGAGCGATTTTATTGGTGAGATTTGCATTATTTATTTGGAGATATAATTTCCACCATTGTTGTGTGAAAAAATTGTTCTGAAACATAGCACCCTATACGGTGTATCCAAGCAGTCTAATGAAAGCAATTGTTTCTTTGTACCTGAAATCTTGAAATTTTATTTCAGTGTAGGCTTTGCCAGCAAGTTTCGTAATTGATAATGAATACTCTAAACTGAAATTTAACCTGGACTTCAAAGCAAGAGATGCAAAAGCATTTTTGCTTAAGTCACAGGGTTCAGTCATAGAAGTCTACTATCTTGTTGTTGGTGATTGTGCTGACTGGTGGAATGAAACAATGGCCAAATGGCCTGGTTTCACAAGTTTATTGGCTGTGAAAATCTATGCATTTTCTTTGGTAATATTACAGTAATTTGGGAAGTGTGGCAGGTTGGATTGAATTGAATTTATTGTCACGTGTACCAAGGCACATGAAAAGCTTTGTCTTGCGAGCAACACAGGGAGATCATATAGTTAAGTAGCAAAGGTAAGTAAATAATAGGTAAACAACAGCAAAAACAAAAACACAGGTATAGGCGAATGTTAAGAGTTTAAGTTTTTTCAGTACTTGAACAACAGTAGGGTAGAAACTGTTTCGAAACCAGGTGGTGCATGTGTTCAAGCTTCTGTAGCTTCTCCCCAATGGTAGAGGTTGTAGAAAAACATTGCCGGGATGGAATGGATAATGAAGTGAAGTAGGCCAGGATCCAGTTATGAACTCTGCATCCAGTTTCCACTTTCTTGTCTGGGTCCTCCCAAAATATCAAAGAAAGTTTACAACATGAAAGGGCTAGGAGATAGTGAGAACTGCAGATGCTAGAGATCAGAATAGTGAGTCTTTTCCAGTGCTCCACTCTCGAACATGAAGGAGCCCCCATGAAAGAAGGTCCTTTGCAAATCCTAGGCCAATGTTAATGTAAACAGTTTGTGATTAGGTGAAGGAGATTTACCAGATATGCAAGGGCCACATTTTGGCCACATAAGGATTAAGAACTATCATAGGTCCTTGAAGAAGTATTGTGAAAAAATGTTTTGTTCTGAGATATGTCATGATTTAAATGTCAAATTATAGACAACGTGCGTAGTTCCCAGTCTGTTTCACACTGAAACTGACACTGCACACTCCTCCCAGTCTGTTTCACATGATACTGACACTGCACATTCCTCCCAGTCTGTTACGGAGTGATACTGACACTGCACACTCCTCCCAGTCTGTTACACGGTGATACTGACACTGCACACACCTCCCAGTCTGTAACACGGTGATACTGACACTGCACACATCTCCCAGTCTGTTACATTGTGATACTGACACTGCATATTCCTCCCAGTCTGTTTCACTGTGATACTGACACTGCACACACTTCCCAGTCTGTTACATGGTGATACTGACACTGCACACTCCTCCCAGTCTGTTACATGGTGATACTGACACTGCACACTCCTCCCAGTCTGTTTCATGGTGATAATGACACTGCACACAACTCCCAGTCTGTTACACGGTGATACTGACACTGCACATTCCTCCCAGTCTGTTACACGGTGATACTGACACTGCACACATCTCCCAGTCTGTTACATGGTGATACTGACACTGCATATTCCTCCCAGTCTGTTTCACTGTGATACTGACACTGCATATTCCTCCCAGTCTGTTTCACAGTGATACTGACACTGCACACACCTCCCAGTCTGCTTTACAGTGATACTGACACTGCACACTCCTCCCAGTCTGTTTCACTGTGATACTGACACGACACACTCCTCCCAGTCAGTTACATGGTGATACTGACACTGCACACTCCTCCCAGTCTGTTACACGGTGATACTGACACTGCACACTCCTCCCAGTCTGATTTACAGTGATACTGACAATGCACACTCCTCCCAGTCTGTTACACGGTGATACTGACACTGCACACTCCTCCCAGTCTGTTTCAGAGTGATACCGACACTGCACACATCTCCCAGTCTGTTACATAGTGATACTGACACTGCACATTCCTCCCAGTCTGTTTCACTCTGATACTGACACTGCACACTCCTCCCAGTCTGTTACACAGTGATACTGACACTGCACACACCTCCCAGTCTGTTACATGGTGATACTGACGCTGCACACTCCTCCCAGTCTGTTACGGAGTGATACTGACACTGCACACTCCTCCCAGTCTGTTTCAGAGTGATACTGACACTGCACACTCCTCCCAGTCTGTAACACGGTGATACTGACACTGCACACATCTCCCAGTCTGTTACACAGTGATACTGACACTGCACACATCTCCCAGTCTGTTACATGGTGATACTGACACTGCACATTCCTCCCAGTCTGTTTCACTGTGATACTGACACTGCACACTCCTCCCAGACTGTTTCACTGTGATACTGACACTGTACACTCCTACCAGTCTGTTTTACAGTGATACTGACACTGCACACACCTCCCAGTCTGTTACATAGTGATACTGACACTGCATATTCCTCCCAGTCTGTTTCACTGTGATACTGACACTGCACACATCTCCCAGTCTGTTACACAGTGATACTGACACTGCATATTCCTCCCAGTCTGTTTCACTGTGATACTGACACTGCACACTCCTCCCAGTCTGTTACACAGTGATACTGACACTGCACACTCCTCCCAGTCTGTTTCACTGTGATTCTGACACTGCACACTCCTCCCAGTCTGTTTCACTGTGATACTGACACTGTACACTCCTCCCAGTCTGTTTTACAGTGATACTGACACTGCACACACCTCCCAGTCTGTTACACAGTGATACTGACACTGCACACTCCTCCCAGTCTGTTTCACTGTGATACTGACACTGCACACTCCTCCCAGTCTGTTACACGGTGATACTGACACTGCACACTCCTCCCAGTCTGTTTCACTGTGATACTGACACTGTACACTCCTCCCAGTCTGTTACACAGTGATACTGACACTGCACACTCCTCCCAGTCTGTTTCACTGTGATACTGACACTGCACACACCTCCTAGTCTGTTTCACAGTGATACTGACACTGCACACTCCTCCCAGTCTGTTTCACAGTGATACTGACACTGCACACACCTCCCAGTCTGTTACACAGTGATACTGACACTGCACACACCTCCCAGTCTGTTACACAGTGATACTGACACTGCACACTCCTCCCAGTCTGTTACACAGTGATACTGACACTGCACACACCTCCTAGTCTGTTTCACAGTGATACTGACACTGTACACTCCTCCCAATCTGTTACGGAGTGATACTGACACTGCACACTCCTCCCAGTCTGTTTCACAGTGATACTGACACCGCACATTCCTCCCAGTCTATTACACGGTGATACTGACACATCACATTCCTCCCAGTCTGTTCCACGGTGATACTGACACTGCACACACCTCCCAGTCTGTAACACGGTGATACTGACAGTGCACACTCCTCCCAGTCTGTTACATGGTGATACTGACACTGCATATTCCTCCCAGTCTGTTTCACTGTGATACTGACACTGCACACTCCTCCCAGTCTGTTACACAGTGATACTGACACTGCACACTCCTCCCAGTCTGCTTTACAGTGATACTGACACTGCACACTCCTCCCAGTCTGTTACACAGTGATACTGACACTGCACACTCCTCCTAGTCTGTTTCACTGTGATACTGACACAACACACTCCTCCCAGTCTGTAACATGGTGATACTGACACTGCACACATCTCCCAGTCTGTTACATGGTGATACTGACACTGCACATTCCTCCCAGTCTGTTTCACTGTGATACTGACACTGCACACTCCTCCCAGTCTGTTACACAGTGATACTGACACTGCACACTCCTAGACTACTTCTCAACCATGTCGACTTGCTGCTTGGTCCTCCTTCTCCAATTATTTAAAAGTCTGAACACATTTGTAAGAGCAGTGTCCATTGACTTTCAGTCCAAATGCTTGGGAGAGCATCAGAGGAAATTTGGGAGTGTTTATAATATCACAAACATTTCAACTTTTGTTGCTTTAAAATCTCTCATTCCATCGTATGATGGAGTTGCGATAGGAAAGTTGAATCCAGTGCACCTTTTTTGGATCACCTGCGAATGAACTAAGCCAAAGCATTAGCAGTGCCATAGCTTTATCCCTGATCTCAAATTGCATTTTAAGAAAACTTCTGAAACTGTATGAGGTCATGATGTGTACATATTTACATTGGAATATTTGACATAGATCATTTAGGAATATGTTGGTATATTTTCTCACATTTCAGGACTACATAGAAAACAAAACCATAACCAAACATGCACAAACCTGAATTTAAACAAATAAAATGGATAGAATATGGATGAATTTTATATTAGATATTACAAAATTAATTTTGAGAAACTTTAGATGCTTGTGGCAAAATGGATTGTTACCTGTGTTAATTTTTTTTAAAAAAATTATTGTCATAGCAGATAGATGTCCATCAGTTTGAGTTTGATGGTTTCTGTTGTTGACTAGTGAATTGGAGGGTTGGAATGACTTACAAATGCAGACATCTTAGAGTGTTGCTGAGAGATAGCTGTTTTTCCCCATTAGACAGCTGGCTGGTTGAGGTGTTCTATTTAATCCACACAGTGGGGCACTTATTCTTTTAGACCTGTGGAGCTCTCCTGGTCACACAACAAGATTTTCTACAGACTACTTTCAAATAAAGGGTGGTTGCTGTTTTTAACAACAGACCTCTAATGGACCTCCTAAATGGGGAAGACTTTCATCTGATAGACTCAGATTCATAATGGTAATTCTTAGAGATAAGCACTGAGGTAGTCAACATGCAACTCTAGATTACCAGTTCTATGGCTGAGTTAATTAAATTTCCTTGCCAGTTTGACAAGTGAAATCTGACTGATTCTTTATGTCGTAGTTGTGGTGAACAGCTATCTTCAGAGACATGAAAAGTTGCATCATTCTCACTCAGCATTTTGGGGAGTGGAGGGAAAGTATATCTGTGTCACAACTGTCTGCTCTTTGTTCACTTAGTTCATGCGATTAGGACCATTTGTTTGTTCCAAGCATGTGTCTCAATCAATAACAGTGCTAATCCTCCCCATCATACGTAAAGAGAGAAGTATTCATGTGATTTCACTCTACGTTGTAATAGGAAGTAGGTAATTCATAATTCTTGTGTCAATTTTAGTGTTTGGAGTTAATATTTGACAGTAGAAAATGGGATAAGTTCATTTGAAGTACTTTTAAAGTCTAGCACACTTAAAAGGTTAAGATTGTGTTGCTTTGAGAAGTTAACAGCTGACAGTTAAAGAAGGTGATACCTATTTCGTTTAATGGAATTAGAATAGAAGAGATGGAGCTACAAAGTCAGCTGGAGACTTACTCAGCTGGAGATGTAATATCTGGAAATCTTGCATTTAGAGCTAAGTTAGGTTTCAAGCATTACATTGACCCCAAATGTCATGCTAAGGAACCTGGAGCAGGCTATGTTGCCATGGATATGGGTACAGCTTAATCACATTTTTTTGTTTCAGTTTATCTTCGGGTATGTTTGGTTGCAGTTTAGAACTGGCAGGGTGCTGAAGCAGATGTGGTTAGGCAGCACACATTCTTCTGTTAGCAGACTCCAAGCAATTAGAACAGGAAAAGTCCATGAAAGCTGTTGATAGTTCAGTGCAGATCAGCTATGGCCTTACTGAATCGAAACAGACTCAATAGATCATATGGATAACCTTTGCTCATATATCCTATGATCTTACACAACTGACAATAAATGTGATGGGACCCCACAGTAGCAGCTGAGAAATACTTGAGCTCAGGGGTAGTTGCTGCCTTGTGAAGGTAACTATCTGCAAAAAAGCTATTGAGCAGATTATAAAGTACAGTCTGTGGAGTCTGGAAATTGAACTGTCTGGACATAAACAGTAATTGAGGCAGTCTGTAAAGCAGCAGCTCCAAGTCCGAGCACAATGGGATCTTGATCAGATGGGCCAATGAACTGAGGAGTGGCAGATGGAGTTTACTTTAGATAAATATGAGGTACTGCATTTTGGAAAAGCAAATCAGGCAGGACTTATACATTTAATGGTAAGATCCTAGGGAGTGTTTCTGAACAAAGAGACCTTAGAGGGCATAGTTCCTTGAAAATGGAGTTGCAGGCAGATAGGATAGTGAAGAAGGCATTTGATATGGTTGTCTTTATTGGTCAGTGATTGAGTATAGGAGTTGGGAGGTCATGTTGCGTCTGTTCAGGACATTGGTTAGGCCACTTTTGGAATACTGCGTACAATTCTGTCTCCCTCCTATAGTAAGGATGTTGTGAAATTTGAAAGAGTTCAGTAAAGATTTACAGGATGTTGCCAGGTTTGAAGGGTCTGAAGTATAGCACGTGGCTGAATAGGCTGGGACTATATTCCCTAGAGCTTTGGAGGCTGAGGGATGACCTTGTAGAGGTTTATAAAATCATGAGGGGCATGGACCAGGTAAATAGACAAGGTCTTTTCCCTGGGTGGGAAAGACTAAAACTAGAGGGCATAGGTTTAATGTGAGAGGGGAAAGATCTAAAAGGGACCTAAAGGGCAACTTTTCCAAGCAGAGGGTGGAATGAGCTGCCAGAGGAAGTGGAGGAGGCTGGTACAATTATAACATTTAAAAAGGATTTGGATGGGTATATGAACAGAAAGGATTTAGAGGCAAATGCTGGTAAATGGGGCTAGATTTATATAGAGTATCTGATCGGCATGGACGAGTTGGACAGAAGGGTTTGTTTCCATGCTGTAAATCTCTATGACTCTTGGTTGTTTTGAGAGATAGGTCCATGGCTTAAAGCTGTTAATGAGCCACACACCTTTTGGCGTTTTAGCAGCCATTAAGGCTTAATGACTGCAGGTCAAATTTTCCAGGCCTTGGGAAACTCAGCAACTGAACAGAGATAAGGAGGAACAGATTCCTGGGTTTGTTCAGGGTTGTTTGTGATTTCCAATTTCCTCCCTCAATCACTTCAAACCTACACCCATTATGAGCGGCATGGTGGCTCAGTGGTTAGCACTGCTGTCCCACAGCACCAGGGTTCCAGCTTCGATTCCAGCCTCGGGCGACTGTCTGTGTGGAGTTTGCACGTTCTCCCCGTGTCTGTGTGGGTTTCCTCCGGGTGCTTCGGTTTCCTCCCATAGTCCAGAGATGTGCAGGTCAGATGAATTGGCCATGCTAAATTGCCCATAGTGTTAGGTGCATTAGTCAGAGGGAAATAGGTCTGGGTGGGTTACTCTTCAGAGGGTTGGTGTGGACTTGTTGGGCAAAGGGCCTGTTTCCACACTATAGCAAATTGAATCGAATATAAACTCCTCACAATCTCTACACAACCTCCCCACCCTGACCCCATACTGTCCTGCTGACCCATAATTGTGCTTCTGATCCACCAACTCCTAATAACTCTTCCTCACTCTCTCCTTCAATCCATGTCTACTCCTCCTCACCCCAGACTCATGAACTACCCCCACAATCTTCCTCGTAACGTTGTCTTTCCCCCCCTCAGTGCACAATCCCTCCCCAAACCTTCTGTTCACCCAGAATCACGGGTGACACGGTGACACGGTTGGCACTGCTGCCTCATAGTGCCAGGGAACTGGGTTCAGGCAACTGTCTGTGTGCAGTTTACACCTTCTCCCCGTGTCTGCTTGGTTTCCTCTGGGTGCTCCGGTTTCCTCTCACAATCACAAGGATGTGCAGGTTGGGTGAATTGGCCATGCTAAATTGCCCATAGTGTTCAGGGGTGTGTAGGTTAGGTACATTAATCAGGGTAAATATAGGGTAGGGGAATGGGTCTGGGTGAGCTACTCTTCAGAGGTTCAGTATGAACTTGTTGGGCCAAAGGGCCTGTTTCCATACTGTAGGAATTCTAATTCTAATTCTAATTCTCATCAGTATCAAACTGTTTATTTTTGTCAGTCAGCAATTAACTAGTGAGTGGGTGCCAGATAATGGTGAAAGGAATGTGTGCACCATATTGTAATGATCAAGCTGTTGATCTGTAAATCTCTTCAGGAATTTGAAGAATTTGATATAAAACACATGAATGTTTCTGGAATGGCCTTATTGTATCTTTTGTTCTTTTAAGTTAGAAACATAGAAATATGGAAAATAACCACAGGAATAGGCCATTTGGCCCTTTAGGCCCACTCTATCATTCAATGTGATCATAACTGATCATTCAATTCAATATCCTATTCCCACTTTCATCCCCCATACCCTCCAATCCCTTTAGCCTAAGAAATATATTCATCTCCTTCTTAAAAGCTTTCATATATATAAAGTGTGCAGTCAGGTGGATTGGCTATGCTAAATTGCCCATAGTAATCAGAGATGTGCTAGGTGGATTAGCCATGGGAAATGCAGGCTTAAGAGATAGAGTAGGAGGATGGCCCTGGGGTGGATGCTTTTTGGAGAGTCAGTGCCTACTTGATGGGCTGAATGTCCTTTATCTGTACTGTAGAGTTTTTATAATTCTATATGTAATATTAAATATTATAGAGGCTATCTTAAAATAGTTTTGTTGTTGATCACTCTTCAATTTGGAGATTGTCTTTTCTGTTTCAGTTTTCGCTTTAGCGCTTCTACTGAAGATCATTTCCCACCTTCACTAGCACCCAGGTGGACAAATACTTGTGTGGCAATGTTCATGCTGTAAAAAAACAGACTGCTGTTTTTATTTAATCCCAGTTCTTGATGTACAAAATCTGACATCAGAGGTATATAGATGGATAGGGAAGACTTGAAAGAGTGGGAGGCCATTAGACAGGTCAGGTGAGAAAAATAGGAATGAAGATCTTAGGGGGGGCCTTACAGACCACTGCATAAATCAGGCAATGTTATAGAAAGGGATTGGGAGATAGTTAAGGAGAACATATCAGAAATTCAGACCGATTGGTGGATGGGGAAACAAACAAAACTAATACTCAGGTAAATAATTTGAACAATTTTCCATATTTATCACTGTCACATACTTTTCAGCTACTGAGTATGACAGTCTGTAACTCTTCCATTAGATTTGTGACCATTGGCATTATTGTGCCACCCATTTCTGCCAGAAGTCAAATACCCCTGAGAACTGGCAGTGTCCCATTTCCAAACTGCTTCTGGTAAAATCAGAGGAAATTGTTTGAGACACATTGGGATCAAGTTAGATATTTTAAATTCTAAGACCTCTTCTGACTATCTCAAGCAGGTCTAAAATTCCTCCCATTTCCCTTTCTAAAATAAATGTATACTAAGTTCAGCATTTCTTGCTTACCTCCAGCAGAAATCCTTAATAGCCTGACTGAGATTAGGAATTTACCATATAATATTGACCAGTAAAGTACCGACTTCAGTACTTATTAATGAATTAATTTTTCTAAATAAGCACCGAAATCTCTATGGCAATAATCAGCTTCTTTTATTTCCGGACTCTGTAGAATATTTTATCAAAAGTAAGAAATTATCTCAAAACAAAACTTTGAAGTATGATTGCTACAATGTGCTTACAGGAGGCCATCTAGTGTTCAGTTAATAAGATACAAGTGTCATCGCGAGTGTTTATTAGGAACTGAGCTATGTTGTGACAGATAACATCCAACAGTTAAATGATAATCGCTGAATGTAAAATATGCATGATTTCCGCTAATGATGTGTAAATCATAAGGTGTAAGAAATATATTTCTTCAGCATAATGTGCAAAATACTAGGTTTTACTTAGTTTTAAGTTTCTGTCTGCCTGAAAGACACAATATTTGTCAGAATAATACAGCATTGTTGGAAAAATTGAAAAGCACATACAACCTTGAATTATTTAAGTTAAATTGATCTATTTTCAGAAAGGTAATAACTGGTTTGAAATAAACAGGTTGCTTAGATTTTGTGTAGATGAATTTGGTACAAACGTATGTGTCCAAATGATAAATCATTGACAGACATTTTCAGCTTATTTAAAGTAATTGATTATACGTAATCTAAACTACTGTCTTTCTCTGAGAGTAGTTGCTAGCATCTCAAACATTTAATGTATTTGTCTAATAAATTAAGATTGTGTTTATTTTTTCTTTTAAAAATCACAATTTCTTTCTAATGTCATAACTGATTTTAAGTATAAACATCTATAGAAGTAGCAAGAGCAGTTGAAGAGAATGAAATACCAGTATTTCTTTTAATAGCTTGGATCCCTGACATGAGTAGGGAATAAATATTAATGGTTATTTCTTGTTCCAGGGCTGTGACAGGAGTTGACAGTGACCCTGATTTAGTTCACATGGAAATTCAGGACAAGAGTGGAGGTAAAGATTAGATAATCACCCTGGGCATGCTGTCAGGATATATCTGCATGTTGTACACTGACCCAGTGATGTGTTGCATTAAATACTGTTCTTAGGAAGTCATTCTTAATGACCCAAGGGTCATTGGACTTGAAACATCAGCTGTGTTTCTTTCTCCACAGATTCTGCCAGACCTGCTGAATTTCTCCAGTATTTTCTATTTCTGCTTTAACTATGATCTCTATTTAATATTTACCCAACAAATCATTAGTATAATGTACAGTACGCAACTGAGTTTTCCCAGTACTTTCTGCTTTTATTTCAGATCTCCAGCATCCACGGTATTTTGCATTTATCATAGTTACAAGTAATGGGCTATAAATATGTGCTTGAATTGAATCAAAAATCCATTCAATTTAAATTTGGTGTGAGTACAAAGTTGAAAATAGCAAATTTTATATATGCTTTCCTTTTTAACTGAGAAATTCAATTTTATTGATGAGCCTCAAAATTATACAGCATAAATATTAGAGTTCAAATATTATAGATAGAAAGTCAACTTGATGGGTGAAATGGTATTCTCTTATATCACAATGTCTCCAGCAGCTTAATGCATTTGAATAAGAATATACTTCACACTATTTTAATGAAGCTATTTAATTATCATGTGTGTATGTTAATTTTAATTCAGCTTCATTTCAAAATGTTTTTGGTTTCATTGGCTATGTCTAATATAATGTTTTGTAAAACATAACTTTCTGGAACAAGTTTTTTTAAAAATTTGGGCTGCCAGTAATCTCCAGGCTCTCTGCTTCTACTCTCACAATTTCCCCAAACACTGGAAAATGTTCAGTGGAGACAACAGGAGTCTTTCCCACTGGTTATACAGCTAGTGAAAGACCTAGCATATCCTTTCAGGAATGCCTGCCACACTAAAAACTGATCCAGAACTTAACTTGGAAGCAGCTGGCCTTTGCTTGGATCATGGATGAGGAGGGTAAGCCTCCTGCCTGCTAATACATTCTGCCCAGTCAGATGCAACAACACTTCATTGTTTAATGCTGTTAGCTCTGCAACTCTCCAAGACTCAGTATCAACAAGCTTAGATAATTGGGATGGGGTTTGTGGGAGAGGAAAGTTCCAAAAAGGGATTAGTTCATTATGTTTTCATGTCTGGGCCAGTCTTCAGGCTTATTCGTAAAATTTTACAGTATTTATTCGACTTCATATGAAATGTGATCGTACATTGTAAACTTAGAGCAGGCTCTGTCTTATGGTTAACATTAGTTAACATTAAGCTAACTTCTTCACTGTTTGTCTCCTCTATTTTCTGAGTTTCGTTTCGAGAGTTTTACTCTGGTGTGTTTTGAAGAGTTGTAACTCCATCCACTTGAGATAGTCATACAATGATGTGTCACTTTGTGGTATCACAGCAAGGTGGCTATAGGTCCAAATGTACTATGCAACATGGTATGTCGTGATTCTCAGCAGCATCTAACTGGCTGCTTCTTGATCAGGTACTGGGTGCATTTCAAAGGGTTCTCATCTATCCTCCTACCCCCGCCTTCGCCCCCCATCACCTCTCACCATAGAAGCCTGCAAACAAATGTGCTAGGACTTTCATTTTGTGCTGCTTACATGGTGACTGCCATGTCCACTTGGGGCAGCATAAGGACCTTAAATACACACTGCTTGCCTGCCTCGGGACCTCAGTTGGATAGAGACAGCATTCATTGGCTTTTCTGCCACAGCCATAATTGGGGCAGTGGTGGGAAGACCTTGGAGGCCCATCCATTATCTTTCTGCCTGTTTAAATGACCCTGCCACATTAAATTCTGCCCATTGGATTTCTAGTCTCACTCACACCTCTAGATATTGCAAAATGCAGAGCAACAAGAAAAAAAGGTAATCAGTGATAAAATATCAGAGCCCTGCCTATATTTACCAGATGTCTGGTCAAGGACGAAAAGAAGCACTTCAGGAAGTGTTTGCTAGTCCTCAGTCATGGTGGATACATAGGAGGATTTAATGCTGCATGAAAAAAGTAACCTTAAAGGGAATTTGTAAAAAGAAAACAAGTATAAAAATCTAGCAATAAAGACTGTATGATGTAACTGTCATTTATGACAATCTTATGTTCAACTTAATACTGTCATGAACAGACACAAACAGAGAAACGAAACAGTTCACTAAGGGCTTTCCTGAGTTCCACTTAAAAGTGAATATTCTATAAGAAGCAAATATAAGCATTTGCCACTGTCAGTACTGGCTACCATTGTAATCCTGAATTGTTTGCTATCTTATGCTAGCATTACTGGCTTGCTAACCTGTTCACACAGATCCCAATATTCTTGGAAAATCCATTCCCAAAAATGAAAGCAAATATTTGAGTTTTAAACAACTGAACATATAGTGTAAAGTGCAGGCATGTCTTTATATTGTTTGAGTGGTATTCACCCACATTGTTCATTCTGTTGCAGCAGTCCACCAGAAGTTGTTTGATTCTGTACAGGATCACCTAAAAGAAAACATTAATCACTAAAAGCACGCTCCACTGTTTGGAGACTTGATTAGTGAACTGTTACTTAACACTACTGAGATGAGGTTCTAACTACTTTGTTGCTTTAAACAACTCAGCAACAGTATTTTCTACTTGGGGATTGTTGAGGAATGTAGCCTCATGCTGATTAAAATGACCCAAATTGCATTGAGGTTAAAACTAAAAGTACATCCTTTTGAGGTAATTATGGTTGGCAGTTGTTTTGATTTGGCTATTAGCATTTTTATTAACTATAGCTACTTCTGAAAAGTAATGGATTTGATGATTAGCTATTACATAAGTGATGAATATTGTTATATTTGTAATTATTGGAGAGAAAAGCCAAGTGGTGCCTTTTAGGGTAATTGCAATGAGCAGATTATTTTGTGTAGATGGAGAACAAATATTATTAGTCTGGGCAAGTGAAAATGATTAATGCAGTGCAGTGTTTGTAAGATGTTTGGGCGCTTATGCATGCTGGAAATCTGCATCTATAATACACATTTCAAGTTTCAGTCAGCAAAGCTGCCACATGACAGATTTGCTTCTGGGTGCACATACACTGCCAATGAAATATTGCACTGCTATTTCTCTGTCATAAAGTTACAATTTCCATTAACCATAAGTCATTTGTGACGATGTTGTCATCTTGATTAGATTAGATTACTTACAGTGTGGAAACAGGCCCTTCGGCCCAACAAGTCCACACCGACCCACCAAAGCGTAACCCACCCATTCCTGTACATTTACTCCTTTACCTAACACTATAGGCAATTTAGCATGGCCAATTAACCTGGCGTGCACATCTTTGGACTGTGAGAGGAAACCGGAGCACCCGGAGGAAACCCACGCAGACACGGGGTGAACGTGCAAACTCCACACAGTCAGTCGCCTAAGTCAGGAATTGAACCCGGGTCTCTGGTGCTGTGAGGCAGCAGTGCTAACCGCTGTGCCACCGTAATCCCTTTATATGAGAAAGAAGAAGTCTACGATTGTGTGCTTGGGATTTTAGGTTAGCAAACTGTGAAATGCATGCTCCTGTTTCTTATTACAAAAGTCACTTTTACTTGGTCATTTCTGTTTGGAAATGGTTATTAAATCTCTGTGTTATGTGCAAGAAAAATATCTACCATAGGTATCATCTGTGATCAATCAGAATCTTTCTCACTAAGTACAAGGTCACTTCTCTGTTTCCTGAAGCACAAGGGGGAAACAAGGTGCTAAAAACCATCAGTCTTTTGGTCATATATATTGAGGTAATCTGAGCTAAGGGCTTTGAAGCTGAATTGAGAAATATTTTGTTCTCTTGCTGCTTTGCACAGCAGGTTTTAAGTTTGATAGCAACAGGCATGTTTTTTTCTGCAGTAATTATTTATTGAGAGGTACTGATCTTTTTTTCTCACAGACTTTCTTTATGTCACCTGCCACCTTGAAAACTGCACTGAGAAAGCACTGAAAACGCATTTCTCTGGAAATATAGATCAGAATTCGTTGCTTGTCAATGATGACTACATTTTCATTCAGGTAATTAATTCACATAATAATTCATTTCCCAAGACTTATTTGTACACAGAATCCATTATAAAGGAGATAAATAGGCAGCAATTACAGCAGACTGGGTAAGCGGCCTTTACTTGTAGCCGAAATAAAATTTAATTGTGGTGACGTTCACCTTTAGGTAAATTGATTATTGCAGTAAGTACAGAGTTTAATAAACAGATGCATATTGTTCTGTGGACAGATCAACTTCTCAGAGATCAGGGTTGCACAGCTTTGAACTCCCCTGAGATCAGCAGTGTGCAACACTAGGTTTCTTTTAAGTTAAGTAACCAGAATCTGAACCCAGTGGAGGAGTCTTTCAAATACTGGTTTTCAATAAAATCCATAAAAAAGCCAAAAATTAACAAGTGGAAATGGATGTTTCAGTACACAAGTACTTTCTGATGTTTTTACATAGGCTGTGTGTCCATTTATTTAAAATTGAACTATACAATTATAGATCCAATGATGTTTATGGTACCTCCAGTTACAATTTTGAGGTACTACTGGATGGAGCATGCACTGTCAATACTCTTCCCATTTCTATCAGTGTTGATGGGAGTAACCAGTAATTATTCAAGGCCGACTAATGTGCGGCCCTGCACAGTGTCACCCCTATGCCTTGTTCCCCAGCTACACTTCTCAAACTATCAATAAAGGCAACTCATTGTCTGGTTTGGCTCCTGCAAGTTGTCTCTTGGGCACCTAAGTTGTTGCGTCCCTCTTTAATTTTTCTTTATACATCAGTGACTTGAAATCTGGAATTGCCTTAGTTTTCTTGATTGTATCTAAATCCATACAGCCTCAGTATAAATCGTTAAGTATATTGGCTACAATTTAACTCCATAGTCTGTATGGTCCCACTGTTACTTCATGCAGTGACACAGAAATTCATTAGACTGATAAATGTCTATATTATGCCCCATCATATTTTTTTTCTGTTTTTAAGAACTGTTACCATGTATTAAAATTATACTTCTAACACTTGATCAATTACTACGCCCATATCTTTTTTCCTTGCTTACCTCTCTGAAATATCCTTTTGTAAATGTTGTCTATTATTTTAAGATAAATATATTTTGTCGCACAGCGAGCAATATTAACCCCTATTTGATATTAACCTTCAATATCTAGAGAGCTTTCTTTATTTGGTTTCGTAAAAATTCAGATTTCTCTATATTGCATTATTTTATCAACTGGCTGGTAACGCCTTCACTTAAACCATATGTGAATATTCTGATTGGGAAATATTCTTGGTCTGATATCTGAGGGTGTTTTGGTGCTCACAGTTTTTTGGTTCAAACTATTAGCGTTGCTCTTCGTTTGGCCAACACTTTATTCAATTCAGATTGTGGTTTTTCAAGGCTGCAAAAGTTTTAATTGTAGTTGCAAAATTTTTTTTCCCGTGACTTTTGTAAAAATATTTATAGTTGTCATTTATTACTTAATGTGTTGTATCCTCCACTCAAGTTAATTTGTTAGCCATGACCTGTGTTTCCACAGTCCATGTGAAATTGTTTGTCTTTTAAGTACTTTCTTGATGATAGATTGATGTTTTTGGTACATCAACTCAGCAGGCATTTCAATTTTAGGACTAGTGCATCCATTTTGATAGATTAGACGACTGGCTATTTAATCAGCAATAACAAATTTCATCCACTTTCCTCTTAATTATATTTATTCTGACTCTTTTATATTTCTTGATTCTGTCTATTAAATTGTGTTGTCTAATGAATATTCAGGTCATAAAGTCAGAGTTTCTACAGCACAGACAAAAAGAGACTGTTTGGCCCATCATGTTCACATTGGTCATCAAATATTGAACTATTCTCATTTCATTTTCCAGCATTTAGACCATGGCTTTATTATTTGTCATCATTGAAAAATGGTATTCCAGGTGTCCATCTGTTTCTTAAATGGCTTCAGGGTTCCTGCCTCCACCAGTCAGTGAGTTCCAGATACCCACTGACCTTTAGTCAATCTTTTCCTTAAATCCCCACTAAACCTCCTACTCTTTACCTTAAAACAGTACCTCTTGGTTATTGACCCCTCTACTAATTAAAAAAAGTGCTTTCCTATCTGACCCTTATAATCTTATACACTTTTATCAGGTCTCCTGTCAACCTTTGTTGCTCCAACGAAAACAACCCCAGCCTATCCAGTTGTTCCTCAAACTCCAGCCCAGGCAGCATCATGGTAAATCTTCTCTGCACCCTTTATAGTGCAATTCCATCTTTCTTATCATGTGATAAGATACATGCACTTGAGGCCTAAGATACATCTCACTGGGCCTGCATGTTTATCCACTTTTAAAGCTGCTAAACCTCCTATAACCTCTTCTCACTTTTTGTTTTTTTTTTCCTAATACCATCCTTTTCCAATGGGAAGATCAGGCTAAGTACTTTCTGAGGGATGTGCCCATGTCATCTAGGTCCACACAGAGATTATTTCTATGGTCTCTTTGCCTAGTTATTTCTATGCTCTTTGTATATTTTCTAAAATACCCAACCAGTTTTTTCCCAATTCCCCAGTCAATATTAGCTTTCCTAATTTCCTTTAAGCTTTCCCTGCACTTTTAATACTCCTCCAAAGACTTTGCCATATCGAACCTTTGGTATCTATTATAAACTTTTTTTTTCATAATCCAACATTTATGTTGCTTGTCAGCCAGGGTTTTCCAGTCTTAGTTCCATCTTTTGCAGGAACATATCTGCCCCGTACTCTTGCTACTTGCTCCTTGAATGCCTCCTACTGCTCTGACATAGTTTTGTCTGCAAGTACCTGCTTCTAGTCCACTTGAGCCAAATCGTATCATAGTAAAATTATTATTTCCCCATTTAGAACTTTTTTTCTGGCTCATCCTTATACCTTTCTAAATCTGTCCAAAATCTAACTGAGTTATGATTGCAATCTCCAAAATGCATTCCATAATGATAGGTCTTTCATCTGCCTGGACTCATTTGTGAATATAAAATCTAAAACTGCTCTCTCTCTCTCATTGAACTCTATATGTACTGGTTGAAAAGCTCTCCTGTATGCATTTTAAGACTTTTGTTCCTTCCCTATCTTGTACAATAAAACTATCCAAATTAATATCGGTGTAGTTAAAACCCCGACAATTACCGTAATTATTTTTATGTTTCTCTAAAATTTGATTATAGAACATAATTGATCCTCTGTTGCTCCATAACTGTTTGTCTATAGGACACAGCCACAACCCTTTTTGTGCCTTTACTTCTAGCCATACTGTCTCATTTGATGATCATTCCAAGATGTCATCCCTTCGTCCTAGTGTAAGTTGATTACTTAGTCAGTATTGAGATCTCCACTATCTCCCCCTCTATATGCTTTGAATATCCTATAACCAAAACGTTGAACTGCCAATCCTGCCCATCTTTCAGCCAGGATTCAATCATAGCTATGAGACTGTACTCTTATGTGCTTATTCATCGAGCTGTCTGCTCTTCTGCAAGTGGCCTCACTTCACCAACTCTTCTCAGTGATGTTGATCGCCTCTCATTGGGTCATCACTTCAACGGTTCCTCTTTCCCCTTAATCTAAAATATTTAGCCCCATAAATTCCATATTAAAATTATCTTGCTTCCTTTTTGTGCTTCTCACATCATATTCCTTCACAGTATTTTGTTTTGTGCAGCCACTCATGCTTACATTTCAATTGTGTACCCTCTGAGAATTGCTATGTGATACTTGATTGAAAGTGACTTTTAGATACTCATTTAAGATGCTTTGTACAGAAACATCTCATGAAGGTTTACGACTCTGAAGAATTTTCTTCACGACTGATTTCCTGAGTGAGAGTAAAGTCTGATCTGGTCAGTTATGTTTAATTAGAAATTATCAAAACAGCAGTTAGGGTTAGGAACCAACAACCCAGAGTAAAAGATTTTTTACAGAAATTGGAAGACAAGTCAAAGGGCTGATTAACCTCAGAATATTGACACTGACCAGTTTGGGTTCAAGTGTCTGTCCCCATGGCTGGAGAGCTCTAATGAGGATGAAAACAATGGAGAACAAACAAAGCAAGGGAGAAATAAATTCATTCTAAATATTACCAATGATCTAGTTGCATGTCAATGTTCATGTGGTTAATTAAATAATTTCAAAATCTTTAAACTTTTATTAATATTTCCATGCTGACAATCTTGAACTTTTTTTTAAGGCAACTTCTGAAAATCGGACCAAGTATTATGTCTCTTACCGGAGAGGCGAGTTTATTCAGATGAAGTTACCAAAGTATGCCCTACCAAAGGTAACTACTTTATGAAAAGTGTGATAATATTTAGTGAACAGACATATTGAAATTCTTGCAGGCGGAGGACACTGTCATCTATTATTTTTAATACAGCCCTTTTGTTATATAAAGCATCTTTATTTTGATAAGCAATAGTTACTTGCTGCTTAATAATCATTTACTTGATGTGGATTACTCAAGCAGCAGTACCTAGTCATTGCATATAACTCAAAGTAATTTTACAGTGAATATGTTTTCAGTGGTCGCCAAGGAATTGATGATCAGTTTAAGAGCAATTTGGAGGAGAACTCAGCATCCATAGCCCTTTTTAGCCCCATGGTAACTTCAGAGCAACTCATGCAAACTGATACTCACCCATTATTCTTCATCTTTCTAAGTATCATTGCCAACTTCTTCAGTACTCACAATAGCAACTTTGAGGTTTATGCTGGGATGAGATGCAATAAATGCTTGAATATCCACTGAAGCACTTACGACATTAAAAAAACTCTCAGTAAATCTACTCATTGCTTTAATTTTCTTTAATCCCTTATAAAAACAAGCATAGGATTTCATAGTCTCACTCAAAGAGTTTCGAACCATTTGGGGATATCAATCAAATACTGAAATGGCAGGCACCTCATTGTCATGATTAAGAAGTTTTGAAATCTGTCATGTAACACTAATTGTGTAATTACTGCCCTCAGGCTTGTGTCAACAGAGTGAAATAGCAAGCAATCTTGAAGAATGCTCCAGACAGTTTCTTTCAAATATTGAAAGGGCAGGACTTTTAACAGTTTGACTGTTTGACAGCTCCTTTGACAGTTCCGATGAATTCATGCCCTTTATGTACATATTCATGTCTACGTTAAACTATCAGATGGACAGTTGATCACTCACAAAGGCCGCCTGGAATCAAATCCAAGAGCATACCTTACATCTCTGAAATGGTGCCCCTACCTATTAAAGCAATTCTACAAAGTTCAGACCAATGACCATCAGTCTAATATATGCATGTTGTGTTTTCCAGTCTAAGTTGACAAAAGTAAGTCAAGACTAGAGGCAGCTGCATTTTATTCTGGACAGCTGTTCCATGGATGTGCAATTTAGAATTCTCTCACCTATTATCCTCCCCCACAAAACAAAAATTTTAAATGGTGCTTTCAGGGTGGTTCTTGTAGATTTGAGCCTCCTCAGCCATCATCACAGCGATGGAGAAGCTCTCTGTAGTTGCAAAAACTCAACTGTAAACTTTTGCGGCTTTTATTTTTGTAGTACCAAAAGGAATATTCACGATATTTTTTCCTCTGCCCATATCAAGCGTGTATATCTTGAAAACACCATCTCAAAGATAGTGCTGTTCTAACTGAAAAGCCCAGGTTTCTCTCCAATCTTTCCTCATACCTCAGATCTTTCAAACACTGGGATCAGCGTTGTAGCTGTTCCCTCGAGTATGTCAGTGCAAATGGTTCTTTTGTTTGTTGCTGACCAGAATTCTACCTGTTTAAGTTGATGCTGCTTGGCTAGAGAACTGTAAAGTTTGACTATTAACTTTTTGATGTGAGGAATGTTATTCAATATTCCAATAGCTCAGTATAGACTGACATCTTTGTAGTCACGTCCACAAAAAGTTTTTGATCATTTCCAGTTTTACTCTTTAATATTTTAGCATCATCAATGGAGCGCCTAGCTGTCGGGTTTCCTTCCTGTGTGCAGTATTTCATGTAACTTTACATTTAAATTATGGCTGAGGTAAAAACAATGACTGCAGATGCTGGAAACCAGATTCTGGATTAGTGGTGCTGGAAGAGCACAGCAGTTCAGGCAGCATCCAAGGAGCAACGAAATTGACATTTTGGGCAAAACCCCTTCATCAGGAATAAAGGCAGTGAGCCTGAAGCGTGGAGAGATAAGCTAGAGGAGGGTGGGGGTGAGGAGAAAGTAGCAAAGAGTACAATGGGTGAGTGGGGGAGGGGATGAAGGTGATCGGTCAGGGAGGAGAGGGTGGAGTGGATAGATGGAAAAGAAGATAGGCAGGTAGGACAAGTCCGGACAAGTCATGGGGACAGTGCTGAGCTGGAAGTTTGGAACTAGGGTGAGGTGGGGGAAGGGGAAATGAAGAAACTGTTAAAGTCCACATTGATGCCCTGGGGTTGAAGTGTTCCGAGGCGGAAGATGAGGCGTTCTTCCTCCAGGCGTCTGGTGGTGAGGAAGCGGCGGTGAAGGAGGCCCAGGACCTCCATGTCCTCGGCAGAGTGGGAGGGGGAGTTGAAATGTTGGGCCACGGGGCGGTGTGGTTGATTGGTGCAGGTGTCCCGGAGATGTTCCCTAAGCACTCTGCTAGGAGGCGCCCAGTCTCCCCAATGTAGAGGAGACCACATCGGGAGCAACAGATACAATAAATGATATTAGTGGATGTTCAACTAAAACTTTGATGGCTGTGGAAGGCTCCTTTAGGACCTTGGATAGAGGTGAGGGAGGAGGTGTGGGTGCAGGTTTTACAGTTCCTGCGGTGGCAGGGGAAAGTGCCAGGATGGGAGGGTGGGTTGTAGGGGGTCGTGGACCTGACCAGGTAGTCACGGATGGAACGGTCTTTGCGGAAGGCGGAAGGGGGTGGGGAGGGAAATATATCTCTGGTGGTGGGGTCTTTTTGGAGGTGGCGGAAATGTCAGCGGATGATTTGGTTTATGCGAAGGTTGGTAGGGTGGAAGGTGAGCACCAGGGGCGTTCTGTCCTTCTTACGCTTGGAGGGGTGGGGTCTGAGGGCAGAGGTGCGGGATGTGGACAAGATCCATTGGAGGGCATCTTTAACCACGTGCGAAGGGAAATTGCGGTCTCTAAAGAAGGAGACCATCTGGTGTGTTCTGTGGTGGAACTGGTCCTCCTGGGAGCAGATACGGCGGAGGTGGAGGAATTGGGAATATGGGATAGCATTTTTGCAAGAGGTAGGGTGGGAAGAGGTGTAATCCAGGTAGCTGTGGGAGTCGGTGGGTTCATAAAAAATATCAGTGTCAAGTCGGTCGTCATTAATGGAGATGGAGAGGTCCAGGAGGGGAGGGAGGTGTCAGAGATGGTCCAGGTAAATTTAAGGTCAGAGTGGAATGTGTTGGTGAAGTTGATGAATTGTTCAACCTTCTCGCGAGAGCACGAGGTGACGCCAATGCAGTCATCAATGTAGCGGAGGAAGAGGTGAGGAGTGGTGCCGGTGTAATTACGGAAGATCAACTGCTCTACATAGCCAACAAAGAGACAGGCATAGCTGGGGCCCATACATGTGCCCATGGCTACCCCTTTGGTCTGGAGGAAGTGGGAGGATTCCAAGGAGAAATTGTTACGGGTGAGGACCAGTTTGGCCAAATGAATGAGAGTGTCGGTGGAAGGGTACTTTTGGGGACGTCTGGAGACGAAAAAACGGAGGGCTTCGAGGCCCTGGTCATGGCAGATGGAGGTGTAGAGGGATTGGATGTTCATGGTGAAGATGAGGAGTTGTGGGCCGGGGAACAGAAGTCTTGGAGGAGGTGGAGGGCGTGGGTAGTGTCTCGAACGTATGTGGGGAGTTCCTGGACTAGGGGGGATAGGACAGTGTCGAGGTAGGTAGAGATGAGTTCAGTGGGGCAGGAGCATGCTGAGACAATGGGTTGGCCAGGGTGGTCAGGCTTGTGGATCTTGGGAAGGAGATAGAACCAGAGAGTGCAGGGTTCCCGGACTATGTGGTTGGAAGCTGTGGGTGGGAGATCCCCTGAGGTGATGAGGTTCTGTATGGTCTGGGAGATGATGGTTTGGCGATGGGGAGTGGAGTCATGGTCGGGGGGGCAGTAGGAAGAGGTGTCCTCGAGTTGGCGTTTGGCTTCAGCGGTGTAGAGGTCAGTGCTCCAGACTACCACTGCGTCCCCTTTATCTGCTGGCTTGATGGTGAGGTTGGGATTGGAGGGCTGTGTGTCGTGAGGGTGAGAGATTGGAGTGGGGGAGGGGGTTGGACAGGTTGAGGCGGTTAATGTTCCAGCGGCAGTTGGAAATGAAGAGGTCGAGGGCAGGTAATAGGCCAGCACGGGTTGTCCAGGTGGATGCAGTGTGTTGGAGGTGGACGAAGGGGTCCTCGGAAGGTGGGCGGGAGTCCTGATTGTGATAGTAAGCTCTGAGGCGGAGGCAGCGGAAAAATTGTTTGATTTCACGGCGTGTATTAAATTCATTGATGCGTCGACGGAGGGGGATGAAGGTGAGTCCTTTGCTGAGGACTGATCGTTCGCCCTCAGTAAGGGGGAGGTCTGTGGGGATAGTGAAAACTCGGCAGGGCTGGGTGTTGGGATCTGGTGTGCGTGTAGAGCTGAGAGTGGGTGCGGAACCTATAACTGGAGTGGGTGTGATGGTGTGGGGAATGGGGGTGGAGTCATGAGCGGGGGTAGTGTTCTCCTCGGGGTTCTGGGAGGTGGGGATAGTGACAGTGGGGTCTGTCGGGGGCATGTCAGCAGAATGCAGGTGAGTGGCACTGGTGGGGGCGGAAGTGGTGGTGACCACGGCAGTAGGGGTGGCGGAAGTCACTGAGCATGTGGCATCAGCAATGATGTCAAGGGCAGAAGTGATGTCAGGTGTGATGCATGAGGAATTGTGAGGGGTGGAAGTGGTTGTGGGAGTGGCCATGATGGGGGCGGAAGTGACATCATCGATCAGCGTGGGGGTGGCAGCTGCATCAGCCGCATGGCTAATGGCGTCTGAGTAGATTCCGAGGCCAGGGGAATCTTCTGGAATGTTTGAGGAGCGCTGGTTATGGAGGCGGGTAGATAAAAGTTTGTTGTACTTACAGTTTTTGATGTTTGAGATGGAATTGAAATACTGTTTGTTGAGAGTATGAATTCTCCTGAGGATGTCGTACAGAGTGGGTCCTTTGCAATTCTGAGAGAGTGTGGCCCTCAGCTGAGGCAGGGATGACTGTAGAGAGGTTAGGTGCCAGCGCATTGCTGCAAGCGTGGAGCGGAGGATCTTGAAGGAGAACCGTTGCTGGTGTTATTGAATCTGTAGTCTGTACTGTTTGTCCTGTTCAGGTCCGAACTCTGCTGGTTTAAAGGTGGGCCGGAGCCCGTGTGGGATGAGTTGGTTACGGAGGCAGGCACTGAGGAAGCAAGTGTGGCTGTGGTAACGAGTTTGTTTCACGACATGGTTGAAGAGCTTCAGGGCAGAGGAAATGACCTGGGAGTTGCAGTGGGAGAGGGACTCCCTGAGATTCTTGTAAAGAGAGGAGGAAAGCTTCTTCAAGGCAGACATCCTTGCAAGAGGATTCGCAGTAGGGTTAAAATCAACGAGGTAAAAACAATGACTGCAGATGCTGGAAACCAGATTCTGGATTAGTGGTGCTGGAAGAGCACAGCAGTTCAGGCAGCATCCAAGGAGCAGCGAAATCGACGTTTCAGGCAAAAGCCCTTCAGCAGGAAAAAAGGCAGTGAGTCTGAAGCGTGGAGAGATAAGCTAGAGGAGGGTGGGGGTGGGGAGAAAGTAGCATAGAGTACAATGGGTGAGTCGGGGAGGGGATAGGTCAGGGAGGAGAGGGTAGAGTGAATAGGTGGAAAAGAAGATAGGCAGGTAGGACAAGTCCGGACAAGTCATGGGGACAATGCTGAGCTGGAAGTTTAATTCTGTCTTCCATTTACATTATCATTTGCAAATCATTCTGTAATTTTTAAGATGCCACATTTTGATTCCACAGTAACTCCTACTTGAGTATCATCTGCAAACATGAGCATTGTACGTTGAGTTGCTAAATCCAGGTCAGAATGGTAATGGTTCTAGAACTGCATCCTCAGACCTTCTTATTATAATCGGCTTTTAAATAGCTAACACAATGTTAGATTGCTTTTCTTTGCATTAGAGGTGTTTGACTGGGTAAATTTGTGTCTTGCGCAGGATCAACCTTCTTTCCCTTTCGCACATATGATATTTGGGACTCCATTTTAGGCTATGTGTTATTTTAGTTTCATGGTGTCTGTCCCATCTTGGTTCACGGTGACTTCTCTCTTCACCTCATTAATTATGTATTTAGGCTCTCAGACACTCTTGTAAGCAGCCACATGACAGCAGAGGCCATGGTGCTCACTGCTGCTGGGATTTGCGTTGTTCATGCTGTTGCCCATTCTAAATGCCGGCTGTACACCACTTCAGATGCTGCAAACAAGAAACTGTGCTGCTGGACTGGCCTCTCAGAGGATGTGCTTCCGGATGGAAAACTTAAACCTGACACGGATATCAAAATGGATGGGTTTGTCCAGGGGAAGGCTGTTCTCTACTCTGCAGACTGGCCAAGGAGGTCACATCACCAGAGTCAGCATTCTGGACAGAAATAACAGCCTGGGTTATTCAGTCTCTTGCATGAAATGCAATATCACCCAGCAGTGGAACAAGAAGGTCAATGACCTGCACTCTGCAAGGGTAATAGCCACCATCTTTAGTCGGATCCCCACTTCCACTCTTAACTGTGTCACAACACACTAATATCACCATGGGCTAATGGTCTACAGCTGTGACTAGTTCAAGAAGCATCTCCACTCAACAACAGTCTCACAGCTCATCTAACCCAAAATACCATTCAGCTCGTCCCAACCCTACGAGGAGAAGATCCTGGAGATGGTCAGACAGAATGATGACCACTCGTGGGGATGCTGAAAATTTCATGTCAAGGTAACCAACCCAGTATGCTTTATTGTGGTGTACTGCTCTCCCATTTAGCAGCAATGGAATGGGCACAATATCTTAAGACCAAGCTTTGTAATGAGCATTGTTGATCGATGCATGGGTTACACATGAAGTGCAGTTTGATGGCAGATTCACTGCACCTATAGATGCCTGGCTGCCCCCAAGCAGGGCATCACATTTTGGACAATGCTCCTGTAGATAAATAAATACACCTACTCCGTCCACTGTGAATGCTTTCGCATCCATTTTACTTGCTTATTGCACAGTTGAAGTTTGGTTGAATTTGGCACATTATCCAGTTGTGCTGTTGAGTGATTGACAAGGTTTGCCCCAAGCCTTCATGTTCTATTTTGTCTGAACCAACACCATCAGGTTTCAGAAACCTGTACCCTTACACTTCTTTTACTTGACTGTAACTAGCACCAATTTTCCCCTGTGACCCATCGTTTACTACATTCCCATGACCATGATTGTGATCCACTGTCCTTCCATTGGAAATAGACCGATAGTGACTTGCAAACGTCTCCACTCTGACAGTATCCTGTGCTCACCTATGTTATATCAGGTTCTACCTACACTCCCCTTCACTGTCATTAGCCCTTTAGTGTCACAACATAATGTAGACCATCCCAGACTTGAGATTGCCAGTTTTCTTACCAATCCATGGATTACCCCTGTAAAGACCCCTGGAGTATTCTTAAATTCCCCAGGACTAACTGTGTTCCAACCACTTGACTAAATTGTGAGGGCAGTCTCAACTGAGCACAGCCCAGATCCCCTCTGGTGACTCCACAGCGTTCAGTAATCCCCAGACTAGTTAGACTTGAACTGCAGGACTGAGCATATACAAATCCTCAATGATCCTAGACCATGGTAGGACCAAGTGACTGACTGAGTGTGGCCATCCCTCTCTACTGTAATCACATGGGTGTCTTGGCTGATTGTGGTGAGACATCCAGACTGATCATAGTCTGCTTTGAACCTAATAAGGACTGGTCCCCTTTGACTTTCAAACATGGCCACTTGGTGAAGCACATGCAGTGTGTTTGTCATGTAAATTTAGATTAGATTAGATTAGATTACTTACAGTGTGGAAACAGGCCCTTCGGCCCAACAAGTCCACACCGCCCCGCCGAAGCGTACCCACCCATACCCCTACATCTACCTCTTACCTAACACTACGGGCAATTTAGCATGGCCAATTCACCTGACCTGCACATCTTTGGACTGTGGGAGGAAACCGGAGCACCCGGAGGAAACCCACGCAGACACGGGGAGAACGTGCAAACTCCACACAGTCAGTCGCCTGAGGCGGGAATTGAACCCGGGTCTCCGGCGCTGTGAGGCAGCAGTGCTAACCACTGTGCGTGACATTGATGTAGCATAGTTATGTGCAGCAACACGTACACTTCAATTGAGGGCTCAGTGCTGCCCAACATGCCAAGCTACTGGCTTTTCTGTGTGAAGTAAAAGGCAATGCAGGCCAGTGATCTTGTGGACTTCAAAGTAAATGCAGAGTACATAAGTGCTAAGAAATCAAGCTAAGAGCTACAAAATGTACTCTGTACATGAGCTTGAGATGAAATGAGTGTGTGCCTCTATGCACAGAGTGACCTAGCAGGAGAATTCTGATGTAAAGTATCAGTGAGCTCTGAAGCACAGTGATGAAGCAGTGAAGTGCATTGTGTTAATATGAGATCAGCTGTGATAACTGGTGAGGCTGGTGTTTCGGTCATTCACATTTCTGTGGACAATGGATGGAGGAGTGCGACACTGTCCATGGAGAATGCAATGAGATGTTGGTGAATTGTCCTGAACATACCGAACAGAGAATTCACCACAAAGGTATACAGGAAAGCCACACACACACAGACCAAGTCCTGAACTACGAAAGCAACCACCCCAACACACATAAAAGAAGTTGCATCAAGATACTGTTCAAAAGGGTCACAACACACTGCAGCACACCAGAACTGCAAAAAGAGGAAGAAGAACACAGACATATATTTGTCAAAAACGGACACCAAAGGGAAAGACAACGGAATGAGGACATGCCACAACCCCAAGGACTAGCCACGTTACCATACATCAAAAACATTTCTGAACTGACAGCCAGACTACTATGACCACTAGGACTCATAACAGCACACAAACCAACAGCCTCTCTCAGACAACAACTCACCAAGACAGAGGACCCGATACCCAGCATGAGCAAAACCAACATAGCGTACAAAATCCCATGCAAGGCCTGCACAAAACACTACATAGGACAAGCAGGAAGACAGCTAACAATCCGAATCCATGAACCCTAACCAGCCACGAAACGACATGATCAGCTATCCATAGTAGCCACACACGTGGATGACAAGCAACATGAGTTTGACTGGAACAACACTACTACTATAGGACAAGCCAAACAGAGAATAGCCAGGGAATTCCTAGAGGCATGGCACTCATCCACAGATTCTATCAACAAACACATCGACCTGGACCCAATATACCGGCCACTGCAGCGGACAGCTGGAACTGACAACCAGAAGCGGCAGAGACAAACCACTATACACTCCATAGGAAACATCATAGAAGCGCTTCATAGGAGGTTCCCAAGCACTGAGGATGCCACCTAGACAGGGGATGAAACATCTGCAACACAAATTCCCAGCTCGGCGAACAGAACCACAACAACGAGCACCCGAGCTACAAATCTTCTCTTTGAACCTGAACATACAGGATGAGAAAAGCAACTGGCAAGCTGCATATAGATTGCTTGCTTTGGCACTACTTGGACCATTACCAGCTGAGAAATTCTAATCTGGTTATAATAATTGCCAGCACTTTCTTGATAGTGTTAGTCAGTTATAGTTGTGGGTGCTCAATGAGACTAATTAACAAGGATAATTAATTTCTAAAACTAAAGCAACTGTTGAAAATGGGAATTTAAGCATAACATTCTGGAAACGTTCAGCAGATCAATCAGCAAGAAACTGTCAATGTTTCATGACAACGAATCTGTTTTTATTTTAGTGAATCTATTTACTTTTTACAAAGACCTAAACAAGAGAGTTAATGTCTGGTAGCTTGTTAACCATCTGCTGTCTCCAGCTGAGAATGATGAATGATTCAAAGAGAGAGAAAACCAATATTAAAACTGTGACAAAAATTGGGACAAACAATGTAAACAGTGTGGAGAATGACTTTTTATTTCTCTAAAGAGAAGGCTGTTGCCTTAAGTTGCCAATGGAGCATGGATGTCACTGCTAGTCAAAGAGCAGTTGTCAATCATTAGTATTTACAATGTTGCATACCTCAGTCTGTCAGAAGTGAACATTTCTGAAATACATTTTTCATCACCACATGACATCACAAAAATCTGAACAAATTGAAAATAATTGACAGCAACTACTTTCCCCTGCTAAAGGAAATTCATGTGCTCCTGATGTTAGGAATACCTGTCTCGGCAGCTTCTAAACACTTGTTAGAACTTAATTTGTCCCAATAGTAGACTTGATATATGCACATCTCTCGAACTTTTCTTTCTTTGACTCTTGAAGTTTATTAGTGCAAAGGATTAGAAAGTTGACAGATCAAATGGGATCCCAATACACTGCTAGTCAGAATAATATGTGAAGCAAAGTAAAACATCAGAGTTCCTGAAGTTCTGATGGAAGTTTTCATTTACTTTGAAAAGCCATTTCTGGCTTTCTAAAATGTTCTTGTGTGTCCTACTTGTATCTTTATGTGGGAACATTAAATAAAGGTTATATATGGAGTTAGCTGTGTTCTTCCTGCAATGAAACAGCACATTGACTCCTACTTTCTTGAGGCAGAGATTAGTGATTCTAGAAAAAAAAATCTATCATCACATGTGGAATTGAACCCCAGCATTAGTTGCCACATTCAGTTAGCAATGGTATCTTAGGAGGAGAAAAAATTGCACAGGAATTATTGGAATCTACAAATGCCGTACGTTCCATCTGAAGTTGGTGCAAAATATTCTGAATTCTGTTTTTTGTGTTGTATTACCTTTCAGGTATAATTATTCAATGAAAACTAATCAAAAGCTGCTCAACAATGGAAGTAAAGTTATCTTCTCAGAAAGCATTTGGTTTTAAAGAATAAAGAATAATTTATTACTTTGGAATTTGCATTTTAACTCTTGCAGGGAACTATCAAAATGCTCCTTAATACGTGTTATGTTACGAGAAAGAGATCCAAACTCTATAACAAAAAAGCTTCAAGCTAGAGACTTTAAAAGAAGAACATCTTTGTAGTCAGAACAGAAGTTTTTTTTTACTCTCTGTGGAGACTCAAAACCATATAGGACAACCTTGCACAATAGTTTCCTTCGCATTTTGAATGTTTCATTTTTTTTTAAAACAAGGCACTAAATAAATGTCAGCATAGACCAGATTCTCCTTCCCTAAAAACAAAGAAAATTGTTATGATGGGCTCATGGATTAAATTGCAAATTAACGGATGTATTTGTTTGAAATTTGATAGCTAATCTTTAATGTGGCAGCACTGACTGCCACAGATCTTGTATGATCATCAACCTCTGTATCTTGTATGACACCGTTAGAAACACTCAATGCTTGAATAACCCCTGTTGCATTAAGGACCCATCAGGCCATCAGGCAACCACCAGTTTCAACAAATAGAATCTGAATCACATGCTAATGATACTTAAATGGAAGACCAAATGACAAGGCATATCACCTAACTTCTATAATCTAGCAGTCTGTAAGGCACATAGATGAGTCATTCTACACACACTGCAATAATAATGTGCTCTATTTCAATTGAATGTGGTTTTCATCTTTTAAAAATATATCTACATAATGTTTTATTACATTTAACCTGTCAGTAACCTGTTGTACAAGAATACCAGTGCTACTTTTGTTAATAAGTACCTTTAAGAAAGCAGTTCTAACACTTTACAATAAAGATACATGTAATTAATGCCATTAATTTACTACATCAGTGATCTATGAATTCTTTTGGTTTTGAAAAGCTCTAATGTGTGACATGTCTGGACACACTGCACATCCTAAGTTACGTTCATAATGAGCCGAATGTTACAAAAGGATGAAGATCATCTGATCTTTATCCATTTTGAAATGTATTGTGATACTTTGTTTTATATTGTAACCCAGGAATGGTATTGTGGATTTTACTTTCTCCTTGTTCTTGTTCTTTCTACTCCTGACACTTGCTAGTGCATGAGTTCTTTGTTCACAAGCTATCCTCTGCTAACTTTTGATGTGTGAACTTGATCACATGTTGTGCAAGTTAAATAGAAATTGCAACTCTAGCTTCATTTAAATAAATTGGTCGAATTGCCAGAACATGTTACAACTCCACAGGCAGCTCCCCATTCTATGTCTTCATTTCCTTCTGGGAGTAACACACGCAGATTTATCATTTTTATACCATAATTTGTACATTTATAAACAGTATGTAAGGGATCAACAACCATGATGATACTAAACATTTTATCACCAGCTTAGAACAGACATGTATCTGGGTAATGACTCCACAGGGATTAGACATTTCTATGGATAGTCATTTTTTTAAAATTTTCTGATGACTAACTCACTTTACCATCCTTTGGCAAGTACATTGGAGTAGTCCATGCCTTAGTGAAATATTGAAAAATATCTAATATTGAGTTAACTGCCAATTTTATATCTCTCTTGTTCCCAGTTTATTGAATAGAAATTTTTAAAAAACTGGATACTTAAAATGAGAGTGATGGTTGACAATCTTTAATATTACACGATGAAACAAAATCAAGATCTATCCAATTGAAACCTAAACTTTGTTATTATTGCCAGACAATGTTCATCTTTTGCCATTGGTAACAGAGATATTCAGAAGAGGCAGTTGTCTGATATTTTTGTGTTAAGATATCTATGGCATCTGCAAATCATTTGGCCACATGGAAAGCATAAATCACAGCCTAAGTTAGTGACTTTGATTGATAGATGTTTCTCAACTCATATGACTACGAGACAGGACAATTATGAATGAAAGTTAAAAGCCAAAAGCTTTTGCCAAGTTAAATTGGCAGTCATCATTCAGTTTCAGATAGCAGAGAGTATTAGAGTCTTACAAGAGATAAAATGCTCTGTGCTATTGCTCATCAAATGCTTTATAAATGTGGATCAGCAAAAGAAAGGAATTTGGCAGGTTCCTTCAAAGAGAACATTTATCCCATGGAGCCCTGAATACAAGCATGGGCTGTCATCTATTTAGTAATGGTACTGTTTTGGACCTGTTTCCAAGATACGATTTTTGCAAAGTTATTGTATCTTATAGGAGTAACAGTTGATATCAAATAATAGCAATCCACTATCTTACTAATTTTTGGATGACAACTGTATCATTCTGGGGAATCACTTTGAAATTCCTAGCGACATTTGGTAAAAAGTTATATTCTATAAAACAGAGTAGGCATCAAATAAGATTTTTATAACAGCTCTGATACATCACAGCTGAAACTTTAAATGGCCTTTGGAAGCCCCAGTTGTGACATCATGACCCATGAACATTCATGGTTTCAGGACAAAGCTCATCATCTACTGCCATCCCTTAGATGAATTCTAAAGTGGGAACCCATGAGATTCTGTGGCCTGTCATTAACAGAAAGGAATACCACTGCAAACCTCATGGACTTGTGTGTTGCTCCTTCCTTGATCAGTATCAAACCAGATGACCATCATGAATACCTGAAGATGAAATGACAATCTGCTGAGACACCAGTACAAATGTTAAAAAGTGTTCTTTTGTCAATGAATCAGAATGGAGTTCTACCTCATCTGGTATGAGAGTTTTGTGGATAGTTGGGGAATGAGAGGGATAAGAAATATACCCATCAGTAACAATGGCAGAGCTGCATATGCAAAAAAGTGCAAAAGGCACAGTTGAAGAGCTCACAATTATTTCCAGCCAGCAATCCAGAGTGGATGATCTATTTTAGTCATCATTGGAGTTTTCCAGCATCATAGATGCCAGTCTTCAGTCAATTTGATTCACTCTAAGTGATAACAAGAAGCAGCTAAGTGCACTAGAGACAGCAAAGGCTACAAGAATCTGAGAAGATCCTAAATGTTAAAACAGCCATGCTATATCCAAGCTGTTGCAGTAGCAGTACAATTTTGTTCTGTCCAAAAATATCTAGGTAATTTAGTCCCCAAGAAATAGGATGTATCCAACCTCACCGACTGCAGCTATCTCAGGCTACTCTGAATCATCGTCAGTGTTCTAAGGAGTTGACAGCAGTGCACATATTTAAAGAATAGAATATCCTTTATTGTCACATGTACTCCATTGTAGAAGTACAGTGAAAAGCTTTTACAATGTCTGTCTCTTATGGCACCATCATAGGTACAAGAACCTAGGTACAAAGCATTACCTTAGTGTTTTTGAAAAAAGTTAGTAAAACGACATTACAGTCAGGTAAAATATTACAAATAAATATTACATTGCAACAGCTCAGCACAGGGACTCCGCAGTCTGTCTGTCCGTGCCAGACTCCAGTCTAACAACCTTCCTCACTCTGCTCCAAGCCTCTAGATCTGTCCGCACAGGTACTTAGCTGCTCCAACGTAAATTCCAGGACTGCCTCTCCCTCGCTGGTTTCCGTCTGGGACTCACTCTAAATCTTGTTGCCCGGCTCTGCCACTGCTCCAGGATTTGCCTCTGGGGCTAAGAGGAGAGAAAAGAGAGATTTAAAATAAAAGAGAAGGAAAAAGAGCAGATTGAGTAGAGGAGCTCTGGCAGGAGTGTTTTAGTTTGCCGCCATCTTGCCGGAAGTTCTGACTAATGCTTAGCTTGTATTCTGTTGCGATCACTTAACTCCAGATCTTTTTAAAGACTTCGTCCAAAAGAGGCTAATGAGCTGAATTCCTGATGTGAGGGAAATGTGACCAACATAGACATCAAGAATGCATTTGACTGAATGGAGGATCAAAGCGGCCTAGAAAATGTGGAGTCAGTGGGAATCAGGGCAAGTTTCCAGTGCCTGAAATCACACTGAACACAAAGGAAGATTGTTCTGGATGTTGAAGACAAATGCTTTTTTAAAAATATTGATTGGTTCCACACAGTGTGGAAACAGGCCATTTGGCCAAAAAAGTCCACAGCAACCCTCCAAACAGCAGCTCACCCAGATCCATTCCTCTACCCTATCTCTGTGTACCTGCATTTTCCATGGCTAAGGCACCTAACCTACACATCCCTAAACACTATGGGTAATTTAGAATGGCCAATCCACTTAACTTGCACACCTTTAGACTGTGGAAGGAAACTGGAGCACCCACGCAGACACAGGGAGAATGTACAAACTCCACACAGACAGTCACCTGAGGCTGGAATCAAACCCAGGTCCCTGAAGCTGTGAGGCAGCAGTGTTAACCACTGAGTCTTTAGAGCCATACATCACTTCAGGTGTTCCTTTGTGTGGAGGTGCCAATGTTGGACTGGGTTGGATAAAGTCAGAAGTCACACAACACTAGGTTATTGTCCAACAAGTGTATTTGAAATCACAAGCTTTCGGAGCACTGCTCCTTCAGGTAAAGTGGAGGGAAGCACACAGGCACTGAATTTATAGGCGGAGAGATAATTCTAGGTAACTAAGAGTGTCAAAAGATAATACAAATGATGTGAGTGGAGTATTGACAGGCTGAATAACAAATCTTTGCAGGTGATCAAAAGTATCAAAAGTTGTGAGTAAAGTGTCAAGAGCAGAATGGCAAGTGAAGGGAAGACTGATGATCTGATTAATTAAGGTAGAGTGATAATTATAAAAAATAAATCATAAAAATAAGATGGTGCTAGAGAAAACCAAAAGGCTCATAGCATGATAGGTATAAGTGTTGTACAATGAGGGTCAAACCAAAATAGTAAGTCATCCAATACCTACAAACTGATTAAGGTAGAGAGATCAAAACAAATTATCAAGGTAATGGTGTCCAAACAGAACAGTAAGGAAGATTTTGCAGATACAGAACAGATACATGTGGTGGGGTCACATGTAGAGTGACAAGTATCTGAGATCACAGTTGAGGCCATCTTCATGGGTATGGGATTTAGCTATCAGTTTCTGCTGGGCAATTCTGTGTTGTGTTTATCTCGAAGGTCAACTTGGTAGATGCTTCCTCGAAGATTGGAGGCTGAATGTCCATGACTGCTGAAGTGTTCCCGAATGGGAGGGATCATCGTGGCAATTGTAGCACGGTGTCCATCCACCCATTGTTGTAGTGTCTGCATGTTCTCACTATTATACCATGCCTTGGGGCATCCTTTCCTGAAATGTATGAGATAGACAACTTTGGCCAAGTCACATGAATACCTTCCGTGTACGTGGTCGGTGGTGTTCCCACATGTGATGCTAGTATCCAGGTTGACGATCTGACATGTCTTGCAGAGGTTGCCATGTGGTGTTGTGGTCACTGCTCTCCTGAAAGCTGGGTAGTTTGCTGCGAACGATGGTCCATTTGAGTTTGGCGGTTGTTTAAAGGCAAGAAATGGAGACATCGGGATGGCTCTGGCGAGATGTTCATCATCATCATTGATGTGTTGAAGGTGCTAAGAACATGGTGTAGTTTCTCTACTCTGGGGAAGTATTGGATAACAAAGAATACTCTATCTGTCATCTTCTGAGGAGGTTATTACAGTTTTGAGCTGTGGCACATTGGAATTGGCGATCATTGAGTTGAAGAAAGTGAGGACTGCAGATGTTGGAGATCAGAGTCGAAATGTGTAGCGCTGGAAAAGCACAGCAGGCCAGGCAGCATCCAAAGAGCAGGAGAATCAACGTTTCGGGCATAAGCCCTTTATCAGGAATGTGGGGAAGGGAAGCGGGCTGTGAGATAAATAGCAGAGGGTTTGGGACTTGGGGGAAGTTAGCTGGGAAGGCGATAGGTAGATGCAGCTGGGGATAATGGCAATAAGTTAGAGTGGAGGGCAGAGTGGATAGGTGGGAAGGAAGATGCACTGGTGGGATAGTTCAAGAGGGCTCAATGAGTTGAGCTGAAAATGTGTTGTTGGAAAAGCGCAGCAGATCAGGCAGCATCCAAGGAGCAGGAGAATCGACGTTTCGGGCATAAGCCCTTCTTCAGGAATGAGGAAAGTGTGTCCAGCAGGCTAAGATAAAAGGTAGGGAGGAGGGACTTGGGGGAGGGGCGTTGGAAATGCGATAGGTGGAAGGAGGTTAAGGTGAGGGTGATAGGCCGGAGTGGGGTGGGGGCGGAGAGGTCAGGAAGAAGATTGCAGGTTAGGAAGGCGGTGCTGAGTTTGAGGGATTTGACTGAGACAAGGTGGGGGGAGGGGAAATGAGGAAACTGGAGAAATCTGAGTTCATCCCTTGTGGTTGGAGGGTTCCGAGGCGGAAGATGAGGCGTTCTTCCTCCAACCGTCGTGTTGCTATGGTCTGGCGATGGAGGAGTCCAAGGACCTGCATGTCTTTGGTGAAGTGGGAGGGGGAGTTGAAGTGTTGAGCTACGGGGTGGTTGGGTTGGTTGGTCCGGGTGACCCAGAGGTGTTCTCTGAAACGTTCCGCAAGTAGGCGGCCTGTCTCCCCAATATAGAGGAGGCCACATCGGGTGCAGCGGATGCAATAAATGATGTGTGTGGAGGTGCAGGTGAATTTGTGGCGGATATGGAAGTATCCCTTGGGGCCTTGGAGGGAAGTAAGGGGGGGAGGTGTGGGCGCAAGTTTTGCATTTCTTGCAGTTGCAGGGGAAAGTGCTGGGAGTGGAGGTTGGGTTGGTGGGGGGTGTGGACCTGACGAGGGAGTCACGGACCCCACCACCAGGGATATATTTCCCTTCCCTCCCCTATCAGCGTTCCGAAAAGACCACTCCCTCTGTGACTCCCTCGTCAGGTCCACACCCCCCACCAACCCAACCTCCACTCCCGGCACCTTCCCCTGCAACCGCAAGAAATGCAAAACCTGCGTTCACACCTCCCCCCTTACTTCCCTCCAAGGCCCCAAGGGATCCTTCCATATCCGCCACAAATTCACCTGCACCTCCACACACATCATCTATTGCATCCGCTGCACCCAATGTGGCCTCCTCTATATTGGGGAGGCAGGTCGCCTACTTGCAGAACGTTTCAGAGAACACCTCTGGGACACCCTGACCAACCAACCCAACCACCCCGTAGCTCAACACTTCAACTCCCCCTCCCACTCCACCAAGGACCTTGGACTCCTCCATCGCCAGACCATAGCAACACGACGGTTGGAGGAAGAGCGCCTCATTTTCCGCCTAGGAACCCTCCAACCAGAAGGGACGAACTCAGATTTATCCAGTTTCCTCATTTCCCCTCCCCCCACCTTGTCTCAGTCAAATCCCTCAAATTCAGCACCGCCTTCCTAACCTGCAATCTTCTTCCTGACCCCTCCGCTCCCACCCCACTCCGGTCTATCACCCTCACTTTAACCTCCTTCCACCTATCTCATTTCCAATGCCCCTCCCCCAAGTCCCTCCTCCCTATCTTTTATCTTAGCCTGCTGGACACACTTTCCTCATTCCTGAAGAAGGGCTTATGCCCGAAACGTAGATTCTCCTGCTCCTTGGATGCTGCCTGACCTGCTGCGCTTTTCCAGCAACACATTTTCAGCTCTGATCTCCAGCATCTGCAGTCCTCACTTTCTCCTCAATGAGTTGAGCATTGTATCCTGTTCTTATGAGAGTGAGTTTCAGCCTCTGTAAGGTGTCTGTTGCATTCCTCCTCATCTGAGCAGATCCTATGTCTGTTCAAGGCTTGTTCATAGGGGATTGCTTCTTTAACATGTTTCGGCTGGAAGCTAGAGGAGTGCAGCATCATGAGTTCTCCATGGGCTTGTGGTAGACTGAAGTACTGAGGTGTCTGTCCTTGATGGAGATGCATGTGTCCAAGAATGAGACTGATTCTGAAGAGTAGTCCATGGTAAATCTGGTGGGATGAAACTTGTTGATAACATTGTGTAGTTGTTTCAGTGATTCTTTGCCATGAGTTGATTTATCTGGTGTATAGTATTGGTTGGAGGTCCTACGCAGCAAAGAAGGATGGCATCCAGACCTTCAGAGTATGCTATGTACTCTCATCCTGCATACTTCTTGTATTGAAGGCATTTTAGCATACTGCAGCAGCATCCCCCACAATGACGGCAAAGTCGCAACGGCCTCATCACTCAACAACGACAACGGCCAATTTCTAATAAACATCTCCAACTCGACTTCATCCTCAACCACAATGTCTTCACCTTTGACAACCAGCTCTTCATCCAGATATGTGGAACAGCCATGGGGACCAAGTTTGCACCCCAATATTTTCATGCATGAGTTCAAGCAAGACTTTTCTGCTGCACAGGACCTCTACCCAGTGATATACACCAGATACATCAATGAACAATTCAAGGCAAAGCAGATCTCTTGATGCATTTGTGGTTACATTTTAGAGTGTGTAAAGGGTATACAGCAGCTTGACAAAATTACTTCAACAGTGCCTCCCAAACATGTGATGTATGTTGGTGAACAATTGCATGTGATACGATCAGCTCCACGTTCCCTAGCAATCATAAACCTCCTGGTTTGGATGTTGCTTCATTGTTGCTGGGTCGAAATCATGGAGCTTTCTCTTTATCGGTAAGGTGTAAGTATTGCACCATTTGTGGAATGCTTGTTCAAGAAAAAGAATACTTCTGCATTTCCACCCCAATTCATTTCATTGAAACCTATCGGCATATGTTTCTCTTTCTTCCTACTTCATGAATATATTCAGATTACCATGAAATGCGTTTATGTTGAGACATTTATTTTAGATATGGGCAGAATGCTGACAGATTGATGGAAGAGTAAGTTCAGTGGAGTATATAATGAATAATTATCATTATTGATAGCAATCCTCCATCTATGTAAAATGATGGAACTGCAAAACATAAATCCATTGATGATGGGATTTGGTACAATTATTATTAATGATTGATGAAATGAGAAACCTTTGCCAAAAGCACTGTGTTTGAGGTGGTTATTGAGTGTTGAGTGTTGTGGGTTAATGTGTTTGATGTTCGTCCCTGCTTTAAAACCACTGTAGCTACTAAAAAATCATGTTGGCACAAACCAGCAAATAAGTGATGTCACCATTTTCCTTTGTCATCAGCTGTTACCTCCCAAATGTAAAAATCAATGATTTGGAGCTTTTGTGTAATGCTTGCAAGTATTCTTTTAAAGGACTTTGTTGTTCTATTGGTGTTCTAGCTCTGGCTGCATGGCCATGAAGAGAATTCTTCGCAATGCATCCATCCACTATCCTGTGAACATGCTCAAGCTAACGAAGTAACCTTGGCTAGGATACATGGCCTTTGTGATTTTCTCCTTCCATGAGTTGCCCAGAATGTGCCACAGATAATGAATATGAAAGATGTTGAGCTTCCATTCTTGAAAGCCATAATTCATTTGTGTTTCACAGTTGTATAACAAAGTGCTAAAAACACAGACCTTGGAAAACAACATTAAGGGTTAAGGGTTCTGAAGAAATGTCATGCTGGACATTAAATTCTGTTTCTCTCTCTCCAGATGCTATCAAACCTGCTGAATTTATCTATCTATTCTGTTGTTTCGAATTTCTAGCATCTGCAGTATTTTGCTTTTAACTTAGTCTGAAGAGTCAGCTTGATATTTGCATGTTTTGTGAGTCACCAAAGATGGTAGATACTTTTCATATGTATGTGTCTTGAGTTTGAAATAACAGAGGCCGGTATCCTGTCACCAAATCACTCTTTATTTTCATGTGAAAATCCAGCTTCTTCACAGCCAGCTCTCTGAGTGAATAGAACCTCTGACACTTCTGGTCTTATCTATCAGGCTGTAACTGGACCAGATTAACAGCCCCAAATAGGGAACTCATATTCTATGATGTCCACCTGGCTGACTCATTATAATCACTACATCCCTCTCCCTCTGAGTCCAAGGACATAGGCTGTTTTTTTTGTAGTTCCTTCTGAGGTGGTTTACCACTGAGTCAGGTTCCACTAGCCCTGCCTCTGATACAAGTGGTATGTGATGCAGTCAAGGTGGTGAGATCCTTCGTTTCCATCTCAAAGTCCGAACTATCTTGACTGCTTGATGGAGTGGGAGATCCCACAGGATTTTCTGGAACAGTTGGAAAGGTTATCAAGATGCTGGGCTCACTTTGTTCCCATGTAGTTTGCGCATTTGCGGCTTTCATATGGTTCACATGCTTGTTCAGGACTGTCACATGCACCTGAACTTAATACATCAGTGGACCTGACCCTTTGGTTCAACCATGCCTCCAAAAATGCAGGGCCATTCTTGGAGTTCCTACACCGAACTTTGTCCCTGAAGTAAACTGTTTCCCTCGTTTCGTGGAATCTTATGTCCGACATTGGTACTCTTGATGCTGTTTTACCACTGCCTCCCACAGTCCAGGAAGATCAGATTCAACCTGTTGTGGAGTCTTCTCCCAATTAGTAACTTTGCTGGAGCTATCCCTGTAGTTGTTTGGGGGGGTGCGGTATCTATAATCAAATACAAGCCAGTCCAGTTTGGTGTCTAGTGAAGCTATAAGCTGTTTCTTTAAGCCTGCCTTCAAAGTTTTGATTGCTCTTTCTGCCAAACCATTGGATGATGTTCGGTGTGGAGCTGTCCTTATATGTCAAATACCATTTGACTTTAGAAAGCACTCAAATTCCCTGCTGGTAAACAATGGCCCGTTAGCTGTGAGCAACATTTCCAGGAGTCTGAACTGCAAAGATGCCAAGATGGGGGCTAGGTTTCGATGAATGTTCTATAATAATTCACCAGTCCAAGGAAAGACCTAAGCTCCAGAGAGAGCCAGTGCACCTTTGATTGTACTCAATTTCTCTTCCAACAAGTGTGACCTGCTCTTGTCGATTCTGTACCCCAAGTAGGTCACTTGAGGTGCCTGAAACATACCTTTATCCCTTTCTTACAAAAAACATCTCAGGACTATGTCCAAGTTCTTTAAGTGCTCCTTATTGGTCTTCCCTATTGTTAACATCATCGAGATAAATGGCAAACGGGAGTAATGCCTTCTTTCCACATACTGGGCCCATTCTTTGAGAGCAGGATTGAACAAGCCAAGCTTCCCAAATAATAACGTAATGCCAGAAATGCTTACACCAACTCAAAGATGACTGTTGTGAATACATTTCTACAGGAGTGTGCTTTTCTCTTGTCACCACAGAAACAACTCCATAGAGGCTGTTATCCTGTCACCAAGTCACTGTTTGTCTACACATGAAGAGTCCTTGACACTCAGGCAGCACTTGGAGTGAACAGAATGTCCGACACTCCTGTTCTTACCTGTCAGCCAGGACTCCCTCTGATTGGACCTGATTAACATCCACAGTCATTCTATGCGATGTACCTGAATGACCTCATTACAATTGCTGCAGAGTTCAATATCAAAACAGATTGTGCCACTGTGGATAGGAAGGAAGTTCAATTTGCTAATCACTTCCAATGGATAATGTTTACTTTAAGAAGGGAGCAGAGGGGAGATGTAACACTGTGTCCTGTAAACACATTTTTCTTGACATTTATAGTAAAATAAAGTAATTACAGACATAGAAGTAGCAATCCAAGGGCATTTATAGTTGAGTTTCTATCTGAGTGACCAGTGTGACATAACCTGCATACGGGAGTTATTTGATCAAGATGTTCTGTATGTTGTAAGATGGATTGTAGAGCTTGCTGTCTGGCTTACATTGCAGGTAAACTCCTTTCATATCTGCATGGAAGGTCAACGTCAAGAACATATTGAGAGGACTCAATGGGCAATTATATTGCTCAGCAATTGTGTAAACACAGTGAAGTAAAATTTCATTAAATGGTTATCCTTGTCAACAATTTTTCAACGTTTTTATATCTAAAATAAAATCTTCGTGATGTGCTGTTTTCTAACTTCCCTTAAAACATGTAGCTCCAGAGATATTGTTAAACCATTGTTAATTTATGAGGTGGCAACTATCAAAATGCACTGTTAGCAACAAAATCAATAAAAATGATTTCATTGACACAATTACCAGCTGCAAAGGTTTATTTTAACTATAATTTTTTTTGATTACAGCAATGTTATGTTGCAATTAAGTTCAGAAAATCGAGCAAAATTAAAAATCAATAGTAATCAGATCTGAGTTTTGACCTGTATGGACAGAGTTCACTGATTTGCTTTAAAAAACAACATTCAATGTTGATGCTTTTATACTTTGCTAACATCAATCCTTCAGGAGAATTTAAACTAGTGGCTTTAAACTCTGCTGCTTTCCTGGCCATGCTCTTTCCCCTTCTCCAACATTGGAAAAATGTAGATTCCAAATATGACTTGAACAAGGTTAAAGATCATTTCAACCTTTCAGGGTTTAACGGTATACTATACTCATACAAGCAATATTTGTATCATTGAAAAAAATTTGGAAATATTCCTGACTTGGAACAAATTGTAAATTTAGCAAAAGGTGTTTGAAATAAATCTCAACAGAATATGCATCTCTTTTTATTGCAAAATGGTTAACCGCGGACAAAGAGATTACATTACTGCAATTGAATTACTGAAGGAGAAGAAATATTATTGTGATATCAGGAGGGAAAAACCTGACAAAATATCAGGATTTTCCTCATTTATTGTTATGCAATTGAAAATTGGGAGACAGTATTTGCATTTAAATTCTGATTTAAAAATTAGCATTCCTACAAAATGGATTAAACTGGATGCTTCAGTGCACAAATGAGGCTTGGAGCTGCTGTCTTTTGGTCCAGAGAGAGGTATACTATGAGTTGAGCCCAACCATACTGAATCATCTGTGCACAACCGAGTCCTGAGTAAGTATTGAGCCTGACTGATCATTCAAAGATATTCAGCCTTCTGTTTCTTACTGATAGCAGTCTAAGATGAATGATCACTATTTTTATGCAATTTGGTTAGAAAATTGTTTGTGCGATGCTGTTAATATGTGTGCAATAATTTCTGATCTATGTGGCATCATCTTTTTTATAATCTAGGACATGCAAATCATCAGTACAGATGAGAATCAAGTATTTGTGGCTGTTAAGGAGTGGCATCAGACGGACACCTATAGCCTCTACCTGTCGGACCTGAAGGGTGTGTACTTTACTCTCGCTCTAGAGGATGTCAGGAGTACCAAACAGCCAGAAGAAAATGTTGTGATAGATATTCATGAGGTAAACACTGCTTCAGTACTTCAAAAATACAGGGATGTAGTAACACTGACTGAAAGATACTGTCTGTTCAGTGGCATACTGGAACTCAATATGTGGCAATGACATCAAAGGCATTGGCTATCTTCGAAAGTAGCAACAATTTGAATTTAAATATTTGATTTAGTCAATGCCTATGACTATTGCAAATTTTATTATCATTTGAACCCTTCAATTTGGGATAAAGAGAAAATGAGAGGAAACAAAATTAATATCTAGATTCCTGAAAAGCTATCAGTTATTTTACATTGTTATTCAATAAATAAGGACTTCTCCCAAATTTAAACTACTTCTGATGTTTGAGAACCTTTATTCCCGTAATACTGGTGTGACTTCACAAACTAAAAAGAAACAAAACTCAGCAGGATGGGAAGACTGATATTTTCCTGCAACTGACAGAAACTTAAAGGTTAAAAAAACTCCTGTGTTCTTCAGTCACAGAATGGCTAACAAAAAAGGCAGCATAGTAGTTGTGTGAATCGATGCAAACACAGTAGTAGAACTATTCATTGAAGAAGAACCTTTGCCAAAATTGAGGAGAAAGTAGACCCAAAAGACCTGACTAAAATTACAAATGTTGTGTGCAGTTTATAAAGGAATCTGTTGTGGCTTGACAATTGGCGATATTTTGTCTGTAGACAAGAAAGGATATGTGACGGTTTGATGCTCATTCACTTTACTATATATTACAAATTTTGAGACTTAATAAAGCTATAAATTCTTCAGGAAATTTTACTTCTTCAGCTTTTTTACCCTCTGTTTTCTATTCACCGTTCCTGAAGTTATTGACTTCTCACTGTGATGGTTTTCCCTCCAGAACCTAAACTGTACATATTGGCAGGGTATTTGACTCTTAACAACTATCAAAACCCACTTTTGTTTCTATCTAAGGACTATGTATGCAGGATTGCTGAATCAGTGATCAGAAGGGTTGATTTTTTTCCCTTCACTTGCTGGATCCATTTGTAACAATCATTTAATTCAACACAGACGAGGATGAATGCTGAGGGTTGCTTAATCTATGTAAAGTTGCTCCCTGTTTGATAGAATGGAATCATCAGGAAGTTGACAGGTGAGAAATGTAAAGGGCGAAGAAATGATCTGATATTTAACTAATTTTGATGTGACAGGGATTAAAACTTTAACAGCTGGATAAACTAATGCAATGCATTACAAAAAAAAATGAAGAGTACATTAGAAGTTTGATGTCATTGCAATTCCACAGAAATCAGATTTTTTAATGATTGGATAGATATATTTTCTTTACAGGTTATTATATCAGTTTAATGGCATTAAATCAGTTTCACATAGGGACCAACAGTAACTCAACAAAGTGGGTCAAAATCATAGAGCTGGCAGATTGAAATGGGGGGAAATCAGAGGTCTGAATCAGATATTCTCACATTATTCACTATTCAGCTGTACATATATTCAAGCAGAGGTACTGGGTGATATTTAGAAGCATGACTCCTGATTGGTCTTTTTTCTTGTAATGTGGCTGAAAGCTATAATAATGGAAGTAGGTAATTGTAGATATGCCAGCAGTCTTCAATTTTCAGCACGATGCAGCTGTGAGCCGGTAAAGTTATTATTTATTTTTACATAACTCTCCATTTCTGTTTTCTAAAGTGCATTTCTTCATTTCACTGCCATAAAGCAGATGAAGCAAATGTTTGGGTTATGGGCAGTGTGGGCTCGTGGGGAAATCTGTCTTTGGTTCTGGGTGTACAAAATTTCCAGGATGGAGGAATACTGGGGAGACAATGACTGTTTTAGGCTCTTACCATTCAGATATTGCGAGTGACAAGATATAATTGTATTGCCACTGAGTTCAAAAAGACCAGTTTTAATGAATTAGCCTCTTAGATTCTGCGCTCCTGCATCCTGCTCCCTTAATATGGAAGAGACCCACAGTAGATGAAGGGTGCAATGAATGTATGGTGCTAGCAGGTAGACAGTCAACTTGATGCAGAAATGAAAATAGCTGCAAAATAAAAGTGGCTCAAGGGTTGGATACAGATTGAGGACTGAGATGAGTCACAGCCAACTTGGAGTGCAGACATGAATTGGAATTGTTTAATATTCCACGCGGATGTTACATCGTGCTAAATTAACATGTGAATTGCACAACTGTTTGGAATACTGAACAAGGTAATTGTTTCCAGTGGGAGAGAAAGTACAAAGACAAAATTTTTTTCTAGGCATGCCAACTATTGGAAAACGTACTGTGGTTATTTATATAATGTAGATAATTTCTTACAAATTATGCTGCTCGATCTGTTATAAAAACATTTCACCATTTCTATCTTCTATACAAATCAAGAAAGCCCCAGATCCAATCTCAGAACTGGGCTGCCATCTGATCTCTGCCAAAGTCAATGTCCTAAACTTAGGATTAGATATATTGTTGGAATTTCTGACGTGATTGCTATCAAGCAGTGCATGCTGGGGAGAATAAGTGGCTCGATTCTTTTTTGTGAATCCATCAGAAAATTGCTCGGATTGTTATAGAGAGTGAGGTAATGTCTGCCCAATATCACTCACGCACTGAATCTGTTGTAGGGTGCAACCAAGGTCACATTCCCTCCCATCTCTCTCACTAGCTGCCATTTCACTGGATTGCCAGTGGATCTGGGAAAATTAGGTGTTGGCTCTGAGTTTGGGGAATGGTATTAGAGGGCATGGAAGGGACCTCCCTACCGATAGCCCACTACCCCATCCCATTCATACCTTTTCACAGGTATGCCTTTATTCCTGATGAACGGCTTTTGCCCGAAACATTGATTTCGAAGCTACTTGGATGCTGCCTGAACTGCTGTGCTCTTCCAGCACCACTAATCCAGATACCTTTTCACAGACTACTCTCTTTAGCATTGATCTTACGGACCCTTCTGTACCAATAAATAACCCAGACATCTTTTGTGGCACTACAGTGACAATTGTATTCCAGTACTGCTGGGATATTTCAGCCACCATTTATGAGAATCCTGTTGGGACTTAGTTATATATGTGCAGTAAACCCGTAGACCCAAAGGTAGTGGTGAGGTAGAGCTGTGTATTGCCAGTCTACATGTGGAAGCTGCTATGTTTTCAGATGTTGTCAATGAGCCACTTACTGATGAGAAATTGCAAGGGGCTGGAAAAAAATGTCCTGTCCTGACCTGGTATTCATCCTCACAGGATATTTATTTCAGTCAATCACATTCTTTTGTGGTATCATTGACCAAAGGGTAAGGAAGCATTAGCTTTGAATAATTAAACTACTTTTTAGAGATTTCAAACTCTGGACTTTTTTTTGATCTTGTGTTCCTTGTGGAATTTTAATAATAATCACAGGCGGGATGAATGTTTGTCTGACTATGTGAGTGGCACAGCACATATCCAGAATGTTGAAATATTAGTAATCACTGTCACAGTTCCCTGATTCTTTGGTGAACAGGGCATTTTTGGATTGGTGTAATTCGCTCAATTTTAACTCTCTCTTACTGACATTCCACAGAATCCTAATGGTTATGAAGGAGTTTGCAGTCTGCAATGTACTGAAAGGGGGAAAATAACTCAATTTGAAAGCAGTGTTAATACCCAAAACCCAACAATCCATTACATATTGGTGCACTGCACAGTCTGTAGATGTGACTCCCCACAGTGTGTGTTCCTGGTCTTGGTAAGGATGAAAGAACACGAAGGGTGGAATCTTGTTGCTGTGGTCAGGACCTGTGCACTCTCTTCCATGAAGCCCAGCCAAATCACACAAGAGCTAAGAATCAGCCAGTAACTCTTGCCTCAGTACTGCCATGGAAAAAGTAGTGAATACTGTTGGAAAAGCACTCCTGGTCTCCCAGAAATAAGTGATTTGATGAAGGAGTGTTTCAGGTTAGGGGTTATAGGGAAAGTGAGGCTGGGAATCAAAACTTTCAGCACTCACAACCCAATGTCCAGTCCCTTGATTAATCTCTACCCCAAGGCTGACAGACAGCATGCACAGATTGACCAGTCTTGTGGTTTACAAATCAGGTAATAACGGGGTGGTGGGCTGAGGCTCTTGAGTAGTTTTTAGTTGGTCACTTAAGCACCTCAGTTAGCGGAAAAACAGGAAGGTCGATTGTGGTCCTTCTCATCGAGAACTTAAATTCCACAGCAATGAGATTGGTTGTGTTCACTACTGCCTAACCTAATTCCATCTCCTTCCCACCTCCAAGCCTATCGCCTTCAGCAGTAGAAAGATTCAATCCAAAGAATCTCTTGACCAGGGTGGAGAATAGGAAATTGAAAGAATGGGGCAAAAGTGAGGACTATAGATGCTGGAAATCAGAGTCTAGATTGGAGTGCCGCTGGAAAAGCACAGCAGGTCAGGCAGCATCCGAGGAGCAGGAAAATCGACGTTTTGGGCAAAAGCCCTTCATCAGGCAGGGGGCCTCCAGGGTGGAAAGAATGAAGCAACTCGGAATGTTTCACACCTCTGTACATAGAAATTGAGCAACAATGGAGCTGGGCCCTGAATGTGTTACCCGATAAGCCTCTTGTTAAAGAATGATTTGTGGTACAGATTAAAACGGAGGAATATTTTAAAAAGTGAAAGGTACAGATCCAGGATCAGAATTCAGTTGCTTTTGTTTGTAACAAAAAGAGCAATGATGGTATGTTTGTAATGTAGCTATGTTTGCAACTGTGTATATTTAAATAAGTTTATTTATATGTATCAAACATACTTTTATATATATATTTATGTGATCTCTGAAAAATGAATGGAAGATCTGAAATAACTAGGGAAACAATTGTTTGTGTTATTTTTAGATTGTGTTTTCCTGCTTGGATGAATGACACTGTATATTGCAATTAGCAAAGCAATCTGTTACTCAAGGGTCTATTACCAACAGGGACAAATTACAATGCAATAGTGTCTGATATGTGCATGTCTTTCATCCATCAGCTCTTAATAGATTTTCACAACTCACTCTACTCAATCCTATTTCTTACTGACATATCTGGCTTTGTTTTAGCCACTAGCATCTTTTGTTAGAATTTGAAAGCTACTTTGATTATCTTGGCTGTATATTAATCAATCTGACATTTTGGCTTTGAGGACATTTTACAGCAATCATTCAAACTTAGCCCCAAGTTGGGAAACTGTATAAATTTGTTTTTGCCCCCAGCAAATAATTTTTTTTTGTCTTCTTTCTTCTACCATATTCTTTGGCCTTATAGGTGCAGGGAATTAAAGGGGTTTTCTTGGCTAATAAAAAATCGAATGGTAAAGTGAAGACCTACATCACCTACAATAAAGGCCGTGATTGGCAACTGTTGACTCCACCTTCCACTGACATGAATGGCAAACCAACTAACTGCCATCTGGTAAGTCTTTCGCTAGGAAGGTTGTGCTATGTTCTGATGTCCTCGTTTTTAAACGGGTGTTATATTTGGGAAAGGAAACTTGCTGGCGTGTTTTGTGGCCCTGTCCCACACCACATGGTTGACTCTTAACTGCGTTCTGGAAATGGCCTTGCAAGCAACTTAGTCATGTAAAGCTGCTCTGCAACAGTTCAAGAAGGGATGAGAATTATTACCTTTGCCAACATCATGAGAACGATAAATATATATTTTAGGATTAGGGCCAAAGCTGTTGCTGTTTAATTTTTAATCATTTAGATGCAATTGTAATTTTTCCAGCTGTACTGTATTCTTAGAATCAAATATTTATTGGCATAAACATGCCTACCATTTATTGTTTCTGGGTAGAAAATTAGAACTGGTTGTTTATGCAGAGGGAGAATTAAGTTAATTGATTAGATTTAGAAATGTGCATTTTAACAATTGTGGTTCTGATTATACCTTGTTATCATTCTCAACTATTATAAGCACTCTGGTTAACTATGCTGTCTGAGGCTATCCCACATCAAATCTCACTCAGTTGGTACTGCTTTCCTCACTGAGCTACATTGGCTTTCAATCTCTCAACACGTACAATTAAATTTCTTTTGTTCTTGTTTAAAACACTTTATCCTAGTAATCTCTACCTGCCTTACAAAACTCACACTCTCCATTTGGTCTTCTTGAAGTTCCAGAGGTGCAATGGATGATACAATGAAGAGGAGCAGGTAGATGGCTTACGCAGCTGAAAACATGTCTGCCAACAGTGGATTCAAAGGAAGAATGAATATTTTGGAATAAATATGGAGCAATCACTGGCAAAGTTAGTCCCCTGAACAATAATAGACAATGTTTAACTCTGAGGTGACCACCAAGGCACAAACCATCAACTCAAAAGAGAGGAAGCTGCCAAAGAGGGATTGTAGTCATCTGAAAGTCTGAGGAGATGAAGTATATCTTTTTTGAAGTACTGGGAAATAATGAGTTGAGCAGAATTACAGAGTGAGGATGATATTCAGTGATTGAATATCTCTTTGTCTGGGGTGGGAAAAACAAATGATTAGCAGTTGAAAATCATGGGGCAAGGTATTTTGGCCACGCCATTGATGACTAGGGCCTGCCTGTTGTGTTACTTGAGAGGGCATCTGTAAAGCTTTGAGCAACCTGCCCACCTAAAATAAGTGTAAAGCTGTTTAAGTATGCTCATTACTGTCCTGAATCATGGAACAATCATTTTGGGATTGTAGAGATCATTTGGACTTGAGAAGCAGGCAAACTGCAGATCAGAATTGGTGAGGAGTGGGAAGGTACAGGTGGCAATTTAACACCTGTTTAATGCCCAGAGCCTCACCTGAAGTAAATTTGAGTTAAAACTGTGAATGGACAATCGGCATGCTTATACTGTACCCTGTTGTACCAGATTTGGGTTGCCTAATAAGTGGTCTGGAAAGGAATTATTGGTGAATGCTCAAGGAAAAACCCAGACATCTTTATGTGAGTATTTTCCATGGGGCATGAATGTATTGGAGTGCTCTTCCTCTCAAACACACTCACTTTCTTATATACACATGCTGGTGTACATATTAACATACTCAATTTAAGATCCTGTTGATTTCCCACTCTGTTTCACCATCAAACATCCACTTGGCATTGGCAGTCTTCTAACAGCATATAAACAACAATGAAAAGCTTTGGGCTGCTATATGCTGACTTCGAACTGACAATTCCGCCCTTCCAAGCCTGCGCCAGCATTGGGTGCAAATCCAAAGTTGTCTCTTCCACATAGGAATGGCAGCCATTCCGACTCAGTCATACAACACTTTTTAGATTTGTTGATGAAGCCCATTCAAAGATGGTGCTCTGATAGGTGAATGTCTTTTCTAAAAATTAGTCAGTTTGAGTTCCAAGTGCAGTAAGTCTGCCTTTAAGTTGCATTTTTTTTCCAATTGCTTCTCTTTAACATCCAAGGACACATTCAGCTGTAAGAGAATCCAGTTTCCTCACTGCAGAATCACTCAATTTCCCATAGATTTCTATTTCTGCCTTATTTGTTTTGGAGAGCATTTCTTTTGCCCTGTCCAGTTTTGGGCAGATTAGAAATTATTTACCCAAATTAACACAACTTATCTCTTCTATTTATTCGATTAGATTCCCTGTGTGGAGTTTGCACATTCTCCCCGTGTCTGCGTGGATTTCCTCCGGGTGCTCCGGTTTATTCTCACAGTTCAAAGATGTGCAGGTCAGGTGAATTGGCCATGCTAAATTGCCCATAGTGTTAGATGCATTAGTCAGAGGGAAATGGGTCTGAGTGGGTTACTCTTCGGAGGTTCGGTGTGGACTGATTGGGCCGAAGGGCCTGTTTCCACACTGTAGGGAATCTAATCAATTTATGTTAGCTACAGCTCCTGTAAAGCTGCCAGTTGCTGGATATTCTATCCACTCCACCTTTGGCAGCTTCCTTGTTGGAGGCCTGATCAAGGTTACGATGATGCTTGCAATGTATATGAAAAGGTCAGGCCATAAAAACATAGCCGGGTCAGTCTACCGTACAGTATCCAAGTAATAATATTTATCTTGATAGAGTCAGAGGCAGCCTTCCACAAAGTCCAGTCATAGCTTTCTGTAAGTAATCATGACCACTTGATGCTTTTTGAACAAAGCAGGCAAAAGCAGGCCAAGTTGCTTCTTATAACATATGATTAGTAGTCCATTCTTTTACGGGAATTGCACAATCTTCTTCCGCTTGAGCTACATGAAAGTATAATTGTAACCGGGAGGTAATATTTTGCAGATTGCAATACAGACAATAGATTGTTTAAATTTATGCATTCTGCTGCACTTGCCTTTCCATTGAAGTAATTAGGTTTTTTTAATCCCACTATTTATGCCTTGTTTGTTTTATTTATTTTTCTAGGAAATTTAGGACCATTTGAGGCTTCAAATGTTTTGAGTAAAGCTGGGATCTATGGTTCTGGATTAGTGGTGCTGGAAGAGCACAGCAGTTCAGGCAGCATCCGAGGAGTAGTAAAATCAACGTTTCGGGCAAAAGCCCTTCATCAGGAATACAGGCAGAGACACTGAAGTGTGGAGAGATAAGCCAGAGGAGGGTGGGGAGAAAGTAGCATAGAGTACAATAAGTGAGTGGGGGAGGGAATGAAGGTGATAGGCTGGTGGGGGGTGGTGCGGGGGAAGGGTGGAGTAGATAGGTGGAAAAGAAGATAGGCAGGTAGGACAAGTCATGGGGACAGTGCTGAGCTGGAAGTTGGGAACTGCGGTGAGGTGGGGGAAGGGGAAATGAGGAAACTGTTGAAGTCCACATTGATGCCCTGGGATTGAAATGTTCCAAGGCAGAAGATGAGGCATTCTTCCTCCAGGCATCTGGTGGTGAGGAAGCGGCGGTGAAGGAGGCCCAGGACCTCCATGTCCTTGGCAGAGTGGGAGGGAGAGTTGAAATGTTGGACCACAGGGCGGTGTGGTTGATCGGTGCGGGTGTCCCGGAGATGTTCTCTAAAGCGCTCTGCTAGGAGGCGTCCAGTCTCCCCAATGTAGAGGAGACCGCATCGGGAGCAACGGATACAATAAATGATATTAGTGGATATGCAGGTAAAACTTTGATGGATGTGGAAGGATCCTTTAGGGCCTTGGATAGAGATGAGGGAGGAGGTGTGGGTGCAGGTTTTGCCATTCCTGCGGTGGCAGGGGAAGGTGCCAGGATGGGAGGGTGGGTTGAAGGGGGGCCTGGAACTGACCAGGTAGTCACGGAGGGGGGCCATCTGGTGTCTGCGGAAGGTGGAAAGGGGTGGGGAGGGAAATATATCCCTGGTGGTGGGGTTTGTTTGGAGTTGGCGGAAATGTCGGCGGATGATTTGGTTTATGCGAAGGTTGGTAGGGTGGAAGGTGAGCACCAGGGGCATTCTGTCCTTGTTACAGTTGGAGGGTTGGGGTCTGAGGGCGGAGGTGCAGGATGTGGACGAGATGCGTTGGAGGGCATCTTTAACCACGTGGGAAGGGAAATTGCGGTCTCTAAAGAAGGAGGCCATCTGGTGTGTTCTGTGGTGGAACTGGTCCTCCTGGGAGCAGATACGGCGGAGGAATTGGGAATACGGGATGGCATTTTTGCAAGAGGTGGGGTGGGAAGAGGTGTAATTCAGGTAGCTGTGGGAGTCGGTGGGTTTGTAAAAAATGTTGGTATCAAGTCGGTCGTCATTAATGGAGATGGAGAGGTCTAGGAAGGGGAGGGAGGTGTCAGAGATGGTCCAGGTAAATTTAAGGTCAGGGTGGAATGTGTTGGTGAAGTTGATGAATTGCTTAATGAATTGATGAACCTCCTTGCGAGAGCACGAGGTGGCGCCAATGCAGTCATCAATGTAGCGGAGGAAGAGGTGGGGAGTGGTGCCGATGTAATTACAGAAGATGGACTGTTCTACGCAGCCAACAAAGAGACAGGCATAGCTGGGGCCCATACGTGTGCCCATGGCTACCCCTTTGGTCTGGAGGAAGTGGGAGGATTCCAAGGAGAAATTGTTAAGGGTGAGGACCAGTTCGGCCAAACGAATGAGAGTGTCGGTGGAAGGGTACTGTTGGGGACATCGGGAAAGGAAGAAACGGAGGGCTCGGAGGCCCTGGTCATGGCGGATGGAGGTGTAGAGGGATTGGATATCCATGGTGAAGATGAGGTGTTGGGGGCCGGGGAAGTCTTGGAGGAGGTGGAGGGCGTGGGTGGTGTCTCGAACGTATGTGGGGAGTTCCTGGACTAGGGGGATAGGACAGTGTTGAGGTAGGTAGAAATGAGTTAAGTGGGGCAGGAGCATGCTGAGACAATGGGTCGGCCAGGGTAGTCAGGCTGGTGGATCTTTGGAAGGAGGTAGAACCGGGCAGTGCGGGGTTCCTTGGCTATGAGGTTGGAAGCTGTGGGTGGGAGATCTTCTGAGGTGATGAGGTTGTTAAGCATAAGTAATAATTAATGAGGAATGGCATATTTATTGATATTAGGTGGTAGGATGTATTTTGAAAACTGACATGTTGAAGGTATAATTACATTTGTGAAGTGATTTATTCATCAATAATGTATGTTCACAAATGTATTATTGTTCTTGTATTTGTTTTAAATTGAGCTTTCTGGCCAAAGGACTACAACTTGTGTTGTAAATTATTTTACATTTCATAATGCCAATATTTCAAAAAGAGAAAAATCACATTTTTGTATTTTCTTTTAATTTTGAGGTTATTTGCAATTGGACTTGTGTAGTATATGAGATGACAGAGTCCCCTAGTGCAATAGGATGAGTTAAAGGTTTCGGCCTGTTGCCAAGGATGATGCTGAAAACCCTCTGAATTATGTTTGATTCATGCTTCACCTGGTCACAAAACAGCTTGATGTTGCCACTGAGTTCAAAGTGAAAGCACTTAGTAATTCTCCATTGCTGTTTTGCCACAGCTTGATGCATGCAAAACCAAAATGAATCCACTTTTAAAGCTGCTTTATTTCTAAGTGTTTCTATATGGGCCTATATGGTTTCTTTTAGAAGAAATACAGTTGGTGACTGGGTTTCAGGCTTATTTTAGATGTATTTTTCCATTAACTGATTGCAGGTATACATAGTCAAGTTTGAATTGGTCACTCAAATACAAGCAAAGTATTGCAGATTCTGGAAAACTGACACAAACACAGAAAATGCTGAAGAAACTCAACAAGTCTAGCAGCATTTTTGGAAAGAGAATCAGAGTAATTACTTTGGAGTCCGGTCTGATGTTTCTCCAGAACTAGGGGTGTCTGCTGAAAGGCTCACCTCTGTCGTTTTGTCTGACCCTCCTGTCACCACACCCCTGCCTGTTTCCTGAGTGAGAGTTACTCATCTTCCTGCTGCTCCTGGAATGTGGGATTGCTGTGCAGCCAACAGCTTCTGGAGCAGCTCTGCTCCTCTGGTAGTGTGTGCCATTTCTGCCCCAGGAATTGATACACTGAGAAGCCCCCCCCCATCCCGGGTGACTACTTAAGTGCCTGGTAGACAATTATTCTGGTGGGCTTTCTCATTGGAAATAGTGGGGGTGCTTTGTTGTAATAATATCCCCTCTTTCCTCCTCACTCTTTAACTAAAAGCTGGAATATTCCACTCTCTGTCCATGATGGACAGGAAATGAAGGGGGAGATGGTACAGGTTCGGCTGCCTCATTTCTTCCCTTATTAGAATAGAATAGAATCCCTACAGTGTGAAACAGGCCATTCAGCCTAGCAAGTCCACACTTACCCTCTGAAGATCATTCCACCTAGACCCATCCCTCTACCTGTCCATGTAACCCTGCGTTTCCCATGGCTAACATACATTTCCCTGGACACTATTGACAATTTAGCATGTCCAATCCACCTAACTTGCACATCTTTGGACTGTGGGAGGAAGCTTTTTTATCTTGTTGGAATAAAAGTCAGGCTGAGTGTGAACCCAGTGGCCTGTTTTTTGCCTCTGGTTTCATTCTTCGTAGGACAAATAGGACATAATTTTAAAACCATTTTCTCATTAATCTGGAAAAAAAAAATTCTCTCAAAGGTCCATTGGAGTGGGGAATTCTGTTCTTCAGAAGGGAGTGGAAATAGGTCTTTAAGTTTATTCAGGACTGATTTAGATGGATATTTGATAGATGAGGGACTTCAGGGCTATGGCATGCAGGCAGGAAAGTGTGGCTGAGGTTGCAACCAGATCAAATGATTTTATTGATTGGTGGAGCAGGCTCAAAGAACCAGATGGTTTATTCTTGTTTTTATGTTCCTAATTCAAGAGATTTCTTATTAAATTCATTAAACATAGATTGATAGTTGATTTATAAACTTCATTAGTAGCTTGTTTAATCTCCAACAGTTCAGAGCTCTTTACAAGTGCTATTTCATTTTGTAAAAGCATTTTTAAAAATCTTACCCACAACGAATTATTTATTCTGTCTCAAACAACAGAGGGGTTGTTTTTGCCTATCCAGGATTTCTTTGTGGAGTTGTCGAGTGAGGCAAGTATCTGGGGGATACTGCAATTTGATCGGCAGTTCTGTAACCAAATGTTTCCTAACATTAAGTACTGTTAATTTATATCCAGAGGGTGGGCAGTTTCTTCATTTTCTTTCTTCTTTTTTCTTCCCTTGTGATATTTTTCGCTCCTTCCCTTTTCTGCTAGAGACATTATTCACAGATCTCTTTTGATTCTACAGTCCCACAGGTATCAGTAGATCCCTGTTTGTATATCAAGTGTTAGTACAGTGGTTCACAAATGTTTTTGGTTGAAGGATTCCTTTTCAAGATAATTAGTAATCACTGATAATATCCCTCAGCATCAGTTAGAATACCGATTATGATAAATCTATTACTATAGGATTTCTGAAATAGTAAGGGGAAGAACATAGAATCATAGAGTCAAAAAGCCCAGAAATAGACCCTTTGGTCTAACTTGTCCATGCCGACCAGGTATCCTAAACTGAACAAGACCCATTTGCCTGCACTTGACCATATCCTCATCCTATTCACGTACTATCCAAATGTCTTTTAAATGTTGTAATTATACCCACCTTTACCACCTCCTCTGGCAGCTCATTTTATACACACACCACCTTCTATATGAAAAAGTTGCTCCTCAGGTCCCTGTTATCCCTCTCACCTTAAACCTATGCCCTCTAGTTTTGGACTTCCCTAGCCTTGGAAATGGATCTTTGCAATTCAACTTATCTATGCCCCTCATGATTTTATAAACATCTATAATGTCACGCTTCCAATCCTGGCAACAGCCTTGTAGATTTTTTCTGTACTCTTTCTAGTTTAACAACATCCTATATTTCATGGATTGAAAAAATCAGCATTAGCTGTTTCTGAAATTAAATTAGATTAGATTACATCTTTTTTTTTAGATTAGATGAGATTACCTGCAGTGTGGAAACAGGCCCATTGGCCCAACAAGTCCACACCGACCATCCGAAACGCAACCCACCCAGACCCATTCTCCTACATTTACCCCTTCACTGAATACTACGGGCAATTTAGCATGGCCAATTCACCTAACCTGCACATCTTTGAACTGTGGGAGGAAACAGAGCATCCGGAGGAAACCCACACAGACATGGGGAGAATGTGCAAACTCCACACAGACAGTTGCCCGAGGCGGGAATTCTGGCACTGTGAGGCAGCAGTGCTAACCACTGAGCCACCGTGCCGCCCCTTGTGCCACCGTGCCACCCCTAAATTGTTTCCCAAGATGAGGAGTGATTAGAATCAATAGTATAATAACATGGTAGACTGTGATCAAAAATGTTAAAATAACGACCGGGATTTTTAAGATACAGTCGGTTCTGCTATAAAGTCTGTTTATTCAAAGTGAATTGGCTTTAACATGATTGAAGGATTTTGACTGTTTTTTGTAGAACGCAAAGTTTCCTTACCTGCATTAGCTAAAATGTGATTCCAGCTCCCTTAGTTTGAATGGTGCAGCAATTGTGTGATTTACTTATGACGCGAGATCGCACAAGAATAGAACTGTCACGTTATGTCAGAACCGACTGTACTTCAATTCAGCACCATCTAAGCTCTGAAGTGGGTATGAAGGCAGAGTTTAAGAGTGTGGGGGAGCTTCATCAGTAAGGAACCGAGGAAAACAGACTCATAGTGTTTGGAAACAGGCCTTTGACTTCATTCCCCACCCATAGAGAGAAGTAGCAGTCATAATGGCAACAGTAGATGTATGAACCACCGGCTTGCCCTTTTGTTTGTACAACAGATATTTGGGAGTTCTGGGAACAGTAGGGGAAATTATAACTGATATTTTTGTGACTTTACTGCAAACTGAGGTTGCAGTTCTCACAATTTTTCACCTGAATAATGTAACTGCTCTTCACAGCATCTGTCAATCTCAAAAGTTGGCTCTTCCCCCTCCCCACAATGCTTAGCTCTCAATTTGAGGCATACTGTAGTCTGATTACTGACTCAAATAACCATACATTATTCAAATTACACATTTTTGCTCCACTTGCAAAAATCCTTTCAGTGAATATTCCATTGCAAGATCATAAAGCTTAGAAATCACATCTTTCATAATGGATTCTTGACAATTGGCAAAATACTTATTCAACATTTCTGCCATTTCATTGTTTCCCATAATCAATTCCCCATTCTCAAGCATTAGTGCACACTTTAGCTACTCTCTTCCTTTTTAATTACTTTTCGAAACTCCCACTGTCTGTTTTTAATCTAGATTTCTTTCATACTATTCATTCTCACTTTTTAAATCATTCTTCACTGATTTCTAAGTCTTCTGAATTATCACCAATTTCCTTAGTACTTTCTATTTTTTTATTTTGATTTGCTACTACCCTTAACTTTCTTAGTTAGCCATGGATGCTGTGTCCTTACCATATTGTCTTTCTTTTGTCAGTGGAATATATCCTTGTTGACAGTTTGAAAGAACTCCTTAAATATCTGCTTCTATTTTTCTAACATTCTGTGTTATAGTTAATTTTCCTAGCCCATTTAAACAACTTTTTCTTCTTATATTGCTTTTATTTTTACTTAAGACATAACTTGCTACTTATCTGTTTGGCGTGCACATGGTCCTGTTTGGTAGCTTCACCACATTGACATTTCATTTTCAGGTATGCCTGGTGCTGCACCTGGCATGCTGTCCTGCAGTCTCCATTGAGCCACAGTTGACCACCTGACTTGATGGTAATGATTAAGCAGGGGATATAACAGGGCATGAGGTTGCAGATTGTACTGGAGCACAATTCTGCTGCAGTTGATGGCTCACAGTGCCTCAAGGATGCCCAATCTTGAATTGCTACATCTGTTCGAAGTCTGTCCCATCTAGCATGGTGATAGTGCCACAAAACACAGTGGAAATTATTCTCACTGTGTGGGTGGGACTTCATGTCCGCAAGGACTCTTACCAATCATGTCATGGACAGATTACTCTGGAGCTACAGATTGGTAAGGATGAGGTCAATATGTTTGTCCCCCTTGTTCCCTCACCATCTTTTGTATAAACAGTCTAGTAACTATGCCCTTTAGAGCCCGACCAGCTTGAATAATAGTGCTGCTGTCAAGCCACTCATGGTGGTGAACATTGAAATCCCTATTTTCTGCACCCTCGCCACCTTCAGTGCTTCCTCCAAGTGTTGTTCAACTAAGAGGAGTTGAACTCATCAGCTGAGGGAGGACAGTATGCAGTAATCAGAAGGAAGTTTCCCTGCCCATGTTTCACCTGATACCATAAGACTTCATGGGGTCTGGAGTCAATGTGGAGCACTCTCAGGGCAACTCCCTCCCATTTACCATTGTACTACCACATGTGCTGGGTCTGTCCTGCTGGCAAGATGGCGCATACCCAGGGATGGTGTTAGAGCTGTCTGAGACATTGTCTGTAAGATATGATTCCGTCAGTATGACTGTGTCAGGCTGTTGCTTGACTGGTCTGTGAGACAACTCTCCTAATTTTGGCACTAGCCCCCAAATGTTAGTTAGGAGGATGTTGCAAGATTGACAAGACCATGTTTACCATTGGCATTTTGGGTGTCTACGTTGCTGCCAGGTAATCTGTCTGGTTTCATTCTCCTTTTCTGACTTTCTGGTACTGAATCTCTTGCCAGATTATTTCAGAGGACAGTTGAGAGTCATCCACATTGTTGTGGCTTGGAGTCACATGGAGATCAGAGCTGGGGTATGGTGGGCAGTTTCCTCACCTAAAGGAAGGACATTAGGGAACCAGATGTGTTTTTCCAATAATGAGCAATGATTTCATGGTCATCATTAGGCTTTTAGTTCCAGATTTTAAAAATTGAATTCAAATTCCAACATCAAATTCCACTCATCACATCCTTCATTAATCCGATGAGTTTACTAATATGAATAATACAGAAAAGAATTATCTCAGGAACAGAATATTTTACATTCAGTTGAGTTTTCGTTAGCACCACAGTTGTACCTATATGAATAACTTAAAAATTTGATGTTAATAATTCCAAATAAGGATTTTTTGGTTTAAAAGTATGTACATATTTGGACTATCTTTGTGGTAACCACTGGAAATTAAAGATCTTACTACAAGGGCATGTATTTGGCACCATATTGTATTATTATACTGTGTGACTGAGTGTCAGGAATTAGAAACCTTATGTGTTGTGTTGTAATCTCTGAAACAGCAGATCATTTGGTTGTTTTGCAATACAAAATGACTGACTTTATAATTTGATATTGCATTGAGTACCTTGCTGTGTGCGAGTTTTATTTGTATTGTGGTCGTCGCAGACCATCTTTTTAAAAATAGGAGTGAACCCCTCTCTCTGTACACCAAATGGGTAATAGTCCTTAGCTGGGACTTCTGTTTGTTAAAGCTGTTTCTATTCAACTTGTGTCACTAAACCTACACCTTGATGAGATCTTCGAAAATCTTCTGTACCTGGTGATATATTCCAAATTTATTCAACTTGACCTCCTAAATACTCTGTATGCTTGTTTTCATTTTGGTGAATCTGCATTATAACCCTCGCAAGGCCAGTGTATCCTTCCTGAGTTGCATTGCCCAAAATTGAATACAGTAGAATATTCTGGAAATTGCTAGCCTAAATGAGAGAAAACCTTGCTGTTAAATCATCCCAAATGGTTTTATTTATTTGTGTATTTTGTCATTTGGAAACAATCTTAGAAACTTTAGATGTACAGGTTTTTCATACAGAGTAATGAATGAAATGAAAATCATCAAATAATCATCATGCAATATAAATTTGTTGCTTGTCTTTTCCATAGCCTGAATGCTCTGTTCATCTGCATCTTCGTTGGGCGGACAACCCATATGTATCTGGCACTGTTCACACCAAAGATTCGGCACCAGGACTTATAATGGGAGCAGGTAAAACTAATTATTTATTTAGATAAGCTGTCTTTAATGAAAGGTCTGATCACTTTGCTCAACACAGAGCTTTTTCTCTGGCTGATATTTTAGGATCGATTTGAAGCTTGAAGAAAATGTTTACTCATTCATTTAACATCCATCAGGAAGTGCCTAATACTGTTCTGTCAGGTTAGTGAAGAAGGCGTTTAGTATGCTTGCCTTTATTGGTCAGTGCATTGAGTACCCTAGTTTGGAGATTATGTTGCAACTGTACAGGACATTGGTTAGGCCACTTTTGGAATACTGCATTCAAGTCTGGTCTGCTAGAGGAAGGATATTGTGAAACTTGAAAGGATTCAGAGAAGATTTACAAGGATGTTGTCAGGGTTGGAAGATTTGAGATATATGGAGAGGCTGAATAGGTTGGGGCTATTTTCCCTGGAGCGTTGAGGGCTGAGGGGTGACCTTATAGAAGTTTATAAAATCATGAGGGACATAGATAGGGTAAATAGACTAAGTCTTTTTCCCAGTGTGGGGGAGTCTAAAACTAGAGGGCATAAGTTTAAGGTGAGAGGGAAAACATGTAAATGGGACTTGAGGTGCAACTTTTTCACGCAGACACAGAGGAAGTGATGGAAGCTGGTACAGTTACGACATTTAAAAGGCATCTGGATAGGTATATGAATAGGAAGGGTTTAGAGGTAAATGGGCTAAATGCTGACAAATGGAACTAGATTAATTTAGGATATCTGGTCAGCAAGGATGAGTTGGACCAAAAGGACTATTTTACTTGTTAGGATGATGGCATTCCAAATCCTGCTGTGTTCTTAAATTTATTTTTGGAAATGTATTTCCATTCAGATCTTGCTATTGCCAACAACTCTTTTTTTTGCAGATTGTGATTTAATCTTTCCTCTTTTTTTTTAAACAGTGTTGGTGATTTTTTGTTGACCCCAACAATACTGATGAAGTTAAACTAGAAGTAGATTTTTGTTCACACACTCTTAGATGTGAGGGAACAATTCACAACACACACTTACAAACATACAAGTAGAGAAAAAATTGAAAAAGATCAATCATTCATTCAGTTAGTAACACAGTGAACTAATATCCTTGTTTTTAAGATGTAGTCCAAAACCACAGCTAGCTGTCTGAAGTTCCTTTTTAAAGTTAGTTGATTGGCTGGCCAGCTGTTTCTCTTTGAAACTCGTCTGAGAAAATTTTGATGAAATCTAATTTCTGCTTCAATGGCTTCATGACAGAAAGCACAAATGCAGGTAGTTGGCTGCTTTTACAGGCTAGAGCCATTTACTTTATAGCTTGGAGTTTAGGACGATGATATTGTCTGTGAATTTTGAATAGAGAGATTCTGACACATGAATTGACTATTGTTTCAAATTTGTATGGCTAAAAAGGCAATTGGACTCAATATTGTGGGAGTCATGGTGATCAAGCCTTCGAGAGTTTGAGAGGCAGTTACCACTGAGGTAAAGGTTTGTATTGCAGAAAACCAAATGTCTATTGTCCACTTCAGGAGTTAAGTAGAAAATCATTCACTCATCTTTTTGTAGGATGAGTATAACTTGTGATTATATTTTTTTGGAGATATTTGTCTCCGTGGCAGGTTATTACACATTAGTTGAATAGAATTGAATTGAATTTATTGCCATGTGTACCAAGTTAAGTAGCATAGATAAGTAAATAATAGGTAACAGCAGCAAAAACAAAAACACAGATACAGGCAAATGTGAAGATTTTGTGAATCCATTCAGTATTCTGTATTAGCTTTCCACATCCAGGAGGTACATGGAATGATGGTTGTCTGGCTGACATTAACCTCTGAGAATTTTCTGAAAAATTATTGCTGGAAAGTGTTAGAGTCTATTATAAAGGATTTAATAGCAGAATGTTTAGAAATATAATCAAACAGAGTTTGCATGGCTTCATAAAGGGGAAATCATACCTGAAATATTTCTTAGAATTCTTTGAGGTGGTAACACACAGGACAGATAAACGAAAACCTGTAGATATAATACATTGGATTTTCAAAAGCTGTTTATTAAGTTACTAAATGTTAGGCTACACAAGAAGTTAAGAGCCCATGGTGTTGGACTAGTATATTAGAATAAATAGAGGATTGGCTAAACTGTAGATTGGGAAAACAAGGGCATTTTCAGGATGGCAATCTATAACTAGTGGGATGCCACAAGGATCAGTACTAAGGACAGATATGTTTACAATATATATTAATGACTTGGATGAAGAAAGTGAATGTACATCGTCAAGTTTGCAGATGACACAAAAATATGTGAAAAGGCAAACAGTGAGGTTGACACAAAGGGTCCACAGACAGATATAGACAGGTTCAGTGAATGACAAAAAATTGGCGGCTGGAATAGAATGTAGGAAAATGTGAGGTTATATAGTTTGGCAGCAAGAATAGAGGGGCAGAAATATTATTTAAATGAAGAAAGTCTAAAGGTAGCTGGAGTACAGGAAGATTTGGAATGTTGGCCCTGATGTGAAAGCAATGGAATGTAAAAAAAAGGAAAGTCTTGCTAAAACTATTCAAGGCACTTGTTAGATCATACCTGGAATACTATGACCAGTTTTGATCTCCTTATCTGGGGAAAGATACACTGGCATTGGAGGCGGAATGGAGAAGATCCACTAGGTTAGTCTTGCTTTCGGACCGAGTTTTTTTATGAGGGAAGGTTGACTAGGTTAGGCTTGTATTCATTGTGGTTCAGAAGAATAAAATGAGAACTTCTTGAAATATATAAAATTTCTTTGGGGACTTGATAGGATAGCTACAAAGATGTTGTTTCCCCTTGTGGAAGAGTCTACGACCAACGACTGTAATCTCAGAGTAAGGGGGTCAAACATTTAAGACAGAACTAAGGAGAAATGTCTTCTCTCAGAGATAGAAATGCACATCTATGGAATTTTTTTTTATCATAGAGGGCTGTAGAGGCTGGCTGATAAATATATTGATAGCTGAGATAATCAAATGTTTGATCATTAACGGTATCAAGGACTATGAGGAAAAGGCAAAAAAGTGGAGTTCAGAATTATCAATCGGCCACAGTCTCATTGAATGGTGGAGCCAACTGAATCGCCAAGTGCTCTAGCTTCTTATGTCTTGCAATAAGTTCAGTCACATAATTATAATAACCATCTTAGGCTATTTAATGTTTTTTAAAGCATTCACTAAATAGATATATGTATTCTAATTGCTTTTCATTTTGTTCATGACTTGAGCATTACTATTTTATCCAGGACTATCACACTGTAGTCACATGTGTTTCTCTCTGCGAAGAAAGTGCTGATAACCCACAGAAAGTGATCTTGACAGAAGAACAGAGTGTTTCCTTTGTGAAGGAAATATGACAATTTGTCTGGTTTCTCATGGCACTGTCGTCTTTCTTGCTTTGTTCAGCTTCACAGTATGACCATCACAAATTGAACAAATGTTTAGTCCCACTGGCAACCTCTCAGATACTGAAACAATTTGGCGACAACATTTAGGCTCAGAGTGATAGGTAGCTTTGTGTCACTTAAGTGCCAGTCAATGATCTGAAGAGAAAATCTAACCATCTCCTCCTGACATTTGTTGAACTCCCCACCCCCCCCCCCCCCCCAATCCTCCCCCACCCATCAATCAAACAATTACTATTAACTAGAAGCTGAACCAGATACATCAGATACATGATAGAGCCATAAGAGCAAGTCAGATGCCGGGATTTCTGCACCAAGTAATTCAGCTCATGGTGCTCCAAAACCTATCTACTCTCCTCAAGTCAAGTCAGTTGTAGTGTGATGGGATATTTCCCACTTACCAGGACATGTGTGACTCTAATGACACTCATCAAATACAGGACCAATGAGGAGAAAGCTTGACTGACACACTGCCTTCCACCGTAAACTTTCAGGCTTACCACCACTGCTATTCAATGACAGCAGAGTGCACTATCTTCATGTTGCACTGCAGCAACTCACCAAGGATCATTCAACTCTACCTTCCAAATGTACAAACTCTGCCACCTAGAAGGACAACAGTAGAGTTAGGTGCACACCACCACATGCATTTCCCCTCCAAGCCACACAACAGCTTGCCATAGAATAATATCAGCATTCATACACTGTCATGCGAGCAAAATCCTGGGAAGCCTGCCTAATAGGTTTGATTGTACCTATACCAGATGGACCACAATGGTTCAACAAAGAAGTATCGTCATCTCAAGGACAATTCAAAATGTCTAATAAATAGAAGCGCAGCCAGTGGCAAGCATTTCCTGTGAAAGAATTTTTAAAAACAATCAAGAGGGACAATTAAGTAACTGCAATCCAAGTGACCACTCAGGACACAGAAGAAGCCGCAAAGCAGGAAGCAGCCACACAGAGCGTTCAAGTGCTAACACTGTGTATACAAACTACCTACAGATTTGTTGGGCACAGAGGGGTATGGGGACATATTATGAATGTGTGCTTACACACTCTCACTCACTTGCATATTCACTCATGCCAAACTAACTCATTCAGTCACATACTCACTCATTGTCATATACTAACTCACTCTGCGCTATACTAATTCACTCTGCTGCATACTAACTTAGTCACATACTCACTTACTCTGTCACATCCTCACTCTGTGCCATACTAACTCACTCTGCTTACAAACTCACTCATTCAAAAATTAACTCACCCAGTCACATACTAACTCACTCTGCTCTACATGAACTCACTCAGTTACACATTAACTCCATCAGCCACGTACTAACTCATTCAGTCACGTACTAACTCACTATGCCATATACTAGCCCATTCTGCCACATTTTAACTCTCACAGTAACTTACCAACTTACTGTGCCACATACTAAGTCACCCTGTCATGCACTAATTCACTCTGCCAAATACTAACTCACTCAATTGCATACAGACTCACAGTGCCCTATACTAACTCACTGTGCTCTGTACTAATTAATTCACTCAGTCACAAACACATTTACTTTCTCACATATATTTTCTCACTGGTGGTGATTATTGCAAGTGATAACAACTGAGCATCAGTGTGGAAGTGACTGAGGTACTGATGATTGAGTGATCTTTGAATCAGCTGTTTTCTAGGTCTCCATGAATTTAGTCCAACCTGTTGGAAATTCTATATGCCATTGTAAAATTAGACAGCTAATAACCGCATGAATTACCATATTTGATTTCGGTTTTCATGCGAAAGCATTTGAATTGCAGAATTATGATCACAAGTGCAAAGGCTCTCCCTAGGCAATTAGGTGTACATGCCACTCAGCTCATTCAAATAACAAAAACTAGAATTCTTACAGATCTGAACAGAAAATAAGAAGTATAATGAAGAGCTGTGTGATTTAAGAGATCACTATTCAATTACAAGGAAGTGTTAACTCTGTGAAATTGATCTCTGTAGATAGTGCAATGCCGGGTGGGTGGGGCAGGTCAATTCATCCACCATGGCATCATGGCATGCTGGTTGCTCCAGCAGTTTGAAGTGAAAGCAAGGTACCATCTCCATCCCAGGAAACCCTCAATAGCATTCAGCAACCAGCCACCGCAATTTCAAAATGGCTTTTGTGAATAGGTAAATCATAAAGAAATGAAATGGCTGATTCAAGACCAAAAAGGAGACATTCTTGTGAAGACAGAAGACATGGCTAAGCTCTTCAGTGGAGGTCTTGTGGTTCAGCAATAGCATTGCTGAGCTCAAGACTTGACGACCAGGAAAGATGTGCCATAATGTTACCAAACAGTATTATTATCAATCTGTAAATACTCCCAATACACCTACGGCAGACAGAAAGAGTTTACTAATCAACCCTAACTGTGTAGTAACTGAAAATGCTACGCCTGTTCCACAATAAAATACTCCATGTACAGGTTCTTGTGAAGAACAAACATCATCCAATCAAAGGTTAGTAATCCTGCAGTGAGTAACATATCTCCTGACTCCCCATTGCCTATCCACCATAAACAAAGCACAAAACAGAAATGTGATGAATAATCACCACTCTCATCGATGGGTGTGGCTCCAAAAACACTCAAGAAGCTTGACTCCAGGACAAAGCAGCCCACTTGATTGGTACCGCATTGACAAGCAATCACTCCTCCAACACCAGTGTGTACTATTTACAAGATACACTTCAGGAATTCATCAAAGATCCTTAGACCACACCTTCTAAACCCACAAACACTTCCATCTAGAATGTCAAGAGCAGCAGATAAATGGGAACACCACCACCTTCAAATTCCCCTCTACCTCATCATCCTGATGTGGAAATATATGTCGGGGCAAAATTCTGAAATCCTTCCCCCACCCCCCATAATGTCATTGTAGGTCTACCTACAGCACAGGGACTGCAACAGTTCAAGAATGTAACTAGAAATGGAAAATAAATGCTGATGCTCTCATCCCATGAGTGAATTTAAACAAAGCTCATTTCAATGGACTGTCAGACACACATTAAATTAGTATTTTGCAGTATTCACTAAAGAGGATACTGCCAATGTGTAAGTAAAGGAGGATGAGGTAGCAACATTGGAAATATCAATAGATGGAAGTTTGGCAATCCTCAAATTAGAAAAATTATCCAGTTGTGGGACACTTGTGTTCGAAAGAAGTAAGAGCAGGAATTTCAGAGAATCTATTGAGCGTGTTCCAATCTTACTTGAATGTGGAGATGCTACCAGAGGACACTGAACCTGCAATGTTGTGCACCTATTCAAAAAGAGAGGGAGGGAGTGTACCCAACAACCATTGGCAAGTCAGCCTAATGTTGGTGGAAAAACACCTAGGGACAATAATTGGGAACAAAAGTCATTGGCAACTGTAAAATTATGAAAATCAACATCCAATCATTAAAGGTAAATTGTGTTTAACTGGCTTGAGTGAGATTCTTGAAGTAATGAAAGGTTTGTTAAGAGTAGTGTAGTTGTGATGAAGATTCATATATATGTTGTTGTTATTCGTGAACTTGGATTCTAAAGTGGAGGAAAGTTAATTTTAGTTTTCAGTTCTGTGAAAGTCTGACTTAATTCTTTAAAGGTCAAAAAGTAATTTTGAGCTGAGAATTCAAAACAGCATTTACAAGAATTCATATAATTTTGATTAAATTACCCTACAAACCATATGAGAAAATAATTACTCGGGAATTTGTTGAATTATGTTTTATCGCATTAGTAATGGAGAGAGAGAGAGAGGGAAGTCATATGAGGAAATAATTACTCAGGAATTTGTTGAATTATGTTTTATCGCATCCAGTAAGAGAGAGAGAGAAGTCTGAAATGGATTACTTCAGAAATAAGAGGTCGTCAATAGTAAAGGTATTGCTATTAGCAGCCTGCAGATTGCCAGGATTAAGTTTTGAGGTTACAGATAATAGAAAGAAAGCTCCAAAAGGTTGAAGGTGTCAAAGAGGGTAACACTGTACAACACTGTTGGAGACAAGTTTGAAGAACTCAATTTACATAACAGTTCTGAGCTGAGTTAACAGCACGTTTAAGAGCCTCAGGGAGAGATATTAACAAAAAAAATGTTCCTATGAAGAAAAATTGAGTAAAGTGGGCCTGTATTCTCCAGAGTATCGAAGAATGAGAGGTGATCTCACTTAAACATAGAAAATACTTAGGGGATAGATAAGGTTGATGCAAGTAAGATATTTTCTCTGTCTGCAGAGTCTAGAACCAGAGGTGCACTGTTTAAAAATAAAGGTATGTCACTTGGGTGTGTGATGAGAAGAATTTTTTTAAACTCAGATGGTTGTGAAACCTTAACATTCTCTACCACAGAGAACTATACAAGCCCAGTCTTGTTTAATATAGATATTGTTAGATTTTTGATGACCAATGGCATGAATGAGTGATGGGGTGGTGGAAGACATTAAAGTTTTCAATCTGGCATGATCATCGAATGGTGGGGCAGGCTCAGTGGGCTGATTAGCCTACTCCTGTTCCTATGTTACAAAGAAAATGGTACTTATTGAATACACAATGCTTTGTCAAAAGGAAACCGACTACAGTTGTGCCATCTGAGTAAGCAGCTTTAATGTGGAAACAGGGCTGATTCTTACTGAGGATTGAGTGTCTATGGGGTTTTTGCTGGGGAGGAGGCATCAGCCTTTCTTCTTGGTGCTCATAATGAGATTGTTCCAATTGTTTCTGTACAGTGAAATATAATTGGCACTTTTATTTTGTAATATACATTTATATTATTTTGTTAAAGGTACATTGGCAGTGAATACATTCAGTGACTGACTTCCAGAGGGAACAAAAATAAATAAACATAAGATCTCTCAAGCCAGACTTCGCTCTGATTTCATTATTACCATCAGCTAAGATCATAACGATGAGTACAAGGTTTTTGTAGAACTGTTAAACAATAGACCTGTTAGCAGATTTCCCATAGAAGGAAAAGTGGTAGCATGAATACAAAATTGGCTAAGGGACAGAAAGCAGAGAATAGTGATAAATGGTTATTGTTCAGATTTGGGAAAAACATATAATGGTTTTGTCCTGATCTCTTCTGTATATTATTGACCTTGACATTGTTGCTCTATTCAAAACATTAACTCTGTTTTCTCTCAACAAATACTGCCAATCCTGCTGAGTGTCTCCAGTTAATTTTAGTTTTTTTTGTCAGTTTCAGATTCCCAGCGCCTGCCGTTCTTTGTTTTATCATGTTGGATGATCTGAATGTTAGCATGCATCCTGATTCCTGTTGGGGGAGTGCTGAACATTTGGTGCATGTGAGAATGGTCGTGTGTTGGGTTAGAGATAGCCTTGACAACACAAGCGAGGTTTTGACTTGTCCTGGCACTGTCAAGATCTTCTGATTCACTGTCCCTGCCTTGGTTTCACTGATTAATTGCTAACTTCCCCTTCACAGTTTGTGCCCAGTGAGACTCCTTCTTTCCATCTTCTGGACTAAGGTCTCCACACTACAACATAGCGTTGTAAGAGTCTCTACTCCTCAAGTACTGCAGCAGTTCAAGAAGGTGGCTTATCACCACCTTCTCAAGGATAACTAAGCATGAGCAATTAATGGTGGTCCAGCCAGCAAAGCCCTTGTCCCATGAAATAATAATAAAAGAACCTAGAAAACCTTACTCTATAACTATTGTGACACTAGAGACAGTTCCCCCAGCTGCTACATTTTTAATGTACTTTGTGTTTATCGATGGGCAGGCTACAGCACTGAAAATTCATGGGTACAGTGGGTACATTTGCCCTGAGTGCCCCATAATGCCCTGGGAAATTCATGCATGGGTAAATTGATCAGAGCAAAGTGTCCCCCACCCGCAGAAAGGATGTGGTCAGGAGTTGCTCCTCCAATTCTGCTTCTCTCCTGTGCTATGATTATGGTCTCTGCCTCCAGCCAATTCATGGGATGTGTGTGTTGCTGGCTGGGCCAGTTTTTATTCCCATCCCTAATTACACTGGAGAAGGTGGTGGTAAGCTGCCTTCTTGAACTGCCGATACGTTCACTAGAGAGAGAGAAGTAATCACTGATTGGAGGAGTAGCAGACAGGTAGGTAAATAAGTGTTGGCAGTGAGGGAGTAGCCAGGCATGTGCCTGCCTAGAGTCAGGATCCAGGAATAGCATGAGAGCCCAGGACCGAAGCTCGGGAGGGGATTAGTTGGGAGGTCTGAAAGCAGGGTCCAAGGCAGTTAAGCAGAGCCTAAGTGTGAGAGCTGCTTTTTTGTTTACTGAGAACAAGAGAGAGAACCTGGAGTTGATTTTTTTTAATGGTAAGTTAGCTGTTTTTCAGCTTCAGGTTGATGAGGTAAAGAGTGCAGCTGCAATGAAGATGAGGGGAGTCAGGTAGGCTGCAGAGTGGGTGTGGGAGATGAAATTTCCAGCAGGGTGAGAAGAATGGAAATGGAAAGTCAGTGCAAGTCGGGGTGGACATGGAGGTTGCAAAGAGTAGGTGGAATAGACTGGGAGGTTGCAAGGGGTTTGGGGGTTGAGAGAACAGCAAGAAGATTTATTGGAGGCAAGTGAGAGTGTGCAACAGGATAGCTGCCTTGGGATGGGAACGAGAAGGAGACTGCAAGCCAGGGGATGACCGGGATAGCTGCATGAGGTGGGAGAAAAGAAATTGCAACAAAGACAGAACAGTTTTAAATTTGTCAATGAATGAACAATCAATTGGGGACAAGGAAGCTTTTGAAAGCACTGAAGTAATGAAGTACTTGAATATGAATCTCTAGCTGACAGCCATATATATTCAGGAGTTTTGTATGAAGAAAATGTAATAGGTGTTGTTGTAATGAACACTCTGTCCATTTTAAATTTAAACCTGGAATTGACTTTTGAGATGCAGTACAAATGGATGATTAAAGTATTCTAGCTTTGTGAATATACAGTAAAAATACATTACCTGTGACCTCACCAATATGTGCTAAGGGTGATGTGTAGATGTATGTCAACTTTCTGAAAAAAAGTTTTTGTTAATTTGAGCCAGTGATCCTGTGCCAATATAAATACTGTAGTGCCTAGGATGTCATTGCTTTCTTTGTGTTGTGGTTTTAAGCTTAATGGAGAGTCAATGATTATTGAGGATACTGATGAATTCTTATTCTGCTTCTATGGCTATAAATCAACACAAATGCAGTAGGTAATGTCACTATGGACTGCACCACCTAATAAATGAGTGAGTGAGAGTGAAAAGGGTAGCCCTGAATACCAAAAACTGAAAGTCAAAAGGTAGTCCTCAAGAAAATCTCTAGAGGAGTTCTTGAAAAATAATATTTACTTCCCTGTTAGTTCAGGCTAGGGCTCCTTGCTCAGTATACAGTCAGTCAACAGCACATTTAGCTGTATACTACAATCATTAGGCTGTCATGCAGCAATGGTAGCATTCCTACCTCTGAGTCAGGGAACCTGGGTGCAAGTCCCATCTGCTCCAGATATGCATAATAACATCTCTGAACAGATTAATTTGAAATTATCTGCCAGACATGAGCAAACAGCACACAGAGAATTGCCTGATGGTCTTTGAATTGCATCAGAACTCCCTGAAGTGACAGTGGAAAGGGTAGGATTTTCCTCCTGGTTCTCTGGCATACTGTCAGGGTTACCACCACCACTGTTAAATTCAGCCTGTATTTTGATTCCATCATTGTTAGTGGATTTATACACTGGTTGAATAGGTAGGTAATCCAACCAATTTTGATTAGCAGTCGTTCTCAAAATCAAAACACTTCATATTTTCATTGCTGAGAAGATGAATGAAGTGTGAGTGTTCTTTAAAAATGATTTCATTAAAAAATATGGTGCTCATGCTGGTGGGAAAGTATGAAAATAATACCTCAATGCATTTTCAAGTTTGTAGTAAGCAGTATATACACATGTGCTGAAAATGTTGTTGTCTTTGCATAATGTAAAAGAATGACTTCTTGTCTCTTAGGAAATTTAGGAGCCCAGCTGGTTGAGTACAAGGAAGATATGTACGTAACCTCTGACTGTGGCAATACATGGAGGCAGGCAAGTAAACTGAACCCAACACTTTATGCTGTGGCTTATTTGTTGATGCACTGACTACTTTGTATCAAGTGTTGTGCAACTCTCATTCTGTCCCCTTTGTCGATTCTCACTCTGTAAAGAGTGCTTCATTTAAACCAAATTGCAATTCCAATGAAATGTATAAATCCAAATTTCCCAATGTATTTAATGTTCTTGCATCGTTGTTTATCATTCAGTGTATGTTTGTCATAAATCTTTTATCCATCTCTGGAAATATTTCTTTTAAAAAGCTAGCACTCGTATATCTGGTTCAGGAGGCTACCAGCTAGGCATTAGCTACAGCCAACCATATGCATATGAAAAATAAAATGAGGCTAATTAGCATATGGGAGCAATTGCTGTTTTTTTTAAAGATTGCCTTTGGGAGCTAATTTGAAGGGTGATTGGTTGTTTGGTCATGAATACCCCAGTATCACATAGCATATGAATTCCTCTCTGTTTTCAATTTGATAATACATCCGACAGCTACTACGCTCAATGCAGGGAAAAAGAGAGAAATTCTGTGGATAGAGAGAGAGTTTGTACCACACCTTGAAAAGCATATCCTGTGTGATCTTAGCTTGCCACCTGTCTCTCGTGGTTGGTAGCCATGAAGCTTTGAAGTCATTCTTATTTTGGGAGAAAAATTCCAACCATTTTAAAATTCCTTTTTGATTGTTTCATAGAAGCAGGCATTTTCCTTTCTGTATATCTCAATTTGGAGAGGTTCATGGGATAGAAGTTTTCTAAAATTTCATTTCCCAATGCGGAGATCAGATAAAACGACAAATGTTTGTGTTTGTAGGTTTGTTGGCAAGAACAGAGACAAAAGAATTTTGAACAGCCTTGTATGATTAGACAAAATGTGGACTTTTAAACCTATTTTAGAGACTTTAGAAGATAAATTAAATCAAGGTGACTATTCTTATCATATTTCTGAATAATAGACCTGAAGTATTAACTGCTTTTCTGTCCATAGATGCTGCCAGACCTACTGAGAATTTTCTGCTTTATTTCAGAGTTATTATTGACCATTCATAAAATGGCTGCTATTAACAGAGAGTGGACAAAAATCCCTTTTGCTCAAAATGTTAATTTAACTCATGCTTTGCCTTCACAATGACAATTATATATAACAATAGTAAGGTCCTTTCTAATGCATTTTCTTGGAAATGATTTTAAGATTGTGTGATAAATAATATTCAGTTCTCAATAATAAAAGTAGTTCCATTGCAGTCAGGAAATAAACAAAAGTAAATGTCTCGGTCTCCGATGGACACCTCATTATGTTCAGTCAGCTTTAAAGTTTGCTTTTCCTTTCAACTCATAATTAGCTCTTAATTTATAAAGGTTTGGCTATGTCACATTAGGGAAACTAATGACCTATGCCACAGAGTAGTTGCATTATTGCAATTCCCCAAGCAGTGAACTCATCACCTCTGCTAGGCCATCTGTTCCAAACAAAATATTTCACCACAGCAAGGGAAGAGAGAATTTGAAGGATGAATCAAATTGGATCACTTTCAGGAACTTTGTGGTGGGTGGTTGAAAAATTACATTAACAAAGCAAGTCATATGTTTGGTGATACTGTTGGGGAAGGAAACATGATACAAGTTGGCCAAATAAAAGCCCATAGTAATCAAACAGTTTTAAAGGATCAGAAATTCCATTCCCATTTCACCCTAGGTGCTAGCTGCATCGACAGATCTGTTTGAAAGATAATTTATTTTGTTTTGAAGTATATCAAGCCTGCAGTTAATTTTTATCACATGGATTTAATGCCAATTTTACTAACACCAGCTGTTTCTCAGGTAGGAATTTAAGTTATGTCAGTAAAAGTAAAATATTGCAGATGCTAGATAGCTAAAATAAAAAAGGAAGATGTTTCAGAACAGGATATTCTGAAAGGAGATGTTGAGCTGCCAGAGGTGTGGTCCATATCAGTGCCAACGACATAGGCAGGAAGGGAGATAAGGTTCTCCACAAGGAATTTAGAGAGTTAAGCAGAAATTTGAAAAACTGTAATCTCGCAATTACTCCCTGTGCCATATGCTAGTGAGGCCAGAAATAGGAAGATAAAAGGGTGGAGGAGTTGCTGATTAAGGAGAATGTCACAGCTACACTAGGAGAGGACACGTTGGAGGGCTCAGAATAAGACTAGTGCAATCACTGTGATGGGATTATACCATAGGCCTCCCAATAGCCAGTGCAAAATAGAAGAACACATATGTAAGCAAATCATGGAAGGATTGGGTTATTGTAGTGGGTGATTTTAACTTTCCCAAGAGTGACTGGGAGTCCCTGATTGCCAGGGGCTTAGAAGGTGCAGATTTTGTTAGGTACATCCAGGAGAGTTTCTTAACAATATGTTGATAACAAACTAAGGAAGGCACCCCACTAGAACTTGTACTGGAGAATGAGCTGGCCAGGTAGTTGAAATTTCACTGGGGGAGCATGAACTTTACTAAAGCTTTTGACTAGGTCCCTCATGGTAGGCTGGTCCAGACGATTAAACCACATTTGATCTAAAGTGGGTTGGTAAGTTGGATACAAAAATGGCTTTATCATAGAAGACAGTTGGAGGGGTGTTTTTTTCTGACCGGAGGTGTGTGACCAGTGGTGTTCTGCAAGAATGAGTGCTGGGCCCTGTCTTATTTATAATATGTATAAATGATTTACATGAAAATATAAATGGTCTGATTAGTAAATTTGCAAATAACATGGAACCTGGGGGAGTTGTGGATTGTGAGGAAGGTTGTCAAAGATACAGCAAGATACAGGTAAGTTGGAAAGTTGGGCAAAGAAATGGCAAATATATTTTGATCTGGACATGTTTGGTGTGATGCATTTTGGAAGGCCATATGAAAAAGGAATGTATACTACCCTTAGGAACATTGATATACAGAGGGATCTTGGGGTACAAGTCCATACCTCCCTGAAATGGCAATGCAAGTGGATAATGTGATAAAGAAGGCAAAGAGCATGCTTGCTTTCAGTCGGGACATTTAGTATAAAAGTTGATAAGTCGTGTTACAACTACACAAATCTTTAGTTAGGCCACGTTTAAAGCATTGTGTGCAGTTTGGGTGACACACTATAGGAAGGATGTGAAGGCTTTAGAGAAAGTCCAAAAGAGGGTTACCAACCTGTTGCTTGGATTGGAGTATATGAGCTATATGGAGAGATTGGACAAACTTGGATGGATCTTGCTGGAGTGTCAGATGCTGAGGGCGACCTGAGAAAAGTATACAAAATTATGAGAAGCATGAATAAGGTCGCAGCCAGCCTTTTTCCCAGCGTAGAACTGTAAAATAGTACAGGTCGTAGATTTCAGGTTAGGGAGGAAAGTTTAAAGGCGGTGTACAAGGGAATTCTTTTACATACAGATGGCAGGTGCCTGGCATGCACTGCCTGGATAGGTAGTAGACACAGATACAATAGCAACGCCGGAGAGGCAATTAGACAGACACATAATCAAACAGAAAATAGAGGGACGTGAATCATGTGTAACTGGATGGCATTAGTTTAGAGAGGCATCATGGTAGGTGCAGGTATGGTGGGCTGAAGGGCCTCATCCTGTGTTATACTGTCCTATGTCCTAACTATTTTGAAAAAGAGTCATGGGACTTGAAGTGTTAACTCTGTTTCTCTCTCCTCAGATATGGCCAGACCTGCTGAGTTTCACCAGTTTTCTCTGTTTTTAGTTTAAATTGTGTGAGGCTCAAGAAGCATCCCAATGTCCTGACATTTTCTTGTTATTTCCTTCAGGTATTTGAGGAAGAACATCATATCCTTTACCTTGATCATGGTGGTGTTATTGTAGCTATCAAGGATACCTCAATTCCTCTGAAGATATTAAAGTAAGAAGTTGTAGATTTGAGTCCAGTCATGATTTAAATATCAATAACTTAACATGCTTTCAGTTTTGTTTGTTTACAATTTTGTTTTGGAATTGTACGTGATTTAAGAGGAGGCCTAATTCACAAACAGACTAAAATCACATTCAACAAATGCTTAGGCCATTTTAGTTAATATTGTAGGAAGATCCTATGAGGAAAGGCTGAGGCACTTGGGGTTGTTTTCATTGGAGAAAAGAAGGTTTAGGGGTGATTTGATAGAGGTGTACAAGATGATTAGGAGGTTAGATAGGGTTGACAGTGAGAACCTTTTTCCACGTATGGAGTCAGCTATTACAAGGGGGCATAGCTTTAAATTAAGGGGGGGTAGATATAGGACTGATGTTAGGGGTAGGTTCTTCACTCAGCGAGTCGTAAGTTCATGGAATGCCCTGCCAGTAGCAGTAGTGGACTCTCCCTCTTTATGGGTATTTAAGCAGGCATTGGATAGGTATATGGAGGATAGTGGGTTAGTGTAGGTTAGGTGCGCTTTGATCGGCGCAACATCGAGGGCCGAAGGGCCTGTACTGCGCTGTATTCTTCTATGTTCTATGTTTATTTCATAAAGGTAGGAAATAGTTCAGCAGCTGCTCATATCAACACTGGGTGTTCGTTGCTTCCTAGAGAGTATTTTGACAATAGTTCACACAAAATTTAAAGTAGTGGGGATTTCAGCTAAAATGGGCCCACATAAGGTGTTGACTGGCTGAGGGATAAGAACCTGCAATTATTTTCTAGAGAATTCTGGTTAGGAGAGATATGTTGAGCAGAGTGCCCAGTGTTATGACCTTTATTGTTTAAAGTTTACATTAACTTAAGCTTAATGCAAGTCATAAACTTCACAGATGCTAAAATTGAGGGGCTTTTACACTTGAACAGGTTGCTTGGGAACCTACAATGGGTGAATAATTGCAAGTGAATTTTAACATCGATGAATATATAAGACTGAAAATTTGAATAATGCATAACTAATTGATGAATGGTAATCAAGTGGCTAAGGGTTAAGTTCAAAGAGCTGTATGGGCTTTAGTGGATTAGAAGCTCAAAATCTCTCTTAGCTAGGAGAGCAGTCAGCAGATCGGCCAGGAAATGTGTCAGTGACAGAGAGAGGGGATTTATTTGGAGAGCAGGGTCTGGTACCACACTTACCTGGGAGAGTGTGTGGATCTGCAGGGAAATGTGCCAGCTACAGAGAGGAGAAGCAGAGATTGGGGCTTAGAGCCTACAGTTCTCTGGGACAGGGAGAAAGAGAGAGAGCAAACCTGTAAGGAAACAGATGGACAACACAGAGGATAGTAACAGAGACCTGTTGCAACTAGTTCCAGACCACCAGGTTTAAACAATAGAGTCAAATTGTGCTAATGTGTATCAAAGTGGGAAGATTGTGAGAATTAACACATGGCTAGAAATATAATGCAGGAGGAAAGGCTTTAAATTTCTGCTTCCTCGGGCAAGGCAAAGGACAGAGGAGTCTGCCTCTTGATCAACACCTCTTAGTGCTCGGATGTGACAACCCTGCTCCCGGACCTAGAATATCTAATGTTGAAGTGCTGACCCTATTACTTGCCAAAGGAGTTCACCACCTCTATCCTGACATCGGTTTACGTCCCATCCCATGTCAAAGAGAAGAGCGCTTTTGATGAAATATACAATGCTACAAATAGCCTTGAGACGGAATACCCCGAGAGCTTTTTCATCATAGCCAGTGACTTCAACCAGGCTAACCTCAAGAGTGTGCTATCAAAATACCATCAAACATCTCCTGTTCCACCAGAGGCCCACATACTGTTGACTGTTGCTACACAACCATCAAAGGTACCTACTGCTCCATTCCCCCGTCCGCATTTTGGTAAATCACACCATAACGCTGTGCTCCATCTTCCAGCTTACAATCAGTAACTGAAGCGTGAGGATCTGGTACAGAAACTCATACATTGCTGGTCTGAGGTAACAGATGAGCTCCTATGTGACTGCATGGAGTTGATGGACTGGTCCATATTCAAGAACTCAGATGCCTATCTAAATGAATATGCCGCTACCATTACCAATTTCATCAATAAGTGTGTAGAGGACTGCATGTCAAAGAAGTTAATCCAAATGCTCCCCAGCTAGAAACCATTGATGAACCACTCGCTCCTGATGTCCAGGTCTGAGGCATTCAAGTCAGGTGACCTTAACCGATACAGACAACCTAGGTGCGGTCTTCACAAAGCCATCAGCAGTGTCAAGAGACATTACCAGACGAAATTAAAGTCCAAGATTAACTAAATGCACACACATTGACTGTAGCAAGGCTTACAAAATATAATGGGCTACAAAGTGAATTTAAGTAGAATCACTGACGACAATGTCCACCTCTCCCAGGGATTCAATATACTCTAAGCTTGTTTTGAATAGAAGGTCTGTGAAATGATGCTACCTGTGTGACAGCCTCAGGTCCACCTGTACACTCAGTCACCATCCAATCGGCCTTCTTGAGAGTGAACCCACGGAAAGCAACTGGTCCAAATTGAGTCATTGGCCGTACACTCAAATCCTGCACAAACCAGCTGGTGGGAGTATTTGCAGACATCTTTAACCTCTCTTTACTCCAATGCAAGTTCCCACCGACTTCAAGAAGACCAGTACCTTCTCAGTGCCAAATAAAAATCAGGCCACGTGCCTAATGACTACCATCCAGTGGTTCTCACATCCATCATCATGACGTGCTTCAAGAAGTTAGCAATGGCACACATCAACTCCAGCCTCCTACATTGACTAGATCCAATACAATTTGCCTACTGTTGCAATAGGTCTGTCACAGATGTGATATCACTGACCCTACACTCAGGGATAGGGATATCTGGAACAAGGACATTAATATCAGACTCCTATTTATTGGCTTCAGCTCCACCTTCCCATGGCTAATCCACCATAATTCCAATCAAACTCATCTCCAAACTCCAAGACCTAGGACTCTGCTCCCTCTTCTGCAACTGAATCCTCAACTTCCTGACCCACAGACTGCAATCAATAAGCATAGGCAATAACAGCGCCTCCACCAGTACTGAGGATTATTGTTTCAAATTTACATTAACCTAAGCTCAGAAGCTTAATGTAAGTGAAACAATAATCCTCAGTACTGGTGCTCCGTAAGGCTGTGTACTCAGTCCCTTACTACACTCCTCACGCAGTCATGACTGTGTGGCCAAATTCAATTCTAACTCCATTTACAAATTGGCTGATGACCGTCGTGGATCAGATGTCAACCACAATGAGACAGAATACAGGAAAGAGAGTTTAGTGGCATGGTGTAAAGACAACAGTCTCTCCCTCAGTGTCAGCAAACGGAAGATGCTGGTCATTCACCTCAGGAAACGGAGTGGAGGATGCGCCCCATCTGTGTCAATGGTGCTGAGGTGGAGGTGGTCAACAGCTTCTCGGTGTAAATATCACCAACGATCTATCCTGGTCCATCCGCAGTCAAGAAAGCATACTAATGCCTCTATTTCCTCAGAAGGCGAAGGAAATTTGGCATGTTCAGAATGACACTTAACCAATTTCTGTAGATGCACCGGAGAAAGATCCTACCTGGATGCATCACAACATGGTGTGGCAACTGCTCTGCTCAAGAACACAAGAAACTACAGAGAGCCATGAACGCAACCCAGTCCATCATGAAAACCAGCGTTCCATCTGTCTACACTTCCTGCTGCTTCAGGAAAGCAGCTGACATAATCAAAGCTTCCCCCCCCCCCAGTTATATTCTTTTCCATCCTCTTCCATCGGGCAGAAGATAGAAAAGTTTGAAAACATATACCAACAGCTTCAAGAACAGCTTCTTCCCCATTGTTACCAGATGATGAATGGACCTGTCATATTAGAGTTGATCTTTCTCTGCACCTTTTCTATAGCTGTAGCACTGTATTCTACATTCTATTATCCTGATGTACTTATGCAAGGTATGATTTGTCTGGATAGCACACAAAACAAGACTTTTCACTATATCTCAGTACATGTGACAATAATAAATCAAGTCAAATCAGAGATCTGTATTGGAAAGAAGGGTTGCACCATAGTAGGACTGTGACTCACATGCTCGCTTGGAGATCATAGAATCCCTACAATGTGGAAGTAGGCCATTTGGCTCATCAAGTCCACATTGACCCTCTGACCTATCCTATCCCTGTAACCTGCATTTCCCATGGCCGAGTCCTCGAACCTGCACAATCCTGGACAATAAGGGCAATTTAGCTTGGCCAATCCACCTAACCTGCACATCTTTAGACTGTGGGAGGAAATTGGAGCATCTCTAGGAAACCCACGCAGACATGGAGAAAGTGCAGACTCCACGCATACAGTTACCCAAGGGTGGAAATGAACCCAGGTCCCTAGTGCTGTGAGGCAGTAGTGCTAACCGATGAGCCACCACACTGCCCAAGATCTTCTAGTGCTTTTGGGAATGACTGAATCCAGCTTATCAAGGGGATGGGAAGTTTAGCTGACATTGAATAAAATAAAGCTATTTTTAGGAAGTATAATAAATGTAAATGAAAATGAAAAGTGGCAGAAACAAGCCTTCATTCAACCAAAGTAGAGATTAGTGTTTAAAAAGCACAATTAAAATCATTCTACCTAAATCCATGTGGCATCTGCAGAAAAAAGTGAATTGATTGCATTAAAAGTAGTAAGGTTCATTTGCCATTATGGAGACTTAGCTGTAGGGTGACCAAGCATGGGACCTATATATTAAAGGACATATAACATGTAGAAAGGATAGGCAAAAATAGTTATTTTGGTACTCTACAACTTGAGTATTGCTGAAAAAAGACTCATCTTGCCGTCATCAGGATAATATGCAAGAATCTAGATTAGAGTGTTGCTGGAAAAGCACAGCAGGTCAGGCAGCATCCAAGGAGCAGGAAAATCGACGTTTCGGGCAATAGCCTTTCATCAGTCGATTTTCCTGCTCCTCGGATGCTGCCTGACCTGCTGTGCTTTTCCAGCACCACTCTAATCTAGACTCTGGTTTCCAGCATCTGCAGTCCTTGTTTTTACCTAATATGCAAGAATATCTAGTCAAGGGGAAAACAACATTTACATTGCATACAAGGATAGTGTTGATCGGTTGGCACATGGACTCTGTTTGATAGAGGTATTACAAGAATGCAGCATTAATAGGTATTAAATGCATTCTGAGATTTGTTCTCCATTAGCCTTAGTGCGATGCTTAGTTAGCAGAGTTAGAGTGAGTGCGGGCTTTGAGTGTGAGGTAGCAGAGAAAGAGAAGATGGTGACACTTGCCCTTGATGGGTACAGAAGGTCATTGACTTCGTTGAGGCATTGCTTGGTATTCCTTTTGACATGGGATACAACATGAACTTGTGCTGCAATTTCTGATTGAGTTGGTTGGGTCTGCTATTGGAGCTTGCTTTGACAGGCAGCAAGAGAAAGGACTGCCCCATCTACTCCTTCACCTTCAACCTGTCCACCAACACCTTCCAATCCCTGGCCTGGGAGCATGGAGCTAGCTTGACTTTTGTCTGTGAAGTGCCAGTGTGATGGATTGTTCCTGGACTCCTGTGTCTGAGGTAATGTGCAGCCCTGCTTTAAATACAGTGCCAGAGGCATGTAAACTAGAAAGTCCCTTAATTCACTTGCCCCTAATTCTCCAAGAGACATCTTCAGCACCTCGTTCATATAATTAATGAGGTGAAAAGTGGAAGATGGCTTGGGAAACTTTGTCTGGAACTACAGTGAACCACCACCATGAAACTCTCTTTCCTTCACACTTCAACTGCAGATGGGAACATTTAGCCCAAAAACTGATATTTGTACAGTCCTTTGAATATAATAAGGCAAGGTGCTACATTGAAGCATTATAAAACAATGTTTGGAATCAAGTGACATAAGTCGAGCAGATGACCCAGATCTTGGCCAATGAGAATGGTTCTAGATAAGCTCATAAAGGAAGAAAGAGAGATAGACAGGTGAAGATGTTTATGGAGGGCCTAAGCAGCTCAAGGTAAAGCTGTCAATGATGGGGTACTTAATAGGGGATTCAAGGAACAAGTGGAGCTGGAAGAGATTGTAGAAATCATGAAATTCAAGGGCCTGGAGGATTGGAAAATAAAGGGAGAGAATAAGAGAGCAAACCCTGAAACTTAGAGGGAAATTAAAAATACTTTAGGACTGTGAATGTGAAAGTAGATGGTATCAATGTAGGTGGTGAACCTTAGTTGTATAAGCTGATTGAAGACAGTACTTAAATGAGGGAATGTATTATTATGACACTGGGTAAACCCCTCTGCTAAGTTAAACCCGACACAGAGAGAAGCTCACCTTGCGCCATAATCTGTTACATTTCGAGAGGCAAAGAACTATCTCAGAGGTCACTATTTAAAGTAAAAAATAACAATTTTATTCTTTAAGTCCAAAAGAGAACGTTAAAACAACAACTATTTGCAACTCCTTTCTCTTAAACCTATCTTTTACTCCCCACTCTACAATACTGGTCTTATAAAAACCTCCAATTAAGATTTACCAAAAAAAAAATCACATATCAAAACAAGCCAGCTTTGTTGATTCTCCTTTGTATATTTTCCTCTGTATTTTCCTGGGTCGTCTCTTCTTCAGTCTTCTATTGCACAACTTTTCTTATGGACAGGTACCTTTCAGAGAGCTATTCAGCTAGCAGTCCGTACTTATTGGTGCTCTTTGTAGTTCTCCCCCAAACTGTTCAAATATCTGGTTTTATACCCCACAATGTTGAATCATTTCATTGGTTTTATATCATCCTAAACAGTAAAATTCAAATTTGATTGGATTTTGGTATCTGGGGCATAACTTAAACTGGCCGAATTTGAATTTGTTTTTGTTCCTTGGCAACGTAACTCCCGCTATTTGTTTCAACCAAATGTTTAATTTTTAAATTGTGCAATGCACCCTTTGCTTTCAATCAGTCCTTGCTAGCTTCCTCTCTCTCTCTCTTAAAGGTACAGTACACGCCTACAACTTCATGACAATATGGTATTATGGCATGTGATATTTCCTACATTCAGGGATTCTTTAATACTGTTTAGAACTCACATTATATTGGGAGTAATATTCTAACACTATTCTTCGCAAGGTCTTGGCCCAATAATCCTAGATGCACGTGATGTTCTAATATGACACAGGCACATGCTTCATTTAACGAAATAACCTGACCACAGACTGAGTCTGCAAACTCTGGTGGAATCTGGCTGTCTTGGCCAGCAAATTGCCCAGACCATTGCAATGAGACATTGGAGTGGGAATTCAATATCTAGCTCAATGGATCATTATAGCTTTTTTATCTATTCTCAATCTTCCTATTCCTATTTAGACATAAATATTCATATAGCCACATGCATATATATTATCTACTATCAATTCTGTTGAGCCCCAAAGGCTTTGATGATGCTAAATACTCATCAAGTAAATTTGAATTGAAGTGAAAGAGAATGAGCAGTTTATCACACCAATGAAAAATAATAATTGGTATTGGAGCAACAGCATGGCAACGAGAATCCACAGGAAATGAAATTTGGTGATTGTGACCAGAGAATGAGTTATGTTTGCTAAATTATAATGGAAACGTTGTTCTTGTGAATGGGACACTGAACTAGAATAGCTAGATGTTTGCAAATAATATTGTTTAATTTTAAAGCAGGCCAAACAGTAGCTTAAACATGTACTGAATATATTTTCCAAAGTCAACAATATTGAAGCTTTTCTTTTCACTTGCAAGAATAAGTTTTTAATTGTAATTTGCATATTGGAAAATATTATGAGATCATGTGATGCATTGCAGTTGGTAATATTATTACCTATGTATGAGTTGAATTGATGAAGTGCTTTTTGTTGATTTTTCACCTAGATTCAGTGTTGATGAAGGATATACTTGGACAACGCATAATTTCACAAGCACTTCTGTCTTTGTAGATGGGCTACTTAGTGAACCAGGAGATGAAACACTGGTTATGACGTGAGTAATCTCAACAGATAATACACACGTTCTTCCCAAGCAAATGCTGATGTGGATGTTAGCAGTGTGATCTGCAAATCTCTTCTTTGGTATAAGAGAAGTTAGCTCTTTGATTATTCAATATGCTGGAAATTTGAAAGTAATTTATCACCATAGTCTGTGCTTATAATGTTTGAGAGACAAACTCAATTTTATTCAATTACGGGGAGAATAGCAATGATAGATTGCAACAATGTACATTGATAGAAGATGATTGCTGAGCTGGAATACTCGTTGTTGTTGATGTGTTGAACATCACAATATATGTGGTACCCTTAGACTCTATACTGAATTCAATGCTGGAAAGCTGTAATCGGATTTCATTTTCAAAAACAAAGACATGCATTCCAATGGTTTAGATCAGATTAGATTCCATACAGTATGGAAACAGGCCCTTCAGCCCAACAAGTCCACACCAACCCTCCAAAGAATAACCCACCAGACCCATTCCCAATATTTACCTCTGACTAATGCACCTACTACCATGGGCAATTTAGCACGGCCAAGTCACCTAACCTGCACATTTTTGGATTGTGGGAGGAAATCGGAGCACCCAGAGAAAACCCACACAGCCACAAGGAGAATGTGCAAACTCCACACAGACAATCGCCCAAGGCTGGAATCGAACCTGGGTCGATTATAAAACTTATAAAAATTTCATGTAGTTGCGACAATTTCCTAAAGCTAATTTAATCTGCTTTCTGTTCAGTCTGCTGGTAAAATATTGTTTTCTTTGGTCCTGTGAAAATCCATGAAATGGTGAAGCATGGAATTCCATAAGGTATTCAAGGAATATAGGCAGCTCAGAAAGAAAACTTCTGTGTTTTAAACAGATGCCTGATAGATTTCCTATACTCACGACACTTCCCTTATGTTATAGGCAAATGGGGTCAAGAAAGAGACAAAATTCTCACGAGAAATTTTTATTAATATACCCCTAGTATAACCCATTATGTGCAATGTTCATGAGACAAATACCCATCACCAAAAACACAGAAAACTCCTTGGGCTTCTTGAGCTGTGACCTCAATATTACTTTTGCTGTCCCATTGCAAGACGAGGTAGCATTCCTACATGGTTAGTCTGTCAAGGCAGATGTGAGATTGTTATAAAAGTTACTTCCCCGTCAATATTCAAGCTTATTCATGTCATAAGGAGAATTTTTAACACTCTAAATTGAAAGAGTTGTGGTTAGTGGACAGTTGATTTTTGGATCCTTGCTATAACCTCACTTCAATGTGCCCAACGTTTGAAATTAAAACAAGCATAGCTGAGTGCATGCAAGTGACCTGCTGTCTGTGATTAGGAATTTACAAGTGCCGATGGGCAGGTAGTCATCGCTGCAATTAATATTTGTATTAAGTGTTAATTAGGTCTCTGTAAAATGAATGTCATTAACTTCTAAATTTAAAATCTCCAGCATGGTCTCCCAGAGATCAAAGAACTGACCAGTATAAAGGCAATTTCAGGTTCATTTCATAGGGGAGGATTGTTTGTTATTTGTTCTTGAGATGTGAATATCACCAGCAAGGCTAGCATTTATTGACCACCTCTCATGGCCCTTAAGAAGACACCTTCTTGAACCCCTAGAGTCCATCTGGCATAGATACATCCACTAAGCTGTTGTTAGGAATTTCCAAGATTTTGAGGCAGCAATAATGACAGAGTAGAGATTACCGGCTGAAATTTACTGGACATCAACCAAGTATGAACTTTGATGATTTTTCATGAAGGGTTTATCCGTGAGACCTGCATGACTCCCTGCTCATATCTTCCCTCTCGGTAGAGGCAGAGATACTTGCCACAGTTTGAATCTCCCAGGATTCCAGGTGCAGACCCCACTTTTAAAGCACAGCTATTCACAAAGTCCAGTGCTGTCAGCTAGGAAGTGCCCTGCACTGTGCACAGAGTGGAGAAGAATGAAAAACAAACCCTTCTGAGGGCTCATAGGTAGCATGGCTGAACATTTGATGGCAAATACAACTGTGCATTCATAAATGTATTGCTATTTAAAAACCAAACTCTCGTTCTTGGAGTCATGCCATCTTAGAATGCTGTCTAAGGGAGTGTCACTCTTTCCTGAACACCCAGCATAGCCTAATGTCTTCTCATTGTTCATATGGCACCAGCTGATACTGCGAAAACCTTCAAATGGTTAAAAACATTCACTTTTATTCTGCAACAGTAAATGAGAGGAAACAACAAACAAAACAAAGCTGCACTTGCTTCTGGGAATTGACATTCAGGCACCATAAAATTTACATCTATGACTGATTGCTACACCAATGTTCCCTCTAAGTTGCATGATTAGAAAGCTCCATGCAAGCTAAGCAGCATGCTGGCACACTGACTTCCAGCTCCAGGCACCATTGCTGCACAAAGGTCTCAGACTTTTGCGGAGTGGAAAACAAAATACAGGGAACATCGCACTGCACCCACCTCCCATCTGTTGGAACTAGGTGTCAGCATTCCGTCATGCAGAAAGTGATGGTCCGCTTGGTCAATATCTTTATCTTCTTCTTGCTGTTCTTTCAACTCTTCAGTATCCACCGTATCCTTTCTTTGCCTACTCCAGTTGTGTAGAGTGCAGCATGTTGCAACACGATTAAACAGCAGCCTCTGTCTCGATTGTACCACAAGGAGCTGCAGACCACTCCAAGCATCAGAGCCTCAATGCCAGAAGGCCTCTCGTCTCCATCATGCTCTGGTTGAAGAATAATTTGCATTGTATCTACACTCTGCTTCAATCAAGAGATTAGGCTGGTTGTGAAGGGTAGCCCTTATCTCCCAGTAACTGTCCTTGTAAAGCATTTGGCCTTTGACACTGTAGCATACTTCTCCATCCAGCAGGACGTGAAGGATTCATCAAGGAGAGCTGTGGAATACCTCAGCGTGGACCTTGATATTGGGAGCTTCTTCCAATAAATGCAGTATAATCTGTGTCATGCCCACCCCCAAAGTATCCACCCCCAAACTCTCCACATCACCCGAGAAAGGTAACATTGTATACAACAACATATGGCCAAAGTGAGAGGATTTCAGTTCTGTGCCTTTGTATAGTCTATAAGATCTTGGATTGTCTTTGAGAATAGTGGCGCAGGTAACACTATTAAGGTCAATGTGATTTGTTCTACTTCATAGAGATGGCTATTTTTTATCTGCAATGATCTATGATATGGTAAGATTCTGATGAATTGTATCCCCGTGGTTGGATACTGTGGATTTCACATACAGAGTACTCTGATGACTGATGTCTTCATCATGTCCTGTGTAAGTGCTGGGTGAATGTGATTGCCCCTTGGAAGGTCTCTCATCACTCACAAATACAGACTGCAACCAGACACAGAGAAAAGAGTCACTTACCCCACTAACTCTGGATTGTGGTTGCAACCTTTTTCAATTTCCAGAACAGGTTTACAATCTGTGTGCATTTGGGAGGTAACTAGTGGGCGTCACCATGCCTCTATGTTCCATCATCCTTCCATGTTGAGCCTATTAGGACTGAGCTTCCACACATTCCCGCGAACCTGCCATCATCCCCCATGTGTTCTGTTCTGAAGAAGGGACACTGGATTCAAAATATTAACTCTGTTTCTCCCTCCACAGATGCTGCCAGATCTACTGAATTTCTCTAACATTTTCTACTTTTGTTTCTGAGCTTTCACATGTTTCCACAAACTTTACCATCTCCCAACATTATCTGCAGAGCCCTTGCCCTCCAGCTGAGTCATGATCATTATAGTACTGCACTGTTTCACTTTCAAAGTCAGGGTGGTTGTGACCTTGAATGCTCCCCACGATATTTGCATACTCTAATGCATGATTGTCTCCCTTCCATTAAACTGAGCACCCCTGTCCAACGTTTGCAATGTTTATCCCATCTGCATCCAAGCATGCTACCAACAACTTCTCCTTTGAAACCTCCCCCCTTTCTTGAGACCAACTGGATAGCCTTAGGCACTGCGTGGGCCCCAGCTATGTCTGCCTCTTTGTAAGTTATGTGGAACAGTCCTTCTTCTGCAGTTACACTGGCACCACCCCCCCATCTTTTCACCTGCTATATTGATGACTGAATCGGCGCCACCCCATGCTCCTATGAGGAGGTTGAACAGTTCATCAACTTCACTAACACCTTCCACCCTGACCTTAAGTTCACCTGGACCATCTCAGACACCTCACTCCCCTTCCTCAACCTCTCCATCTCCAGCTTTGACGATTGACTCAAAATGGACATTTATTTCAAACCAGCGACTCCCACAGCCACCTGGACTATGCCTCCTCCCACTCCATGTCCTGTAAAAATGCTAACCTTTACTTCCAATTCCTCTACCTCTGCCGCATCTGCTCCCAGGAGGAACAATTCCACTCCAGAACATCCCACATGGCCTCCTATTTCAAGGACTGCAATTTCCCCTCCCACATGATCAACAATACCCTCCAGTGTATCTCCTCCACTTCCCGCACCTTCGCCCTTGAACTCCACCCCTCCAATTGCAACAAGGTCCTCACCTTCCACCTCACTAATCTCTGGATACAGCGCAGTATCCTCTGCCATTTCCGCCACCTACAGTCAGATTCCACCACCAGATAAATATTTCCAATCCCACCCCTTTCAGCATTCTGCAGAGACCATTCCCTCCACCACACCCTCATTAGGTCCATGGCCCCCACCGACCCACGATCCACACCCAGTACCTTCCCTTGCCACCGCAAGAGGTGTAAAACCTGCACCCACACCTACCCCTCATCTCTGTCCAAGGCCCCAAAGGATTTTTTCACACCTGGCAGAGATTTTCCTGCACATCCAAACACCACATCCTCTGTGTCCATTGCTCTCAGTGTGGTCTCCACTACATTGGGGAGACAGAATACTAACTGACGGAACAGTTTAGGGAACATCTCTGGGGCACACACACCAAACAACCGCACCACCCACTTCAACTCGCCCTCTCACTGCACTAACTACATGCAAGTCCTGGGCCACCTCGACCACCAGATCCAAGCCATTTGATGCCTGGAGGAAGAACGTCTCATCTTCCTCCTTGGGACCCTTCAATCACATGGTGTCATAGTCATAGAAACACACCCTTCGGTCCAACTCGTCCATGCCGACCAGATATCCCAACCCAATCTAGTCCTACCTGCCACCACCTGGCCTACATCCCTTCAAACCCTTCCTATTCATATACCCATCCAAATGCCTCTTAAATGTTGCAATTGTACCAGTCTCCACCACTTCCTCTGGCAGCTTATTCCATACACATACCACCTCTGTGTGAAAAAGTTGCCTTTAGGTCTCATATCTTTCCCCTCTCACCCGAAACCTATGCCCTCTAGTTATGGACTCCCCAACCCCAGGGAAAAGACTTTGTCTGTTTATCCTATCCATGCCCCTCATAATTTTGTAAACCTCTATAAGGTCACCCCTCAGCCTCTGACGCTCCAGGGAAAACAGCCCCAGCCTGTTCAGCCTCTCTCTATAGCTCAAATCCTCCAACCCTGGCAACAGCCTTATAAATCTTTTCTGAAACCTTTCAAGTTTCACAACATCTTTCCGATAGGAAGAAGACCAGAATTGCACACAATATTCCAACAGTGGCCTAACCAATGTCCTGTAAAGCCGCAACATGCCCTCCCAACTCATGTACTCAATAGTCAGATCAATAAACAAATCCTATCTACCTGCGACTCCACTTTCAAGGAGCTATGAACCTGCACTCCAAGGTCTGTTTGTTCAGCAACACTCCTTAGGACCTTATACGTATATGTCCTGCTAAGATTTGCTTTCCCAAAATGCAGCACCTTGCATTTATCTGAATTCTCTGCCCACTTGCCCATCTGGTCAAGACCCTGTTGTAATCTGAGGTAACCCTCTTCGCTGTCCACTACACCTCCATTTTGGTATCATCTGCAAACTCATTAACTGTACCTCTTATGCTCGCATCCAAATCATTTATGTTAATGACAAAAAGTATAGGACCCAGCACCGATCCTTGTGGTACTCCACTAGTCACAGGCTTCCAGTCTGAAAAACAACCCTCCACCACCACCCTCTGTCTTCTACCTTTGAGCCAGTTCTGTATCCAAATGGTGAGTTCTCCTTGTATTCTGTGAGATCTAACCTTGCTAATCAGTCTCCCATGGAGAATCTTGTCGAATGCCTTACTGAAATCCATATAGATTACATCTACCGCTCTGACCTCATCAATCCTCTTTTGTTACTTCCTCAAAAAACTCAATCAAGTTTGTGAACATGACTTCACATGCACAAAGCCATGTTGACTATCCCAAATCGGTCCTTGCCTTTCCAAATACATGTACATCCTGTCCCTCAGGATTCCCTCCAACAACTTGCCCACCACCAAGGTCAGGCTCACCAGTCTTTAGTTCCCTGGCTTGTCCTTACCATCCTTCTTAAACAGTGGCACCACATTTACCAACCTCCAGTCTTCCGGCACCTTACCTGTGACTATCGATGATACAAATGTCTCAGAAAGAGGCCCAGCAATCACTTCTCTAGCTTCCCACAGAGTTCTCGGGTACACCTGATCAGATCCTGGGGATTTATCCACTTTTAACCGTTTCAAGACATCCAGCACTTCCTCCTCTGTAATCTGGACATTTTGCAAGATGTCACCATCCATTTCCCTACAGTCTATATCTTCCATATCCTTTTCCACAGTACATACTGATGCAAAATATTCATTTAGTATCTACCCCATTTTCTGTGGCTCCACACAAAGGCCACCTTGCTGATCTTAGAGGGGCCCTATTCTCTCCCTGGTTACCCTTTTGTCCTTAATATATTTGTAAAAACCCTTTGGATTCTCCTTAATTCTATTTGCCAAAGCTATCTCATGTCCCCGTTTTGCCCTCCTGATTTCCCTCTTAAGTATACTCCTACTTTCTTCTAAGGATTCACTCGATGTATCCTCTCTATATCTGACATGTGCTTCCTCATTTTCTTAACCAAACCCTCAATTTCTTTAGTCATCCAGCATTCCCTATACCTACCAGCCTTCCCTTTCACCCTGACAGGAATATACTTTCTCTGGATTCTTGTTATCTCATTTCTTAAGGTTTCCCATTTCCCAGCCATACCCTTTTCTGTCCCCAATCAGCTTTCGAACGTTCTTGCCTAATACCATCAAAATTGGCCTTTCTCCAATTTAGAACTTCAACTTTTAGAACTGGTCTATCCTTTTCCATCACTATTTTGCTGTGTTAGCTGCTGGCATGTGCAATTGACGTTGCCTGGTGCCACACAGCAACAAGTTCACCGCCTTGACTGACAGATGACAAACATAATCTGCCTGACTTTGTGTATGTGCTAAACAACAAGATTAAGTAGAAATACTATGAGCCTAAAAGCTCTGGCTGAGGGGGCAAAGTGCAAAAGCTCCAGGCAGAGATACCAAGCAATGAGCTCTGTGATGGTCCCTGGTTCAGTCTATGAGTTGGCAGCCTGCCCTTGCATGCATAGTTTCCTGGCAGCAGCATTACAATGATAAGTGCTCTTGCACTCCCAAGAACAGTATTGAGAGGCAAAACTGTATCATGTGAGGCGGAGATGTGCCATGAGGTTGCTGTGATGCTGGCCACATGTCTAGTACCAACTCTATGGACAGAGGATGTAGGCAGTCTGGGGACTGCTGTATAAAGGAGTCCCAGAGGAACAAGGAGCAAGCCACAGTTGTCAGGTACTGAGTCTCCCCCAACTAGCCACCTCCACCAGCGCCTGTGGGTGTGACTGTACCGCAAGGACAGTGACAGTTTGAAGAAGATAGTCCACCATATTCTGAAGGACAATTGGATGTGGGCAATAAATATCAACCTTGTCAGCCATGTCCACATTCCAGGAGTTAATAAAGTAAAAATCATTTGCAAGACGCACTGTCACAGTGCTTTCTGCTTTTCAAAAATGACACCTGTTTTCCAAACAGAAACAATGAAGAGTGATCTTCAGGAAACCAACATTCATAATCTGCAAGATATTGCTGTGCCCAGCTGAAGTAAACTGGAAGATTGACTGGCTGAAATGCCTCCATTAAAATCATTGTCAAACTGATTTTGGATTACGGGAAGACCAGACCATGTGCAGTCATCTCTAAATTCTCATGTTTTCTATTATTGGATTCTCTGCCTATTTGTCAGCACTATGTTCAAAAAGCCAATTGAACCAAATCTAATCTACTTCTTTTTAAACTACATTTGCTGCCATCTGTAGGACTATCAATAAATGTGCGCTAGCCAGTTGTCTGATCTAAACAGCTCCAGGGCTGATAATTACCCTTTTTAGTTTTTATAATTACAGCTTGTTAATTGCCAGCCATCACATTTTGAAGTGTGAGGGTGCATTTTGAGCATATTTCCTTGTGAGATTGGCTTAGGATCCTGAGTATTCACAGGAGTGCTGACGTCTTTGTGGAGTTGCTAGTTCCTGGGTTGGGATTTATTTGTAGTGCATTACATTTCTCAGAATCCTTTCTCAAGTCTTTGATGCAAATTTATCTTCTTGGTGGGAAAAATTTTCTACTGATGGTAAGGAGATAGGTTATTGTTGGAACTCAGAGGAGAAAAACCAGTAGTACTGGACCATTACAAAACAAGTGTTTGGTACTGAGTCATAGGGTCATAGAGGTGTACAGCACGGAAACAGACCCTTCCGTCCAACCCGTCCATGCCGACCAGATATCCCAACCCAATCTAGTCCCACCTGCCAGCACCCTGCCCATATCCCTCCAAACCCTTTTTATTCATATACCCATCCAAATGCCTCTTAAATGTTGCAATTGTAAAAGCCTCTACCACTTCCTCTGGCAGCTCATTCCATACACATACCACCCTCTGTGTGAAAAAGTTGCCCTGTAGGTCTCTTTTATATTTTGCCCCTCTCACCCTAAACCTATGCCCTCTAGATCTGGACTCCTCAACCCCAGGGAAAAGACTTTGCCTATTTACCCTATCCACGCCCCTCATAATTTTGTAAACCTCTTAAGGTCACCCCTTAGCTTCTGACGCTCCAGGGAAAACAGCCCCAGCCTGTTCAGCCTCTCCCTATAGCTCAAATTCTCCAACCCTGGCAACATCCTTGTAAATCTTTTCTGAACCTTTTCAAGTTTCACAACATCTTTCTGATGGGAAGGAGACCAGAGTTGCACACAATATTCCAACAGTGGCCTAACCAATGTCCTGTACAGCCACAACATGACCTCTCAACTCCTGTACTCAATACTCTGACCAATAAACGAAAACATACCAATGCCTTCTTCACTATCCTATCTACCTGCGACTCCACTTTCAAGGAGCTATGAACCTGCACTCCAACGTCTCTTTGTTCAGCAACACTCCCCTAGCACCTTACCATTAAGGTTTGCTTTCCCAAAATGCAGCACCTCACATTTATCTGAATTAAACTCCATCTGCCACTTCTCAGCCCATTGGCCCATCTAGTCAAGGTCCTGTTGTAATCTGAGGTAACCCTCTTCGCTATCCACTACACCTCCAATTTTGGTGTCATCTGCAAACTTACTAACTGTACCTCTTATGCTCGCAACCAAATCATTTATGTAAATGATAAAAAGTAGAGAACCCAGCACCGATCCTTGTGGCACTCCACTGGTCACAGGCCTCCAATCTGAAAAACAACCCTCCACCACCACCCTCTGTCTTCTACCTTTGAGCCAGTTCTGTATCCAAAAGCCAGTTCTGTATCCAAATGGCATCAGGAGCACTGGTCATTACACAGTAACACTGGATATGGTGCGAATCTATAGTAGAATGTTGTTAAATTATCATCTCTATTATATATCGCTATATTGTACTTGCTGCCTTGACAGAGTCCCCATGTTTTCCTGGGCTGATACTAAAAGTCTGCATGAGTGGATGTCTGTTCAGTGTAGGGTGTATCTGACAATGTCAATTCTGCCATGTATTTAAGAATCTATAGAGAATTTATACAATGCATTATTATAATCCTTTATCAAAGGAAAGTTCGCAGCACGAGAAGGCAATTAGTGCAACAAGTAAGGAAGATCGCTTTTGACACTCCTCCCAACTGCTAAATATAGCTCACGTTCTCAAGTGCCCTTCTCTGAGTCTGTTCAGATCCACTATTTTTTAAACTTGTAACTGCGGACCTGGACTTGCATGTTGCTGTTCACCCACCTGGGAGCCAATCTCACAGCTGTTGGCAAACGGAAAGCCATTGTCAATGACAACTGGTCACCATTCCACAGACCAATCAGCTCTTTGTTGCCAGACAAATCTAACTTCTTTGCACACTCCCTGGTTGCAGCTCATCTGCAACTAACCTCCCCCATCGTTTGACACTCAATAGTGTAAATAGCACTTATAATGAGTGCTGGTAACCTGCTTTTAAAAGGTCTTTCCACTGACCATGGTTTTAGAACATCCCTTTTCCCATTTCAATCCACAATGAAAAATAAGAGGAACAAAAAGATGTAATCTTTACAGTAGTGAAAAAAAAGGGATTTTGGACGGGCAAGGTCTAATGAATTAAATAACTTTAACTTCTATCACTTTTCTTTTGGTGGTGGGAGGAGGAGCAGGTAACTCTCCATTATGCCCACATCCCAGACAATTCCAGGCCCAAATGTAAACTTTCCTATTGTACCCACTTGAGTACCAGAACTTCTCTATTAGTAGCATCAGTAACATCCTACCCCTCAATGTATCCTTCTTCAGCTACAACAACTTGTATGAATTCAGTCCCTTGTCAAAGGTAAAAGGCACTATGCTGGAAAATTATTAAGGAAATGTTGACACTGAGCCATGTAAGTGAACAATATTAGGGCAAGAGACCAAAGTTTGGTCAAAGAAACATCTTAATGAAAGAGAGAGAGAGAAGTAATAAGATGAAGAGCTTTTGGAAAGAAATTCCACAGCTCTCAACCTAGCTGGCTAATGGCACAGCCATCCTTGACTATGATCATCAGATATGGACAAATGGTCAGAATTTGAGGAGTGCAAATTTCTTAGAGATGTAGTTGAATCAGGGCTGGAAGCATCAATGCTAATGGAGGTGAACTTGAGAGTGGTCTTAGTGAGGCTACCAGATTGGACTATGAACTTAGGATCAAATAGTTTATGAACAGCTTGTTTCAACTTCAGAATGTAATTAACGGGAGGAATATCTTCCCATTAGCTATGGCTGAGTGACTGACCAGGGGCGTTAAGGCTATGCTTGAGTATAAAACATAACCCAGCCTCATACAACCAAGTGTGATTTCATACTGGTTAAAAATTTCTTTCTACCCAACAGAATATATCAGTTTCTTCTTCAAAAGCTATTTCTAGAACTGTGCCCTTAGGCTGCATTCAAAAATACATCTGTAAAGAATTTCTTTTTTTAACTTTGTAATTATTTACTCCATTTGGTTGTGCTTTATTTTTGGAATGGTATTGTTTTACAAAGCAATAAATCCTGTAGATATTTAATTTGTAGTGTGTGTTAGAATAACCCTGAGCTGTATATGAATATGTGTTGTACAGTACTGACGTGCCAAATCTTTACAAAGACTGAAAGAGGTAGTAGTTAAAATCTCCAAAAAGTCACCGTGATGTACGAAAAAATCAATTTTTAAAATAAAATCTGTCTCCCCCACACCCCAAATCCCACTCAAGTTGAGTCCTTGTTTAATCTGAAAGTTTCAAAACAGCACTTGCAAAAGATTAAATGCTTAAGTCAACAGGCGTATTACAAATGTTTATGTTAAAACCACTTTAGGTTTTGACAGATGGGTAAGTGGACTTACCTCTATTCATTTAGAATCTTTTTAGATTTACATTTTTTTTTAACAAAATGAAAGATTGGATTTGATTTTTAGAAAAAGCAGAGTGAAATGCCATAGCTTGCTGATGACTAACACACTACCTCAACTTGGTTACTTAGATTGTTAAATATTAATTGTAAGTTCAAAAACCATCCTAGACATAGTTTCATACCTATTCTTAATTCTTACTAATTCTTAACTCATGCTACCAATTAAGGCTTAGTGCAGAAAGATGAGGGAAAATGGAAAGACTATAGTCTCCCACATTAATCCTATAATATGTTCGCAGCTTCAGAGTAATTTGCATGAAGAGCCTTTAGTAAATAGTTGACTTCCGCTGTGAATTTCTATCTTGTGAAAAAGATAAGTTACTTTGTTTCTTCTTTCAAAATATTGCTTCTCTCTTGCTTGAAGATGCTGACTATGGTTAGGGTAGAGTTTCACCAATACCAGATATCCTTCTGTACTTTAATACTTGAGCACAAAAATCTAGGATGATGCTCCAGTGCTGTAGTGAGGGATTGCTGCACAAGTGGGAGGTGTCTTTCTCTGGATGAACAGATTATTACAAGGTCTGTATGTTGTCTCATGTGGATATGCACAATCCTACGACGCTTTTATGCAGAAAATAGGGATGATTCCCAGCGTGCTGGCCATTACTTATCCCTTAAAAACATTACAAAGGGATATGATATATGATCATTATCCTCTTGTTAATGGCAGGTTTCTACATGCAACTTGGCTGCCTTTCCCTACATCTGTGACTATGCTTCATGAATACTTCATTGGTTGTAAAGTATTTGGGATATCCTGAAGCTCCTTTGCATGTTTGAGCATAGACAGTTGTTGCTACCCAGTTAAGTCAGCCAAATTGTTTCAACCATCATGAGCTGAATCTATACCATATCTTCTAGCAGTGGAAATTTTGGCCTATTCCCTCAACTCTCCAGCTGAGTAGGAGAAAGTGGGGACTACAGATGCTGGAGAGTCAGAGTCGAAAAGAGTGGCACGAGAAAAGCACAGCAGATCAGGCAGCATCCAAGGAGCAGGAGAGTCGACATTTCAGGCACAAGCCCTTCATCAGGAATGGGATGAAAGGCTTATGTCCGAAACATCAACCCTGCTGCTCCTTGGATGCTGCCTGATCTGCTGTGCTTTTCTCGCGCCACTCTTTTCGACACACTGTCTCGCTGAGTGCAAAGATAATGCACTTAATATCATTCAAGTTATGATTAATTACGTTAACAGAGACTAGTGATTTAATTTGAGCATTCCTTTTTCTAGGTGGTCCAATTTCCAACAGAATGCTTGGACTATTTAACCACAAAGAGTTGCAAATTAAAAAATCTCCTACTCCGATCGTGACTTTTGATAATCTAAAAGAAAGAAGATCTAGTTGAAGCAGATTTGCTATTTAGCAGAGTAACCTGTACTTACACCACAATAGCTAAAGCAGAATTGAGATTCAATGAGAGGCCCCACTAAGTAATAGCTGAATTATTTATATCTGTGGAGGATGAAATAATTTCCAGACAGCCCAGGGGCTCAACAATGGCTACGTATCAGCATAATGTGGCAAGATATCGGTTTGTCTCACTCTCATCTAAGTCTCCTTCAGCAATGTGTGAAAGGAAGGGAGCAAAATTCATGCTGCTGTCAGTCATCACCTTGCAGTGGTACACTCAGAAGGGATCACCTTTGTTAGACAACAAGCAGCAAGTTATCATTGAACCAGGAGAAAAATAATGACAATTAGCTCATAAGTGAAAATGTGCAACCCAAAGATGAGTGCAGCATGTGTAATAGTTAAAATTAAACTGCCTGCATTTATTGTCATTCTGTTTTTAACAAGTATGCTGATGAGTACCCAAATCAAGACTTTTGTCAACTTTAACCTGATGGTTTCATCATTAAAGCATCCATCACAATGCACAGAAACCCATACCAAATTCAAATTTAATTATTTTGGTTGAGCTTGAACAATGCACGGCTTTGCTTCATGTGGGGTTGAATCGAGCAGAAAAATAAGATCATCTTGAGTTGGATCAATTTCTTTCTGGTACAACAGGTTGGAAATGTTATTGCAATTGGCATGGCTTGACTTAGAGGCTGGTCGTCTCTAGTGTGAAACAACGGGGGAGGGTATGGAAATGTTTATTTAGAAGGTTTATCTTGCTGTGCATATAGACAGCATGTGTGCGCTGCATGGACAAGTTTCATTCTCTGTTCAATCAATCAGTATTCTTGGATAGTCCTGTCAGAGCCTCATACCCAGTTTCCTGTTAGTTAGTACCTCCCCCCGGTGGAATATTGAGAAAATGCATTTCATGATTTTGGCATTGGAGAGCGAAGAGCTGATTTGCAAATGTCCTTTAAAAAGTCAACTTGCAAGGGCAACTTCCGATGTTTCTCTGGGAAGTTATCAGCTGAATATAAAGAAGGAATATTAATGAAGTTCAGAAAGAGGATAGCATTGCTGTACAATGCTCACATTCTGCATGTTGATTCTCCACACTTAGGAGAGCCATCCTGTTAAAGATCAATTAAGTGGAAGCATACTTTTCTTTACTTCATCCTCCGTAGTACCCTCCCAAATTCTTTTAGCCACACCAGTGTACTTACAGATGTTGCTCGTCAGGTCTCTAAAACAAAATGTACTAAAAATTCCAACAAAAATAACATGTACGATGATGTAATCGTGACAAACTTTTGTTTTTGAAAATGTTGCTGAACAGTTGAAAATGTTTCTGTGGCTTGGAAACAGCCAAATGTTTTCCACCCACTCCCCTCCCACACCCCACACGTTTCAGGGTGGAACGTACTGAAAGCTTTTTGTAAATGACAACATTTCATTCGAGGATGAATTGCCACAAAAGGCAGTTTACAACACCCTCATGTGCCTTTGTGATTTTGGATTGGCTTTCTTTGAAAGTTTATCACGCAATGTTCCATCTATTGTGTTAACCCACAAAAGACAGGTTTTATTTTGAAGTACTGCAAAGGGTAGTGTGGAAATATGAATTGCTAGATACCGAGTCAAAGGTAACTAGTGAAAGAACCTCTGTACTTTGTATAAAGTATTGTTTTGTAAACTGTTTGGAAATCACTGTGTCCATGTTCTGTTTCCAGGATATTTGGTCACATTAGCTTCCGTTCAGACTGGGAATTGGTAAAAGTGGACTTCAGACCATCCTTTAGCAGACAGTGTTCACCTGATGATTATGACTCATGGGATCTCATGAACCAGGTATTGTAGACTGAAATGTAAAGAAGTTCAAAAGTACTGGAAATCTTTGCTGGACACATTTGAAAATATCATAATCTGTCTTTTTTTTTGCTGGTTAGCTGATTTGTCTATAGTACTTCCTGTTTTTTTTTCAGATTTCTAGTCTTTGCAATTTTCACATTTTGATCATTTTTTCATCACCTTTTCCTACAACAGGGTTTCCCTACTGCATACAGTATGGAACTTTGAGCCATCCCATAGCCTACGTTATCATACTTAAATTATGTGTTAAGCAAATAGAAAGGCTTTGAAAAACCTATAGGCAGCATAAGAAATGTTACAAAGGAACATGGGCAACTTGGAATTTCAATGCAGTATGCCACAAGGTGCTAAATGTCAAGTTTACAATGAGCACTTCTGGTTAATTGTAGGCTTATTAGCAAACGTTGACCTACATTTTCATGGAAAGGAAGGGCATCTCATACAGCATTATTGCAGGCTGGTGTGCCATTCCTGGCAGCTGAGTGACTTGGACAGGTGCTTAAAAAACAGGTTGTCAAATCATACTTGTGAGTTGGGCCATGAAAGTGGAAATTAAATTATGGACAATATTCAGGACATAAATATGGAGTTGAAATTCTTCTGCCATTTTGGCAAATTCCTGCAATCGCTTGACAATGTTTGCTGGAATTACTGAAAGGATGTGTAGATTCCTGACTTTTACAAGACTGGGGATAAAGAGGGAGGGAGGATCAGGCACCTAGAACCAAATTCCTTTCAGCCCGAGACTGGAACATACCATTTAGTGGATCGTTTAGTCAACTCCCCCTCACTGCAGAGCAATAGTTTAAAATAGCCGATGGCCCAGTTGGTTCCTCAGTAGAAAAACAGGACGCTGGAGGAACACAGCAAGCCAGGCAGCATCAGGAGGTGAATAAAGGGACATTTTGGGTAAAAACCCTTCTTCAAGCATGTTCCAGTTAGTTCCTCAGCATATTGCTCCAGAAAAACTATCTTCTACATACTTCAGGAATTTTGCCACCACAATATTGGTGCTCATTAGTCTATATGTCATAAGTCACGTCAGTGATCCTTGATTATTGCATTTCCTTGGTACGCATTCTTCTAATTTATTCATTTATACCATGCCCCACATCTGTCTGTGGGGAAATAAACTACTCCCACAAATGCTTACTGCATGTAAGTTTCTTAGGTCCATCCAAACAAATTCTACATCATTTTCTTCCTGTCTGAGATCATTTCTTATTATCAGCACTACTCCACCATCTTTACCTTCATGCCCAAGTTTCCTAAATGACATATATCCTTTAATGAGTAGTTCTCAATTTTTATTATCCTACAGTCATGTCTCTGTATTGGCTTCTAAAACATACTGTTTTACCTGTACTTACAACATCAATTCACAGATCTTACTGTGAATCCTGTGTGCATGCAGATAGATGGTATATAATTCTGCCTTTTTAATGCTATTCTGTAAGTTGACTCTGGCTCATTTAAGGACTTGATTTTGTTATTTCAACTCTCATTTATAGTTTTCCTACTTTCAATAACCTCTTTTTTTTTCCTTTCTGAATTCACCTTCAAGTTCCCATCCCCCGATAGCCGAGTTTAGATCCGATAACCGAGGCACAACAAGCCTCCACAGGAGGGTGTTAGATAAGAATGGATGGCAGGAGGCAAGGCCATGACAAGGGCAGGAGGAGGCAATGTCAGGGGGAACTAAAGCTGGAAAGGATGAGGTGTAGGGGTGTCTGTGGGGTGTGGGAGGTTTGGGAGAAGGGCAGAAGGAAGCAAAGCCAGGATAGTGGAATGGGGAGGAAACTTGGTCTGGGCCGTGAAGACGATGATGTTAAAGCAGAAATGCCAACTTGCTTAGAAGAAGCAGAACATCAAAATAAAATATTGGAAAACAAATCATTTTAAGCTGGGAAACCTAGAATAAAGACCTGCTTTATCAATATAATCATTCAAAAGTACATACATGTTTTAATGCAGAAACCTTTCTCAAATTATTTTCCATTGATTGGCTTCATTCTTGGAATACTTTAAGGTTGGTGTTGTGTAAAATTTACTTGAATGCAAACTACAGCAAAAAAAACTTATGAAAAGTAGCACAAAATTTTTGATCTCAACATGAGTTTAGATTGTTAATTGTATCCTCAGCCAAAAAAAAATGCATTTTAGCAATTTTTATAAAGCCCAGTAAAGTAGATTTCATTGACTCAAATGTGGTCAGTGTTTGATAAAGTCTGTGTGCTGATCCCACCTCTGACCAAGCTGATCGAATGCATAGTCGTGAGAAAAGCTGGATTTGTTACTGGCCTCCTGCATTTGCAAGCCAGTCGCTCATGTGTTCCACATTCATCCAATAGCTGGTTACAGCCTTCAGATCAGACTAGCAGCATTTCAACAAGAACAGTAGTCAGCATTAGGCTTGGATGAGTATTAATTGCAAATTATCCAGATGTACGTGTCTTGTAAACATTGTAAGATTAGGTAAAGGAAATATCACTATTGAAAATGTATTCTCCCAAATCCTCTAATTACAAACCGGTTTTCCCATATTATTCACAGTTGTGGGTCCTACATTTGAAATTTTAGCCTGCAGCATGCTCTTGGGAGCCTAGGTTCAGAAGATCGCTTTTGCTTTCAAGTGCCTTCAAATAGGTCTTTGTATCAGCTCTGGCTGAAGCTGCTTGTAGTTTTTCTCGCTTCCGGCATCATTATAATCTGTAAATGGAATGCTCATAACAGTCGTCCCTTCACTCTCCCTGTCCGATCTCCCAACCCCTGAGTTTTAACATACAACAAATCTCGTTATCCATGGGAAATAGGGGCACAGACCACTGGATAGCAAGGGGTCTGGGGCCAACTTTCTGTGTACACAGATTGACAAGTAGAAAATCCATGGATAATGAGTTAATGTGACTCTTGAATGGTGGCACTATGGTCGGGATAGGGAGAAACCAATTAGTAGCTCTAACCTATAGAGGCGTTAGTACATGTGAATCATGCAGTGACATTCTATGAGTTACCACCAAGTGAAAATATTCAATTTTAGGGATTAGGCAAGGGAATGGGATTGATTAAGTATTTGTACCAAAGAACCAGTGGAGGCACAATGGTCTGAATGGATACCTTCTGTGCACTATTATTCTATGGTTCTATAACATATTAATCTGAACATACTAATCATCAATATGTTTCTGCTTAGGATAAGCATTGCATCATGGGTGAACAGAGACAATTCCGTAAGCGAAAAATATCCTCATGGTGTATTAAAGGAAAGAACTTCACATCAGCCCTTACGTCAAAACGTTGCCAGTGCACAGAATTTGATTTTGAGTGGTAATTATCTGTTTCTTTGACAGTTTAACCAGGGGACTGTGTAATGTAATAGAATAACAAATAGCAAGATTAGAAATTGCTGAGTATAGTGTTATGAGTTTGAATATTGAGAAATATTTCAATTCTTGCCCTATTTGGTTTATGCTCTCTTTTTGAATACCATTTTATGTGTGATATGTGAAAATAAACATGATGAAAGTAGCTAATAATTAGTAGCTTTGAGGAATGGCTAGAGGTCTTAATCACTGATTACCATTTACTCTGTAATGTTCCCCAACCTGTTCCATATTTCTTGCATTTTCAGTGGTTTTTGTAATTTTCTCAGATTAGCTCTACAATTTTTTATTCCACAATTGCTGGTATGGTGTTTCTTCAAAATTGTCCCTTCCATTTTCAATAATTTTGACTTCCGATTACTCCATAAAATTAACGAGATGGGACCCTGTTTTCACCTCCCTCTCTATGAATGCATTGGAAGAACTCTAAATTCTGTCCTCATTGAAATCAACTAATTTAGCACAGATTGAAATTTGAATTACTGAGCTTTTTGTTCTGTGAAGCTCATGCTAAGCATGTATTTGATGTAAAAGCCATTATGGGAGTGGAGTTTCTGTGGTTTAGCACTTAGTCATAACAAATTGAAATAGTGATGTTGTTCTGAATCATTTGATTAAATATATCCCAAAAGAACTGCCTGACAAATCATGTGAGTTCATCACAGAACTAATGTATTTCATTGCCATCTGATATCAACCTATATGGAATTAAAAGAGAAAATACTTTGCCAATATTAAATGATGATGTTTTGCACAGAATGAGCTGATTTTCAAGCTGTTAACTTATCTTAAAGTTGAGATAACAATAAACTGATGCAACTAATAGAGAATCTTGAGCAACAGAAATTCAAAGGGGTATTATTTTCTATTTTGAGAATGCTAATTTGCAAATCTATCAAGCCATTACTAAATATTCGTGCTGAGTGCCATATTGCCAATGCTGTTGCTATCTTGCAACATGCTTCGGGTTGTTTATAATCAGGGTAGTGTGATTTTCATAGAATTACTGAATATACATTTGCAATCAAGCTGTATTGACATCATGAAGCTACAAGGACTTTTCAAAGCACTTGGTACAAGACACTATCTTAGAAATGCGTGATTTTAAAAATTTACTGCCAGCATTATCATCAGGTAAATATATGGTGACTGTGTCTCAGTTGTTCCTTAAGTGTAGGAATTAAAATGTATCAACCACATTATGTATTATATACACACTTATCAACTTAAACAGCAACAAAATGCGATATATGAAAATAAGCCAGACATGATCATTTACTAAGAGTGAGGTTGGAAATAAACTTCAAAGTCCACTCCCAATAATTCAGCCAGACACATGCTAACCAGTGAGGAACATTGACAAGATAAACCAAGACCAAGTTACAGTAATTCAATGCCCTAATAAGGAATTTATACTCCTCTATATAATACCCAGCCTAGTGGGGAGTTCCTCAATGTACAACTTATATAGAATCCTAGTGTAGATATTCAACTTGCCACCTGTTCTAGAAATAACAGGAAATGGAAAAAGTCTCTATAATGGACATCTGATCCACAGCATCAGTTTCATACTCAGACCATCGTTCCAAGTGTTGTTTTAACACTTTCACCTATTCAGTCTTCATTGACCATTTTGTACTTTTTGCAGTGACTATGGCTTTGAACAGCAAGCTAATGGCAGATGTGTCCCAGCATTTTGGTACAATCCAGATTCACCTTCTGAAGACTGTAAATTTGGACATACATACACCAAAAGCTCTGGGTAAGTACTGAGCATGTCATGAAACAAAAGCTCATACTTTTTAGTCTCTGGTCCATCTACCCCACACAGGCTTGGGGTACGTGTGCACCATTGGTTACTGCAACCTTCTAATGATAGGGATTTTTTGCAATTTCCTCCTCTATATCACTTCTCTGTATTGATGAGATACCCACATGGATATGAATCTCATGGAATAAATTTTCACCTTCACTGCCTGGATAGTAAGGAATTTATTGTGATATCCCAAAGTATTTTGCAACCACTGGTAGTGCCTTTGAAATGTAGTCATTCTTTAAGCTAGAAAACACATTGGCCTATTTCAACACAGTAAGGTTCCATAAATCATAATATGATAACAACCAGATAAGGGGACTAAATGTGGGAGCAGATACGGTCTTGGCCACTGGTGACTTTCACTTGGGCCCTCACCATGACGGTAGCAGATAACATCCTATCTCTAATGTCTTCTGTAAGCTAGATACAGTGGAAGGATCTGAGCTACTGAAATGATTGGGGGGGGGGGGGGGGGTCATCTTCTTCTTCACTCTATTTTGAGTATTCTGTCATAGTCAGGTTGCTATTCTTAATTGTCTGGAAAAAAGAAGCCACAAAGGTAAGGTTATGGTACTATGTTGTTTGAGGGGGAAAGTAAGAGATGTGTGCAGATAGCAGCACCAGAGCATGTAGAATGAGAAGTAATTGGGAGTTGAAAATAATGCTTAACCATGAGCATACTGCCTTCTCGACGATTTCAACATTTCTACAAGCTATGGCCTAAACAGTTCCTTTTCCCAGACTAAGCAGCATTGTTTCCTAATAACTTTGTCTTAATTTATGCATAGAACGTGGGTATTGCTGGCTGGACCAGTATTTATTGCCCTCCCTAATTACCCCTGAGAAGATGGTGAGGTGCCTTCTTGAACCACTATAGTCCATTTGATGCAGGTAGACTCACAACAGCGTTAAGATTAGATTCCGTACAGTGTGGAAACAGACCAGTAAGGCCCAACAAGTCCACACTGACCTTCCAAAGAGCAACCCACCCAGCCACATTTCCCCTATTTACCCCACACAAATGCACCTAACAATATGGGCAATTTAGCATGGCCAATTCACCTGACCTGCACATCTTTGGATTGTGAGAGGAAACAGAAGCACCCGCAAGAAACACATGCAGACACTGGGAGAATGTGCAAACTCAACACAGACAGTCACTTGAGGCTGGAATTGAACCCGGGTCCCTGGTGCTGTGAGGCAGCAGTGCTAACCACTGAGCCACCATGCCACCTCTGTTAAGGAGGGAGTTCCAGGATTTTGACCCAATGACAGTGAAGGAACAACGATACATTTCCAAATCAGGATGGTGTGTGGTTTAGAGGGGAACATGCAGGTGGTGCTTATTCCAGTCATGACAGTTCTGACATTTTGAGAAGCCTGTTCTCTTCAGGTTATTTTCTGAAACTTTCTGAAAGAGAGAGAGCATATTGTGACAGTGGCTGGGATTTACTGCTAGTTGTCAAGATTTCCCACATCCCCACTACCAATGGGAGAACCAGTGGAAGATCAGTGGGTGGCACGGTGGCACTGCTGCCTCACAGCGCCAGAGACCCGGGTTCAATTCCCCCCTCAGACTGTGTGGAGTTTGCACGTTCTCCTTGTGTCTGCGTGGGTTTCCTCCGGGTGGTCCGGTTTCCTCCCACAGTCCAAAGATGTGCAGGTCAGGTGAATTGGCCATGCTAAATTGCCCGTAGTGTTAGGTAAGGGGTAAATGTAGGGGTATGGGTAGGTTACACTTCGGCGGGTCAGTGTGGACTTGTTGGGCCGAAGGGCCTGTTTCCACACTGTAAGTAATCTAATCTAATCTAATTTCTGACGGGGAGACCTGATGCTCTTTGTGTCCTCAATTCACCACTAGTGCAGGAATTCCACCTCAGAGAGCTGCCAGTCAATCAGCAACCAAGCTCCAAAGGCTAATCTGGGGATCACCAGTGGATCTCTAGACACTTGATTTGGTGAGAATGTGGGTTTTGGGGAAGAGGGTTGCCAGGGAGCAGGGTAGAAGGCAAGGTCACAGAGGTTTGACTTTCATATGCCTTTCTCACTCCCACAGCCCCTTTCCTGATGCAAATCCCTCCATCAGGCAGATCCCCTCACCCCACACTCCCACCCCCAAAAAAGTAAAGAGGCCGCAGTCAAATCCAGCTGGGTTCATGTATCATATTAATAAGTCTCATTGACATCCCCCAATGTCAGTTGGCAGGAATCCTGTGTTGGGCCCTTCCCAACCCAGTGTAATTTGGTACAGCTTTCCTGACACCAGGAATCCCATGCAGCTATTCCTGCCTGATTCTCCCTGTTTCCCCACACTACTATCATGTCTCCTTTGGCCACTCAATGATTCCAGTGAGTGGTGCAATCAGATTGTCTGATGTGCCTGTCATGGTTGATGTCATTGTCTAACCCAAGTGGTGTGAAAATGAGGCTTGCAGCAGGACTAAGTGTATGGGTTAGATAGTACATGGATATTAGATGTGAGCTCAGTGATTGTGGCTCAGTGACTGATGGACTGTAATATATTAAGCATTGCCTGGCAGTCGATGTAATGTGGCATTCTCGTGTTGACCTGCACATCAATCTTTCTGCTCCTACCTTTTGATTGTGAGTCTAAATCACCTCCTACCCTGATGTGCATATGAGATATGTAATCCATTCCAAGTCCTCCTCTAAGACCTCTAGTGCAGCTCCCAAAAACGTTGAAGACCACTCTCCCCCATATTGTCATCCCTAAGTCTTTCCAAGTCATAGTCACTTCAACCTGATTCCAAGCACCTACTCCAACATTACCCATTAAAAAAATGCAAACTAGTTTTAAATGGTGTATTAATCCACTGCTGAAACTTTCAGGCAATGAACAATACAGATAACAGTGACTGGAGGCATTCTATTGAGTAGATAACATGAAGTTAGTGTGCCTCTGACATGACAGTGAACCAGTGTGCATCCTGATCCCTGTGCCTGCTTTTAGGAACTATCCAGTTTAACTGCCACATTCTATAAACTGGTAGACTGGCTTATGACAGCATGACTAGGAGCCTATTGGGTATTTGAAATATTGATCTGAGTGAGCAATGGTTGTAGTAGTTGTAAGTCCTCCTGGTGGATCAGCAAAGGGACCCAAATCTGTACACTTTCTTGTTGTGCTCCTCCAGGCTTGGGAGGAATAATGGATTTGAATGTCTCTGCTCCAGATTGACTTAATTTGATATCCAAGGAATATCCTTATGGATCATAGAAAAAGCACCTTGATGCTCAACATTGTGATTCTGCCTTCAAGTCTGGCTCCACCTCCTGCCTGCTTTTCTGTGGAAAACAGTCTGGATGCCTGTAAGTGAGGCCTGAGAATTAAAAGAAGGCAGTGGTTTTCAGATCATGACTACTTTCTGTTTGGAAAATATTTTCATTAGTGGTTCTTCTGCCAGTTACCCTACATTTGTGCCTTCTGGTTCTTGACCTCCCCACCAATGGGAATTCTTTATGCTACCTACACTGTCCAGCTCTTTTGTATACTTCTATCAAATCTCCTCGAAGCATTCTTTCCTGTAAGGAAATATCAGTCCCAACTGCTCCAATCTACCCATGTGACTGAAGATACTATTGTAAGATTATGGCCTTTTGTTTTTGCTGGAGTTTCTCTTGTTTTTACGTCGTAATAGAAGATATGAGTAGAAAATCCAGTGGAGCACCATAAAGTGCATTTTTAAAAATCCATCCTTCTGAAGTGAGCATGACTGTTATGGCCAGCATTTGTTGTCATCAGTGCATGGTGGTGAGTCTTCCTGAACCACTGCAATCCATGCAGCATTGGGACACCCACAGTGCTGTTAAGAAAGGAATTCTAGGATTTTGACACTCCAACAGTGAAGGAATGGCAATATGGTTCCAAAGCAGGATGGTGTGTGACAACCTGCACATGGTAATTTCCAATGTGTCTTGCTGCGCTTTGTCGTTCTGAGTGATAGAGATTGCAAAGATTGCTGCAATGTTACTTATGGATCCTTCACATTCTTGCCTTTGTGTATCACTGGTAGAGGGAGTGAATATTTAAGGGGCTCTTGTGGAGAGACCATTGCTGGTAATGTCAACATTTGTTGCTCATTTCTAATTGTCCTTGAGAAGCCCATGGAGCTGTACAGCACAGAAAGAGACCCTTTGGTTCAACTCGTCTGTGCTGACCAGACATCCTAAGTTAATCTAGTCCCATTTGCCAACATTTGGTCCATATCCCTCAAAATCTTACCTATTCATGTACCCATCCAGATGTCTTTTGAATGTTGTAATTGTACCCGCTTCCGAAATATTTAAAAGGGAACTGAAAGGCAGTTTCCGAAATATTTAAAAGGGAACTGATGTAGAAGGTGGAGCATGCATGGAATGAGCTGTCAGAAGAAGTGGTGGAAGCGGGTACAATTACAATATTCAAAAGACACCTTGCTTTTGTAGCTATAGTATTTACCATATATATTTGTGTAGAAGTAAATCTTCCTTAAAAAGTGGCTCCATGAGTTGTGGCTTAAAATGTTTTTTTTCATAAAGTCCATGGAAACAGTGATGAAAGATTTTCAGAGTTCAAACTGTCTTGTAATTATTGATGACTTACCAGTAATTACCATGGTTCTTTAATTTAAAGGTGCATATAGACACTTTTAAGACTTTCACTACTTGAATTCTTGCAGCAGTCTTCCATCCAATTGACAAGCCTAGTGTGTAGCATATGATTTATCACAAATCAATTTAACCTAGAGAAAACATTGGCAGAAAAGGTTACCAAACATCGTCAAAATAGTCATACCATCTGCAGAGCAATCTGACTTGACCCCATTAAAAAGGTAAGGAAGAATAGCATTTCAGAATTCAGTGCCAGATGGTGCACAGGATAAAAGGGGGATTTGATACCTCCCATCAGAAAATGAAAAGTTCACAGATTCTGCCACCTGAACTTGATGATAAAACCATCAAATTCAACAGTTTTGTCATCCTACATTGAGAGAAGAATGTGCATCGATTGGCCAATATTGGTGATAGCAATGACATTCAGATAAACGTGAACAATCCATCAAAAATGACCATTTCCTAGATTGGTGGAAAGCTGTCCTTACAAAGACACTGGTCATAAGACATTGTGGATCATTACAGTTCCATCTTGCATAGTGGATGGCACAAAATTAAAGGCGATGATATTCAAATGGAAAACCCTCCCCAAAGAGAAATTTCAGAAAATGTATCCCCTTGTTCACAAGAAACGCTGGATAAAGAAAGACGTTTGCAAGAACTGGACCAAAGAACTGTGGAAAGTAAGACCACATAAAGGAAATGTTTGCTTATCTGGGATATTGATGGTTGTCTGTGATGTGTGATTTACCAATATCATGTGGTAGAGATTCCTTGAGGCCTTGTGAATATTGTTCACTCGGCACTGTGTGTAAATTGACCACTCAGATGAAATCTGAATGTTGTGGATCAATTGAATGTTGGAAAGCAGAAAAACATTCACTAAATGATGAAATACGCTCTTCTTTCATGTTTTCTCCATGACCCGTGGAGGTTGCACCACTGCTGGAAGGTGCAATTTGCCTAACTCCAACACCGTAAATATAAAAAATGCTACTTGCTTTAGAGAACATCTCGGCATTGGACACATTCCTTTTCCTTCAGCGGCCCTGCCAAGTTGCCAGCTATCTCATTGAGCCAGATTCCCTCTGAGAAGAAGGACAGTGTCTTGCTTGATCTCCTAGTTGGCTGTTGATAAGACAGTGTCACCTGGGTGCAGCGGCTACCATGGATTCAGGCCGGGTTTTCAATCTTCTCAGAGGCATGTCCAGACTTTGATAATATTCTAGATGTTGTTTACACTGAGTTGTGAGAGGATAACTGAGAATCAGCCACAACTCATAAGGGAATTATAGAGAAGTTAGGAAAAAGACTTACAGAGGGTTAGAATGTTGCCACAAATGGTTGTTGAAGTCCAGAAATCCTTTGAAAAAGACCTTTATGTTTTACTTGAAAAAAGATAGAATCCCTACAGTGTGGAAACAGGCCATTCAGCCTCACAAGTTCACACTGACCCTCCAAAGAGTAATTCACCCAGACCCACGCCCCTACCCCATTATTTTACATTTACCCCTAACTAATTCAACTAACCCACATATCTCTGAACACTAATGGCAATTTTAGCATGGCCAGTTCACTTAAATTGCAAATCTTTGGACTGTGGGAGGAAACCGGAACACCTGGAGGAAACCCACGCAGACTCGGGGAGAATGTGCAAACTTGACACAGTAGTCGCCCGAGGCTGGAATTGAACCTGGGTCCTGGCACTGTGAGGCAGCAGTGCTAACCACTGAGCCACCTTGCTGCCCTAAAGTTAGCAGCTGCAAGAGCTGGTGGACACAAATGAGAATGGGATCAGAACCCTCACAGGCAGACAACAACAGATTAAATGAATGGAGCTTTTCTATGCAGTTGGATTAGACATAGTGGTTGCCAGGAAGTAGGTTGCCGTAGCAGATGTGATGAGCAAATGATCTTTTTCAATGCTGCTTTTTCTATAATTCTGCAACATATCTATATCGACTCCAAGACTTCAAATGTGAAAACCGAGAACTCTGCCTTTCTTCTTAGTTTTCTTCACTCTTTATTCTATGTCGGCAAGACTGACAAATGAATGACCTCTCACTGGTCCATTGTTTCTGTGATCTTGGTGTTATGCTTCGCAAGTAATAGCTGACTTTTCTATGTAATCTGTGCTGTGCTAACCTATCCCATTCTGTTACAAGGAAACAGATTGGAAGGCTCAGAAGTAGCCAGAAGTCATTGGCAGCACAGGCTTTGGTCAGCAATGTGGCTTACCTTCATCTTAGACGCTGGGTTTTTTGAGTTGTTAATCTGTTGTTTAGTTGTTCTAAAATCTGATTTTGCGTTATGATATGGTATGCATCGAAGCACAAGAGCCAAGGCTATGACAGAAGTGCTTCTTTCCGAGGTGTTTTTGCAAGAGAATTGTGACAAATGAGGTGTTGATCAGCCTGCTGATGGTTTGTTTTCTTTCATAGTCCTGTGATTGCTTGTGAATTTGGTAATCTTGCTGCCTCTTCTTGTTTTAGAGTAATTTTCATTAATAATTTTCTCTCCAGATTAGGAAACATGGACTCCCTGTAGTGCAGATAGAGGCCATTGTGTCTGCACCGATTCTCCGAAGAGCATCCCACCCAGAACAACTCCCCAACCTTATCCCTATAACCCCAAATTTACTCTGGCTAATCCACCACGTCTCTGGAAATTGCAGGGGAATTTAGCATGGCCAATCCACTGATCCTGCACATCTTTAGACTGAGAGATAGCCCACCCAGACATGGAGAGAATATGCAAGCTCAAAATAATCACCAAAGCTGAGTTCCTGACACTGTAAGACAGCAGTGCTAACCGCTGTACCCCTGCGCCATGTCAGGACACACTTCACCCAGCATAAATGTCAAGAGAAAAGTAGGTAAAACCGATTTATGTTAGAATTAGAATCCCAACAGTGTGGATACAGGTCCTTTGACCCAACAGGTCCACACCAACCCTCCAAAGAATAACTCACCCAAACCTATTCCCCTACCCTATATTTATCCCTGACTAATGCACCTAACCTACACATCCCTGAACACTTTGGGCAATTTAGCATGACCAGTTCACCCAACTTGCACATCTTTGGATTGTGGGAGGAAGTTGGAGCACCTGGAGGAAACGCATGCAGACACAGGGAGAATGTGCTAATTCCATACAGACAGCCGCCTAAAGCTGAAATCGAACCCAGGTCCCTGGCACTGTGAGGCAGCAGTGCTAACCACTGAATCACTATGCTGTCCTTCTATTGTATAGTATCATGTGCCAAACAGTAAATTTTCTCCCTTCGGTTTCTGTATACATAATGTGTAAGTGTATCTGTGTAAATTGATTTGAACGCTAAAGCTTTGACTATTTTGAACAGTTACAGGAAGGTGGCACTGAATGTCTGTAAGGGTGGCGTGGACAAACGGCAGGGCTCCATGCAGTACCGATGCCCGTTAATGGCTCCTAAAGGGCTCCATATAGTCACGAAAGGAGAAAGGCTAGCAGTCAACCCTGGTGATGATGTTACATTCTTGATAATGCAAAATCAGGTAATATGAAACTAATTATAGTGTTTGCTGATTCTCTCTCTCTCTCTCTCTCTCTCTCTCTCTCTCTCTCTCTCTCTCACCCCCTTTAACATACACACATGCAAGCAAGCATCCACTCACTAGACAGGTCAGGTTATCAAATTTGCTTTAATTGGGCTGAATCTGTCTGATGTATAAATGGCAACAATGACAGAGGAGATTATAAAGCCCATTTACATGTAATTTTGTCCTGACTCTGGTAAATATGTAGTCTGCAATGTAATTTGGACTGCTCATTGTACTGAGTGCTTGAGGTGGATTTTCCCACACTATCATATAAGAGAACTGTTGTTGCAAAGGCAGGAATGGTCCAAAAAAACCCCTGAGTACTTCCATCTCTGGGCCTATTGATTTTGTCAAGTGAGTTACTCTTCTGTGTTATCGAAGTTGCAATGCCCAGTTTGTGTTGAGATAGCCGAGCATGGCTGTAATAGTGAAAATTACCTGACCATCTTTGATTGAAGAAAGAAGAAATTAGCCAGTGTTTTTACTCTGCATCATATTTCAAGTTCTACTGGAAGTGTATGTTTATCCATCAGATGAAGAGAAGGTTGAGCTGTCATGTCAAAAAAAAGCTTGCTCACACATGGTGCAAATTTACATGTAAGTGACGGCTACCTGAACAAGGGTCTGGAACTGTACCCTGTTGAAGACTTAGTATTTTCAGGAAAGTGGGGTGATACATGAGGATAGATTAATGAAGAAAGCTGAGAAAACAGTTAAGAAGACCTGAGCCTCCATGATTGCATGGGAGAGACACCGCCACTTGGTCTTTAATTGACCCTTTACTTCTAAACTGACATAATAGTATACTTGCCTTCAGTTCAGTACTTTGTTCGTTGAGCATAAAGCAAAAATATATTTAATCACTTCCAGGTGGCTAAATGGTATGTGCAATTCCTGTTAGAGTCAGCACAATTGAATTCTTGTTCCTGATCCAGGTGAATGGAAATGTTCTGTGGTGATTTTCATTATTATAAAGCTTAGTTCTTGGAATATTTTCATTGAAACATATACTAGCAATTGGTACATTGCTAACCACCAAGCCTTTCAAAATATTTCACTTGCAATTGTTTTTCCCACCATGCTGAGTGCAGTGTTTTATTGTCTGGCTCAACCCCTCAAGCACTTCAGTAGGTTGCGTGTCCTTTGAGTGTGAGACAAGTCTTTTACAGTCAGCAGACAATCCAATTTGTCCATTAAGCTGGATCTATGTGTCTTAATGGTGGATTTTCCCACACCAATGGGCAGGCAATGAGAAGGAAACATAACAAATCTTGCATTCCAGACCCTGCTACTCATAGAACTTTCTACTTCATATATCCAAAGCCCCCTCCAGCCACTCTCGTGTTTCCTCCCTTCTTGCCAACTTTGGTAGCCATATCTTGAAACAATTGGGGCATGGCAATTTGATCTTCTCCTCCTTTAAAACTCAGCCTTGGCATGTCTTTCTTCACGTTCATAAACAACCTTAAAACTTATTTCTGCTGCCACGCCTGTCTTCATTCTTTCACTTTACTTTCTTCTAAATCAATCCATAGCTCTTCATTGTGAAAATCATCTTAGAACAGGTTGCATTACAAAATATTCAACATTATACCTGTGTTGTTACATGTGTGACAATGGCAGAGCAAGTAATTTATAAAGGAAACATCTACAAATGTAATGTCATGCCAAATGTTTACGTATTTAGCATAGGAAATGCAGAACACGCTAGAAGTTAACTATTTTGCACCCATTTCCTGCTTTCAGTTCAAATGTGTGAAACTAGACAATGAGTATTGAACTTCATGGTTGTCTATGCCCTTTCAGATTAAGATTCAGGGAACCTGACGAAATTATTCCTTCTCCTTAGCCCAGGTATGTTGACAGCAAATGCAATGCCCCTTTACAGAAATCAGACAATTCAGTAGACTAGCAAAACTTCTATTTTAGTAAAATTTTCCCAGTTGGTAGAATGGGGAAACAGAGTCTAGCTGTCATCATTGTTTTCTGAAAATCCAGGAATTAAAATTCTGACAGGAATATGTGGAAATTAGTGCAGTAATATTCATATGGAAGTGTAAATTCCCAATTTGTGCCAGCAAATTGAACCAGTTACAAAGTACCTTTAGCATCAGCTGTAACTCTGACGTAAATTACAGGAATTAAATTGAGTGCATGTGTTAATAAGATCACAGCTGCTACCTTGGATTATTGCTGTCAGTAAATAGATCTATTTTATCATGATTACAACATTCTATGAATAGCCTCCGCTTTGGATGGTTGGTTAGCTTTGTCACTGCACACAGCTGACAATGATACAAAAGTCATTAAGACTTCTTGTGAGAATGTGGTATCATTGTAGCAGAGTACACCCATCAACAACAACTTTATATATTTGAATCAAGCATTTATATACACTTTAGGAAAAATGCCCCTGTTAATCAATGATAAATTTACAACAATAAATTTACAGTAATATTCCAGTGACAAATTAGAATACAGTAAATACTTCAAGGTGTTGGGCCTGTGATTATTTGATTGCTTCAAACAAGGAAATAGTTGTTTGAAATGAGTTTAGTGGTAGTTCAGCACAAGTATATAAAACTGAAGTGCCTGGCCGACATATTCAGGAAAATTGTATTTAAAATGAAAACATATCAAGGTCAAGACATGCATAATTCAATTAAAATGATTTGCCCCCGGCCTAACTCTAAGGATGTATTAGTTCCCTGTGATAATCATTCTATTCCATGCTTCATGATGTCCATACACAGAAACCCAATGTTAGGTGTAAAGCATTGTCAAGAAACACCTCGTACGGTTCACTTCAAGAGACTTCCGGTCATGTGATGGATTTGTATGATGTGTCACTGTTTCAGAGTTAGACTTGAATCAATCCAAACAGATGAAATAATAGACCTCTATAAAAGATGTTAAGAGTAAAATCAATCAGCTGTAGTCAGTGTTTCCCCATATTTTGTATTTTTTTTTCATAATTGTTTCTGAGTTAGCAGTTGTGAGAGGATATGACGCTGTTGCAGTCTGACTGGATCAAGGAATTTCTGTCCATTACTAACTAGTAAATGCTTGATATTAACAGTACAATAAAAAGTGAAAGATGTTTCCTTTGCCAGGACTAATATTTACCAACATCATAACTGAAATAAATGCACAGAACCAAATATGAATGAGTCAAAAGCACATGAAATGAAATTTTCTATTGGGATATTTCAAACTTGAGTCTGTATTAATGTGAAAATAAATAAGAAATTGAGGATGTGAATTGTTTTGTACTGAACAATGACTGGCAAAATTATTTTGGACAGGAAGATTACAACTTTGGATCTGAATTATTGTCAATTTTTGACTCATTAATTTTATAGGTTATGGGAGAATTTCATTTCTACACATTTCATTCTGAATTTTATACAGCAATTCTTCTAAACTCCAGAATCATGTCTCGTGCTGTTTTTGCTCTGACTAAGAAAGCAGAAATAAATTAAAAGAAAGAAATGGAGCTCACTGCCTATGGGTAACATCATTTCATTTGTCCACATAGATCATTCTTTATAAATAGGCCTGGAGCCATATAAAGGAAACCATGTTGTGAGCAGATTATCATTTTTTTTTTCACCAGTGCTCTTGCCTGGTGTTACTTTCAGTAGCATTCAGCTCCATAGGCATACCTTGCCTCAATTTCTTCATTTCTGAGCCCAGATAACCATGTGGTTATTCATCCACGGATGTTCTCACAACTAAACCCAGTTCTGTTCTCACTTGACACTCCAGGAACAATCATTTGTAGCAATGTTTAAGAAGAAGAGGCACTTTTAGCTGATTTTTCTCCCTAGTCTGGTTTTGCGTCGGCAAAATTGCAAAACACAGCTAAATTCAACCAACTTAAGAGAGAAAAGGTAAAGCTACCAGTTCCTACCCCCTAGATCAGGATTTCTCTTTGTTGATTAGGTTATTCAGGGAGGCTGAGCAGATGCACTCAATGTAAAGGGTGTATAGTGTGCTTGCAGTTAACAAGCTAGATCCAGTTACTGAATTTAACTAGAACTTTGGAACTCATGAGTGACTCGTGAAAGAATACTAATCTCTTTTTAAACACAAGTTCTTTATGCTCTTGTGTTGTTATGCTGTTTCTGTTTTGTTGCTAGGGTGATACTTTAAACACAAAATATCAAGTGGATCTTGGAGATGGTTTCAAGGCAATGTATGTCAACCTCACACTGATGGATGAACCAATTCAACATAGATATGAAAAGCCAGGAATCTATCGTGTCTCTGTGAAAGCTGAAAACATTGCAGGGTCTGATGAAGCCATGGTTTACATTCAAGTGAACTGTAAGTTTGCTATGGCATTAATGTGTACTAAGAGCATTATGACACCCCGTAAATGGATTATTTGAGCAGTAGTGTGTACAAATATTTTTGCTGACACAACTGTACTTGGTCTCCTCAGCACCTCTCCAAGTTGTGCACCTGGAGGCACTGCCAGTTGTTCGCAGGAACCAACAAATAAATCTGACAGCATTAGTACAGCCCAGCAACTCCAACCACACAGTCTTCCAATGGTGGCTGGGGGACAATCTTGAGGTAGATGTCACATTGTACATATTCCATGAATTATCAGCTGGCTGTTATTTAAAACAAAAAGAACATAATATTTTCCATGTTTTGAACCATTCTTTGCAGCCTCGTCTTACCTTAGAAAATAGTCTCATAACCAGCTTTAGTGAAAATGGTCAGATTAAAGTCACAGTCCAAGCTTCATGTGGTAGTTCCATGGTTCAAGATTCGAAGGTGGTGAGGATATTTGGTAAGAAGCCTAAAGTATTTATTTTGGAATGTGGGCATTTATTTTTACCTAGCACCATTTGCAACTCCTCAGATACTAAAGCGCTTCACGTTCATATGCAACAAGACACTGACAACATGTAGGCTTCTGTTGATAAATGGCAAGTTATAGCTGTATTACTCTTATAACCATTGCAAACAGGAAAGAATCTACCCACTTCCCTTTGACATTCTATGGCATTACCAGTGCTAAATCCTGAACTATCTACGTCTTGGGAATTGGTATGGAACAGTCATTTAAATACTTAGGGTAAAAAGACAGAGGCTAGGAATTCTGCCAGCTACAACAATCAGCCTCTCCAGATCTACTCCAGAATCTGACATCATTCCTTGGATTAGGTGTCAGTAGTTATGTATAGATGATTCCTGAAAGGATTCCCCCCATTAACAAAGATCCTACCAGTGTATTGGTAGAAAATCTGAGCATTCGAATGAGCCTCAGGAGATTTTAACAGGGCATCAGAACCAGAATTAGACCAACTGTCCCACCGAAAATCTCTTTTCAGCAGTCTCAGCAGGCAAGAGTTTGATACTAAGTGGACAAACAGTTGCTTTAAGAGTTTCTTATCCATGAAGAGATTTCACTGCTGATTTCTGGATCCTTACATTGAAACTTCAGAGCAGATGTAGGCCATTTGGCCCTTTGTGCCTGTTCCAATTTTCAGTATGATCATGCTGTATTTCTATACTGCATTCCCACTTTCTGTCCATGACCCTTGATGCCTTTAATGTCTAAAAATGTATCAGTCTATTTCTTGAATATATTTAATGCCTTAGCCTCCACAGCATTCTGTGGTCATGGGTTCTGCAGGGTGATTTCTATTTTGAGTGAAGAAATCTTTCTTGGCCTAAATGGCTGACCCATTATCCTGAGACTGTTTCCCCTGGTTCTAGACTCCCCACCCAGGAGAAACACCCTCCCTACATCTAGCCCTGTTAAAACTTTACACAATTCGATCAGATCCCATCTTAATCTTCTAAGCACCAGTGAATACAGGTACACTTAAACAATCTCTCCTTATAGGACAGACTCTGCCATCCCAGTATCCTCCTACTGAACCCCTTTGCTGCACTCCCTCTATACATCCTCTCTTAAGAAGGAAGTCCAAAACGTTGTGCACAATACTCCATATGATGTCTTACCAAGTTTCTGTGTAACTGCATTTTGACATCCCTACTTCTGAACTCAAATCCTCTTGCAATGAACTTCAACATTACATGTGCCTTTCATATTGCTTGTTGCACCTGCCTATTTACTTTCATTGGTGTACAAGAACATCTAGATTCCTTTGTGCATTCACACTCTCCAGTGTATCACCATTTAAATGATACTCTGTCTTCCTGTTTTTTAGATCAAAGTGTATAACCTCACATTTATCTATGTTATGCTGCTCAGCTCTACAGGGTCTTCTGGTATAACGCAACAGTTGTGTTCCTCTGTAACCTCGTGCTATCGAAAATTGTGCTATGGAAAACCGCTATAGAAAATCACTACACCCATTCAGCAGAAGGTTTGCGTTATCTAAAGTGTCCACAATTTGTCAGTCACATTACAGCCAATTCGCATTGATGAAATGCGCGTTATACCAGAACGATCTGCATGTTTGCCCACACTCAAGTTCGTCTAGATCACCATGAAGTCTCTTTTCAACTCTCAGTCTCACCTAGTTTTCGTGTTGTCAGCAAATATGGGAATATTGCACCTGGTTCCCTCACCCATATATCATGAATGGCAGAGTGCTTTCAGCCTGCTGCACTTGTCAATGTGATCACGGCCTTAACTCCACACTTTGCTATCGCCTTCCCTTAATCTTTGACATCCTTGTAGACCAAAAACCTGTCTAACTCAACCTTGAATACTGATGACCCTCTGAGCAAAGAAATCCCTCCTCATCTCCATCTTAAATAAAAGACACCTTTTGAAGTTTTGCACCCAGTATCTGCATTCCTCAAGGGAAACATTCTCTCAGCATCTAATCTATCAAAAACCCTCAGAATTTTTTATATGTCAATAAGATCTCCTCATTCTTCTCAACTCAAATGAAAAAGGCCCAATCTGCTGAAGTTTTCAATAAAATCTAATCTTTAATCCCAAGAGTCAGACAAGTCAATCTTCTCTAAATTGCCTCAAATGCAATTAAGTCCCTCGTTAAATAAAGTGGCCAAAACTGACTGCAGTGCTCAAGGTTTAGTCTCAATGTGCTTATTGCTGTAGCAAAACTTCCCTACTTGTGTACTCCATTCCCCTTGCATTCTTAATTCCTTGCAGATCCCTAATGCAGGAGTTCCAGGTTTGATAGACTGTGAGAAGCCTCATCTTCCAAAGTTAATTTTCTGCAAGCATCCTGCCCCAGTTTCAAATGTGATTGAGAGTAGTTCCTAGTTACTGTTTACATTAAATAAGTCTGATTTGGAAATTTATCAGTCAGTTTGGGTTTCTTTCTAAGTAGGAGAATTAAAGGCTGTAGAAGCTGGTTGCAACAGTTTCAAAAATGTTTTCACATTATCCTATAAATTCACTGGCCCTCAGATCCCGATAGGGAGCTGCATCAAAGACATATATCAGTTAGGGAATCAGCATTAAATGCTGTAGCCTCTGACCCCAATTTGCACTTGCTTGGAGCATGGCTCCCTGTGGTTCAATAAATATGTTATGTATTGTCAGTGGAATAAGTGTCCTAATCTACAATAAAATATTATGCTATGAATGCATAATTAGAATTCTGAAATCATGTCCCAGAAAGTGTACTTAAAGGGGTTACTTCACAGCTAGTTTTCTAGATTTAAAAGGTTGAACGATCTGGATGTTTATAAATAAACTGATAAAATTTATTGCTTAAAAATATCCCCAGCATCAATAGATGGGAAGCTATAGAAAGTGCAGACATCAATTCTTGATATACAGGTGGGTGACAAGGTTTTATACTTGGGTCCTCTATTTAGGAACTTGATTCTTAAGTCGTGCAAATACATGTTGAAACGAATTGTTGTAGTTCTTGAGCATAATCTCATTATAGCTGAATGATTGATTGATGCTTCACCAAATAAAAAGTTAACAAAATTATCTTTAAGCAGAGACTAACCTTAAAATGTCTCTAATAGACATGGCATCAACCTTTATTGTGGTTCTATCACAAATTCATTGATGTTTCAGATCAGTTGGAAGTTCTACCTCTTGAATTTTCTCAGAACATCGACAGTTACAATCCTAATGTACCAGAATGGAGGGAAGATATTGGACAGGTTATATCAAGGATTTTAGCAGAGGTAATTGCTAATAACTTACCTACATTGACTGGAAATCTCACACATGAGAGCATCTCCTTCATAATTGTGTAGTAAACATTACAGACTGTTTGGTAAATTTTCAACATGCCAATAGGAAACAAAAATTGAAATTAAAAAACTGGCAGCTTCTATAATGGGTACTTGATTCACGTTGACAACTTTATGCTCAGGTGGCAATTTGAAAATTTATCACAATATATTCAGTGCTGGCTATCTTGGTACTGCTGTTTACTGCATTCCTTCCAGCAGAAAGAGTTAATTCCCACAACTGAATGAAAAAAAAAATTTGGTCTAATTATTCTGTGTGTTTAAGCCTATTTCCACATCTCATAATCAAAGTCAATGTGAATGCCTGGAGGATTAAGCTGATAGATTTTTCTGTCTCATGATATATTGAGCATTGTAATTTTTTACTGCTGTGACTAGAAATATAACAACGTTAAAACTAAGCCTTTCGATTTATGCAGTTGGTCCTGGTCTCTGAATCAGAGAAGTTTACAACATGGGAAAACATGTAATCACTGCACTGCCTATTTGAAAGAATTAGTTATCAAATTCCTTTTCTGTGCCTTGTTCTATATTCTTTCAAATTTTCCTGTTTCATGATCCTTTTTCAATGTTTGACTGTTCAAAGCTGAACTCACATTTCTCCACAATGATTTGGAATTTCCATTGAGACAATGAATTCAGATGGTTTTTCATTCAATTAGCTTTCTCACAGATTCAGCATCATTGCGAATTTGACACTGTGACCTCTGATTTCCTCCTGTATGGGAAGTGGAAAGATTCTGCCTTAACCCTGAGCCTTTGACTTCACTGAGGGACAACTATGTAAACATTATGTACTCCACCTCAGGTCAAAGTGGCCCGTTTTTCGATTATTTTCCTCTAATTGCTTGGAATCCTCTCTGCTCATTAGTTTACACTGATACCGTCCCCAAACATTTGTTTGTACTGGCATTCTTCTCCCCGTCATCCATTTGCTTGCTCAACCCCCATTCTCCTTACTAATTGCTTGATCAATCTGTGACCCTTCTCCTCTGCACATTAGTTTGTATTGGCCCACCACAGAGAACCAGAGGCTGTCTCCTTGAGAATAAGGGAAAACCACAATGCACTTGACTAATGACTCTGCCCCACCACCCAACCACACAAGAACAGTGTACCAAAAATGAAGGTCAATAGCTACCAGGAGCATCAGGGAGCACACTATTGGCATTATGAATTCATATTCCTCTGCCTGGATCACTCAGCGAGAGACCTGTAGTAATTATCTGAGAATCTCTCCAACTTTCTAATGATCTGTTGCATCCTGAACATTATTATTAGGTGGATTAAGCCCCTGCCACCAAAACAGAGACTCCTAAAAGATCTCGTTTCGGAAGAGTTCATGTGAACAGATACTCAGACTCACGTTCCCCTGCGATCTCAGACTTCACTTTTAAAACTCAGTGCTACAAACTCTCACGGGATCCTCTTGGTCAAAGCCCTAAAATATAAGTCACAACAGGAAATGTCCCATATGAACTTTATTCAACAACACTGCATTGAAATACATTTAAACTGAACTACACACCTGAGTGCATTGTCTTAGTGCCTGTCCATGTGCTCCTAATACAACTGCTCTGTCTGGAAGGCTGCTGAGTTTTATTGGGGAAATACCCATGAGTATGTCTGTGAACCCGGCTTCAGGTGTCTCACTTCAGCAGACAGGAGCTGGGCAACAGTAGGCTGAACCGATTGGCTGATAGACAATATCAAGAACAGTCGTGGAATTACAGTGCTGGAAATCTGGATGCTGTCATTCAGAGAGAGAAGAGCAAAGTTCTTCTCTCACGGTGAAATCCCAGCAATGCCAGGAATTGGAGGATAGATTGTTGGGGGGACTGCTGTAAGAGCCTGCAAAGTCTTCTGAGCACTGACACTTACTCTGAACCTGTGTGACACCAAGTTGAAGTTGCATGGCAACTTCATTTTGTACCCTTAATCTGAACTTCCATGGCAGCTCTGAGACATTAGGTGGCCTCTGCCTGTACAGCAGTAGAATAGGGGATGACAGCCACCAGACATTGTCATGTTTGGGTCCACAAGTGCCATCATTGAACTGACTACCACTTCTACAATGGAGAGGACAATTTCCATGCCCTCTGTGTGGATGTTTGCTAAATTGAAGCTGAATTCAACCATGGTCATTGGTGAGTGGCAGTAGGCTTGGAGTTAGGCCTTCAGTTGAGCTCGACTCCTCAATATGTACCCATCAGTATTAATTGGATCTGATACATCAGCTCTTCAAAGTCCCCATCTAAGTAATCTCCAAAGAATCTCAGTTTTCTCTGTGGTGAGCTAGTGCATGTGCCAACCATTTTCCCCCTGGCCTGACTGCCCCCCTGTTATACTCTGTGACTCAACACATGTTGATCACAAGTTTGTACTCCCCTCTCAGATAATTGCAATGCCAGTACCTGAGCTGATGACTGTCAGATTGAGTGATGGTAAATCTTCAGAGAGCTGGTGTTGTTTTTGCCCTTTCACCATGTGACAGCACAGGCTGATAAGGTGTCAACGCTTTGGTACCTGGGAGTAGCAATGCAGCCGGGGAAGTCTGATTGGAAAGTAAGATACCCATGGTCAAGCCATTTGCAGCTTGTCTTTCATATTGAAAAGCAGGATGAGTGCATTGTGGTAATTGAGAATGGGCTTAAATTAGGAACACAATATCACCCCGAATAAAGTAGGGCATGTTAGATACTATGGATTAAGTCACAGCAAGTCTCACAATGTAGAGTTTTCTCTGGTCCAGAGGGATCAGTTGATCATAAAACCAAAAGATGTGGGAGCAAAGCAGACCATTCAACCCAACTGAGACTGTTCAACTATTCAAAGCTCATATATGTTTTAATAAGGTTGCCTTCATTCTCTTAAACTCCAATGTAATCATTCAACCTCTCAACCTAAAACAATCTCTCAAAACCAGAGATCACCTGAGTGAACCTTCTTTGAACTGCATCCAATGTCAGTATATCATTCCTCAGATAATGGGCTCAAAACCATTCACAGTATTCCAACTGTGGTCTGACTGCTGTCTTGTATATTTACATCTTGCAACACTACTTGTAAAAGTCTGGCGGTTCTCTTTCTGGTCTGTTGTTCCATTTACATTTCTTCTGTTCAAGCCTTCCTGAGACTCTTGCAGTAGCTGCTGTACCCTATGTGCAGCTCCTCTTTAAGAGGTGTGGATCGGCTTTGCATCATACCAGCGGCACATGTTATTGGAGGGAGCATCAGGAAGTGGAGAAGTCAGTGTTTCGGATATAACACTTCTTAAGGACTGCAGAGGACATGCTATTGGGCTCACTATTGAATATGAAGCTGTCAGCAGCACGTTTCACATTGGTCTGTTTGTGCACTACAATCAAGCTGACCAAAAGGCAGCATGAAGTTTGTGTTGTCCACCTGAGGTGGATCATGAACAGTGTAACTGTGTATTGCAATTTCTGCACCAAACATCAGGCCTCATCAAGTTACTCTGTCTAGTATGTGGATATGTTCAGTTAGTGAGTAGGACATTTCCATCATTTAGACCAGCATGAGACAGGAGCTGGGGCTGGAATATTGTTTTCATATGCAAGCATACAGAGTCATAGAGATGTACAGCATGGAAACAGACCCTTCGGTCCAACCCATCCATGCCGACCAGGTATCCCAACCCAAACTAGTCCCACCTGCCAGCACCCGGCCAAAGGGTGAAAAAGTTGCTCTGTGTGAAAACGTTGCCCCGTAGTTCTCTTTTATATCTTTCCCCTCTCACCCTATGCCCTCTAATTCTGGACTTTGTCTATTTAACCTATCCATGCCCCTCATAATTTTGTAAACCTCTATAAGGTCACCCCTCAGCCTCTGACACTCCAGGGAAAACAGTCCCAGCCTGTTCATCCTCTTCCCATAGCTCAAATCCTCTAACCCTGGTAATATCCTTGTAAATCTTTTCTGAACCCATTCAAGTTTCACAACATCTTTCCGGTAGGTAGGAGACCAGAATTGCATGCAATATTCCAGCAGTGGCCAAACCAATGTCCTGTACAGCCACAACATGACCTCCCAACTCCTGTACTCAAAACTCTGAACAATAAAAGAAAGCATACCAAATGCCTTCTTCACTATACTATCTACCTGCGACTCCACTTTCAAGGAGCTATGAACCTGCACTCCAAGGTCTCTTTGTTCAGCAACATTCCCTAGGACCTTACCATTAAGTGTATAAGTCCTGCTAAGTAGAAGTGCACATTGATTCAAAAATGATGATATGCATATTTCCTACAAAACATTGTTTTGTCCTGTTAAATATTGCCACATTATCTTTCATTTGTCACTTACCTTAAACTACCATACAAAATAAGTAACAAGTTTTACTCTCTTTCCACCTTCATTTCTTGAAGTGTTTTTGCATATAAGTTCATTCCTGTTGTTTATGATTATTGCTGCTTTGATTCTGTTTTTAATAGCTGCTTCATTAATCATTGTAGATTCTGAATATTTCCCATCCTTTTCAATAACAACTTACTTGCATGCAGGAAATCTCAATGTGTGATACTTTGAAATATTTTGGCAATGTACCAATCATTGTCTTTGCAGACGACAGGCATGCCTGAGGAATTACTTTTAACAGTGGTGAGAGTGGGTCTACCCACCACAGCAGAGCTGTATCTGCTTCCCCCATCAGAGAAACTGAAGAGGAAAAGAAGCATAACAGCTGACAAGGTATCAGATTTGAACCTTTACAGAAATGTTGGTAATCTAAAGATAACTCAGTTTGTAAAAGTAGCTGCAACTATAAAATTGATTAACATACCTAACGTTTGTTAACATAGCAAGATGTCTGAAAGCATTTCAAAAAGGTGGGAAGGAAGAGGTAAATGCTAAGGTAGATTTAAGAACAAGAAAAAAAAAATAACGCTAAATACTGTTGATGGTAGAGGACTCAGCAGGTGAGACAGCATCTATGGAGAGAGAAAATACAAGTTGTGACTTCAGGTATAATCCTTTGAAATGAAGAGAATGATGGGAGAGATGATTATAATTATAGTTGAAGCGTAAGGCTTTGTTAGTCTTTTAGAAGTGGAGAAACATGCAACATGATGGTAAGAGCTGAAGAAGGGCCTATGCCCGAAATGTCGATTCTCCTGCTCCTTGGATGCTGCCTGACCTGCTGCGCATTCCAAGCAACACATTTTTCAGCTCTGATCTCCAGCATCCTCACTTTCTCCAACATGATGGCAAAGTTTGGGAAGAAAATTCTAGAGTGCATGGCTATGATGGAGCAGAGGGAACGCATGGTGATTGTAATAAGGTCAGCCAGGTGGACCTGATAGAATATGAGTTCTCTGATTGGGGCTGTAAATCTGATCCAATAAGGGAGCCCTGGCTGATGGATGTAAACAGGGTGTCAGACACCCTGACACTGAGAGCTGGTTCTGAGGGAGTTGGAATAGTGTCAAGGACTTTCCACATGTAAATATAGGGTGACTCGGTGACAGGATGCCAGCCTCCGTGGAGTTATTTCAGAAAGGAAACATGTAATGCTGTAAAATTTGAAATGAAAGAGACTGCACTCTGGTTGTGGGGTTGCAGAATGTGACAGGATTAAGGATGGGGACTGGTGGAGAGGCAATGTACAGAGGAACCTCAATTATACGGCATTCGATTCACTGAATTTCAGATTATCCAGACAAGGTCGCAAGGACCTGATGCTTGACTAACAATGTTATCCAGCATTCGATTAACCAAGCAAAATACTGCCCGCATCTGTCCTTCGGATAATTGAGGTTCCTCTGTATATGTTTTTTTTAAAGTAGATGTTTGTATTTGCTGATAATTTTGATATTAATGCTCAGGTCTATGTGCATCTTGAGTCGTGATGTATTTGTAGGAATATGGGCTGCCCTCTGTTGTGCAAGGTTGAAGTTCCGATAATTGTCTGGACTATATTGTCAAGGTGTGCTGGAATTCCTTAATATGAACAATGTTAAAGTGCATGTATCACCCGACATTATACTGACCATCTCTAATTGCATTGATGTTTGATAATTGCTAATAACAGAATAACTTATCATTGACTTCTAATTCAATTTAATTTTACCTGTTGTGGTACCACCCAAGGGCAGGAGTCCTCAGTGTGAAGTCAAAAATCAATCTCCACAAAGACTGTGGAATAATCATTCACACTGTCGTGGACAAGTGCATCTACAACAGGTAGATTAGCAAGGACTTATTGAAGCAGGTTTATCCCTGTGTTGGCTCTCCACTAACTTTCTGAAAACCATCAAGACTCAGCCAGCTCAGTTAGTTACAAGCTCCTGCCATGATAAGACTTGGATCCAGTCTTCGGATTATTAGTCCAGTAACATGACCATCATTTTCATGTACTACCCGTGCTAAAAACTAGTACCATTCTGGGCATGCTTGATAGACCAACTCAACTATCTGTATTTTGCTATAGAAGGATGCTAGTTGTATTAAGATCAATAAAGAATAGATTTACTGAAGCCTTTTCAAGATTTGGTGGTGAATGGCTGCAATTTCAAATGGTAGAATTCAGAGGACAGTAGATGCAGCACAGACTCTGGATAAGCATGTCACTAGCTCAACCATTCCAGTACAGGTCCAATTCTAGCATCTACCCATCAAAGTGGAGACCTTTGAGTTATGTCATGGGCACAAAAAACATGACTAATCCAACCTTAAGAGCATGAGACACAGGAACAGAAGAAGGCCATTCGGCCCATTAGGTTGCCCTGCCTTTTAGTGAGATCATGGTTGATCTGATAATCATCAACTCCACTTTCCTGCTTTGCTCCCATAAGCTTTAATTCGCTTACTGAATAAAAATCTGTCTCTATCTGTTGAATATGGTCATCTCCTGATATGTATTCCTCCAGGATTGGAAACATGATTAGCTCATTCTGCAGATTTTATTTACTTAGTGTGAGCTCCTAATTAAATCAGGCACTTTCTGAGTTTGTGTGACCTAGATTAGATCAGGCACTTTTAAATGACTGTTTTTTGGAGGGCTGCAGCTGGGTGATATGTTTTATAGTGGTTATTATATTTGAAATGGCTATTTTACTTTTGAATACAAATTGCAAATTTATTTATTTCAAACAAATACCATGGATTACGAAGTGGAAAATACTTATATAACTATATAAGAAATAACTCAGAGACTCCTAACGGTGTTGACATAGCAGCGACAGTGAAGTGGACTCCTGGGCATCGACTGGTCCTGGAATGGGGATTCGTTGTGGCCTGGAGACCAGAATACCTTACAGAAACCCTGGAAAACTTAGGAGAACCTAGAGCTGTGCTTGCCCAGAAGAATTGTAAAGTTGAACATTATTTTTTATTTTTTAACCTTTATATTTTTCTGTCAATTGAACAGAAGATGAAGCTCTATTTATGTAAGTTCTTCTTATTCATTTTGCAATCCAAAATGGCACTGAAAGTGGTGATAAAACACATTCACTGTAGTTTCCCAAATACACGTGACAAAATCATTCATTCATTCATTCATTAACAAAGTGTGTATAGCACAGTGGAGCAATGATCAGTATTTCCAAACTAAAACAAAGAACTGTGGATGCTGAAGATCTGAAACAAAAACAGAAATTGCTGGAGAAATTTAGCAGGTCTGGGAGCATCTGTTCTCTCCAACAGATGCATAGATGTTGCCAGAGCTGCTGTGTTCCTCCAGCAATTTCTGTTTTCGAATCAGTATTTCCAAGATCAGCTTGATAAAATAATCCTAGACGTTCAGTTGGTACAGTCCCACATGATAACTCCAAGACTAACAGAAATTAAACTAATGCAAAAAGTACATTTCGATACTTTGAATCTGTGCTCTAACTAAACTGATCTCCATCTATCCATGATGTGAAACACTTACTAATTCCATCAGTTGCACAGCTTAGCTGCAGTATGTACCATCTACAAGTTACACAGCAATACTCACCAAGGTTTCTTCAACCCTCAGTGTCTAACAGAACAACAAATACAGCAGGTAGTTGGGAAGACCATTGTTTCCAAATTCCCCTGAAGGTCATACATCTTCATTTGGAAATCTTTTACCAGTCCTTTAGGTAGCAAGGTCTGTATGTTGAAACTCTCTCACTAACAATACTATGAGAGTATCTTCAAAGCACAATTCCAGCAGTTCATAAAGGCAACTCATCACCATCTTCTCTCAGTTAATCAAGGATGGTAGTAAATACTATCCGTGCCAGAAGCACTTGCATCCCAAGGATATATACATTGAAATAAAGTTTTTAACCACTTTTTGTTTTGTTCCCATTCCCTAAGTTAAAAGATCAGAAACATACCCCAGCTAATTCAGTGCAACCATAGATCCAACAGTCTCTGTTTTGCCTCCTTAAATTCCTCTGCCGTTTCAATTTCATTTCTGCCTGTAAGAACTTCCTTAAAGCTCCATGCTTTTATCATGTGTTTGGTTACACTCTCTTCATGTGAACCTCTTTGGCTCAATGTAAATTTTCTGCTGGATTGCAATTCTGCACTCAAAGTCACAATATAAATATCAATTGCAGTTGTTGCCAAATGATTTAGGAATAAATTATACTAATTTGTTCATCCATGTTGAAGAAACTTGCAGTATCTTTTAAATCATGAGGAACTGGAGGATTGAAGACATCCTGGAAAGGAAACTTTGGCTGGAAACTGGAGTTCCTATTAGAAAATGCCAATATCAAAATCAATCTGAAGCAAACAGATAATTTGGCAGGAGAATGGGGTTGAGAAACATATCAGCCATGATTGAATGCAGAGCAGTCTCAATTGGTCAAATGGCATAATTCTGCTCCTTTATCTTATGAATTAATGAGGAGGAATTCCTTCTCTCAGAGGGTTCTGAGTCTTTGGAACTCCTTTGCCACCGAGAGCTTTGAGAGTAGAGTCCTTGCATATATTTAATGCTGATAGATTCTTGATCAGTAGGTAAATCGAGGTTAATGTGGAAAGAGCACATAAGTGGATGTAAGGAATTTCAGATCAGCCACCATCCCATTGAATGGTTCGAGGGATCTACTCCTGTTCCTATTTTTTATGGCATTATATGCCAGTGAAACAAATTCTATCTTTACCTAGTAATTATATTTACTGTCACCATAAAGTAGTTCAATAATAACTACTCTCTCATTTGAGAGACTAGTAGCTGTGCATGTGATCTATAATGCATTACAGCATAGGGATTTGGTAACCTGAAATATTATGTCAGAATTAGCCAGAAGCACTTCATGTAACTGGTGATGAATAATTGGGGATGAAAGCACTTGGTTTGAGGTAGGAAGTAATAAGACATTTGATTCAGTCCAATGTTTTATAGGTTTTTGACAAATTCAACTCTATCTTCAATGAGCTTCAAATTGAGCTGTGTCATTCATTCTTTGTCTGTCCATGGTAATTACTATTAAATTATCTTAATAATACAAGTGGAAATCACAATAGATTTGCCTTATTGTTGAGAGTGGAGATGATTGACAAGGCTATTGAAGCTTGAGCACTGCTATAATGTATTCCACATTATAAACCAGCAGATTGTTCTGTACTTTTGCCTCCAGGGAATTGAATCCTTAATAGAAGCTCTGACAGAGAATCAGGTAAAAATTTCTCTGAAACCAGGGGTGGAAGTGACTGTTACACTGGCTGATTATCGAGCAGGTAAGGCCATGATTTTCATCCCAATGGCATAGGACTGAATAGTGTCAAAAATAAATTTTGTTATCATGTTCACATTAAAATTATACATCACTAAATATACCATTTACTGTATGTTTTTGTTCTCTGAAAGAAATATGGGGTCAGACATTCAACTGACACTTGGCATAAACTATTCTTAGGCTGCTGATCTCATCAGGCATCCGGGAGTTAGGGAGAAGTTTCCCTATTAACGTTTTATTTACATTGGGTGCCCACACCAGAACAGGCTTATCTAGGTTCCTTGACGTAACAGGTATCCTGGAGGAAGGGAGACCACAAAATTACACTGAAGGTGTGGCTGATGCCAACCAAAGGTTTTCAGTCAGTTATCCTTCATCCCTCTTTGCAAAGGAGATTGAAATAAACCTGGAACTCTCAAATGTATTTCCTTTCACCTGCTGATATGTTTATCATATGTAAGCATGGTGCCAGACTGTGACAAGTTCAGTCTAAGAAACCCTTCCCAGCTGTGCACATGAAGAGCTATTACAGATGTACTTATGTTCCCCTGCAAAGAAACTCAATCTGTGCGAGCACAGCAGTGAAGTTTGGGACAGTTGTAGTGATGACTGATTTGTGGGCTTTAAAACACATCTGATATTCTTCTTGGAGAATGTAGGACTGCAGATTCAGAGTCGGAAAGTGTGGTGCTGGAAAAGCACAGCAGGTCAGGTAGCATCCGAGGAGAGGAGAGTCGACATTTCGGACTGAAGCCCTTCATCAGAAATGTGGAGGTGGAAGGGATCTGAGCGATAAATACAGGGGTCGGGGGGGCGGGGTAAGTAGGTGGGAGGTAATTAGATTAGATACCCTAAGGTAGGTGGGAGGGTGGAACGGATAGGTGGGAAGGAAAATGGATAGGTAGGTCAGGTCAAGAGGATGGTACTAGGTTGGATCTGGGATGAGGTGGGGGGAGGGGAGATTTGGAAACTGGTGAAGTCCATGTTGATGCTGTGTGGTTGTAGCGTCCTGAGGTAGAAAATAAGATGTTCTTCTTCCAGTTGGTGGGTGGCTTTGATTTGGCGGTGAAAGAGGTCCAGGACTTGCATGTCCTTGGGCTTCTTTGGTGCGTCCCAGAAATGTTCCCTGAACTGCTTTACAAGTTGGTGTTCTGACTCCTTGATGTAGGAGCGGTTCAGGGAACATCTCTGGAATGCACACATCAAACAACCCCACCGCTCTGTGGTCAATCACTTTAACTTCCCCTCCCACACCCCAAGTCCTGGACCTCCTCGATCTTGTGATGTTTCACTTATGGGATTTGAGTGTCGCTGGCTAGGCAAGCATTTATTGCCCATTCTTAATTGCCCAGAAGACAGCTAAACATTAATCACATTGCTGTAGACCAGACCGGGTAAGAATGGCAGATTTCCTTCCCTCAAGGACATTAGTGAACTACATCAGATTTTCTTTGAAAACCGTCATCATTAGACTCTAAATTCCAGATTTTTATCGAATTCAAATTCCATTATCTGCGATGGCAGGACTCAAAAGTGGAACCCAAGAACATTACCTCGGGTCTCTGGATTAGTAATAGTGCCACGAGGATAACATCATCCTGTATTTGTTGCCTGTCCCTAGTTGCTCTTGAATTGAGGGCCTTGGTACAGCATGTCAGAAGATAGCTAAGAGTCGACCATGTTGTTGTCTCTGGAGTCATATGTAGACCAGATCAGATAAGGATGACAGGTTTCCTTCTCTATAGGATATTAGTGAATCAGATGGGTTTATAACAGTCAAGGGTTTCATGCTCACCATCACTGAGATTAATTTTATATTATTTATTAATTGAATTTAAATTCCACTGGCTGATATGGTAGGATTTGAACCTGTGACCCCAGAGCATTAGCCTGACATCTGTATTACTCAGTATTATTACCACTATGCCACCACCTCATTGATTGAAATCTAGATATCATTTGGGACTATGAAACAGATGCCAGACTTTGATTAAAATTCCATTGAGCCTTTTGAAAAATTTAATCCCTTTTGGATTAGTGAAAAATTCAGTTTATCGGTTAATGTCAGTAAGTGTTCTTATATGGAAAATGTAAATCGGTCTTTTTATTATGATCCTCCTTTTGCATGCAAAGATAACGTAATTACTTTGTCTTCGGAAAGAGATGTCTTTGATGATTGAAACACCTGTATTGTACTTTGATATATGGTGGGTAACTCCTTTCTGCTGTCCACTTCAGTATCGTGTGAACATTTCTCCTTCAGTTTCCCAGAAATCTATTGGAGGGAAAGGCGTGCTGATTGTCGTTATTATGTTTGTGATCTGCCTGCTCATCGTTGGAGTTTTCATTTTACACAAGTTCAAAAGGTACGTACTTTACTTGGAGGATCCAAGACCAAAGCTTGACTGAGAGTCTAAAATCTTAAACAAGTTAGAAGAAGCCTTTATTTCAGGTGGCCTGGTTGCTAAAAGCAGATAATTGGACTCATAATTTGGAAACTCAAGTCTTTGTTGTGTGGGTTTGTGTATTTTTTTTCTCTGTTGTGACCAGGCTGGACAGAGGCTGAGGAGAACAGCGATCTCATTATGCATTACTCAATATTGCCTTCTGGCTGGCAATTAAACAGCATGTTGACATTATCCAGTTTGCCAAGTTAGCGAGCATGCCTTCCTAAACAAGCAAGGTGCTGAGAATGAATGGATGAATGAAGGAAGTGGTGGTATAGACATTGCATTATCACGTGCCCAATTTTCAGGCAGTATCTATTTGTCTAATACGGTATGAGGCATTTAGACAATACATCCATACTGGTAGTGCACTGCATGTATAATGGGTCAAGGCAAGCCTGTCATGCGCATCCAGGGTGCCTGCCTAGCATTGTAATAAGCAGTCTACGTTGTTTGTAGAATACTTTTTGGTGAAATTGATATACCTCAGTGCTTGCAGGGCATATTTTGCCTCAGAATTGACCAAACATTGAATGATGAAGGTGACCAATCGGGAAAAAGTTGAGCCCATGTGTGGAAGTAAAGAATTTTGAAACAAATGGAGCCTTTAAACACAGGCTGCTTCTTCCCTGCATTTCAGTAGCTAGTGCAGGCATGAAGCAACCTGGATTGGAGGAGCATCGAGAAGGCTCGTGGCAAGGCTCATGAGGATGGGTTGGGGAGCATGTCTGTCAAGAAAAGGGTGTTGGGGGAAGTGCATCTACTTGTTAAGACCATTGGCTAGCTGTTTGCCAGGTGAGACTGATAAAAGTAAGTGTGCAGGATGAGGTGAATAGGAGGTAGGAAGGGGAGGCAGTGGCTGCAAAATGGAAGGATGAAAAGTCTTTGGCTGAAACCAGGAGATAGGAGGACCCAGTAGCTACAAAGGAGAGTAGGGCGGAGAATTGAGTGCAACTTGGTGTGAGGGAGGGAAAATGCCAAATGGAGCCTAGCTAGCTTTGAAGCCACAGGTAATTAAGTCCTTGCAAAGTAATGTGCTTTTTTATGAAGTGTGTCAGTTATGGGGGCAAAAAGGTTAATTGCTTGTGCCAAGTTTAAGGCAAATTACTGACATAGTTGGTAGATAGAATTTTTAACCACTGAGCCACCGTGGATAGTATGGTGGCTCAGCGGTTAGCACTGCTACCTCATAGCACCAGGGACCCGGGTTTGATTCCAGCCTCGGGTGACTGTCTGTGTGGAGTTTGCACATTCTCCCCATGTCTACGTGGGATTCCTCTGCATGCTCTGGTTTCCTCCCACAATCCAAAGATGTTCAGGCCAGGTGAATTGGCCGTGCTAAATTGCCCATAGTGTTAAGTGTATTAGTCAGGGGTAAATATAGGGTCAGGGAGGGGGTTACTCTTCGGAGGGTCGGTGTGGACTTGTTGGGCCAAATGGCCTGTTTCCATACTGAAAGGAATCTAATCTAATAAATGTTGAGGATACAGATGAATTATTTTCTGATTTTACTTCTGAGTCCAAACACAGCATAAGTCAACACAAATGCAGCTAATAATATTGTCATATGACTGCATCTCACCTAATGAAGGAGTTTGTGGGAATTGAAAAGAAGTCTCAAAAATCAAAAAAAAAGCCCTTGAAACAATTATGATTTTGATCTGTAATATGCCCCAGCTTTGAATCAATATTTCCTCAACTTAAACAGTAAATCATATTACTGACATTAGTAAAATCACCTGCAAAAGTGTTATTTAAAGAGATCACCAGTTCCATTCAGATTGGTTACAACCTTGCTGTGTTAAACAGCTGGTGAGCTTCTGGACCTTATTTTGCTTAGTTTTTTCATCAGATGACTATGCTTTGAGTTCTGGCAACAACCTTTAGCAGTTGTATGTTTTGCAGCAGTATTATTTCCCTTCTTTGGGTCTGTAGGAAGTAACAGCAGCAAAGAAATCTCTGGAGAATGAGAGAAAAAGAACATAGGATCAGCTAGTAGGAGATAGAGAAAGAGGATTGCCACATTTTCAGGGAACGTTTCCTCTGCGTCCCTTTGAAGTTCAAACTGGAGTCCAACACCAGGGCAAGCAGAGCACCACTCCCTACAAATATAAAATTAATTATAACCCTTTACCATTCAAAATGGTCCTTTTATGCGCCAAGTGATATTGCCAATCATTTCCAAATCATTGTTCAGAGCCGCATGAGAGGTTCATCAAATGTTGTTTTTTAACTACATCTCCTTCCCTGTGGATTATTTGAAGCAGCATCACGTGCACATTTTGCTGGTTATCCAATAGAATGGGATACTGTTTGTGAAGAAAGGCATCAGATAATGCAGAGGATAGTAGGAATCTCTTTCATGCAGCTAATGCCACAGCTTTCTTTGCAGGTGATGCCCATATCCTGCAAATAATTTAAGGAATATTTAGTGCATACCCATTATTTCTATTTTATAAATTCTATCTACCAACTATGTCAGTAATTGTTTGAGCTTTAATTTTCATATCTTCCATGTCAAATTTTATTGAATATCTTGTGGAAAGCCGATTAATAAATTACATCCCTACAGTTTCCTATACCTAATGCTTTCGTTACTTGCTCAAAAACATCAATAATGTTCACTAGATATCATTTATTCTTTACAAACCCATGCATTGACTTTTTTATATTCATTCATCCGATATGGGCATCTCTGTTAGGCCAGCATTTATTGCCATCCCTAATTTCCCCAGAAAGCAATTAAGAGTCAATCAGTGGATCTGGAGTCATTTGTAGGCCAAACCAGGTAAGGACGGCAGATTTCCTTCCCCGAAGAATATTTGTGAATCAGATAGGTAATTACAGCAATCAACAGTGGTTGCTAACCTTTTAATTCTCAGATCTTTATTGAACTCAAATTTCACCATTTCCCAAGATGGAATTCAAACTCATATTCTCAAGACCTACTAGCATGAGATTGTGGATTACTAGTCCAGTACATTACCATTATGTCACCACCTCCTCTCCCAATTTTTAATACTCAGTCACTCTATCTTTAATGACAAATTAAAATGACTTCCCATAACAGATGTTATACTAAAAGTCTACAAGTTCTGGTTCTTCTCTCACCTGTTACATTATTTCTGGGTTGATCAATGGCAGTGAGATTAGTTGTGAATCAACAGCAGGCAAGAGGTTTAGTTCTGATTGATAGAGGACAGTAGGATTACTAGGACATTAGGATTGCTCTAGCAATGATCTAAAAAATGCCATGTGGGACCGAGTGAATTTCTTTTCTGCTGTAATCTCTTTAGTTTCATCACTTGGTGTGATTGCGTGAGGGAGTGTGAGCCAGACAGAGTGGTGAGAGATTGTCCACTTTGGCTGGAAGAATGGAAAGCAGAATATTGTATTAAGGAGGTGGGACTGTGATATTTTAATATTCTGCAGGATTTGGGTGTCAGTATACATGGATCCCAAATTTAACACACAGATACTGAAAACAAGTAGATAAGCAAGTAGTATATTAAATTTTATTGCAAGGAGAGTTAGATTAGAAGAGTAAGGAAGTCTTGCTACTTTTGTATAGGACATGAGTAAGATTACACCTGAAATACTGTCAACAGTTATTTTCTTCATACTCGGGTAAGGATGTGCTTACTTTCAAGTGGGTGCAACAACAGTTCACTATGTCAACTATCAGTTGATTCCAGAGGTGACTAGATTGTTCTATGAGGGAAGATTAAGTAACTTGGGCTTATGTTCTCTTGAGTTTAAAAGAATAGAAATTGATGTAATTAAAGTATTATAAAATCTGTAAAGGTAGATGCTAGGAGGCTGTTTTGCTGGCTGGCATATGCAGAATTAGGAGTCACAGCATTAGAATAGGGGAGTTGGACATTTTAGATTGAGTTGAGGAGAAACCTCTTGGCTCAGAAGTTTGTGAATCTTCAGAATTACTTATCCCAGTAGACAATGGTTGCACATTCATTGAGCATTTTCAGGATTATATGCATATTATACAGAATGTAACATCTAATATATATAATATTGTAAAGCTTTGGAGAGTAAGGGAATCCAGGAATATTGAGATTGGGGGGGAAAGAGGAACTGATGTAAAGTTCACCAATGGCCTTATTGAATAGTGGAACAAGCTTGTGGCACCATCAGGTGTATTTCTGTTTCTTAAGTCTCAGTAAGTGCGGCAATCCAGGGTCAGTATATAGCATCCGAATGAGATTGTGTAACAGCAGTATGAGTTGGTGGACAATGTCAGAACTGTCTTCAGAGACTTTGTCATTGGGCTGTCCTACTATAGTGTTCATGGAGCTGATCACTCACTCCCTGGTTGCCCACAACATCTCATTGCCAAGCACAAGGATCTAACAGGAATTGGAACTGAACTCCACCATGTTTTGTTTCAATGTGCCCAGTGTGCTGACAGACATCCCAATTCACTTAGATGCCTTGGTGTATATTGATAAACTTTCTCCTGGAAACCAGGCTCTGAAGATCTACAATGAACTGCAGGTGTGATGTATGAGGTTTTCCTCCAGCAGATGTGCTCCTGTGCCCTATTTCCTGGCTCATGCCCAGTGGATTACTGTGTCATGATCTCTGTAGAAAACTTTCAAAATTTTATGAATGCAATTTTAACTTTGTCCAAATGTGTTGATTTTGATAGGCGAAAGTGAGGACTGCAGATGGTGCAGAGTCAGAGTCGAGAGTGTGGTGCTGGAAAAGCACAGCAGGTCAGGCAGCATCTAAGGAGCAGGAGAACGATGTTTTGGCCATAAGCCCTTCATTTGGAAGAGCTTATGGGAGAAATGTCGATTCTCTTTATTTTGAATGGGTCAACATCTGACCCCTCAGATGTTAGGGCCTTCTATTTGTTTTATCTATTTAAGTGCAAAAGATAGACATAGATTAACTTTTAATATCAAGAGAAGCAGTGAAAGGATAAGTGGATACTGATGATAAAATGCCGAGGATGATTTACAGAGGGAGAAAAGGTTAGATGTGAAGAAATCTGTGGGATATTCCAGATAGCATTGTCCTCTCATGAGCTGACTGCTCCCACAATGCTGAATACTTGATTTTCTGGTGAATAAGGATCTTAGTCTCCTCCATTAACCTACTCCTGATATATGTTGCCTGCTGACTTCTCTTGCAAGAAAGAAGAGAATGTAATTGTGATAGTTTTTGAGACATCATGAAATTGTGCATGTCAGGATTGTAGGATGTAGCTACTATATGGACAATCCCAGAAGATGAGCAAATGAGATAGTGAAGAAGCAAGTGTAGCAGGAGGAGAGGAAGGAGCTGTATGGAGTTGAGTAAAGCAAATAAGGGAAGGAAAGATTGTGAGATGTGGTGTAGGTCTGAGTAGAGGAAGGGCTCTTAATTGAGGCTATTAAACAACATTCCCGCCTCAGACTGTGTGGAGTTTGCACGTTCTCCCCGTGTCTGCGTGGGTTTCCTCCGGGTGCTCCGGTTTCCTCCCACAGTCCAAAGATGTGCAGGTCAGGTGAATTGGCCATGCTAAATTGCCCGTAGTGTTAGGTAAGGGGTAGATGTAGATGTAGATGTGGGGGTATGGGTGGGTTACGCTTCGGCAGGGCAGTGTGGACTTGTTGGGCCGAAGGGCCTGTTTCCACACTGTAAGTAATCTAAATCTAAATCTAAACATTGCACCCACTGCCTCAAATCAATGTTTACTGCTATCTCCTGTTGATAGCACAGAAATTGTCAAGAGGTTCTTCTGCCCCTTTGAAGAGCCAGTACCTTCTTCCACCTGCTTACCTCTTTAACAAAGGTCTCCAATGCTGCATCCATAAATGGCAGACGCTATTTACCTTACAAAGGCTGTCCTGCAGTCATTGGGCATCTCCCTTTTGATTTACCACACCCATTATGGGCCTTACTGGATGCTCATTGGATGCTGCCTGAACTGCTGTGCTCTTCCAGCACCACTAATCCAGTATTTGGTTTTCAGCATCTGCAGTCATTGTTTTTAACTTACTGGATTTATTGCCTATCCCTAATCCCCTTGAGAAGGCACTGGTAAGTCACATGAACTGCCGTAGTTCAAGTGGTGTAACTGCTCCATAGCCTCCCTTTGATGCCATCCCCAATCAAGAATACAGTCAGTACACATTACTGGTTGAACTAGCTGCATGCCTGCTTTACAATAATGAGGCTGGTAATCAAAATTGTTTCATCCCATTAACCATTTGAATGGATGTGTGAGGTTAGTGTAGCACTAATCTCATACCCCATGTTAATTTCTAAGTCTAAGTTCTATTGGAACTTGATGAGGAAAATGTTAAGTCAGAGACTTGCCAAATTTTGGCTGGTAATGAAATTTTTCATACAATATTTGAATTACATTTATTAAGAAGAAAAGTCATGTAGTCTCTGAAACAACTCAACAAACTATTCTTGGATAAGTATTTAAAGCCACTGGAGGGAACAAAGTGTATTCATCGCTGGAGTGAAATTACTTTGTCGCTTGCTGCTTTTTGAGTATAGTTTATTTTGACATAAACTTTACCTTTGGGATTATAAGGATAGACACATCATTTTATTGAACACAACTATAATGCATCACCATGCAGTGATTTAAGCAACAATTAAACCAGTTATTAGTGTGTAGCCCTGATTTATGAAAAGTCCATTTGGAATTTTCCACATTAAAGCTGAGTGTGAGCCATAAGTGCTTGTAATTCCCCAAGTGCATCCAGGCTTCCTATATTGAGCAGTAGCTATGTCTAATGGAGATTAAGTGTCACTTGGGTAATAGCTGTCTAAATGCAGTGGAACAAACAGATGAAAAAGGATATTCTGGATGAGGTGAACTATATATAAAAGTATTAACACCAAATACTAATGATTTGCACAGACAAAATGGCAGTGTTTTACCTCAGCAATGACATGTTCATTGATTTGTAATATCAGTTACAGATAGAGTTCAGATTGTTTTTGTTTTAGTAATTTATGGGATATTAGCACCACCAGCAGAGCTTTGTTATCCAGGATTTGGATTCAAATACAATGAAGGAGGCATCTGCGTTAGGTTGGCGTATGACTTGGACAGAATTTGCTTGGGGAGTTTACCATACATTTGCTGCTCTTGTTCCTCTAGGTAGAGGTTTGGGTAGTGTTGTTGAAGGATTCTTCATGAGTTGATTCAGTGCATGTTGTAAGTGGTACATGCAGTTACTATATTATATTGGCATTGGAGCAACTGAATGTGTACAGTGTGGGATGGTTGCCACTCAAGCAGCAAACACTGTTGACCTTGAGTATCTGAAACTACACTCATCCAGACAAGTAACCAAGTATTTGATTACACACATGACATGTGTCCTTGTAGGTGGGGAACAAATGTAGGGAATCTGGAGATGAGTTATTTGTCATACCACTTTGATCTATCCTCATACACACAGTATTTCTGCTCTGTCTTGCTGTTGTACATATGATATTTATTCAACTAGTCCAACTAGTTTCTGGTCAATGTGACCCAGGATCTTAATGATGGAGATTTAGCAATAGTAATACCATTGAATGTCATGGGTGATGTTTAGATTTTCTGTTTTTGGAGATAGTTATTGCCTTGCCCTTGTTTTACATGCATAGTACCTGCCCAAGCCCAAGTTGTTGCATGTGGCTTAAGATAGGAGGAAGGCTTCTGTCCTGAGGACTTCCTGGAGTGGTGCCCTGAGCTTCAGATGATTGACCTTCAACTGTCCCCCTTTGTGTTATGAATGACTGCAAACAATGTAATGTTTTCTTTCTGATTCTCTTTGACTTGAATTTGACAAGGGTTTTTGGTCAGGTCCTGCCATGATATCAAGAGCAGTGACGTTCACCTCAACCCAGGAATTCATCTGTATAAGTCTGTGTTTGAAGCAAGGCTGGAAGGAGACATGGAGCCTGGCAGAACTCAAAACCAAGTCTTAGTGAGTGGGTATTGCCCCTTAGCTGCAATGTTGAAGACTCTATGTCACTTTGCAGATGCTTGAGTAAATTGATAGGGTAATTATTGTCAGATTGGATTTCTCTTGCTCTTTATGAACAGGGCAGTTTTCTACTTTGCAATGTAAATGACAGTGTTGTAGCTGTGCTGGTAGAGTGTGTTTAATGGTTTGGTTAAGATCTTCAGTGCCAAAGCTGGAATGTTGGCACAGCACAAAGCCTTTGTTGTATTTGATGCACTCAGCTATTTCTATGTCACATTATGTGAAATAAATTGATTAAGACTGGTATTTATAATGATTGAGACATCCGGGAGAAGCAGAGAATCCAAATGACATTTCTGGCAGGCTTGGCCAAATTTCCAAACACATTCATTGGCATCAAAAAAATGATCAATGGATCATTTATTTTGCTGTGTGTGAGACTTGATGGGGCTTGACTGATCTACCTACATGATTACAGAAACTACACTTGAAAATTCACTTATTGATTGTGAAACTGTTTAGGACAATAGTAGCAGCTGCTTTAACATAACGAAACATTTCACAATGCTTCACAGGAGGAATATGAAGCAAGATAGCACAGAGAGCTATGAGGAGATATTAGGTCAAAGGCTTGGTCAAAAAGGCAGGTTGTATTGAAGGGATAAAACAAGATAGAGATGGGTGAGGACAGAATTTCAGACCTTGCTGGCCTAGGAAACTGAAGGCATGGCCACCAGTGATGGAACAATTATAATTGATGATGTGATCAGGCATGATGTGTATTCTTCTCTAATTTTACATGCATGTAGTACATATTCATAATATTCATTCTTTTGAAATGTAGACTCAATTGTGCTTAAAATCTGAAGCGACTACTGATTTTGGTAGTCTTTCAACACAATTTATTTGAAATCCAGTATAGATCAACTTTTCATGATCTTTTAAAATGTGGTTACTCATTTGTGGTGGATAAGACAACCTAAATAAAGTTACTTATTTTTATGCTGAATTAATTGCCAGCTGTACCATAAAACAGTATCAAATTACCATTTGTAAATATATAGTGGAATTTACTTTCAATGTAAAAAAGGTGCACATTCTCATAATTGCACTGGAATAGTGATGATTTTAGGTTCACGTTTATTTTGGATTTTAGATATGCTAATGTATTTGAATGGAGATTTAAGCAAACAGACTTCTGAAAACTAACATTATTTCAAGCACAATTGTCTGCTCATTCATCAACTGTGCAAAAGTGAAAACTATCCCCAGCTACTTAGTGTCAGTCAGTGTGTAATTCCTTTCTCCTTTCTGCCAACCTGCTGTACCTAGGATGCTCCAAAGATATGACAAGGCGACACAAACGGATATGGGTAAATGCTTAAAGCAGTCTTAAAACATAGTATTTTTTTTCCTTTGTTTATCTCCAGGGTGTTGAGATTTGCATGATTTCATGCAGTCTCATGCAAATCTTAAACTGCTGTCAATTTGTTCACTTTGAGATGGCGGGCTCGGAGCATTTTCCAGTTATTAGAAGAGTTCTGTCTTTAATGTTTATAATTTTGATCGGTAGCATTTCTGCATTCCCTTCAATTTTAAGTCCCTGATGATGATTGTTATGCTACCCTTTATTAGAGACGGTACACCTTCATTTTAAAAGGCCTGTTTTTATGAAATAGTCCTTTCCACATCTTTTATTTGCAGCAATGTTTCTGTTATGCCACATAAGAACATTTACTCTAGATGTGTAAAACTCTAATTCTATTCACAGAGTCATAGAGCACAGGTGAGACCCTTTGGCCCATTGATTCTATGCTAACTGACATGAATTCCACATTCCAGCGTTAAGCCCATAGCCTTGAATGTTACGACATTTCAAGTACTCTTCCAAGTACATTTTTGAAGTTTATGATGCTTCCTACCTCTATTACCTTCCCAGGCAGTGTATTCCAGACTCTAACCACCCTTTAGGTGAAAATATTTTTCCTGAAATCCTTTCACCTTAAAATTATATCCGTTGTGATTGACCCTTCAACTACTGAGCACAGCTCCTTCCTATCCAGCCCATCCATGCCTCTTATAATCTTATACTCCCCACCAGGTCTCCTCTCAGCCTTTTCGGCTCTGAGGCCATCCATCCTCTCTTGATAGCTAAAATACTCCATCCTAAGGAACATCCTGGTGAATCCTTTGCACCCCCTCGAGTGCAATCACATCCTTCCTATAATGCAGTGACCAGAATTGCACACAGTTCTCCAAAGTGCTCTAATCAAAGTTTTGCACAATTCCAACCTCCCTTCTCTTTTAATCTCTACTATAACTGATAAAGGCAAGTGTCCTGTGTGCTGCCTTACCCCCCCCACTCTATTAACCTGCCCTCCTGCCTTTAGGGATCTGTGGCTAAGTACCCCTAGATTCTTCTGTTCCTCTGAGCTTCCTAGTGCCCTACTGTTCATTGACGACTCCCTGGTCTTGTTACTTCTTCCAAAGTGCATCACTTCATACTTTTCAAAGAGAGATTCCATACACCACTGATCTTTTTTATCTATTTATTGATGCCAATATTATTGCCATTCCCTAATTGCCCAGAGAGCAGGTGAGAGTGAACCACATTGCTGTGGGTTTGGAGTCACATATAGGCTAGACAGAGTAAGGATGGAAGATTTCCTTCCAATAGGTTTGTCTGACGATTGGCAATGGTTTCATGGTCATAATTAGTCTCTTAAGCCCAGGTTTTTATTGAATTCAAATTCTACGATCTATCATGGTAGAATTTGACCCTGGGTCCCCAGAACATTACCTGGGTCTCTGGATTAATAGTCTAGTAATAATACCACTTGGTTATCACCTCCCCCCGACTATCTTTCTAAGGCCGCCGCCTTCAGTATTAATCACACTGTCGATCCTCATGTCATGGGCGGCACGGTGGCACAGTGGTTAGCACTGCTGCCTCACAGCACCAGAGACCCGGGTTCAATTCCCGCCTCGGGCGACTGTCTGTGTGGAGTTTGCATGTTCTCCCAGTGTCTGCGTGGGTTTCCTCCGGGTGCTCCGGTTTCCTCCCATAGTCCAAAGATGTGCAGGTCAGGTGAATTGGCCATGCTAAATTGCCCATAGTGTTAGGTAAGGGGTAAATGTAGGGGCATGGGTGGGTTGCGCTTCGGCGGGGCGGAGTGGACTTGTTGGGCCGAAGGGCCTGTTTCCACGCTGTAAGTAATCTAATCTAATCTAATCTAATCTGCAAACTTACTTCTTATCCCCACATTCATATCTATGGTGTTATATATATCACAAGCAGTGATATCTGTGATATATCACTGGGCATAGGTTTCCAGTCACACAACTTGTGCCACCACCCTCTGTCTCCTACAACTCAGCCAATTTTGGAGCCGTCTTCCCCAAGTTACCCTGGATCCCATTTGCTGTAACCTTCGATATCAACCTGCCATGTGTAATCTTGTCAAAGGCTTTGCTGAAATGTAGTTTATGAACAACATTAACAGCACTACCCTCATCTACACAGCTGATCACCTTGAAAAATTCCATCAAATTTGTTGGGCACGATCTCCCTCTGGCAAAGCCATGCTGATTACGCCTGATCAAATCTCGAAGTGGAGATTAATTCTCTACTTCAAAATTTTCTCCAGTAATTTCTGTACACTAACACAAGAGCCACTGGTCTGGAATTCCCTGGATCATCCCCACCACCCTTCTTGAAAGGTCAAACATTAGATGCCCTCCAGATCAGCGGCACATTCCTGTGGCCAGAGAGGAATTAAAAATTTGAGCAAAGGCTCCCATAATTTCCTGCCTCACCTCCTACGGCAGCCTGGATCTAACTCATCCAGACTTGGCTATATGTCCACTTCGAAGGCTGCTAAAACCTCCAATACCTCCTTATTCCCTATGTCTATCTGCTCAACAACCTCACAATCCCTCTCCCTAAAATCTGTACTTACATCCTTATTCTCCCAAATGAAGGCAGAAGTAAAACACTCATTTAACATTCCACTAATGTTCTCTGGCTTCACACACAGAATGCTCCCTTGGTGACAAATAGCCCTACTGTTTCCCTGGTTATTCTCTTCCCCTTAATATGCTGATAGAATATCTTGGGACTCTCCCTAATTTTCCACCAGTGTTTTCTCATGTCCCCTCTTTCCTCTCCTGATTGCTTTCTTAATTTCCCCTGCACTTTCTATACTCCATCAGGGCCTCTGATTTGTTCCCTTTGTTCCTGCTAAAAGCCTTTCTTTTCCTTTTTATCCAGTCCTGAATATTCCTAGATATCCAGGGTTCCCAGGGCTTGTTGCTCCTACATTCCACCCCAAGGAAAAATGTTAGGCCTAAACTCTCACCGTTTAGTTTTTGAAAGGGCTGTCACCCCTGACCACCGTGGATTTTCCCACTAGTATCCATTCCCAGTCTACTTTAGCCACATCCTGCCTTATTTTAATAAAATCTGTCTTCCTGCAATCCAAAACCGTTTTTTGAAGACTATCTCTTTTCCGTAACAAATTAAATTGTATGGTGATGTGGTCGCTAGCACCAAAATGCTCCCCTACTGCCACCTCAACCACCTGTCTGGCTTCATTCCTTAGATTTAGGTCCAGCACTGTGCAGTTCATTCTTTGCATGACTGAATATGCGTTTATCCATATACATGTCCTTAAACTTATTTTATAGTGTATTATATTATCATTTCTTTACCTCAACTGTTATTTTTCCCTATCTTTTACTCATTTGCTAACATGTGTTTACCAGTTTTGTCTGTTTCTGCTTAAGTTAAGCACAATTCTATGTTTATCTTACACCTTAACTCCCCATCTGGTTCTGTGCAGACTGTGCTTCCTGCTTCTTTTAGCTGAGAAAGTTTCCCACTGATCTACAAAATCAGCCCCCTTCTGTGTACATCATTTTGGCAATCTTTTGGATGTCATAAAACAGCTCTTTGACTTTCTGCCAAACTCGTGAATTTAAATAAGTTAAGTTCAAACTGCTCAGCAATTGAGTTGTTAATTGAGTGTCTGAGTTTTGCTGGACTCATGATCTTCCTATTAATAACGCTTACTTTATCAAAATCTTGCCCTGTCACAGATAAGCCACAAGGCCAGCCTTAGCTCAGTGATGGTGTTCTAGCGTTTGGGGTAGAGGGTTAAGAATCTCACTTCCAGAACCAAAGCACATTACTTATGTTGACAGTTCAGGCTGGCACTGCAGGAATACTGCCCTGTTGGAGGTGGCATCTTTCAGATCCTAGATCCTATCTGCCTTTTCAGGTGAAAGTAAAAGATCCCATGTGGCTCTTTGCTGTTTTATAGGATCATTATCAAACACAATTTGACACTGAGTAATTTGGGTCTTAGGATAGATATCAAAATCTCCTGGTCAAAAAACATAGGTTTTAAGTAGGAAAGAGAGAGAGAGAGTGATTTAGAGATAACATTCCAAAGCTTGGGGACTGATCTACTGAATGCAAGGTGGCCAGTGATAGAGTGATTAAAATCAGATTTGTGCAAGAAAGAACCAGAATTGGGAGACATTTAGGAGGGTTGTAAGATTAGAGTACATGACAAAGACGGCCAAGGAGGAATCTGAAATCACGTATCAGAAGTTTAAAATGAAGACGTCCCTGAGCTAGTAGCCAAATTGGTCAGTAAACAGAGATGTGATGGTTGAGGATGCAGGCTGTAGAATTTTGAATGAGCTTAAATTTATTTCGGGTGGAAGACCAAAGACTGACCTGGTCAATACTGGAACAGTCAAGTACAGAGCCAACAAAGGCTTGGAGGAAGATTTTAGCATCAGATGAACAAAAGCAGAGGTGATTTTATGGAGCAAAAAGTAAACAGTCCTGATGACAATGTGAAAATGATGCCAGAAGTTCAATTTGGCATCAAATGCAACACTGAGATTGCATACAGCTTGGTTCAGCTTCAGATTGTTGCTCAGTGAAGGAATGGAATTGATGGCTATGGAGCAGAGCTTGACGTGGGGATAATAAATAATGGGCTTAGTATTCCCAGTATTTAGCTGGAAGAAATTTCAGCTCATTTATGATTGTACATTGGGAAAGCACTGTGACAAATCAGAGACAATGTAGGATGGAGATGATAAGATGAAGTTAGGTGTGATCAGCCTACTGTGGACCCTACTGGTATACTTTCAGATGATACTGCTAAGAGACAACTTGTAGGTAAGGAAGAGGAAAAGGCAAACTATAACTCTTCCAGTTACCCCCCAGTTATAACACAAGATTGGCATGCAAACCATTCCAAATTACAATCTCACTAAAACTGGATAGGTAAGAATGTCCCACTCAGCTGCATATAGGAGTGAAATGTTGTGGCCCAGTGTGAAAGAGAGAAAAACTTTGAAGAAGGGCAAGGGCTAGACTCCTGGGCAAAGCTTATCCTCAATAAGTAGAAGTAAAAATATATATTATCAGATTATTATTGTTATACTCAAATTGAATGTTGTATTTCCTGCAATATTGCAGTGACTGAACTCCAGAAGTATTTCATTGACAGTGAAAATACTTTTGGATGGTCTGAGTTTGTGAAAGATGCCAAATAAATAGGAGTTTGTTTCTTTCCATTTCAGAATGGTTTTGTGTCTGTGTTTCAGTTTGCTGCTCACCCAGCACTGAATCTGCGCTCAACGATAGACCTGGGCTAATTTATACCCTCCTGGGTCTCTGCTGAAATTAGAACTTCCAGAGAGGCATACTCACACTACTTAATTCTACAGCATTGCAAGTGACACACTTTGACCTGAAAAGTTTGGAATAGAGCACGGTGCTTAAGTGCTAATTTATTTTTAAATGGAAATCTCTTACTGTATACTCAGTTCACATTATGCATTAGCTGTTATAAGACATAGGAGGCCTTTCAGTCTGTTTCAGAATTCAATAATATCTGAACTTGGAATGTCTATGATGGATAATGGATAGCAAGTTAATTAATTTTATATTTTAAAACTTCATTTAAAATTGGTTATTGCTCTTGGCTTTTTAAAGATTGATTAAAACTTACTTTGCAAGAGTGCAAAATTTGGAAAACTAAATAGTCAGACTAGTCCCTTGGTTGCAATATAAGGAATGGGCCTATTGATGATTCTAGTATTTGGCCTCAGTTGCAGCACTGCTCATAACGAAACAGATATGTCAATCTACCTCATTTCGTGTTCAGACTTAGACTGACAAATAGCATGTATTTGTGCCACATAAGTGCAATGCAATGTACAACAACACACAGACTAACTACCTCCCTTTGACTTAGAATGATCCCCCTTCACCAAATTCCCCACCATCAGCAATTTGGCGGTGAATAGTCATCACTTACTAGACCAATCACTCAACCACATAAACACTGTGGTTGCTCGAGGAGGACCGAGCCTCAGTATTTTGCAATGAGGCGCTCCTGGTCTCAAATCCCTGTTCACCATCTGCAAGCCTGAATTGAGGAGTATAAAGTTAATATTCAACATTCATCTCGATGAGCGCATCTGTTACAACACTCTAAAAGCTCAGTATCATACGGCATAGAGCAGTTCAATTGACTAGTGCCCCAGCAATGGATTCAATCTCTACCTTCAGCACCAGGGCACTGACTACAGCATGAATCATCTGCCCAATGCTCTGCAATACCTCACCAAGATTAATTTAATCAATACATTTCTCCATTGCAACCTCCACAGCTTGAGGGACAGGAGCAGTAATATTGTGCTGTCCTTTGCAAAGTCACATCCAAAGATTCTCTCCAATCACACCCCAATCTGATTTGTTGTTTCATCATTACTGGGTTCAATTCTTAGAAATATCTCCCTCGTGCCTTTGTGGGAGCACCATTACCATAAGGACTGTGGTAAGTAATTCAAGGAAATGACGTAATTGCACCTTGTAAAGGCAATTGGATTACATAAATAAAGTGGCTTAGCCAATGATTTGCACAACCCAAAGGTAAATTTTAAAAAAGCGTCTTGGAGAACTACCCTGTCCATCCTGGTTTAAAGCAAACATGCTCCTCTGACATAAGGCAAATAGATAAACAATATTAATTTGTTTTGATTCTACATTTTTCTACTGGTTTGAAGCCCCCAGGAATAAGGTAGACTTGCCTTTATTTTCCCAGTAATGGCAGTGCCTTTGCACCATTACTAGGATGATCAGCACTGGCCTGGGAAATGGGTAAGCATAATAGAAACAATCAGTCACTTGTGGAGAAGAAGTATAATTCTAAACTCTGTATGACTGACTACCAAAGCTGCATTTTGCAGGATTTTTCAACCATTTATTTTAATAGTAAGATTTAGAGGCAGCTCACCAGCAATTTCTCAAGGGCAGTTAGAGATGGGCAATAATCCCTATGTGCCATGAGCAATGCATCAAATTTGGGCACCCAATGGGTAAGGCTGGTTTTTTGATTACATTATAATTCTATTATTAAAACACACAATATTGCTATAGCGATAATGCACACCTGATGGTAGATATATTCTCCCTTTATGTCACAGGAAGATACCTGGGCGGAATGTTTATGCACAGATGCATAATGAAAAGGAACAGGAAATGACCAGCCCTGTCAATCACAGTGAAGACACGCAGCACATCATACAAGGGGAAGAGTATATTGATGATGATTTGGACTCTCAGACGCTAGGTAACGGAGGAGGTAGCCTTTTTTTTTAGTTTATCTCCTTTTTCTAAACAATGGTATTTTGAACTAAATTTGCCTGATTAAAAGTCATAGAATAATACAGAACAGAAAGCAGTCATTCAGTCTACCATACCTATGTTGTTAATTATTGGAATTATCCAGTCAGTCTCACTTGCCTTCCCTTGAGTTACACTCATCAGTAACTATATTCTATCCAAGCTGCCAATGCCTAGATTCTATTAATGACTGGTAGCATTCAAGGAGATGTCCAAACATGCATGTAGCTGTGTACATGTTTTCTCTTCTAGTATTTATCAGCCCTCTTTTGGAAATCTGTTGAAGCTCCTGTCTCTAATTACGCATGTTAATGCACTGAAGAAAATCTCTCATAACACTTACACCAAAACTCATCTCTGTTTTAAGGACCAAAACACCCCAGCTTCTCAAGTGTCTCCAAATAGCTGAAGTCACTTGTCCTTGTAATTCTGTTTTCTTACAACATCTCCAAGCTGTTAAAATCCTTCCCAAAGAGCAGTGAGATCTAATCACATCAATTTTCACATCCCTTTCAGATGACACGAAGATTGGTTGAGTAACAGAAAGCATAGGGACAGTCAAAGAATACAGGAGAATATAGATAGACTGGAGAGTTGGGCGGAGAAGTGGCAGGTGGAGTTCAATCCATGCAAATGTGAGCTGATGCATTTTGGGAAGTCTAATTCTAGAGCGAACTATACTGTAAATGGAAGAGTCTTGGGAAAAGTTGATGAGCAGAGATATCTCGTAGATCAAGTCCATTGTACCCTGAAGGTGGCTGCACAGGTGGATAGAGTGGTCAAGAAGGCATATGGTATGCTTGCCTTCATCAGACGGGGTATTGAGGATAAGAGCTGGCAGGTCATGTTAACATTGTACAAGACATTGGTTCGGCCAGATTTAGAATACTGTGTACAGTTCTGGTCGCCACATTACCAAAAGGATGTGGACGCTTTGGAGAGGGTGCAGAGAAGGTTTACAAGGATGTTGCCTTGTATGGAAGGTGCTAGCTATGAAGAGAGGTTGAGTAGGTTAGAATAGTTTTCATTAGAAAAAAGGAGATTGGGGGAGGACCTGATTGAGGTTTACAAAATCATGAAGGGTATAGACAGGATGGGTATAGATAAGCTTTTTCCCAGGGTAAGTGATTCAATAACAAGAGGTTATGCATTCAAGGTGAGGGATGAAAAATTTAAGGGGGATACACATGGAAAGTACTTGACACAGAGGGAGGTAGGTGTCTGGAATGCGCTGCCAGCAGAGGTGTTAGAGGCAGGCACGGTAGATTCATTTAAGATGTGTTTGGACAAAAGCATGAATAGGTGGGGAGCAGAGGGATACAGATGTTTAGGAATTGGGTGCTGGTTTAGATAGTGGATTTGGATTGGCTCAGACTTAGAGGGCTGAAGCAAGGGATGACAAGGCAATTAGCAAAATCTATAAGAAGGGAATATGAATAGAAACTTGCATGGGATGTTAAAATCAACACCAAAGGTTTTCTATTGAGAGAAAAAAGGGTGGTCTGGAGCAATATGGTCTCCTTGAAAAACTGAAGAGATGGGTTTTTTGGGTGTTTAGCTCAGATAGCTGGATGGCTGGTTTGCAATGACAGTAATTCCAACATTGTGGATTCCATTCCCACACCAGCTGAGGTTAGTTTGCAGGATTGTGCTTCTTAGCTTCACCCCTCTCATGGGGCATGGTGACCTTGAGGTTAAACCACCACCAGGTGTCTCTCTCACTCTCTCTCTAATGAGAGAACAACCCTATAGTCTGGTAGGACTATGGTGACTTTACCTTTACCTTTTTTACTAGAGTTTATAATTAAAGATAGGGTAATTGAACATTAATTTAAAAGGCAAATGTACTGGCCAGGAAGTTGTCCATGAATGTTGATTTATATGTATAATCCAGAAGGCTTTTGTGAAATCCTTGGTAAACCATTATTGGCTAAAGATGAATTTCATGGAATTGAAAGCAAATTATTAACTTGATTTAGAAAATTGCTGAGTGGCAGGAGACTCTGCTATTGGCAGTGTCAAAATGCTCTGGGTTGGGGCTTCAACTATTGACTATTTCCTGGTGGTTTAGATGATAGAATGCAAAGCCACTTTGTTACAATCCCCATGAAGACTGAATTTTTAAAGGACAGGAGCCCCATGTCAACAACAGAAAAGAAAGGTGTTGGACAAGATTTCACTTTCTAAAGTGTTTATTGTAATAAGCTGAAAATGTGTTGCTGGAAAAGCGCAGCAGGTCAGGCAGCATCCAAGGAGCAGGAGAATCGACGTTTCGGGCATAAGCCCTTCCTCAGGAATGAGGAAAGTGTATCCAGCAGGCTAAGATAAAAGGTAGGGAGGAGGGACCTGGGGGAGGGGCGTTGGAAATGCGATAGGTGGAAGGAGGTTAAGTGAGGGTGATAGGCCGGAGTGGGGTGGGGGCGGAGAGGTCAGGAAGAAGAAGGCGGTGCTGAGTTTGAGAGATTTGACTGAGACAAGGTGGGGGGAGGGGAAATGAGGAAACTGGAGAAATCTGAGTTCATCCCTTGTGGTTGGAGGGTTCCGAGGCAGAAGATGAGGCGCTCTTCCTCCAACCGTCGTGTTGCTGTGGTCTGGCGATGGAGGAGTCTGTTTGAGAATGTGGCTAAAGAGCTTCAGGGCAGAGGAGATGACCTGGGGTGTGCAGTGAGAGAGGGACTCACTGAAATCCTTGTCGAGGGAGGAAGAGAGCTTCTTTAAGGAAGGAATCCTTGTAAGAGGATTCGCAGTAGGTTAAAATCTTTGAGGAGAAAGTGAGGACTGCAGATGCTGGAGATCAGAGCTGAAAATAATCAACATAATCCAAACACTACCAGGTGAAGGATATTTCAAATTAAAAAGGTCATTTTCACCAAACTGTTGACACAACAAAAATGCACCTCACATAGTTACACTTGCATTAAATTTGAAATAAAACTAAATTTACAAATATAGTTTACACTTCCTGCACAAATTTGGGTGACGTGCAATCTCATTCTTTTCCATTTAACTCCTGTAGTGTGGGATTTCTCACTTCCAATCCAAACATTTTGGCTTTTGAATCGTACTTGTCAGTAACTGTATTCCTACCTAAGTCCTGGACGTGGTGTTTTGATCATTTTTGAGACTGCAAAGTGAAAGAGCTATGCCACAACACAATGTTTTTAAACAAAAACAAGCCTTATTATATACAAAGAAAAGTCAGACAAAGCAGAAACTATTAACACTAAAGCTTAGAAGTACGTTTTCTGGTATGTTAGAAGAATCTTAATGTTCATTCACTATTCCTCATCTCCTTAGTGTTCCAGTTGTTCTTTAATGTATTAAAAAAATTATGGTGGTACTTCCAGTAGCTACTGGCTAAGTGATCTCCCAAATTCTCTTCAAAATCTCTTGACTGTGACATTCTCAGCTCAAACCTTTTCACTGTGTGCATTACTGTAGATTTCTTCCTTTAGTTTGCAATTTAGAAAACCTTCAAGCTTCTTCTCTCAAATTCCAAGTGAGCTAGAACTCCCATCCAGATTTTGTTATTGAATGATGAAGTTAGCATGTTCTCTGCTTAAGGCGCTGGACTAACATTTGCCTCCTTTTGTCTCTTGAGTCAATGAGCTGCAGCTTATACAAGACAAAAACTGCAACTGCCTTCTGTGAGAAAGCAAGCAGATTAAACAAAGGAACCCTCTAATCTCCATTGCCCATCTCAATCAGAATGTGGCATGCTTTGGAATGGTTCAGACAGTAATGTAATTTAATTATTTTTGCCTTCAACACAACACTTTGATTCTGTAATCCATGTGAATATTTTTTATTAATGGATATGACTCCCCTCTCCAAACCTGCTGGGTCCTATGAAGGAACTGCCGTGTTTATAGACTGATCCCAGCTGCTTTTCAGCATGTCCTACATGAACAATTTAATTTTTTTAGTTCAGTAAGTAATATGCATGCTATATTGTATGGATAGATACTTGTAATAATGGTGACCACTGACAAGATACATGGCTATGAATGTTTTTCATTCAGGCCATGATAATCTCTTCACGTCTTCTACTGGGGTCTGCCACCACTTTAGTGGGAATAATGAGTATTTCTCAATCTTCGATCACTCACTATTTTTTGTCCTATCCAAATGCATACTCTGTGCAATAATACAGTTCCTATTCTATTTTAAGAGCCTTGCTTGTTTTCTCTTTGCAGTAATTGTCAGTATTCTGAATTGCAATGCAAAACAAAACAGGCTGACAATACAACTGCATTGTAATTAGCTTTCTACTTTCGTTGCTTTGTTGTTCAGCTCCATTGCAATCCAGCGTCACATGGATATTTCTTGGAGCCTAAAGATGTCATTATCAGGAATCCAATTAACCATTTTTCAGAATACTTCCTAGCCCACTTTGTTCTGAAAGCCACAAAAACAAAATAGATGCTACCCGAAAGCACATGGGTCACCACATCATATCCAAGTTTTCTGATCATTCAAAGATAGGTGGAATTATGCAAAAATATTCTGGAGGTGTAAAATTACAGAGATGTTAATCAATTAAGTGAGTGCAAAATTGTAGCTAATAGATTTCAAATAGTCAAATGTCAGTTAATTCAACTTGGATCTAAAAGTAACTGAACGAACAACAGAAAATCAAAGAGATTTGGTGCTTGTACTTTAATTTAAAAGGCAAATGGAATGTCGGCCTAAAAATCTGGAAGACTAGAACATAAAGAGATAGAAGTTATGCTAGACAAGGTCGTGGTTACACTACACCTTGAGCACTGTGCATGTTAGAAAGGTTATATTGATCTTGGAGGAAGTGGAATGTAGATTTATGAAAATTATACCGAGAATCCAAGGGTAGCTTTGTAAGGAGAAACCGCACAAACTGTGGTTCTGTTTTCTGGAATTCAGTAAGTTAAAGGGGTGATATCATTTTAGTTTACAAGGTATTAAGAGGAACAAAGAAGGCAGTTCGAGAAAAATTATTTTGACTGGTTGTGAGACCTGAATGAGAGAGGCATAGTCTAAAACAAAAGGATTAGGTTTTTCAGGAGTGAAATTATGAATACATCACATAAAGCTCGATAGAGATTTGGACGTGTGTCCTGCAATCATAAATCAATGCAAGATCAGTTGTTAAATTTAAATCTGAGATTGATAGACAATGACATTAAGAAATATGGGTGTAGACAAGAAAATGGAATTAAGTTGCAAATCAGCCAGGATCATCTAGAACAGCTTTAGGGGTTAAAAGGTCAATTCCTCCTGTTCCTATATTTCCCAGGAGCTTTTGAAAATGGTAATATAACTAAGACGACAAATACACTTGTCCTGTTTTAAGGCTGTTATTGTCATGAAGGCAAGTTTAGCAAGGCAAAGTTTGGCCCCACTATAATTGAACAGTTAGGAGAAGGTAGTTCCAATATTATAAGTTTTATATCACATTCTCTTCTGCACAGAGTAATTTGTTTAAACTTAGAGTAGCTGACAATTACTCATTGAATATATTGCTATTTTAATTCATACCGTTTGTGTACATTCTCATAATGCACATTGTTAACTCTGAATGAAATATAGGCCCAAATCTTTTGGTCTCTGAATTTTGAGAGACCGGATGTACAACCTGAGGTTTTGCATTGAGACCCCACGGTGGCCCTAGTGGACTGACTCTATTGGAAACACCTGGGTCATTTGAACTCCTTTGCTAATTATTTTAAATTGTTCCAAATTGCAGCAAGAGGATCTCTGAATATTTCAAAAATGTAATGAATTGGGAACATTTTACTGTCAAATGCTATATTTGTAAACCTAATTGTAATATGAATTTAAATACACCTCACTTACAATTAAAGTTTCTCACTAACATGAGTTTTTAATTAGGTAGTTTTGCAGTGTGCAAAACGTTTGCACAATTTTTTTTCAATTTGCAATTGCATGATAAATTAGATGAAGAAGGAATTCTGTGATGTGGTTCTCTTGGCAATATCATGAAATTACAAAAGTCATTACAATTTTCATATTGCATAGAGAGGATGCAGTATGAAGCATTTCTTTTGTACAAAATTGACAAGCTTTGGCATTGTAAAAGCCATGACCATGAATCTACTTAAGAGTTATATGCCAAATTCAGAAACAGACTGATCTGAGCAGGCATATTACACGTTTCTCATAAGCTTATCTGAATTGATGGCAGCTTGACTAGTAGTCCTTTTAAAAGAGTACTGTAAGCCATTGAAGAATTAGTAACTTTTTTTTCACTGTTCCTACTATGGAGCCAAGTATATTAGAAATAATTTTCTTGGCTCCACCTCATTATGTCAGTCTACTCCAACATGCAACTGCCCCCTCCTATCCCAGAGCCCCCATTTCCCTTCCTCCCCAGAATATAGCTATGGCTTGTGGCAATCTACATTCCTCAGGCACATGTTTGTATATGTACAACACATTTAGTGCAAACCAATTTGTCAGTTAGTTACTTGTTTGATATCAGAGTATGGACACTGGGGATTTGTGAACATCAAGATACAGAAATGTCCAAAAGTAATTTTTTTTTGTCTTTTATTACTTGGAACAGGTGGCCACTCTTCTGTTGTTCTCAGCATAAACTCCCGGGAAACGCACAATTATTTGAGTAGCTGATGTTTGCTCCGGATGAAGTGTTAAGACTCACCACCATTTTGTTTTGTTGTTCCTGGGGCTGGGAGTAGGTGAAGCAGTGAAGTAAACTGCATTGTGGTGATGGGACTGTGGGTAATCTCACCTTCAGTAGTTACTAAATCTTCAATCAAGCATCAGAAAGTTTTGAAGAACCCTTACATAGAGAGTGATATCACGGAATGGAACCCTGAAATGATCACTGCCATTCCAAACACTGCATCTTTCTATGAATGAGCACTGATGGGCTGGGGAGCTATCTGCCTTGATATGTTGTTACATGAATTCCTCTCTCTTTCCCTTCTTGCAAGCTGTTTGAAAAAAAGAAAGGTACATCGCAGGTTTGTCACTTCTCAATTGGACGTACCTTTTATTTCGATTCCACTGAATGAATTTTTTTTAACATTTGAAATATGTTCTATCCTAATGTGCTTTTAAAAGGGTAAATAAGTTGTTAATTCTTCCTTTGCGTATAAAACAATATTGTTTGTTCAAACATAAAGGTATAAACTTTTGTCTTTACCGCATAAAACCTATAGAACCCAGCATTCAAGGATATGAAATGCCAGCAGTTCTGTAATTGGGAAAAAGTGATTCATTCACCAGCTGATCAGTCCCCATTGTATCGAAAACAAACATTTACCATAGTTTTCTAGCCCATTCTCATGGCATTCCTATTCTGTTATGATTTAACATGAATCTTTTTTCTAATTCTCCAATTAACTTGCTTTTCCTGAACTTTTCTTTCTCTAAGATAGATATTATGGAAAACTTGAATGTTTCCATGTGCTGTGTCTCTATTGCTGGTGAGGTACCACTTGACTTATATTCATCTATTTTAGTTGACTGTCCAATTGAAAAGAGTAATGGCTATAAGTGAATTGGCTATAATAATCTCGGAGTTATCAAGCAGCACTTTATCAGCAATAACCTGCTCAGTCTCCAGGGCTATTTAGTTCCTGATCTGAATGCAGCTTTGGTTCACACAGTGATCAGGTGAAGATCACTGCCCCGATATCAAAGTAACATTTGACCAAGTGGGGCCTCAAAGAGCCCTGGTAAATTTGAATTCGTTGGAAGTTCTCCACCATTTGGAGTCATACTTGGCACATAGGAAGATAGTTGTGGTTGTTGGAGGTCAGTCATCTCAGCTCTCAGACATCTCTGCAGGAGTTCCTCAGGATAGTGTCCTAGGTATAACTATCTTTAGCTGCTTCATCAATGACCTTCCCTCCATCGTAAGGTCAGAAGTGGGGATGTTCACTGATGAGCACTCGGTTCAGTACTATGCACAGCTCTTTAAATACTGAGATCGACAGTGCCTGCTTGCAGCAAGACCTGGACAAATTTCAGGCTTGAAAAACAGTTGCACCACATAGGTGCCAGACACTGACTGTCCCCACCAAGAGATAATTGAAAAATCTCTTGCTGTTCAACAACATTAGTGGCACTGATTCCACACTATCAACATCTTGGGATTGCCAAAACTGGAACAGCCATACAAGAACTGTAGGCAGAAGAGCCGGAGAGAGGCTAGAAATTCTGCCCAAAACCTGTCCAACATTCATGAGGCACAGGTCAGGAATGTGTTGCCTTGATGAGCCACAAGAAACTTCACTAAGGTTGACACCACCCAGGAAAAACAGTCTATTTGATGGTCATCCCATCACCCATCTGTGACATTGACTTCTTTCACCTCCAGTACACAGTGGTAGCACAGTGTGCTGTCTACAAAATACATTCCAGTAACTTGTAAGGCTCTTTTGACAGCACCACAACCATTAATATCTATAAGGGCACCACCTAAAAGTTTCCCTGCAAACCACACACCATCTGAACTTGAAAATGTATTGGCATCACTTGACTGTCCCGTGGTCAGAAAATCTGGAACTACCTTGCTAACGTGTGTGTGTGTGTGTGTGTGTGTGTGTGTGTGTGTGTGTGTGTGTGTGTGTGTGTGTGTGTGTGTGTTTGTGTGTGTGTGTGTGTGTGGTGGACTGCATCAGGCAGCTCATGAACATCTTTGCCTAGACGGTCAGGGATGGACAACCAATGCTGACCTTACCATTGGTACGCACACTTCAGGAATAAAAAAAAGGCAACAGCTTATTATGTTAAGTTGGAGCCACTTGTTAAGTGAAAGCTTGTTTGCTTGTGCTTTATCTCCAAATGAAATTAATGAGTTCAGTTACACCAGACAGTAGTCCTCAGCTGGAGTGTTATGTTGGATTCTAGGTGTCACACAGAAGACAGTTGAGTCCCTGGAGTGGGTGCAGAGGAGATTTACCATAATGGTACCAAGGATGAGCAACTTCAGTTAAGTGAAGACATTGCAAAAGCTATGATTCTTCAGCTTAGAGCAGAGAAGTTTGTGAGAAGGTTTAATAGAGGAATAATACCACAGAGTAACAAAATGACCTGCTGTACATGATTTCAGTTTCCAAATGAATCAATCATTGTTCAGTGCGTCCTTTCAAGATCTTAGTGGTGTCGCTTCTTTCAATCTATCCCGGTTATTTACAGCTGAGCAAACGAATGGAAAATTTACAAATGTCTGAAAGTAAAAGAGTGCATCTGAAAAGAGGACGAATTAATATGTTGGATGGCAGTATTGTTTGAAGTATATAAAATACTGAAAGGATTGAATAGTGTAAGTGTAGAGAAGTTTCCTCTCATGGAGGTCATCTAGTACAATCTTTCGATCAGAGGTAGACCATTTAGAAGCAAACTTCGGGCACACTTTTTCAGTTGTATTGGGAATCTGGAATTCTCTCCTGTAAAACAGAATTTTCAGAATCGCGTTTTGTTAGTTATAGGTGTAAAGTGATCTAGATCAAAGGCATGGCACTAGATTGAGACACACATCAACTGTGGTCTTTTTTTAAAATATATTTTTTATTGAAAAAGTAAGGGAAAAAATGCTTTTGAATATTGCAACAAATACAAAACCAAACAGTTCAAACGAATGTAAAAGAACACTAATTATATAGATAACCGATAACTAACCTTAAAAGAAGGAAATCATGTCAGTAATAATAATAATGATAACCTGTACCAGCTCAACGAAGCAAAGCATAAGGATTCTGGGTAATCCAAGATGGAGGACTGGAAAAAATTCTGGCTGTAAGAGCTGCTCCCTTTTTTGAGGTATTTTAGGTGATGGAGGTGATTTCCTTGAATTCCAGGAGCAGCAATTATTGTTTTATATGCTGTTGCATTGTTTTGGAACTTTGGAAAAAAAAATTCAAAACAACAGCAGTTTAAAAGGGAGAAGAGGAGACAGAGGAAGCACATGGTGAGGACAGTGCAGGAGAGAGAGAGAGAGAAAAAGAAAAAGAAAAAGAAAAAAAAATGAACCTGCAGTTACCGCCTTTGCTGTTTGAATTCGTGTATCGCTGGACATCAGAGTGCATCTGTGAAAATTAACAAACAGTGAAATTCACAACTAATCTTTGGAGGAACTGTTGGACGGCGTTCACAACACAGAATCAGATAAGTTAATTGTTGTTTGAAGTCTGTCCAAGAGAAAGGCTGCAGTAGTGAGTATAGTGGATTCTTTCTTGATTATATGTTCTTGGAGATAAGTCTCTTGATTAAACTTATAAGCCATAGCTATTAATTTAACGTGGGGCAGTGTTTGTAGAGGAATAAGACGGTGTTATTTTCTGGGACTGTAGATTGTGAAGGAGCAAAAATGGCCTTTGCAGTTATATGTACTTCTTGTCCGATGTGGGAGTTTAAAGAGAAATTAAGGGTTACTGCGGATTATAACTGCCTTAAATGCTGTTGGATGCGAATCTTATCAGATCGAGTGGATCGGTTGGAGAGACAGATAGAAGCGATGAGGAATTTGCAACAGCAACAGTTTGTGATAGATGGCAGTTATAGGAAGGGGGGAAAAGTCTCAGATACAGTCATATAGATGGATTAACTCCAGGAAGGGTGAGAGAGGTCGGCACCTAGTGCAGGAGTCTTTTGTGGATATACCCATTTCAAACAGGTATGCTGTTTTGGAAAATGTAGGGGGTGATGGATTCTCAGGGGAACGTAGCATGACAGCCAAGTTTCTGGTATTGAGACTAGCTCTAATGCAACTAGGGATACGTTGGCTTCCAAGAGATCAATTATGTTAGGGGATTCTGTAGTCAGAGGTACAGACGGACGTTTCTGTGGCCAGCAGAGAAAAAGTAGAATTGTGTGTTGTTTCCCTGGTGCCAGGATCAAGGATGTCTCAGGGAGGGTGCAGAATGTTCTCACGGGGAGACAGGCCAGCAGGAGGTCATTGTCCACATTGGAACCAACGACATTTGAAGGGAAAAGGTTGTGACTCTGAATGGAGATTACAGAGAATTAGGCAGAAATTTAAAAAGGAGGTCCTCAAGGGTAGTAATATCTGGATTACTCCCAGTGCTACAAGCTAGTGAGGGCAGGAATAGGAGAATAGAGCAGATGAATGCATGGCTGAGGAGCTGGTGTATGGGAGAAGGATTCACATTTTTGGATCATTGGAATCTCTTTTGGGGTAGAAGTGACCTGAACAAGAAGGATGGATTGCACCTGAATTGGAAGGGGACTAATATACTGGCAGGGAGATTTGCTAGAACTGCTTGGGAGGATTTAAACTAGTAAGGTGGGGGGAGTGGGACCCAGGGAGATTGTGAGGAAAGAGATCGATCTGAGATGGGTACAGCTGAGAACAGAAGTGAGTCAAACAATCAGGGCAGGCAGGGACAAGGTAGGACTAATAAATTAAACTGCATTTGTTTCAATGCAAGGGGCCTAATAGGGAAGGCAGATGAACTCAGGGCATTGCTGGGAACATGGGATTGGGATATCATAGCAATTACGGAAACATGGCTCAGGGATAGGCAGGACTGGCAGCTTAATGTTCCAGGATACAAATGCTACAGGAAGGATAGCAAGGGAGGCAAGAGAGGAGGGGAAGTGGAATTTTGATAAGGGATAGCATTACAACTGTGCTGAGGGAGGATATTCCCAGAAATACATCCAGGGAAGTCATTTGGGTGAAAATGAGAAATAATAAAGGGATGATCACCTTATTGGGATTGTATTATAGACCCCCTAATAGTCAGAGTGAAATTGAGAAACAAACTTGTAAGGTGATCTCAGCTATCTGTAAGAATAATAGGGTAGTTATGGTAGGGGATTTTAACTTTCCAAACATCGATTGGGACTGCCATAGTGTTAAAGGTTTAGATGGAGAGGAATTTCTTAAGTGAGTACAAGACAATTTTCTGAGTCAGTATGTGGATGTACCTACTAGAGAAGGTGCAAAACCTGACCTACTCTTGGGAAATAAGGCAGGGCAGGTGACTGAGGTGTCAGTGCGGGAGCACTTTGGGGCCAGCGACCATAATTCTATTTGTTTTAAAATAGTGATGGAAAAGGTTAGACCAGATCTAAAATTTGAAGTTCTGAATTGGAGAAAGGCCAATTTTGACGGTATTAGGCAAGAACTTTTGAAATCTGATTGGAGGCAGATGTTCGCAGGTAAAGGGATGGCTGTAAATTGGGAAGCCTTCAGAAATGTGATAACAAGAATCCAGAGAACGTATATTCCTGTCAGGGTGAAAGGGAAGGCTGGTAGGTATAGGGAATGCTGGATGACTAAAGAAATTGAGGGTTTGGTTAAGAAAAAGAAGGAAGCACATGTCAGGTATAGAGAGGATAGATCGAGTGAATGCTTAGAGTATAAAGAAAGTAGGTGTATACTTAAGAGGGAAATCAGGAGGGCAAAACGGGGACATGAGATAGCTTTGGCAAATAGAATTAAGGAGAATCCAAAGGGTTTTTACAAATATATTAAGGACAAAAGGGTAACCAGGGAGAGAATAGGGCCCCTCAAAGATCAGCAAGGTGGCCTTTGTGTGGAGCCACAGAAAATGGGGTAGATACTAAATGAATATTTTGCATCAGTATGTACTGTGGAAAAGGATATGAAAGATATAGACTGTAGGGAAATAGATGGTGACATCTTGCAAAATGTCCTGATTCGAGAGGAGGAAGTGCTAGATGTCTTGAAACGGTTAAAAGTGGATAAATCCCCAGGATCTGATCAGGTGTACCCGAGAACTCTGTGGGAAGCTAGAGAAGTGATTGCTGGGCCTCTTTCTGAGACATTTGTATCATCGATAGTCACAGGTAAGGTGCCGGAAGACTGGAGGTTGGCAAACGTGGTGCCACTGTTTAAGAAGGGTGGTAAGGACAAGCCAGGGAACTAAAGACTGGTGAGCCTGACCTCGGTGCTGGGCAAGTTGTTGGAGGGAATCCTGAGGGATAGGATGTACATGTATTTGGAAATGCAAGGACTAATTAGGGGATAGTCAACATGGCTTTGTGCGTGGGAAATCATGTCCCACAAACTTGATAGAGTTTTTTTAAAAAGTAACAAAGAAGATTGATGAGGGCAGAGCAGTAGATGTGATCTATATGGACTTCAGTAAGTCACTCGACAAGGTTCCCCATGGGAGACTGATTAGCAAGGTTAGATCTCACGGAATACAGGGAGAACTCACCATTTGGATACAGAACTGGCTCAAAGGTAGACAGAGGATGGTGGTAGAGGGTTGTTTTTCAGACTGGAGGCCTGTGACCAATGGAATGTCACAAGGATTAGTACTGGGCCCTCTATTTTTTGTCATTTACATAAATGATTTGGATGCGAGCATAAGAGGTACAGTTAGTAAGTTTGCAGATGACACCAAAATTGGAGGTGTAGTGGACAGCAAAAAGGGTTACCTCAGATTACAACAGGATCTGGATCAGATGGGCCAATTGGCTGAGAAGTGGCAGATGGAGTTCAATTCAAATAAATGTGAGGTGCTGTATTTTGGGAAAGCAAATCTTAGCAGGACTTATACACTTAATGGTAAGGTCTTAGGGAGTGTTGCTGAACAAAGAGACCTTGAACTGCAGGTTCATAGCTCCTTGAAAGTGGAGTTGCAGGTAGATAGGATAATGAAGAAGGCGTTTGGTATGCTTTCCTTTATTGGTCAGAGTATTGAGTACAGGAGTTGGGAGGTCATGTTGCAGCTGTACAGGACATTGGTTAGGCCACTGTTGGAATATTGCATGCAATTCTGGTCTCCTTCCTATCGGAAAGATGTTGTGAAACTTGAAAGGGTTCAGAAATGATTTACAAGGATGTTGCCAGGGTTGGAGGATCTGAGCTACAGGGAGATGCTGAACAGGCTGGGGCTGTTTTCCCTGGAGCGTCGGAGGCTGAGGGGTGACCTTAAGAGGTTTACGAAATTATGAGGGGCATGGATAGGATAAATAGGTAAAATCTTTTCCCTAGGATCGGGGAGTCCAGAATTAGAGGGCATAGGTTTAGGGTGAGAGGGGAAAGATATAAAGGAGACCTAAGGAGCAACTTTTTCACGCAGAGGGTGGTACGTGTATGGAATGAGCTGCCAGAGGATGTGGTGGAGGCTGGTACAATTGCAACATTTAAGAGGCATTTGGATGGGTATATGAATAGGAAGGGTTTGGAGGGATATGGGTCGGGTGCTGGCAGGTGGGACAAGATTGAGTTGGGATATCTGGTCAGCATGGACGGGTTGGACCAAAGGGTCTGTTTCCGTGCTGTACGTCTCTATGACTCTATAATAGCCCTTGACCATTGAGCGCATAAATTTATACATATTCATATGTTCGTAGTTCCTCCTCTCTGGATACCAGATTTATTAAATGGAATTGCTATGACTATAAAAGGCTCTTATTAGTATTGCGGGCAAATCTGTACCTCAGTAGTCCAAAAAGGGCAGTCACGTCTTATAAAAATTCTCAGTTTTATGATGCACTATACTTGTGAGGAAGTCTAAGGGGATGTTTCCATGACTAGGGCCCCACGGTGGCTCAGTGGTTGGCACTGATGGCTCACAGTGCCAGGGACCCGGGTTCGATTCGAGCATCAGGCGATGGAGTTTGCACAGTCTACCTGTGTCTGCATGCGTTTCCTCCAGGTGTTCCGGTTTCATCCCACAATCCAAAGATGGGCAGGTTAGGTGAACTGGCCATGCTAAATTGCACATAGTGTTAGGTGCATTAGCCAGAGGGAAATGAGACTTGGTGGGTTATTCTTCTGAGGGTTGGTTTGGATTTGTTGAGCTAAAGAGCCTGTTTCCATTCCGTCGGGAATATAGTCTAATCCTTACACCAACCTGACAGTCCTGGGGGGGTTTTCAGACACCCATCCTAACAGAATATTCTTTCTTGCTCAAAACGTGAGGAGACTGAAAAGCCTTTTTTTTGTGTGTGCATCTAATGGAAGTGAATTAATAAGGCCAAGAAGAGGAGATCCCGGGTCCATCTCCACCTCCGTCCCCATGACCTCTATTTCACCTACCACAGCGTTCCAGTATATCCATAGTCTTTGGGAAGGACCACAGACAGAGTGAGCGTGCCTATGCTCACTTTACATTTAGGACATATTGGAGATGCTCCCGTTTTAAATTTTGAAAGGCACCAAAGTTCAGTTGTAGGGCTTGGGTTCTGTTGCAAATCAAGATCTTTCTTGCATTTTCCCAGACTGCTTCTGAAGTATGGGAAGCTACCTCAAGGTCCAGCTTCCTCTCCCATACCTTACAGAGCCATTCAGACTCATCCGAGGGACCTTCTCCCAATAGGCGATAAACATTGCTCATGAAAAGTGTGTTCTCAGGACTCAATGCCCTCTTCTCTCTGTCGGACCTATAAGAATCAATTAAAAGTGTGGTCTCTTTTTGTATGAAATTTCTAATATGAAAAAAATGGAAGAGCTCCCTACTGGGCAACTCATATTTCTGAGCCCACTGGTTAAAAGACATTAAGAGTGACTCCTCTTATGTTCCAGGTGCACCACTTGAACACATCCTTCACTATAACCTTCTATAACACCATTTAAACTCTAGAGAGGGAGAACTCGAACTACAGATCATTGAACTTCAGTGTAAGAAAATCCACAAAACCCAAAAACTACACAAATTAAAATAACTACAACCAACAAATCCACAAAGCGTACCGAAACCATATGCACCAAAAAACAGAAATACAAAAAATCGCCAAAAGCGAGGCACCTACATATCCCACAACCCTACTAACCATCCGAACCGTCCCCTCAACTCCTACCAGCTAGGGTCACGCCACACCGACCGGCAACCTGGTAGGAAATAGAAACAAAAACAAGATTAGTAAGTAAGTTAGAAATAAATATGTCACCATCCGTTGGTATAACTTCGTTTAGACGTTAAAGGTAAATACTCTATCCATTCCGAGCATAATTTAACGCAACTTATTACCAACAGAAAGGAGACTCCAGTAAGTCCACTCTAAAGAAGAACAAACCTGAACAGCTCTGTCCTCTATGCCTGTTTGACCATCTGACTTAAGTTTGCGTGTCCACAAAGTTTCTCGCTTTCTCTGGCGAGTCGAATAAATGTATAGATCCACTATAACATAATCCGAAGCACCACTGGATACCTTAAAGAGTGCTGGATCCTAAGCTCTCTCAATCTCTTCTTGATGTCTTCGTAGGACTTCCTTTTCTGGATCACCACCACTGAAAAGTCTTGAAAGAACATGTCCCAGGAGCCCCCCCACACACCAGCACCCTCGGATCCTTCCCTTGGGCTCTGGAAGCATCCATGACACTCTGTTTGTTGTTATAACGATGGAGGGCAGCAGCGCTAGCGCTGGCCTATACCTGGCTTTCGTGCCAAGACCCAGAGGGCTATTTCAATCTTTATCCTTCTCTTTTCAGCTTCTAAACTAAAGAATTTGGGGAACCACTTCTCAAAGAGCTCTCCCGGTCGCTGACCTTGCGACCCCTCTGGCACACCAGAAACGTGCAGGTTCTTTCTTCTGCTTCTGTTTTTGGGATCATCCACCAGATCCAACAAACCCCGGACCTGTGTTTCCAGAGCTTCAATCCGGCTCTTGGAGGAGTCAGTCTCTGCCTCTACCCCTGCAGCCTGGCGCTCGATTTCATCAGTCCTTTTTCCCAGGTCTTGCAGCATAGCAGGTACTGGAGCCAGCTTCTCTTCGACTTTTTTCTTCGATCTGCTTCCCCAGGACCTTGTAAGATTTGGCAAGCTTCTCACCAGGGTCTCCTCAACCAGTGTCTCCTCAACCAGAGTAAGCAAGCCAGCTGTTTCAGATGACTGGGCCGTGGTCCTGGTCCCAGGCGAGCTTCCTCCTTCCTTCGGCATTCTCCTGCAGTAAAAACAAAGGCAAATGAAGTTTTCAGGTTCTTCAGCTCTTTTACTGTGTTTTTACTCAGTAATGTGGATGGGACAGGTCCTCGCTCTGTCCTGTCATGTCGATGTTGTGGCGTGGATCCCAGCACATGTGATCCTAACAGGATGCTGCCATCTTGTAGCTCCCCCCCCCCAACTGTGGTCTAATTTAATGGTGAAGAAGGTTCACTGGGGTCAATGGCCTGTTGCTAATTTACATGCACTGATTCTGGGGAAATTCAGTGACTCAGATCTTGAGGCTCCTCTAATTAATTGCATTGCCATTTTGTTCCAATATTTTAAAGATTGCTTCCAGTGTACCTGTTTATTGAATGTACAAACCAGAAAGCAGTGGTCTGGCAGTGACTGTAACTGAGAACAATAACATCAACATCTAATATCATTAATGGTTAAAGAGGGCCATGTGGAGGAATATTCCATTGTTTTAGCACTTAAGAAAAGCTGAGGAAATCTTTGAGTACACTTTAAACCTGGCAGGTGTAACCTGAAAGGATGTTTTACTTATGCAGAATTTGCTAATACCACCACCATAGTGGTGTACGTGTTCACTATGATACTTCAGTCATGTTTATTTGGGATGATGTTGCTGGCAGTATATGTCAGACGAAGGTTTCCTCTCTTATTGTTTCACTGTACAATGGCTGTAGGTGCCTTGCCTGTTGTTTCTTTGCCCCTTTTTGCTGACTCAAGATAGGATCCTGAAACAGGCTGTTACATTTACAATTCTATGAATATTATCGGCATTTGGTGTAAAACCTGAAAGCTTTCACATAAATGTCATTGGTAACTGTGCTTGTGCTCCTTGCACTCCATCTCCAATCCCCACTCCCTCACTCTGTCTCTCTCTATCTCTCTCAGTACAATTGATGTGAGACTGAAACACTGCTACTTTGGTATTCTATCATGACTGCACGGCAACATTTGATATACTATTTCATTTAGTGCTCTTTGTCATTGCTATTAAAACTACCCTTTGTTTCATAATCACCCTCTCAGCAACTGACCTCATTTCAGCCTTGGTTCAAAATGGTCAAAAGATCTGAATTCCAGAGGTGAGGTGAGAGTGACTGCCCTTGACATCAAGGTTGCATTTGACCAAGTATGTATCACAGAGCCCTAGCAAACCAGGAATCAACGGGAATCAGGAGAGTAACTCGCCAGTGGTTAGAGTCATAAAGGAAGATGGTTGTTGTTGAGGTCATTCGTCTCCTCTCCAGAATGTCTCTGCAGGAGTTCCTCAGGCTAGTGTCCTAGGCCCAACCATCTTCATTAATGACCTTCCATCCATCATAATGTCAGAAATGGAGATGTTCGCCAGTGATTGCACAAAGTTCAGCACCATTTGCAACTCCTCAGATACTGAAGCAGTCCATGTTCAAATGCAGCAAGGCGTCAGTGACAATATCCAGGCTTGGGCTGAAAAGAGGCAAGTAACATTTGCACCAGAAAAGTGCCAAGCAATGACCATATTCAATAAGAGAGAATCTAACCATCATTCAATGACATCACCATAACTGAATTTCCCCACTATCAATATTCTGAGAGTTACTGTTTACAACAAACTATTGTGGCTTCAAGAGCGAACTCTTGCAGTAAGTAACTCACCTTCTGACTCCCTAAAGCCAGGGTACTATTTATAAGGCACAAGTCAGAAGTCTAATAGAATACTCCCCACCTATCTGGATGACTGAAGCTCCTACAACACTCAGGATGGTTGGCACCACACCCACAAATATCTGCTCCCTCCACCACAGGCACTCAATAGCAGCCATATGTACTATCTACAAGATCCACTGCAGAAATTTACCAAGGCTCGTTAGACAGCACCCTTTCAAACTCTCAACCACTGCTGTCTAGAAGGATAAGAGCAGCAGATACATGGGAACGCCACCATGTGCAAGTAGCCCTCCAAGCTACTCACATCCTGACTTGGAAATATAGCACCATTCCTTAGTTGATGGGTAAAACTCCTGAAACTCCCTACCTGACAGCATTGTTGGTCTACCTACAGTAAATGAACTGCATGTCTTTAAGAGGGCACCACACTACCACCTTCTCAAAGGCAAGTAGGGATGGGCAATGAATGCCCAGCCAGTGATGCCCACATCCATGAGTGAATTCTTCAAAACAAAAGGTGAAAGGAAGTCTCACTTCATCTGAAGCATGCTTTTGTAGAATATTTAATCTTGGCAATACCATATTGGGATGAATGGCCTGTTTTGTGCTATGTATATCTCCATATAACGGAGGGTGAACAACCGTTCGAGCAGAGTCAGGGTTAACTCATTATTTAAAAGGTTGTGTCTGAGAACAAATAGACTGGGGGCATGTTTGAAGTGTAGCTGGTGAGACTAAATGAGTTATTGTTCCAGGAAGAATATTTTTTGTGAAAATTTTCAAAGTCAAGCTTTGTTTTATCACTTAGTCACAAGGCAACTTTGATTTCACTTTGGCTGAGCATAATATTCACCACCTTATTCTTTCACATGTCCCTAAATGGGCTCATCACTCTGTCATTCCTTTCAACTAGATGGGTCAGTATTATTCGTGTGGCTGGCTCACAAGACACTAGTTGGTTTGGTTACTTCTGCCAGGTTCTCTACTCTCTCCAGGCTGCTCTGCGATTGATGCCATGTTGATCTTGACCACAGTGGTAGCACAGTACCAGACATAAATTTAATCTTATTTAAGAAGGCCTGGGACTGAATACCCTCACAATGTCTTGTTGTTGGTCACTTGTAGAAATTGGTGGCAGAACAGCAGAGTATATGTCCTCCACATCTCTCTCTGTTCTCTTTACCCAACCTGTGCTAAAGTTAGAACTTGACTTCTTTTAGTTGGTTGTTTCCTGAACCCTGTTTGTTAGTAGTGAGTCCAAGACCTTCATATGTAAAGAGGGAGAGGAGAAACACCATGCATCAGTCAATTTGCAGGATTATTACCCTCTATTACCCTCTCAGTGTGGCATCATGAACAGTGGCATCAAGGAGCTGTATAGCCAGGACTGTCATTGATCTTTGACCTCTGAGGGGCAGTCATTATAGCTGTGTCAATTTGCTAGGTTGGAAACTGGGCAGGTCAACAAAATGAATTCTATAAAGTGTACTAATTACAACATTCTTATTTAAGTTTTTTTTAAAAGGAAAACATTGAATGCAAGAATCCACTAATTTCATAACGAGAATTATCTACATTTTTGTAACAACAAGCCTGCAACTCTGATTGTGAGCTGTTAGGCAGTGATTTTACATTATCTTCAGTCTATCTGGTTGTAAACTAGTGTTCTTAATGAAGCATTTATGCTGTCTTGGATGGTATCTGGAACATTCAGTGTCCAGTTTGTTTTAAACCACCTTTGCTCACAGCTATACTCAAGTTATCTGATACTAAAAGTAATTCACTTTGAAACTGGCCATTTTAGTTCTTTGTACAGTACTTGCTGGATGGTGCTTTTAATTGGGATAGTCAAGTTTAATGAAAACATGTTAAAAGCACTTTTATTGATGAACACACACTCATTCACACTGGATGATCTATATAAACATGGCAAGTTACCATGGGATTTCATACAGTAAGAATGCTATTTGTATTCAATAAATGAGAGCCCTGCCACTCTGTTGGTGCAGGGAGTCATTCGGTTACCCGTGGGTCAGTAAAACCTGTTCATACGATGCACTCTGCAGTCAAATTGGTGATACTGCACTCAACACAGATATACCCACATGAATTGTATGATTGGTAAGTCTGTTCTTTGTATGTTGCTTTTGTATATAATTTCCCAGGTCACAATTTTTTTAGTAGTTATAGTAATGTTTGTAGACTGCTAGACTTGCTAGACATGTTGCAACAAATGATGAACTCTGTATATTTATTTGTTTCGAGATGCTACTTATAATTGTTAACATAAATCTACGATCTGATTGAAAGTGTACTCAATGAACATTTGATTTATGTCTAATTTCAGTGCACAGAGAACAAGTGCACATAAATGCCTGAATGCGGTACTTATTTTGTTTAACGGGATCTTTTCAATCTTAATATTTTGATTAATGCACTGTGTATAATTAATTTTTACAAACTGTTGGGCTAAGTAACGTGCTGTGTATTCGATCGCATTCAAGGGTCTGCCTTTATGTGAATGTGAATGCACTTGAAACTTTGTTTAATAAATACCTGGATCCAAACTGTACCTTGGTTCTTTATTTCACAGTTGTATAATTTATACTGACCAATGTGATTTCCTTTTAATAATATTTAACAGATATGAAAATAACTATTGCCGCATTGTACAAACGTTGGTTATTGAGGATCCTATGACTAATAGTAATTGCGTCCACTCTTGATCCATGGGAGTCAGCTTCAGTAAACCCCAGCTTCACAGCATCATCCTTGATGACTGAGGACTAACTCATATTAGTCAGTGCACTTCACTGCTCATGGGCACCTTACATTGCAATGCTTCTACCACATTGCTCTGTACATGAGGTACACACGCACCTCTTCTTGCATGTACATGAGATGTATTTATTGGCACATTTTTCTTCATACTCTCTTTTATGTATACTTGGAGGCACACAGCATCTCTGGCTGCTGAATCTGTCCTCACAAGTCTGGTGGGGATGGGCATGATCAGTTCTGTGTTTTTTAACAGGAAATGTCAATGGGGCTGTTGAGGGCACAGTCCAAACTTTATATTGGTGGATGGGAACTGTAGACTAGGATGGGCTGTATTATGTTCTGACACGGAAGCAGTTAGTGTACTCATTAAATGAGAGTTCTGCCTCTCTGGTGGTGCAGGGAGACATTTTGGTTGCCTGTGGGTTCGTAAAACCTATTCATACAATGCACTCTGCAGTCAAATTGGTGACACTGCACTCAACACCGATTATACCCACATGAATTGTATGATTGGTCAATTCCAAATATAAGGGTAGAATCTGATGCATTATAGGAGGGCACAAGGAACAGTGGTAGTGGGATTGTTTCTTCCTCAACCAGCTGTCGAGCCATGGCAGTGAAGTGCTAACCACATAGTGCTCCTGAACCTATATATAAGAAAGACACAGTGACTCAATCATCTCTGAGCTGGTAGAGGGTGCAGGAGAAAGCCTTGCTAGTCCATCTTCTGAGGGATCTGTAGCTTCAGAAATTGAATCTGTTTAAGATTGATGGTAGCAGGAGAGCAATATGGAAGCATCATGTTGCTCACTCCATCATGCATCTCCAGAGAGAGTTCTTGGTCCACTCCTGCCAACTCAAGGAGGATCTCCTCACTTGGGCTGGAAGAGCTAAATGTCAGCCATATTGCTACCCGTTTTTGACTTTGCCCAGGTGTTAGACACCTCCTCCCCCTTATGTTGAGACAAAAAGAGGGGTTGACTGAGATGAAAGTAGATGGAAGAACTGTTAGTAGTTTAGCAGGAGCAGGAGTTTTGAGGTGTCTACAGTGATGGGACTGGAAGCAAAGAGGACACAAATGGTGGGGAGAGTGAGATGTGAGAGAAAATAACATGATCTAAATATGAGAAATCTCAGTCCTGTATTTTTTAGGCCAGTGATCAATGTAATGAACACATTGGATGCTGCTGTTTGAAAAGTTCCAGCATATAGATATAATTTGTATTTTATTGCAACCTTTTCCATGACAACAGAAGAAATCTGATTTGACGTGAGCTTGTAACTGTGACGTGTGTGCTGTCTTATCTGATCAGTCAGTAAATAGGCTAAATGTTAAGTTTATCTATCAGCACAGACCTCAGCTAGTGATCTGAAAAATACAAATGCCAATATATGTCCAAAGTCAATATTTGCAAATTATTTTCTTTTTAAAGCTGAGAAAAATATCAGCACCACGAGGATAATGGAACACAAATGGTTTTAAACCAAACATTTATTCTGCAAAGCCAAATAGTTTATTTCAGGGAATTGAAACAATTCAGCATTCTAACCTTGGATAGAGCCGATAAAATTATTAATGGGTGGAATCTGCCCAGCTCCTGAAGGGAATAGACCATTTGTAAAAATCAGGTGCAGTGTCCAGTGAAGACATCGAGAGCAAGAGGTATCATTGTAGGGATTATTGCTCATTATCCCTCTAATTACTATCTATGCTCACCTCAGTAAATTGCATTTTGCCATTTCTCAACCGTCAGTTATAAACTAGATGCTGAGAATTTGGAGTGACTACCTGGCAACTCCAGCTCGTTGTTTACTCCTGCACTCACGCGCGCCTGTTTCTTACCCGAAAAACGAATGAAGCTTCTGTTTTTGTTTTCTGTTCACTTTTGCATGTAACATATTTGAAGATTTTACTGCACGTAATAGTCCCACATTGATCAACAAGCTGCTGCTGGGCTACACTGGGAATTGAAGAAATATAAGGTGCAATGTTGCTAAGGACAGGGAAGTTGTGTGGTCTAGTGCTTAAACAGCAGGTAGGTGTCAGTTGTTCCAACTGTGTGGACTCTGTATTGGCTTGTGGATACTGTCCCACTATGTGCAGTGCATTCTGAACTGCCAACACTCAAACGGGGCATAGCTAGGGTTCAAACACGGCATGAGCACCACAGATCTGGCTGTACTGTGATGACAATGTAGTTTTAAGTATATTTCATCCTGGATTTTTTTATGACGAGAAATTGAGACAGAGCTGCCGAGCAGTCTGCTTCAAGCCACTAAAGAAAATGAGTAGTTTATTGTTTCGTTTGTCAGAGTTACATTCAAGTAATTTATTTTGTCTATATTTTAACTACAGTGTATGAATACCAGGCTTTCTGCCTGGTAGCTTGACCAATCGAATTGCATCTGGAACACTGCCTGGTACTTGCCTTTAAAATAGGAAACTGTTAGGCTCTGATTTTTCACATTCTTTGAGGGGATTTGGTCTGATCCTTAACAGTACCCTAATAGTGGTGAGAGCTTCTGCCTGTGAGGATTGAGAGAATCAATCAGCATCACACTAGTAAAAACATAAGAAATAGCAGGAATGAACATTTAGTCCTTTGATCCCACTCTATCATTCAATGGGACCAAGACTGATCTACAGCACTATTTTCCTGCACTGTCCAAATATCCTTTGTTGTTTTTCATAGGTGGAGAACTATCAATCTCAGTCTTCAACATATTCAATTACTGAACCTCCACAGATCTCAGGGGCAGAAAACTTCAATGATTCACTATCATCAGTGTGAAGAAATTCCTCTATGCTAATTGGCCTGCCTCTCATTGAGTTCTTGGTTTTAGAATCTGTAGCCAGTGGAAAACATCCTTCCTGCATCCACCCTGTTGATCTCCTTAAGAATTTTGTGTGCTTGAATAAGATTGCTTCTCATTCTCTTAAATTCCAGAGGTATTGGCCCAGTCTATTTAATCTTTCCTAGTTGGACAATTTCCTCAATTCCATGAATTAGTTTAAAATCACACACCAGGTCATAGTCCAACAGGTTTATTTGGAAATACTAGCTCCCTTCTGAGAGAAGAGCAGTGCTCTGAAAGCCAGTGCTTTTAAATAAACCTATTGGACTATAACCTGGTGTCATGTAATTTTTAACTTTGTCCACCCCAGTCCCACATCAGCTCCTCCACATCAGGAATTAGTTTGGCCACCTTTCTGAAAATCCTTTTGTGGCAAATAGATGTTTCCATAGGTACTGATGCCAAAACTGCATATAATACCCAAGGTCTCATCAAGGTGTAGTAAGAAATATTTACTCATACTCAAATCCTCTTGTAGGAAAGCAAACTTTCTGCTTTCTTTCTCAATTGCTTGCATATTAATTTTGTGATGCTTGCCAAAAGGCACTAAATTCCCTTTGATGTTCAATATTCCTCAGTTGCTGATCATTTAAGAAATATTATTTTTCCAACCAAAGCAAAGAAACTCCCATTAAATCCCACCTACCAGGTCATTTGCCCATTCAGTTGTCCTCACTGAATCCCCTCCAAACTTATCTGTAAACTCACAACTCATATTTCCAAGTTTATAGATGGAAAATTACATTTACACTCCATTCTGAAATATTCCCTTTAGTTTTCTTTGATAATGTCTCACATAAGGCATTAATAGAGTCTGGTTGAAAATCTAAATAAACTATATCCACCATCTTTCCCCTCGACACCACCCCTACTATCAGCTCAAACATCAAACTTCCTTGTACAAGAAACAGTTCTACCTGCCTGCTGTGTGTGGTGACAACTCAACCAGTGAAACATAAAGCACCAAATGACAGTGTAATCAGAGAGAAAAGCCCCCTCAGTTAGCGTTCCACCTGCCTGGCGATAAGGAGCTGAGACAAAAAGAGGGAAGGGGCACTTAATTTTTTTCCTCCATAGTGTTGAAATATAATGCAATCCTATACGGAGAAGTTATTGTAAAAATTACAGAAAATTTCCAGTATTTTGTTTGCCATTAAAAGTAGGAATGGGTAGCTGACTCTGAATTAATTTAAAATCATCAGCAGTGGCAGTTGGCTGCACCACATGCTGGGATGATGCATACTGGAACTGCAGCCTATGACCATGAAGTAATGTCTGGGCCTGGTTTTATGTAGTAAGAACTTTTATCAAAAACAATCCAATTTTTAGATTCATTTTATTTCAATATACAACATAATTTTGTATTGCATGAAAAACTGGTATGGTTTGAAATAACAATACAGTACACAAAAACATTAACAGCTTACAGATAAAAGTAACAAAACACTAAGGTGCAGAAATAATTGGGTAACATTTACAAGCTTGGTTTATACAAGATGTTTATTATTCCCACTTAATTTAGTTAAAAATGAAAACCAGTAAGGTTACAGTCCAGAATTTGGCTATTCTTAGGTGAAAACAGATACTCTATTTACATCACAGTGAAGCTTTAGTTAGAAAACATCTTGGTTGACTTGCAAGTGTAATCAGCATAGTTTAACAAAAGGGTCTTATATACATGATGTTTGAAGCAGCAAGAAAGAAATTAGATTTGCCAAATAGGAAATTCAATTCCACTCCTAAATATCAATTAAATTAGGATTGGGAATACAAGGAATGAACTGAACTCAGGCAGAGTCAGTAATATTTCAGCTTAAATTCACACATTCTTTCATTTGTGCCTGTTTCCTCACAGAGTTTGTTTATTCATGACTTGAATGATCTCCAACCCCCCCCCCCCCCCCCCACCCCCAACTTTAATTGGTGATGCTGACATAGATACAGTAAAGCCCCGAATGTCATGGTAAGATAAAGAAGTGACAGTCTACACATAACAGCTTGGACAGTAAGGTCACCTCACTGAGGGGCAGAAATGTTGATGATGCTTACCCTGTGTTTGCAGTTTTCAGTGGGTAACAATAAAGTACAGTATTCCCTCTGCCTGATACATATGTGGAAAAAATAATAAAGTCCAAAAAACTATATCCCATGACTTCTGAAAGATTCCTCCTGGTCTCTTTAGCTCAATCTAAAACTCAGATGTAAACAGTTGTATAATCGCTCGAAAAGCAAGCATGGTTCTTAGAAAAATTACAAAGGAAGGTAAGTGAATTCTGCATTAATTTGCGTTTGGCTTTGCAAAATAAACAATTTTGGAACCATACTTCCACGTTTTTGGAAGGGCAAAACATATGCCATTCATTAGTTATTCCCCTAAACCCATCTCACTTTTTGGAGTCAAGGCATTTGGCCACTAAGCAATCACCTACAACATTAATGATTCAATTGAGACTTGACCTCAGGATAGCTATTCTAGCAGGGATTTGGGGTGTGGGTTAGAAATGTAAGATTCCAGCTGAAAACAATTTATAACAAGTACATCAGCTTTTCTTTCTGAGGCCAGTTTTTATACTGCAGACTGATCAATGGAAAACTTTTTAAACTTGCTTTTGCTATCTCAGGGCATGAAGGCAACTATGATAGGTTCAGCAACGTACAGTGACCGAAATCCACCTGTGACCCAACTATAGAATTACTACACTTAAAAAGCAAAAGGAAAGTTTGTAGCATAGAACCTGCACCATCAGTTTCAGGTCATGTAAATAAGTACCTGCTGTAGATTCACTCAACTTTTTTTCCCCTATTTAGGATGATTATTGTTACACATTATATATTTTTTAAGATGTATTGACCTAAAACTTTACATGTTTGCACTCCAGACACAAAAAAAGATTTGCCCAAAAAGAACATGAAAGGAATTGCACAATGGAGATTAACAGTTCATCAATTTGCTTGAATTTCATGTGTTTCACATGGGACCAGGAGTGCATATTCATGAAATGAATCTTTCAAAATAGATTCAAACTCTGTGAGAAACAGGATCACAAAGAGAAGTGTGTAGCTTCGTCAGTCATCTTACATTTGCATACAGAAACACAAGAAAGCACTCTACAACAAATTAAAACAATTCACAAAAACTAAACAAAGGAGCATAACTACAGAAGTGAATTTACCACTTTGCAATGCAGAAATAAAATCTCTGAGAATTCACCATTTTCTTTTCTAAATTACGATCTGATGTCGTTCACTGGCAGGTATGTATCTTCATTAACAAGGACAAATAAATACTCAATGATGCATGACGAGCAGTGATCTTTCTGCTCGATGGACAGTGAGCATACTGCTAAAATTAAGTGATTATGCCTGAAATTTGAAGAAAAATTGTACAAGGAAGTTTGAAAGTAAACTAACAAATAAATATGTTTGTGGGCAAATAAATCTATGAAAGAACATAACCTTGCATATTCAATGAAGGAAGCAACAATGCAATGTGTCATCTGTAAAGTCCACATGGTTCAACTACTCAGAATGATTGGTTGAATGCCCCCAAAAATGGCATGAAGAATATAAATGTGAGGTGCAAATATTATTGTAAAAGTAGCAGCACAGGAGATAATGGACAGGAAGACAAAAAGCTTTTAATTTATATGCAAAATATACCAGTGATTAAAAAATGTAAGACTGTAACAAACTTCTCAGAGGGTTGTGAATGTGTGGAATTCTTCATCTCAGAGGGTTGTCAAAACTGGGTCATGAAGTACATTCGAAGCTGAGAAAGGCACATTCTTTTATTGATTAAAACAGTCAAGTGTAATGGGGAAAAAGGCAGGAAAGGGGAGTTGAAGACTATCTGATCAGCATGATGTCATTGTATGGTGATGCTTACCTGATTGGCTGACCAGCTAATTCTGCCCCTAGGTCTTACATTTGTATTGCATATGCAATCGGCAGGAAAGGAAAACTAACGAATGAAAGAAAGAATTTTTAAAATATTAGGGTAGAATGTCATTAAAGCCTCCTTTTGGGATCGTACTGAAAGCATTCAATTAAAATGTAATAAGTTTGAGTCTCAGTGTAATAATTGCTGTGAGCTGCTCCTTCTACCGTGTCACCTCATTTTGCTTCTGTGCTACAGTTGGGCTGGCTGCCTCACTAACCATGCCCTTTGAATACAATCAGATTTCTACAGTGTCTTCCAGTAATCCCTTTAAGGACTGTTGGTTGGACCACTACAAATTCAGAAAAACGACTCACAGCTTGTATAAAAAACAAAGAACTGCAGATTTCAAAATCTGATGCAAAAGCAGAAATAGCTGGAGATACCCACTTGTGGAGAGAAAGCAAGTTAACATTTTGGGTCTAATGATGCTTCTTCAGTCCTGACTCTGTTTTCTCTCCACAGATGCTGTCAGACCTGCTGAGTTTCTCCAGCTACTTCTAGTTTTGCCATAGCTTGTATTGTTTGACTGGTTTTAAAGAATTTATCAATATACAAAATTGAAACAATGTCTCTGCAGACAGCCAACTAAAGAAATATCCTGAAAAATTTCAAAAGAATTACAGAAGTATTACAGCATAGAAGGTGGCCATTTGGCCTATCCTATCTGCACCAGCTTGCTAAGTTTAACATTATGATAGACAGGCAGGAGGCTACAAGAACACAGCAAGCCAGGCAGCATCAGGAGGTGAAGAAGTTGACGTTTCAGGTGTAACCCTTCTTCAGGACTGGGGGTGAGTGTGGGGGGAGGCTGCAGATAAAGGGGGTGGAGGGGGCAGGGTGGTGAAGTGGGGATAGGTGAAGACAGGTAGAGGGTACAACCTGGTGGGTCAATGGGAACGAATGAGTCTGGTTGGTGGCATGGAGGAATGGAAGGGAGGGGGAGAGGAAGAGAGGTTATTTGAAATTGGAGAACTCAATGTTGAGTCCTATAAGCTGTAGGCTGCCCAGGCGGAAGATGAGGCATTGTTCCTCCAAAACAAAGGTTAACATTATGACTTAGTACCATTCTCCTGTCTTTTGAATGCTATTGTATGCTGCTTCTATTCCAAAGAATTTAGCAGGAGTGGAGTCCATGAGATGTGGAGCCTACTGAATGAAATTTCAAAGCCAAATATGGTTCAGATTTTCAATGGTGTAGTTACCTTTTCGACCTTTTTAAGAAGTTGAGAACTGCCTTACTGAATCCATGTTGCCCTGTTTGCTCCATGATGTTACAATGTTCACATTAACATTAATTTTAAAAAAAAGGAAATTAGCTCCAGCTTAAGTAGGAATATTTCCAGGTCCCCATACACATTACCCTACCTCTAGGGAGTAAGTATTGGTGATGGCACATTCTTTCACGATTAGCCTGTGGCGTTTCTAGTAATGTGGAACATTCAAAACATTAAAAATGTACTTGTTCATTTGTTTTATAAATTTTATTGTAATGCATCACAGCCTGAGTATTTGTTTAGGATTCCTACTAATAGGCATAGTCCCTGATCAATACTTATAGTTAACTGACTCATTAATGTAAAAATGATTCCTATTAAAATGTTTTTCTTTCTAGAAGAGATTAAAAACACTATATATTCTACACTATATTTATTCTCCACAAATACAGATATTGACTGCTTGTGGTATTGGCACGAAAGACCATATCTGAAATTTGTGTTGCATTTCTGTCTAACTTTTCTCACATTAACTTCTGGCACTGGCACTGGCACCAAAGTATTGTTTGGTGTGATGCTTTCTTTTTAAATATAGGAAGAAAACATTAATCCTCAGCAATATTATTTGACAATTAGCAACTTAGTGGTGAAATGATTAACATTAAAACATTCTGAAAGAATATGCTCTTTTGATTCACTTTTAACGTCTGGTCAGGGACTATACAATTGGCCCCTTCCATCAGTCAATAAAAACTTAACAGCAATTCAAAATAAAGTTTGTTCACAAGTTTTCATACCAAACCAGGAAACTGTAGTTAAATTCTTTAGAGTTACAGTAATGTAAATATGTAAAAGCACATGACAGGGAAATGAATTGAAGGATATGTTATTAAGGTTGGATTAAGAAGATTGTGTAGTTCATATGCACCAATATGGACTTGTTGGGTTGAAAGATCTGACATTAGGGTGCACAATAATAGAAAATGAAAACTATGAAATGACACAAATAACAGACAATGTAAGGCACAGTGATTGGATGGAATTATTTTGACAAAATATACATTAATTTTGCGGAAGGTTTACTAACATAGTTGTAGTATTTTCCCGAGTTTTCTATTTTATTTGCCAGATTCTAGTAACACTACATGATACATATATTCTAATGTATTTTTAATCAATATACTAGTAACAAGGACAAGTGATTTAATGGAATATAACAACTTGGATTAAGCTTCATAAATTTCTAAGTCATGTAAATTTTCTGACAGAGTACTGTGACTTTGTGGAAAATCCTTTTGAGCTAGTGAAGATATCCATTACTGCATAGATATGCACAGAACAAAATCACTTGCCCTAATAAGAAACAACAATATGAAAATGCTCTAGAACAAAAGCAAAATGCTGCAAACCTGAAATAAAAATGGCAAATGCTGGAAACATTCAGTAGATTATTGATGTGAAATGTCAACTTGGTTTCTCTCTCCACAGCCTGACTGCTGAATATTTCCTGCATTTTCCATTGTTAATTTGATTATGTTGAGAGTTGAATAATATCGAAACATATTGCTGATAAAAGGTTTGCAAACAAAAACAATACAGCTAAGGAGGCCCCATGCCCACTTTTGACCTTTGGGATTAATCATCAGAGCTGTTCAGAAACCAAACCCTATCCAAAAATTATTATTAGTAGTTCACAATTTTTTTTTGTTGTTTCTCATGTTTTATATTCAATCCTTCATCATTGAAATAGAGGGAATCTGGACAAGTAATTTTTAAATATGGACTTGCTTCAAATAAAATTATACATAATTACATTTTCCTCAAAGTACAAAAGCACATCCACTATCTTACATCAAAACTTTTTTTTAAACCAATATCATTTATCTATATAAAAGTTGCCCGTGTATCAAAACCCTCTTCATTGTAGGTGAAATGAAGTTACCATTTTAGAAAATCTGCAGAATGATACAATCCACGCTAAGTAACAAGTACAACATCTTGAATCTATGACTGAAAAAATGTTTTTAAGAACTAAAATCAATCTTACATGGAAAATTCAAGAGTGATTTCATTTTCAATTAATCAATGGGTCTAATTTGGACTCTAAGTGAATGGGTTTTGAGTCCAATAAAAATCACCAAATCCACTGTGTTATAGCAAATTGTACATTGTTCCTGGAAAACACTTGAGTATCTCATCTAAAAAGGGTGAAGAATAATTAGAATAGGTGACAATTTTCAAAACTGAGTGGATACTGCAGAACTTACTGAGGCTATTGTTATTTTATGTGGCTTCATCCTTTAAGGGAGCACCATATACAACACACTTTTTTGTTTTTTAAAGTCATAAATTAAAAAGAAAATTTAAAATGCCTCTGTTGTAATAAATATATTTTTTTCTATTTGTTTAGGGATACTCAAATTGTTCCTTGTGCAGACTTCTTTTTAAATTGAGACATTTATCTATTAAAATAACTTAGCATTATTGAACAAGTGTCCAATGCTGTAACACAATTAGACAATCCCCAGCGAAGGGTGAAGTGGAATAAAGTTTAAACATTTTCAACTTTGACCCAAGACATAAAGCTACACTTCAACATGGAACAACTGCTGTCTTTCCATAGTTTAGGAGAGGACCATGCAGACTGTATTTCTTTGAACTGAAGGACTCAGTAACAGTGCTTCTGGTCTTGTAAATATTGTTTAAGGAAATAAATATTATAAAAGGGAACACTTTTTTTTCTTGTTTTATGTTCCAGTCTTCAGTTCCCATTCCTGTAAAACAAAATGAAAAGTGGGAACAACTATAAAAAAAATCTATTCTGAACATACATAGGCAACTCAACACTTTGAACCTGTTCCACCATTCAATAAGATCATGGCTGATCTGATTTTAAACTCAACTGTATATTCCTACATGTCTCAACCATCTTTTATCCCCTTGGTTATCCAAGATTATCTACCTTGCCATTAAAAAAATTTAAAGCTTCTGCATCCATGGCATTTAGGGGCAGGGAGTTCCAAAGACTCATGACCCTCAGAGAAAAGATGTTTCCTCATTTCTGTTTTAAATGGGCAATAAACTTATTTTAAAATCATGACCTCTAATTCTAGATTCTGCCTCAAGAGACAACTACACGGTCAAGTCTCCTCAGGATCTTATATGTTTCAAGTAAGTCACCTCCAACTCTTCTAAACAGATGGAGCCTGTCTAGCCTTTCCTAATAAGGCAATTTGCTCATTTCGGACATTAGTCTAGTAAACATTCTCTGAACTGTTTCCATGCAATAACATCCCTCCTTCCACATGTATGGTAACCAGTACCTTACATGGCACTCCGGATGTGGTCTCATCAATGCCCTGTATAATTGAAATATAACCTCCCTACTCTTGCATTTCCTTCTCAACACAATAAAACATAACATTCTATTAGCTTTCCTGATTGCTTGCTGTATCTGCATACTAACCTTCTGTGAGTCATACACTAAAACACCCAGATCTCTCGACATCAGAGCTCTGCAGTCTCACTATTTAAATTATGAAGATCTTTCTTTTTTAACTGGCCTGTTGTTTCCTACTTTCTGCCCACCTTTTATTTCTCAATAATTGAGACATTTATTTCTGAACTATTTTACAAACCAAAGGCACTTTCCATAAATCTAGAACAGATTCCTGTAATGTTTCTAAACTTCCTGTACGTATTTTTTGTATTGGATTTTATTTAAATTAAAAAGAGCACTGTAAGAATGTTACTTGGTCAATTAGTTTAAATCTTAAATATTAGCTACAATCAATGTTCTCACTCAGAGTCATAGAGCTATACAGCATGGCAGCAGACGCTTCAGTTCAATGCGTCCATGCTGATCAGATATCCCACCTAAATCTGGTCCCATTGCCAGCATTTGGCCCATATCCCTCTAAACCCTCCCTATTCATACACCCATAGAAATGTTGTAATTGAACAAGCATTCACCACTTCCTCTGGCAGCTCATTCCACACACACATCACCCGCTGCATGAAGAGGTTGCTCCTTAGGTCCCTTTTAAATCTTTCCCCTGTCACCCTCAACCTATGCCCTCTAGTTCTGGACTTCACCCACTGCAGGGGAAGGACCTTGTCTACTTACCGTGTCCATGCTTTTCATGATTTTATAAACCTTTCTAAGGTCACCCCTCAGCTTCTGTATCTCTAGAGAAAACAGCCCCAATCTACTTAGCCTCTCCATATAGCTCAATCGCTTCAATCCTGGCAATATCCTCTTTCGCGAGGTTTTGGATTTTCCAGTTTAAAGTCATCATAAAACAACATTTTGGATTTTGAGTACATGATTAATTTGAGATCTGACACACGTAGCATGCTTGAAAAACAGATGACTGCAGAGATCTGGTTCTCAAAAGGTCTATATCACTGTGGACTTCCTTCTCTACATCCATTCTGGCTAACTGACAGAATAAATGTTATGATGAGTCAATAACACCACTGTTGCATCTTGAGACCAGGAATGATAGAAGGTGAACTAGATGGACTTTGACCTTTTTTCATCTTGTCATCTCCATGCTTCCATGACTAACACCTGTTAGGAATGAAATACCTGGTCTTACTAAGAAAGATGTATGTACACCAAGAAGGTGTATGTACACCATTCATAGAGTCATAAAGATGTACAGTATGGAAACAGGCCCTTCAGTCCAACCCATCCATGCCGACCAGATATCCCAACCCAATCTAGTCCCACCTGCCAGCACCCGGCCCATATCCCTCCAAACCCTTCCTATTCATATACCTATCCAAATGCCTCTTAAATGTTGCAATTGTACCAGATTCACTGGAGAACAAACAGTTACTGTGGCAAAGAGAAACCCAATAGCCCATTCTTGGCCTGGAGTAGGAATGGTGTCTTACAGATATAGAAGCTAATGAATGAACTAAAGACAAAAAACAGTAAGAAAAATACTAGCTTCCCAAATTATGTGACGCTACTGACGTACAAACCATCCACTCATAGCATGACTTCCCTACCAAAGCCCCATTTGAATCACCACCCATTTTCCTATCACCACCTCCACCTCCCTCCTTCCTTCCCTCTACCCAGGCCTGTCTAAGGCTGCCCCATTTGCCTTCCAGTCCAATCTTCTCTTTGGAACTGCAGTCAAAGCAGGACCCACTTCACATGGTAGCACTGCTGGGACTGGTGAGTTGCTGGTCATCTGATCAGCTGGAAACTCTGGGATTTAGGACATTACCTCACAAAAGCCACAACTCAGCGGGTTGAGAGTTCATGGAATGCCCTGCCAGTAGCAGGGTGGACTCTCCCTCTTTATGGTCATTTAAGCAGGCATTGGACAAGCATATGGAGGTTATTGGGCTTGTGTAGGTTAGGTAGGCTTCGGTCGGCGCAACATCGAGGGCCGAAGGGCCTGTACTGCGCTGTATTTTTCTATGTTCTATGTTCTAACCTGCAGCATCTATATAATCCAGCCATGGCTTCCCATGATGCCACAGGTAGGCTTGACCTGAACTTTTCTTTTGGGGGTCAGGTTCACTGCCTCCATGTAGCCCAACCTGTCAGTGAGAAACTATTACCAGCCAAAAACAAAATTAGTTTGAGTGTAAAATAAGCTGGTCTTTGGAATCCATCTGGTGAGGCTACATTACAGTGATCGAACAGAAGAGAAGTCAAATTGGACTTGCTCATACAAAGGCAAGAGACTCATGGAATGTTTTTCCTGAGAAAAAAAAAGCTTTATATAAGAGGGTGACTTTGTTATTAAGATAGCAACTTGAAGGTCATGATTTCAAATGCCAGCACAGCAAGCTGAGCACCCAACACCAGTAATTTATCACTTTTAGCAAATAACTGGAAAAACTGTGAAGTAGGAACACAGCATCTGGAGGAGATCACTCCACACCTCTAATCTGTTAGTTCCCTGTCATTCGATGTGATCCTAAGTGATCAGATACTGAGACTCATCCACCTGCCCTGGCTCCATACCACATCCTTAATACCTTTGGCTAGCAAAAATGCATTTATTTAGGATTTATGCTTACAAATTCTTGGCTATTTGTGAATGGACATTCTACACTTTTACCATCCTGTAAAATATAATTGATTCACTAATAACTCTTGGGTAAAGTATTCGTGCTATTAGGATGGAAGTATATCAATGCTGTTTAAAGCAGCCACTCATCTCTTCAAACAACTCTGGTCCCTCCTGTGTAAGGGTGTATGGGTCCAGCATTGCATCTTTCAGTCATCACAAGACCCACAATTGCAGAGTAGAATAAAGACATCCTTGGTCTCAAGGGGCTGCCTTAGAAGAAGAATGCACTCAACAATGGGAATGATGGGCATTAAATTTGAGAAACAAATTTGTTACTATGGGGGATCTCCTGTTGTAATTTTGTTGCAATTATGGTGAAATTGCATCCTAGGCTAGACACAACCCATTCTCAAATTCCAGGCTGTTGTGTTCTCATTATGACGCGGTCTATCCTCCACAGTAGGTATGTTGCTACAATACTCATTAGGTCACATGCACCAAGCTCTTCTTTCTTATGATTTGCAAGTGATATGTTTTCCTGGAACTATCACCAGTAGGATAACAAAAAGACAAAGGCAGCCCAAACTAAATTTTTTATTTATTAAATGTTTCCTAACCACTTAAGCAGCTGCTTGTATTTTAGATATTAGCGCAAATGACTTTCAGTGAAATAATATAATGAGCAATATTGTACTGATTTATCTGTACCTTGGCCTTCCTGCGTACGTGGCCTCGACTTGGGGAGGAAACCATGGAAGGGGGTCTTCTTCCGAGAGCAGCTGCATTCACAGGCAGTGACAGTGGCTCAGTGTCACTTGTATCACAGCTGGAAGTGGGAGAATTGTCCAGGGTACGATGCATGAACACAGGGGACTGCAAAGAACGATCAATAATGCAATAAATACTTCAAATCCAGAAATTTCCCCGACCGCGGGATGTTTATGTTTCCATTTTTGCTCTGTTAAACACAAGTCCTAGGAAAGTTTTGTATTGCTATTAGGTGCACAAACACTTGGGGCCCTTTGATGTTATATTGAATATAGCAAAAGAAAGCATTGCTCAGAAGCTAGTGGCATAAAGTGGGATGATCTACTGTTTCATTATTTTCTTCAATAATTAACTTCTGTGCAATCCACACCTTTGCCTAATGGAGAAAGATGACTAGCTGAGATCGGTGGCCAATATTGTATATTTATCGGTTTACCAGAATGTAGAACAGGAGTACACCATTCAGCCCTTCGACCCGGTTCCATCAACTATACGTACATCATGGTTTATCAACTGCTTAAAGGCCATTTTCCTGCTCTTTGCCCTTAACATCACTCGTATTTAGAAATCAATACCAGTCCTGAGTATATTCAAGACTAAACTTTCATAGCCCTCTAGGGTAGAGAATTCCAAAGAGTATCAGCGCGCTGTTTGAAGAAGTTCTTCCTCGTGCTTGTCCTAAATGGCTTGGCCCTTAACCTAAGGCTGTTCTCTCTGGTTCTAGACTCCACAGCCAGGGGAAACTGCTGCAGATCCTTTCTGCATCTAACCTGTCTGTCCCTTTAAGGGAACTACAACAAAAGCTCCTCTCGACACTTCCAATTTCTGGAAAGTACAAGCCTAGTATTTCACAAACCCATGAAGTGGCATGGTGCTGCATCAGAACTGAAAGGCACTGTTTGGTTTCTTTACATTTTTAAAAAGTTCTTTCTAAGATTTCCTATTGGAGCATCAAGCACCGTCATCATCTCAGAGAAGAAAAGTTTGTGCTGTCAATAATGTCATGTCACAGACTAACTGAAAACGGCCACTCATACCAAGAAGAGCTCATGAGAAATATTGAGAGAAACCACTTCAAACCATTCGGTCTGCTGGTAAGCACCAAGTAATTTCATGTGACTGTCAGCTGGAATTTACATAAACCCTGGTCAATGGAATCCACATACCGAATCAATTATTGCAATGATATTTGTTTTAATACTCTCCTTTATGACCCATCATTAGTGTTTATTATGTTTATTACTGAGCAGAAGGTGGTCACCGCTATTGAGACAAGCTCCACAAATACCGATTCATGATACAGCTAAGTGAAATGAGTCTAAACATAACATTTTGGGATGGAAGGGTAGAAAATGGATCTTGCACTGTTCGTTTTAGGGAAGAAGAATGGAGGGAATTCCTGGGACATTATCTGAAAGACATCTGAGGTTAGGTTCGATCGCCCAGGTACGAGCAAGTGTTCATCATTTTAAAACACTTTACTGAAAGGCTTCCCAGCCCCTGGACCTGAACTGCTTCAGTTTTCCTGCCCAGGACATGGTCAGCAAGTGGCTGCCAACAAAAAGATATTTTAAAGTTTTTAAAACAACAAATGCTTCTTCGGCCAAGAGGTGCCAGAGTGCTCCTTTCGATTTTTGAACGTCATGAGCACCCTCTTTTGCCCGTCACCTGCCCCCACCAGAACGTGCCTGAGAGTCACTGTCAGTATCAGATTACCCAAACAATGGACTGAAATGGTGAGCTACTTCCGGAAAGGTGAGCGGCTCCGATGGCTCAAACGTTTACAATGAGACCCAAGAACCAATTCTGGGTGAGTCTCGGGCCTCCCTGTTAGGGCAGTGACCATGTCTGCTCTGTCAGTTATGCACCCAAAAAAAATGGACCAGTTCAAAACCTACCATGGTAAATGAAAATCTCACACACTATGATTGGGACATCTGTGAATCGGCTACCAGACTTTATATACATTTTTAAAAGAAGCTGTATTTTAACCAAGCTGTTTATGAACATACAGATAATGGATAGGAAAAGACCACATTGTCCATCTGGTCCATTCTATACAATTTGCCACATATTGTACTTGTACTTACCTGTGGGCTTGAGGTTCTTGATGACTTTGGTTCTATTGTCAGGCCCAGTGTGGGGCCTCCAGCAAGAGCTTTCTTCAAGCTTTCATTCACCTCTGTCAGCTCTAATTCCAGGTTCACACGTTCAGTCTCTTTGACCTTGCATTCCTCCTCTAATTTCTTTAGCTTGGTCTCTAGAGCAGCCTGAGACTTCTTACCTATTTTAAATGTAAAAATAAAAATTACTAGACACCGGAATATAAAATTAGTTACGGTGTACAGTGAATCTCTGAACCAAACTTCCCTCTTCCCATTGGGTAGGATCGAATAAAATTACTGCTGCAGTCTCCCTGGAAGGTTCTGAACAATAGTTCAGAGGTATGTTTAAGGTTAGAAAGACATTACAGGATAGAGTAAAATGAAACAAGTGTACGTTCTGATGTGGGAGACAATAAATAGATCAGTGGTAATGTTTCTGTTTGATTACAGGAGATGTTAATACTTCTGAAACGTATAGGATGGATTCCATTGAAATACTTCAATAGTGTTTTCTTCAGCCAGAAGTGAAAGAATTCACAATAGACATGTCCAGACAGGATTTGCCCCTAACCAATAGAAAACAAGCATTACAATACACTCTATTGATAATAAAAATGAATTTGGAAAGAGCATTAGGATTGCAGGAGGGAAACCTTGTTGAAACCTTGGTTCTAGAGCACAGGAAGGGAAGGATGCTCAAGGCAGCTGAATGGATCATCATCTCTGGGTGAATGGATCATCATCTCTGGGTGAATGGACAATGGGATTCAAATCAAAATTGTGCGATTTCCAATTGTTGTAGACAGTGGTAGCACTGGACACCAGCTCTCTAAAAGTAACACTTTAACTCTAGCAGCAGGGCATTTGCCCTCATGTTGGTTGGCACTACTGCTGTGCTAGCATGATATCTAGATGCACCAATCCAAAACTGAGCTTCTGTGACCTGTTGTGGGCTAAGGTCTGGCACAATGGATTACTATCCTAAGGTGCTGTTCAATGTGGAATGTAGAATGGTGTACCAGGGATATTATTTATAATATTTTAGTGAACAATTGTTAACCTCGTAACCAAACACAGGCAATTCCCCCCATTCCAGACCAAAGGTAACAGGTTATTGATAAAAGAGGTTTGAAAAATCAATGCATCAAGGAAAGCTCTGTAACTCTAACATATCCAGTTGAGAATGACATTGGACAATCAACTAACTAACAAAAGTGAAGTCTCCAATTTAATCATATTGTAATGTGACAGATAAGACTGACCTTTCGGCTACCCGAGGTGCCAAGTTGACCTTTCGGCTACCCGACTGACCTTTCGGCTACACGAGGTGCCAAGTTGACAATTCCATTCAATTTCGGTCAATCTATCACAGATACCTGTTGTTACAGTCTCCATAGAGACAGTGACATTTCAAAAAAGGTATTGAATTGTTGTAATTTCACACTTTAAGACTTTTGTTCCATAAACCTAAAATCTACACTGGCTAATTATGAATTAGTAGGCAACTACTACTCAAACTACTATTAACGTTTTGAAGCCTGAATGTGACCGATAAGCATAGGTCACACATATACACGCTTTAGTGTTCTTGCTACCGGATTACACTGAGGTAGGTTTTCCCAGAGACATGACAATCGTTAAAGATTTTTAAAAGTATACAGAATTTCAAAATTTTCCTGCAGTTTAGACTAAGGTTGGTTTTAAGCATGGATCAGGTTTCTATACTTAAGGGTTACTATTTATTAGACAAACTCTAGCTACAGGGGGTTCTGTCCTTGTTGCTTTGGGAGGGGTGGGATTCAAGGGCGTGATACATGAAGTGGAGGAGATGGGCTGGAGAGCATCATCAACCACGTGGGAAGGGAAGTTGCGATCAACTGGGACTTTCTGAGGTGAAGTTGGTCATCCTGGCAACAGATGTGGCAGAGGCGGAGGAATTGGGAATAAGCGACGGCATTTTTACAGGAGGTAGGGTGGAAGGAGGTGTAGTCTAGGTTGCTGTGGGAGTAGTATATGTCTGTGGTTAGTCAGTCACCAGAGACAGGCAGCCTCCAACCTCATCATCCATGAACCCCGATTCAACCTCCTTCCCAAGATCCACAAACCTGACTGCCCTGGTTGACCCATTGTCTCAGCCTGCGCCTATCCCACCGAACCCATCTCTACCTACCTCGACACCTCCTGTCCCCCTTAGTCCAGGAACTCCCTACCTACATTTGTGACACCACCCACGCTCTTCACTTCCTCCAAAATTTTCGTTTCCCCAGCCCCCAATGCCTCATGTTCATCATGGACATCCAGTCCCTGTATACGTCGATCTGTCACGACAAAAGGTCTCCAAGCCCTCTGTTTCTTCCTCTCACGCTATCCCAACCAGTACCGTTCCACTGACACCCTCATCTGCCCAATTGAACCGGTCTTCACTCTTAGCAACTTCTCCCTCCAATCCTCCCATTTCCTCCAAAACAAAGGGTTAGCCATGGGCACCCGCATGGGACCCAGCTATGCCTGCCTGTTTGTTGGATGTGTGGAACAATCCATCTTCCACAGTTACATGAGCACCTCAGCAACATCGATGGCTGAATTGGCGCCACCTCTTGTTCCAATGAGGTTCATCAAATTTACCAACACCTTCCACCCCAACCTCAAATTTACCTGGATCATCTCTGAAACCTCCCTCCCCTTCCTGCACCTCTCTATCACCATCTCTGGTGACCAACTAACCACAGACATATACTGCAAGCCCACTGACTCCCACAGCTACCTAGGCCACATCCCCTCCCACCCTAACTCCTGTAAAAATGCCATCCCTTATTCCCAAATCCTCCGCCTCCACCGCATCTGGTGTCAGGATGACCAATTCCACCTCAAAAAGTCCCAGATGGCCTCCTTCTTCCATGATTGCAAATTCCCTTCCCACGTAGTTGATTATGCCCTTCAGCGCATCTGCTCCACTTCACCCACCACTGCCTTGAACCCCCATCCCTCCCAATGCAACAAGGACTGAACCCCTCTTGGTCCTTACCTCCACCCAACTAACCTCCGCATACAACGCATCATTCTCCACAACCCCTGCCGCCTCTAAAAGGATTCCACTACCAGAGACACATTTCTCTCTCCACCCCAGTCAGTGTTCCAAAAAGACCATTCCCTCTGCAACTCCCTTGTCAGGTCTACGCCCCTTACCATCCCACACCCCACTCCCGGCACCTTCCCCTGCCACCGCTGGAGATGTAAAACCTGCGCCCACACCACTCCCCTCACCTCTGTCCAAGGCCCCAAAGGATCTTTCCACATCTAACAGAAATTTGCCTGAACCTCTACCAATGTCATCTACTGCTTCTGTTGCACCACGATGTGGTCTCCTCTACATCAGGCAGACAGGATGCCTTCCTGCGGATCATTTCAGAGAACATCTCCGGGACACCCACACACACCAACCCCACTTCCCCCTGGTGAAACACGTCAACTCCCCCTCCCACTCCATCAAGGACATACAGGTCCTGGGCCTCCTCCACTGCCAAACCGTTACCACCTGGCACCTGGAGGAGGGACCTTGTGAACCTCCTTGGTTCTGCCTTGGGACCCTGCAACCATACAGGATAAATGTGAATTTCAACAGCTTCCTCATTTTTCCTCCTCCACATTATCCCAGTCCCAAGCCTCCAACTCGGCACCACCCTCCAGGCCTGTCCATCACTCCCTCCTCTGATCTATCACCTTCATCCACCTATTGCTTTCTGAGCTACCTTCCCCAATAATCTCTCAGCGCCAACCCACAAGCCTCATTCCTAAAGGGTTTAAGCCCGAAACATCGTTCTCCTGCTCCTCAGATGCTGCCTGACCTGCTGTGCTTTTCCAGCACCACACTCTCGACTCTGACTCTCCAGCATCTGCAGTCCTCACTTTCTCGTGAAAGCATTGGGTGACTGGTTCACACCTTTAACAAACCAGATAAAGACCTTTACAAATCCCAGCTTACAGCAACCGAGAAGGGAAACTAAATTGGCCGTCTTCAGGCCTGAGACATTTTTTTAAACTGCAGAGCAGAAACAGCTCTTTCTCCTCCAGAGATCTGATAGTTTCTGCCAAATATTTACACCCCTAAATTGTTCAGCTACCTGGGAGCCAAACAGATAATTGTTAGATCAAAGACTTTTTAAAATCAAAGACTGGTCACTAGTCCACAGCTGAATCAGCGACTTGTTGTTGGCTAAATCTCCATTCATATATAGCCCCAAGGCTTTGTAACTAGCCTTCTACTACTGTTTGAACAAGTAGCTCTATAAACAACAAATACAATGAGAATCAGGTAGATTGCTTTTAAGAAGTGCCTCAATTCCTGTTGGGCCGAAGGGCCTGTTTCCACACTGTCGGGATTCTATGATTCTTCGGCAATCCTTTGTTTGTAAATCAGTTTTATTCCCATCTCAGTCTAAAATCTAATAAAAACAACAAAGCTGCCTTTACAATAGGAAACTGTCCACAGTTCACTTTTTCCCTGCTTTTGCCTTTTTTCTTTTCTCGTTGTAGCAACTGTCTCCATACAAAGTCTAGACAGAAAGTCTGCAATAACAAGAACATTTGCTCTTGCCTTTATTGTTAAACCAAGCACATATATCTTAATAACATATGACCTGGGCCCTCTTGCTCCCATGGTAACCAAGCCACAGAGACTGATTGTTGGGCAGGATGCATTGCAGATCGTGTGACTCTCTTCGTTACTCAATTTCACCTAAAGTTAAAAGAGTCTGATAAATAATTTTACAAAAGCTTGTAATGTTAACACTATATACAGATAATTCAGGTCTGTTCACATGACATTGAGAATGAATGGGTGCATAGTTTCAATAAAGAATGTGGAACCCGAGAATCACAGCTAATGTGTTGAGAATGTGTGCACTCAAGACCAGCACCTCCTCTAGCCAAGCTGTCTCAATGCAGCTATAATTCTAGCATTGATCTAACATGATGCACAGTTTGGGTTCCACCAGGGCCACTCAGCTCCTGACCACATTACAATCTTGGTTAAAACATGGGCAAAGCAACAAGGTCAGAGTGACAGCCCTTGCCATCAATTCCGCATTTGACTGTGTGTGCCATCAAGAAGCCCTAGTAAAACTAGAATCAGTGGCAATCCAAGGGTAAGCTCTCTGTTGATTGGAGTCACACCTAGCTGACAGAAAGTTGGTTGAGGTTGTAGAAGGTCAGTCATCTCAGCTCCAGGATAATCTCTACAGGAGTTTCCTCAGGGTAGTGTCCTAGGTCTAACTATCTTCAGCTGATTCATCAATGACCATCCCTCCATCATAAACTGGGATGATCACCAATGATTGCGCAATGTTCAATGCATCATTCATGACTCCTCAGATATGGAAGTAGTCCATGTTCAAATGCAACATGATTGGGAAAATATCCAGGCTTGGTTGAAATGTGGCAAGTAACATTTGCACCTCACAATTGCCAGGCAATGACTAACTCCAAAAAGACTAGCTAACCACCACCCCTTTACATTCCATGATGTTAACATCATGAAAATCCTCCACTATTAACATCCTGGGGATTTCCATTGACCAGACCGTCAACTGGACTCACAACATAAATACGGTGGCTATAAGAGGAGGTCAAAAAGGTCAAGAGTACTGCAGCAAGTAATGCACTTCCTGACTCCCGAAAGCATGTCCACCATCTGCAAGGTACAAGTCTGAAGTGCTATGGAATACTCCCAACTTATCTGGAAGAGCACAGTTCCAACAACAGTCAAGAAACTTGATACCATCCAGGAAAAAGTCGCCTGCCTGATTGGCTCCATATCCACAAGTATCCAATCCCTCCACCACCAACATTCAGTTGCAGCAGTAGCAGAAACAGAAATTGTTGGAAAAGCTCGGCAGGTCTGGTAGCATCTATAGGGAGAAATCAGAGTTAATGTTTCAGGTCGAGTAACCCTTCCTCAGAAGGGCAGGGCCAGTCAGCTCTAGTTCTAAGGAAGGCTCACTTGATCTGAAATGTTACATCTGATTTCTCTCCACAGATGCTGTTAGACCTGAGTTTTTTCCAGCAATTTCTGTTTTTGTTTCTGATTTACAGCGTCTGCAGTTCTTTCAGTTTTTACTCAGATGTAGCAGTGTGGACTATCGCTAAGATGCACTGCAGCAATTCACCAAAGATCCATAGACAACATCTTCCAAACCCATGACCACTTCCATCTAAAAAAGACAAAGGCAGCAGGTACATGGGAACATCGCCACGTGCAAGTACCCCTCCAAGCTACTCCCCATCCTGACTAGAAATATATTGCTAGTCCTTCATTGTTGCTGCATCAGAATCCTGGACTTCCCTTCATGTCTGTATTGTGAGTCTACCAACAGTGCATGGACTACAGTTCAAGAAGGCAGTGTGATAGTGGAAACTTCAGCACTTTTAATAACTGTTCATGAATTGAAAGAAGCAGTGATAACTCTGGAATAAACTGGTAAGGGACAAGGACAAACTGCTAGGCAGCAATTGAAAGCAATTAGCCATGTCTGGGAGAAGGAGGAGTTGAGGCTACATGAACAAAATTTGCTTTAGGGGCAACAGCAAAGGGATGGTTTTTAACAGTCGACCTCAATGTTTAAAATCACACAACACCAGGTTATAGTCCAACAGATTTAATTGGAAGCACACTAGCTTTCGGAGTGATGCTCCTTCATCAGGTGGTTGAAGGAGCGGCGTTCCGAAAGCTAGTGCTTCCAAATAAACCTGTTGGACTATAACCTGGTATTGTGTGATTTTTAACTTTGTACACCCCAGTCCAACACCGGCATCTCCAAAACATAACCTCAATGTTTGGCATCAATGTCTCCAAATGCCCCCAGATTGGGGCAACTGAAAGCTACAATCTACACCAAGTTCAGTCTGCACCTCGCCCTTGTTTCCCAGTTTGGCAACCAGTCACCTTTCTTGTTTGTTAGAGAGGCAGGTGATTGGGAAGGTGATGAATTGACTCTCGTAAGTGACCATTAATTAACTGAAGGCTTTAACTGCTGTTGAGTTGAGAAAGTTGCCTATGTACCATCTCACTTAACATCAGTTCACACAAATGGAGAGAAGGGGGTGGATTTCTCTTAAGGGCAAACTCACTCAATTGTTTTCTGTTCTAATCACCTCCCTCACGATCTCCAGTGTGGGGAAAATTCCATCCATGGATCTGACTGAAGGATAGTTCAGTCACCAAGTGCAAGTTCCTGACTCAAGTGTGTAAGTTCAAGCTTTTGTCCTCAAATTGCCAATATGTCACTGAACATTTCTGGCAAAGAGTTGAGAATGGCCACAGGCGAGGTCCCAGAGAGTAGCCAATGTTGGCCCATTATTCAAGGAGAATCACAGGGACGATCCTGGAAATTAGAGGTCAATGAGCTTCATGTTGGTGGTAGAAAACCTATTGGAAAAGATTCTCAGGGACAAGAACGATACACTTTTAGAAGCAAATGGACTTATTAGCGATAGACAGCATGGTTTTGTGCAGGAGAGTTTGTGCCTCACTAACTTGATTGAGCATTTTGAGGAGATGATGATCATTAATGAGAGAAAAGCAGTTGATATTGTCTACATGGACTTCAGTAAAGCCTTTGACAATGTCCCTCATGGCAGACTGGTACAAATGGTAAAGTCACACAGTATCAGCGTGAGCGGGCAAGATGGATTCAGAACTAGCTTAGTCATAGGAGACAAAGGGTAGCAGTGGAAGGATGCTCTTCAGAATGGAGGGCTATGATCGGGGTATTCCACAGGGCTCAGTGCTGGGACCTCTGTTGTTCATGGTTGACAAATGATTTGGTGGAAAATGTTGCTGGTCTAATTAGTAAGTTTACAGACAATGCAAAGATTCATGGCGTTATGGATAGTGAGGAGGATTGTCAGAGGGCACAGAAGGATATAAATCAGTTGGATGCATGGGCAGAAAAATAGCAAATGGAGTTTAATCTGGACAAATGTGAGGTGATACATGTTGGAAGGTCAAGTACAAGTGGAAATTATATAGTGAATGGCAGAAGTACTGTTATGCAGAGTGATCTGGGTGTGCAGGTCCACAGATCACTGAAGGTGGCTACGCAGACAGATAAGGTTGTAAAAAGGTCTATGGCATGCTTGCCTTCATTAGAAGGGGCATTCAGTATAAGCTATGCTGCAGTTTTATAGAACATTAGTTTCGGCCACATTTGGATTATTTTGTGCAGTTCTGGTCACCACATACCAGAAGGATGTGAATGCTTTAGAGAGAGTACAGAAAAGATTTACCAGAATGTTGCCTGTTATAGGGGATTTTAGCTATGAAGAAAGGTTGAATAGACTGGTTTTTTTAAATGAACGAAGGAAGTTGAGGGGCAACCTGATATTAGTTTATAAGATTGTGAATGGCATGGATAGAGGGAAAGTGAAGCTTTTTCCCAGGGCGGAGGGGTCAATTACTAGGGGACACAGGTTCAAGGTGTGGCGGGGGAGGGGGACTTTAAAAGAGATGAGAGAGGCAAGTTTTTCACACAAAGTGTGCTGAGTGTCTGGAACGTGCTGCCAGAGAAGATGGTGGAAGCAGACACAATAATAGCATTCAAGAAGCACCTGGACAAATAAAGGAATAGAAGGGGATCGAGGGATATGGATCCTGTAAGGGAAGACAGTTTTACTATAGGAAGGCGAAATGTGTTGGCGCAGACTTGGAGGACCGAAGGACCTGTTCCTGTGTTGTATTGTTCTTTGTTCTTTGATTGGATATTTTTTCATGTGTCACTGATATAGATTAGATTACATTACATTACATTACAGTGTGGAAACAGGCCCTTCGGCCCAACAAGTCCACACCGACCTGCCGAAGCGCAACCCACCCATACCCTTACATTTACCCCTTACTTAACACTACGGGCAATTTAGCATGGCCAATTCACCTGACCTGCACATCTTTGGACTGTGGGAGCAAACCGGAGCACCCGGAGGAAACCCACGCAGACACGGGGAGAATGTGCAAACTCCACACAGTAAGTCGCCGGAGGCAGGAATTGAACCCAGGTCTCTGGCACTGTGAGGCAGCAGTGCTAACCACTGTGCCACCCAATCTATATACATTAGATATAGATTTTTTTTAAATAAAGCATTGGTGATCAAACAACTGTTGTTCATGAATGTGTTGGAACTGCTCTTGGAACTCAAGAGAGCATTAAGACCATGTGGGAATAAAAACAACTGATGATTAACATGCAGGAGAAAGTGAGGACTGCAGAGGCTGGAGATCAGAGCTTAAAAATGTGTTGCTGGAAAAGCGCAGCAGGTCAGGCAGCATCACAGTAACAGGAGAATCAACGTTTTGGGCATAAGCCCTTCTTCAGGAATGATTCCTGAAGAAGGGCTTATGCCCGAAACGATGATTAACATGCAGCCAAAGAGGACTTGGATTAGATGGAAATCCAGCTGCTCAAGAACCATATGTGAAATTGAGAGGTTTCCAAGGTGGCACTGAGAATGGTGTCATATTATTGTACCTTCAACTCTTTCATTCCTCCATTAAAATCATGATAAAAGTTGCTGAGGTGGATGTTTCAGGTAAAGTGATGGAAACACTTATTGTATCAAACATCACTTGCTTAATGTATATAGGAACTTGAAGCTGACTGAGTTTACTGATTTTCTCATCGCAATTGGGAAATAGCAAACAACTAAGCAACTCACAAACACACTGGCCTTAATTCCAACAGAAAACACACTGCCAGCTGTGATAGTTATCTCCAGGTCTTGAGGCAACAAATGATAAAAATCAAGCAATTCCTCAGGGATTTGCATGTTCTTGTCAGCACATAATATCTTTTGAGACAGTAAAAAATCACGTGCTATTTACTCTATGTCTCCAACTTCAGCTTTTTTCTCTCACGCTTCTATCCCACCTCTTGCTAGCGTGGAGTTCTCATCAGGGCATATATGAAAGTATGATGCCTGATTTCCTTTGTAGGTTCAATAGATTCTCTCACCACTAGAAGCATTTTCTCATTTAATTGTTACCTAATAAATGCAAAACATTTCCAAATACATTCGACTACCTTATCAGGGATCAGCTGAGGATTCCTTTCACCACTCATGGAAATGGACACCTACCACATTTTATGTTCATAATTTGTGGATGCAAGCAGCAATTGTCAGGAGCAATGCAGACAAAGCCAGAAACTGTGATATTGGTTGTCACTATGACATTTGAGGTAAAAACAATGACTGCAGATGCTGGAAACCAGATTCTGGATTAGTGGTGCTGGAAGAGCACAGCAGTTCAGGCAGCATCCAAGTAGCTTTGAAATCGACGTTTCGGACAAAAGCCCTTCATCAAATTCCTGATGAAGGGCTTTTGCCCGAAACGTCGATTTCAAAGCTACTTGGATGCTGCCTGAACTGCTGTGCTCTTCCAGCACCACTAATCCAGAACTATGACATTTGAGCTCGATTACTCTATTAATAAAGCTGCTTCTTACTTCCAATCAAAGCTTGAACACCCTAATTTGCCGTTTAGCCAAAAATTGGATTGCTCAAGAAGAGAGTAAGAAGATCCCTCACCCCGAATCATCAGTTGATCACACTATACAAATTATATTTTTTCACATGAATTGGTAAGTTTAGTAGAAGTAAAAGCAGTGAAAGCAAATGGTTGATTCTGCAGTTAAATTCATTTGGGATGAGTAGAAGGTTCAGCATGGACTTCACTTGTCTGCTGTAACTGGATTTGTTAAACATTATCTTGCAGGGTCAACAATCAATTAACCGCACTTCACAGTTTTGTAACTTAAGCACTACAGCATCTCATTGAATAGAAGAGGAGATTTAAAAGCCCTACCTGTACATGTTTCAATAGCTGTTTTCAGCTCCCTTCTGTCTTTTCTCAGTTGTGCCAACCGGGTGCGTAGGATTTCTTTCTGCTTTTTCATCTCTTCTTCCTTTGTCTGTAATCTTTTTGCATCAGCTTCCACACGGTTCTTACCATATTTGTATTGATCAGCATCTGTAAATTAACCGCAAAAGATTGTATCTTCATTTTAAAGATGTGAACAAAGTACTGGTACCAGAAACATTCCAACTCCAATATCTTATGAGCATTCTGGGTACAAATAACTCATTGATCAAAGCCACTATTAAATAAAGCTATTATGAAATCCTCCAAAACACCAATACCTGTCATATTTACCTTGTATGATGTTCCATTTAAAAAAAAATCTCAAAAGAGATACTTTAAGATTAGAACATGCAATAGTGCCAGTTTGATATGTCAAAACAGCAGCTAGACGATGACTTAAGCAGTTTGCGATTTCTAACATTTTGCCTAACTACTCCATATGGTGAGTAGGAGGATGAACAAAATCTGGAAATTTGTTAGAAGCAATGTGCAAAATCATATGTGTTATTCAGTTTTGACTGTACTTTTAAAAATGTTGTGCATAAACAGACATTTTGGCCTAGAGTTTGCTGAAAAAAAAAGAGTGCTGAATTCATGGCACACACCATTTCCAATTGTGAAAAAAACCAAGTAATTATTGACAAAAAAGTACATTGAAAGTCATGAATTTTTGGAAAACTCTGGATATCTTGCACTACGCCACAACTAGCCTTAGAAAAATTAAAGATCACAGTCAATCTCCCTGTAAATACAAATTAAACTTACAGCAGATTATAAGTGCAACTATTTCATGATACAAAAACTGTTCTGTTCAGATTCCTCTAGGATGTTGGCTACAGATCTTAGTACAGCTTTGATATAAATAGGAATACAGCTGAATTCCAGAGGTGAGGAGAGACTGATTGTGCTTGATATCATATTATTTAGAGTGTTACATCAATGATCCCAGTAAGACTGAAGCTAATGGAATTGGGGGGTGGGGGGATCTAAGAGAAATAGTAGAATAATCTGACCTCCAGGGACATTACTATCAGTGTTCAATAGGTTAGTGTCCTAGACCCAACCATCTTCAGCTGCTTCAGGATGACCATCAGAAATTCAGGAGTGAGAATGTTCGTGGATGATTGTACAGCACTTGGAACCATTTGTAGCTCCTCAAATACTGATGTAGTGTGTGCCCATATGCAGCAACGCTCAGTTTTGGGCTAATAAGGGACTAGAAAGATGTGCACAAGTGTTGGGTAAACAATACAGAATCTACCGGCTTTCTCCTGACAATGAATGGCATTTCAAATCACTGAATCCACTACATCAACATCCTGCGCATCACCTTTGGTCAAGAACTGAACTGGACCAAACATATAACATATTTAGTTCATCCTGTTTGGACATGCTGAAAGACACCTCCTGGGCAACTGGGATTTGAACCTAGACTTACGAGCCCAGAGGTAGGGAAATGAACCATACTAAAAAAAAATATCTTTAGTCAGTATGTTCAAACACACCTCCAGGCCAGATGGGATTTTAAATCAGACTTTCTGGCCCAGCGATATGGACATCATTATTCCATCACAACAACCATAACCAGAACAATAAGAATATTTTTAATCAACCTGTTTGGACATTTATGACATTCCACCTTAGCCCAGGTAAGGGTTGAACCTGGACCAGCTCAGATAATCACAGAGTTAGGAGGTATTTTTAAATCAACCTGTTCATGGATGTTGTGTGTGATGATGCTACTCCTTTAACAAGATTATGCTGTCCTTGATTTTTTTTCTTCTAAACTCCCCCCCCCCCCCACCCGAGGTTGTAAAAGCAGTGATTCCGAAAAGTTTAGGTTTGAAGGGCTTTAGGGCCAATTTGATTACAGCTAACAGATTCTGCCTCAGGCAAAAAGCTCTCAAGTTAAAAAAAACACTTGCAAATGAGAGGAGAGTGGCCAGTTCTCCCAGTTCAGCTTTTCTCTGGTTTGGTTTCTGGCTGTACACTGAAAGCAGTCAGTCTGTTTTGGGCCTGTTGGTGAAAGAAACAACAAAAGAAGGTGTTCCATACTGAATCTCTCTGCCATCTCTCCTGTAAGACCCTGGGTTTTATTTTACCTTTTGTACCAAGGGATGTTTAGAGGAATTATTGCAAGTATTTGGAACAGCATCATTAAGTTGGGATAATCTGCTGGGTTTTTGGATAGGTTAAGTTATTTTGTATTCGGTTCTCTTTTGTTGGTGTTTCATTCGGTAATCTTGTAAATAAATTCTGTTTTTTTAGATTACTTACAGTGTGGAAACAGGCCCTTCGGCCCAACAAGTCCACACTGCCCCACCGAAGCGCAACCCACCCATACCCCTACATCTACCCCTTACCTAACACTACGGGCAATTTAGTATGGCCAATTCACCTGACCTGCACATCTTTGGACTGTGGGAGGAAACCGGAGCACCAGGAGGAAACCCACGTAGACACGGGGAGAATGTGCAAACTCCACACAGTCAGTCGCCTGAGGCGGGAAGTGAACCTGGGTCTCTGGCGCTGTGAGGCAGCAGTGCTAACCACTGTGCCACCGTGCCGCCCACAAATGCCACCGTGCCACCCACCTAGTTTTGTTTTAAACTAAGTGGTTTGACCAGCTGGATCTCTCCTGGGATATCCGCTGTACACCTGCTTAAAACAACTAGCAAGGTTAGGGTCTGGGCTACTTTCTTGAAATGTTTTGAGGGATCTGACCTGGTCCATAACATATGATACATCTCGGGAGCAGCTCAGGCTTGAACGCTGCTCTCCCAATCCACTATGTGTTAGGAGGTAATTCTAGTATTAGGATGAATAACACTTTAAAGTTAAGGTAATAAGGCAAACAGGTGCTGTGAACTAATTGAGTAATTGTATTTAAAAATATAGCACTTGGCTAAAATACTTCATACAATCCTTACACATTATCACAAAATGCCTACAGCGTGGAAACTGGCTATTTGGCCCAACAAGTCCACACCAACCCTCTGAAGACTAACTCACCCAGACCCATTCCCCTATCCTATTACTCTACAATTCTCTGGACTAATGCACCTAACCTAAACATCTCTGAACACTATGGGCAATTTAGCATGGCCATTTCACCTAATCTTCATCTTTGGACTCTTGGAGCAAACCAGAGCACCCGGAGGAAAGTCACGCAGACACAGGGAGAATGTGCAAACTCAATGCAGACAGTCACCTGAGGGTGGTCCCTGGCGCTGTGAGGCAGCAGTGCTAATCACTGAGCCACTTGGAAGAATGATAGACTAAAAATCTAAAGGTCCATCATCTAATCCTGGGTTAGGCTCTTGTGCAGTGGTAACGTCCCTATCTCTGAACTAGGAGGCCTAGATTGTGGTTAATCCATCCTGTGGCGCAATATCCAAAATGAATCTAAGACTGTTGATGAAGCTCTGTAATTCGAAAGCATAATTTCCTCAGCTTTAAGCTCTAGCTCTCTCAGCCAACATTTTTACATTTAGATTTAATTGTCACATTTCATTTGCATTTTCATTTTTTTTAAACCTCTGCACCACCTTTAGTGATTCTTTTTGTAAATAAATACCCAATCTTCAATTCTCCACTGTTCCTAACATCTCAATTAAGAAAATATTTTGATTGGACTTCCTTGCATCCAAGATTCAGAACTGGAGGCCTGTGACCAGTGGAGTGCCACTAGGATCGGTGCTGGGTCCACTATTTTTTGTCATTTATATAAATGATTTACATGTGAGCATAAGAGGTATAGTTAGTAAGTTTGCAGATGACACCAAAATTGTAGGTGTAGTGGACAGTGAAGAGGGTTACCTCAGATTACAACAGGATCTGGACCAGATGGACCAATGGGCTGAGAAGTGGCAGACGGAGTTTAATTCAGATAAATGCGAGGTGCTGCATTTTGGGAGAGTAAATCTTAGCAGGATTCATACACTTAATGGTAAGGTCCTGGGGAGTGTTGCTGAACAAAGGGACCTTGGAGTGCAGGTTCATAGCTCCTTGAAAGTGAAGTTGCAGGTAGATAGGATAGTGAAGAAGGCGTTTGGTATGCTTTCCTTTATTGGTCAGAGTATTGAGTACAGGAGTTGGGAGGTCATGTTGCAGTTGTACAGGACATTGGTTAGGCCACTGTTGGAATATTGCATGCAATTCTGGTCTCCTTCCTATCGGAAAGATGTTGTGAAACTTGAAAGGGTTCATAAAAGATTTACAAGGATGTTGCCAGGGTTGGAGGATTTGAGCTATAGGGAGAGGCTGAACAGGCTGGGGCTGTTTTCCCTGGAGCGTCGGAGGCTGAGGGGTGACCTTATAGAGGTTTATAAAATTATGAGGAGCATAGATAGGATAAATAGACAAAGTCTTTTCCCTGGTGTCGGGCAGTCCAGAACTAGAGGGCACAGGTTTAGGGTGAGAGGGGAAAGATATAAAAGGTACTTAAGGCGAAACCTTTTCACACAGAGGGTGGTACGAGTATGTAATGAGCTGCTTGAGGAAGTGGTGGATGCTAGTATAATTGCAACATTTAAAAGGCATTTGGATGGGTATATGAGTAGGAAGGGTTTGGAGGGATATGGGTCAGGTGCTGGCAGGTGGGATTAGATTGGGTTGGGATATCTGGTCGGCATGGACAAATTGGACTGAAGAGTCTGTTTCCATGCTGTACATCTCTATGACTCTAAGTGGATGTCATTACACTTTCCTGCATTGAACTCCAACTTTTGCACATTCCTATTGCTAGTCTACCATCCCTTTGTAACCTCCTGGTCCTTGCTGAGTCTCTTAACTTGGTGTCATCAGCAAAATTAATATAAAACTTTTATTCTTTCATCCATATCATTGACATATGGTGAAAAGTAGAGACCTCACAAATAATCTTTGGGGACACTACTTGACATATCTACCAATTAGAATACCTTCTGTTTATTCTATCACCCTTTATCCTCTCACTCTTTGCAATTTCCCAACCAGCCAATAATGCATACAAAGCGACAAGGTGACAGATCTGCCAAAGAGGCTTTGTGTTGTCAGTGAAAGAGAACATGACTGGGCTTCACAGCTGTAATCCTTTTAGACGAATAAATTGCTAACATTCACTGGCTAGGCCTACACATATAGAATGACTAAATGAGGCTCGAAAGGGTGCCTCGTTGTTCATAGAACTGCAGCCAGTAAGGAAGGGAGGTTAAAATTATTGGGCAAAGGTCTGCAGGTGGTATTATGGAATATCCACAAGGAACATTTTTTTTTGTGTTTCCAGCACAGGAATTGCACAATTTAAATGGAAAGAAATGTCATGTAATTCTTGGAGTAAAATATATTCTGATAATTCACTGTATGCAAAATAAACACAGTAATTAGTTCAAATGTTTGCAAATCGTTGTCATGAAAAATAGGTTTAAAATAGGTAAAAACATTTGTTTCTATTTCTTTTGGTTATGTACATGATATAACATTGTATGTATCCCTCTGCCATAAAGGTAGCAGAGGTTCAATAATGCAGCTGACCCTTCAATAAGGCACTTACATACTGGCAATAAATACTGGCCTAGCTCCCATAGTTTCAATATCCACATCCCATAAACAATGTAGAAAAGTACAAAATTTAAAAGGCTTACTTGAGGCTGTGCGTTTTACATTTGTGACAGGATTTGCTTTTTTCACTTGATTGCTTCCGACCTTTTGCTTTGTTGTCACACCATTTACTGTTGTTGACATCTTTTTTCCTTTTGCCTAGGTGAATAAGAAACTAAACATTGATATACAGCTGACAATGCTTTTTTAAAAAACTTAGCTTTTGCACAAAGGCACACAAATTAATCTTAAGAAGCACAACATCCCCAACTGACTGCATAATAAAATGAATTTAAAACACAAATATATTACATCACATTAGCAGCAAAGGACAAGTTACATTTCAACACTGAGTTCATCGAGTTCATTATTGAGTTTCCAATTTCAGTCATGTTGCTTGGAGGTCATGCTATATGGATGCCAGGGGATTCCCTGTGGATGATAATGGGGATGGTAGGAAGGGAAGAGGAAGCAAAATCTCATGTACTTCTTCACTGGTGACTGCCTGAGCCCATCACTAGTTGTGACCTCAGAGAATATAGCTTTTCATACTCGGATAGAGGAGCAGAACTAACAAAAACAGGAGAGAAAATGGAGAGATACTGAAAACAATTGAACAAATTTGCAATAAAATACTAGCACCAGTAACAGTAGCCATCAAGTTCTTGGTGCGCCATAAAAATCCAAATGGTTCATTGATGTCCTTTCCAGAAAGAAATCTGTCATCATTACCCCTTTGTACCTGATCTGTACAAATCTGAGTTCCTACCCAGCAAAGTAAATTTCTGAATAGCAATTCATACATTTCTGGGTCAAATACATTTCTGTAGCAGGAAGATTCCCTACTACTGGTGTAAACTGATGTGTAAAGTACATAAAATCACTCAAATGTGATTTTTACTAGTCAATTATAGAGAAATATTAAAAGCTGGCAGACTCCCTGATCCTAACTTTTAATATAAACACCAATTGAATTGAATTGAATTTATTGTCACATGTACTGAGGTACAGTGAAAAGCTTTGTCTTGTGAGCAATACAGGCAGATCACATAGTTAAGTAGCATAGATAGTAATTGCTGTTGGATGACCAGCCACACAATGAATGCTCCTCTTAGTTCTGCTTGAAGCACATTGGGTTTTCAGTGCAAAAAGCCTGCTGATGACTAGGTGTTGCAGACTGGCAGATTCCAATATCCACAACTATAAGGGATATACCAAAGCTTAGGATGGCTAACAATAAAAGGTACATTTTAAAGTCTGTCCTGCCATTGTAAATGGAGATGATTGAAACTTTGCAAAATCCTTCTGGCAATACGTTTGACATAGTATGAATATACTAAATACAATTTGTAATTGTAAATGCAGTGATGTGCATCAGAATGCCACCTACTGTGTTGTACTGTGTTTCATTTCAAGTAAAGTCAAATTTTAACTGTCATGTAATATATTTCCTTTAAAAAAATTCTATGATATATATTGACGAAAAACAATCTACCATCGTAATATCCAGTCAAGCTTTTGTGCCAGCATTCACTGCTATAAAAAGCTTAATTCCTTTTTAAATTTAATTTATATAAAGGTTAGTCTAATAAATAGGGGACTGAAGGGTCTGTTTCCATGCTGCACATCTCTATGACTCTGATAAATAAGAATTCACAATATGGTTTCATAAATAAGAATTCACAATGTAGTTCAATCTCTGACCATGTGGAGTCTCTACAGCAAATTTCTTCAATCTTTCTTGAGACAGCAAATTGCATTTACATAGCATTTTTAGTATTGCTAAATATCTCAAGATGCGATATCCTCCAATAGCATAATTTGTTTCCCCATCATGTGCATTAAAAAAAAGGGTTTGTATCAGCTCAGTTTCTTCTCCAGATTTTCACCTAAAGCATGGGGGTCCAGTGGAACAGGTGAGAAAAGACTGAGCACTAGGATTCACCAGCTTCCAACCTAAGCAATGATTTTCTGCTGGGCTTATAAGGGCTGAAACCTTTGGCTGTACTTTGCAAAAAGACTGACGCAGGGTGAATGATTAAAACCATTTCTCTCAGCAGAGTCAACGTGCCCTGGTGTGGTGGCTGTGGGTATAGCCAGGAAAGCTACCCAGGGCCCTAAACCCGATAATTCAAAATATATATTCAGTTCTTTGATAATGAAATAGGTAGGGACAACAAAAGAGGTTTCTCCAGGTGTCAGGCAGTGCGTCATACTCAGGATGCAGACCAAGGAGATTAAACCGAGCAATTAAAAATACGAGATTCTGCATCCTGAGTATGACGCACTGCCTGACACCTGGAGAAACCTCTTTTGTTGCCCCTACCTATTTCATTATCAAGGAACTGAATATATATTTTGAATCACCATAAAACATGCAGGACAGTCAAGGTTAATAATGAGAGATTAATATTTTGGGTTTAATAATCATTCAGTAGTACAGAACTTCAGTACTGCTGAAAAAGCACAATTTGTCAAAACCTTTCACCTTGCATTTATCAAGATAATTCACAAGATATTATGATGCAATGTGAAAACAACATTTATTCTTTGTGAGAGGACAGTGCTGATCAGTTTACAAGAGGATTCCAATTTTGTTGAAATGAAACAGGCGCCGTGTGTAAGCATGTTTGTTATGTCTACAAAGAACAGATCTCTGTATATTAATATGCTTTGCTTCTAATGCAAATTGGCTACACTGCAAGCCTAACAATTCTAAACTGATCATCAGCATACTTCTTCACACAGTCAGGGTTACTTAACAAATGTTGTCCAATTGCAGAATCACATCTATGGTTGGTCACTGGATTGTGGGTTTTGGAAGCTGGGGCTGGGTTGCTATGGTCAATACCTTGCTTGTTGTGAACAGTCAAAGAGATATGCTGTTTGATACAATACACTTGCCATTCACAAGAATGTTGCCATCAAGTCAAAAAGACACATTGTCTATTACACAAATGAATGACATAGTGTATTAATTTCTGTGCCAGTATAAAGAACACTGTACAGTATAAGACTGTACAGACTGGCAGTATAAATACTTGTACATCTGTTGGCGATTTTTGAGGCTCAGGTTGTAAGTTTGCTCGCTGAGCTGGAAGGTTTATTTTCAGACGTTTCGTCACCATGCTAAATAACATCATCAGTGAGCCTCTGGTGGAGTGCTGGTGTTCTGTCCCACTTTCTATTTATGCGTCTTAAGAGAAAGCGGGCCAGAACACTAGCACTTCATTGGCGGCTCACTGATGATGTTACCTAGCACGGTGACGAAACATTTGTGAACAAACCTGCCAGCTCAGCAAACAAACTTACAACCTTGTACATGTGTGTTTACATCTCTATAAATTTATCTACATAAATACACATCAGATTTGTGCTTCCTTTAAATTGATATTCCTTGAAAAGGTCCTGATGATTGAAAGATGATAAGATTAAACAGAATGTGTTATTTTTCATTAATACTTTAACATAACGTATATTGATTCTGGATTAGTGGTGCTGGAAGAGCACAGCAGTTCAGGCAGCATCCAAGGAGCTTCGAAATTAACGTTTCGGGCAAAAGCCCTTCATCAGGAAGGGTTTTTGCCCGAAACATCGATTTCGCTGCTCCTTGGATGCTGCCTGAACTGCTGTGCTCTTCCAGCACTACTAATCCAGAGTCTGGATTCCAGCATCTGCAGTCATTGTTTTCACCTTTATAACGTATATTGAACAATACCCAAACTTTGTTAAACTTAAGATGAACGGGATTCAATAAAGAGAAAGAAAGGTGGTGATAAAAATACAAAAAAACTACAATAGGTGGAAGGTTGGTAAACTTTAATCAAGAATTGATATAGAATGGATATGGTTAAGTATAGAACAAGTCATCCAAAAAAAAAACACCTGAAAAATATTAACAAGGCAACAGAAAATATATGTAGTTCAAAGATCAGCCTACACATGTAAAAACTTGAAAAAAGGAATGAAATAATCTTGCAAATTTCACTCAAAATATTAACCTTCCAGAAGCTAACTGAAGTGACGTATATTTCAGATTTTGAGCACTGAACGTTTTATTTTATTATGTTTAAGTAGTACTAAACCACTTATCATGTACCAATAATTACCTTTTAAATTCAAATTCATTTAACTAAAACTATGAATCTGATTTTAGCCATTCCCAAAAGGAACAGATGCATAGGTTTGCAGTATTTCATTTAAATTAGGTCTTGCAATTAAAATGACCAGGGGGATAAATCACAGACCTAAATGCATTGTGCATATCTATCAAATAATCACCTTGACACTGTACATGAATGGTAAAGGTCAATTAGAATTTCAGGTCCAACAGGCTCAAGACAGCAGCCTAATGGATCCATGGTTGGAGGAGGGAGCAGACTGATAGGTCTCCAGCAGCCATCTTTATAGGCTTGCTTTGCTTCTTGCTAGATAAACACTTGCATCCAATATGATTCAGCTTCTTACACTCAGAACATTGCCTTTTACTTGGTGGCCAGGCTTTCTTTGCCATTATGTGGTGTCCTCCACAATATATCTTCCTTTTTTCCCAATTTCTTCCTTTTTTCAATGTGTCTCAGCATAATGCAAAGTTTCATTGGTTCTCCCATTAATATATCTAGTGGATGTTGACAACCTCAGAGCTTCTTCATATGTCATTAGATTTCTTGAAAGTAGGACTCTCCTTTCACAGTAGACTGTCAGGACTCTCCTCTCTATTATGCTCTAGATACCCCCATCTCTGATGAGATAACCTTCAACTCTCCAACTCACAGGCTATGATACACAGATCAATAATCCCCCTGACCTTCTGAGCTTTGATGCTGAACACATGCTGCTATAAGCAACATTAATTTAGGGTTTAATGTATATGCTCAAGCTTTTAAAATCTCTTCTGTCTGGGTTCTCTGCTCCTCAGTGACATCTAGATCTAGGGTGGTTTGATTTGATTTATTATCAAATTTACCGAGACATTGCGAAAAGTAATGTTTTGCATGCTATCAGGTCAAATCATACCTTACAACAGGACAATCGAACAGAATATAGTGTTACAGTAACAGAGAGAAAGATCAACTCTTGTACACAAAATATCCATTCATAAGTCTGAAAACAGCCGAAAAGAAGCTGTTCTTGAATCTGTTGGTACTTGGATTCAAACTTTTGTATCTTCTGCTCGAAGGAAGAGGGTGAAAAAGGATATAACCAGGGTGGGAGGAATGCACTGCAGCTTGTAGCACACTTTCCCCAGCACTGGGGGAGGCAGTGGTGCTCTGGTGCTATCACAGAACTAGAATCCAGCAGCTTATGCCCATGTTTCTGGGAACAGGAATTTGTATCCCACCATGGCAAATGGTGAGATTTGAATTCAATAAAATCTCTGATAAATAAACCCAACTGGTTCACTAATGACCCTTTGGGATGGAAATCTGCCTTCATTACCGAGTCTGACCTACATGTGACTCCAGACCAACAGCAATATGATTGACTCCTAACTGCCCTCTGGTTAATTAGGGATGGGCAATAAAACTGGCCTCACCAAAGATGTCATAAGCTGTGAATGAGTTAAAGGAAGCTTGTAAATCTTATTCGCTAAGAGTTTTTTTATTTAATTCAGTCACTATTTCATAAATTTGCCATTGAGACAGGGATAGATTTCAAGTGTCTCAGATTTCCTTTCACTTTGAGAGTAGTAGGTAATTGAAAATTCACAGGGATTCTGACTCACCCCAACATTTCAAAGTTACAGACTGCAGTTCTTAATTCTTTACAGTAGGTGGCTCTCTTACAAATTCAGTTAATCTCAGCATCCAGTTCTAACAACATGTTTCAATGAATGTGTTTAACAGTTGCTATAAAGTGAAAGCAAGTTACAGCACAGGAAGAGATCAAACAATGTCAATATACTAGCCAGGGCACTGTGCAAAAATGCATTCCTCTAGACGTCTTTAGATTTGCAAGTTGCAGCAGGATACAATGGGTAGTACATCATGTAGGATATTCTTCATTGGAGGCATCCTCTGGCCAACCTTTTTACAACTTTAGTTTGAGAAAAATCAACAGTTGTGGGGGCAGTGGCTGGGGAGAAATGGGCAGTCAGTGATCTGTGTCTGCTTTTGGTAGGAAGGGCTTAAATCTCCAGGCCATCAACACTGGATTCTGGCCTGCTAGATGGCAGTCCCCATCAGTACAGAAACCTAGAGGCCAACTGGAAAGTGCCAGTCAGCTTCTAGCTAATCTCTGCAAAAAAATAAAACCCAAAGGCTGGATGGAACTGAAAAAATTACACACTGGCCAGTAAGGCTAATGGTTGGCCTCAGCCATCATCAATTCCAAACCTCGCTAGGGCTGAAAGTCTAGCCTATAATGTTGGTCATGCATAACATGCTTGAAGTGGGGGGAGTAAGTCTACCCCAGCATTTTCCATTTCTGTGGTGCTACTGCCTCGACTTCACTGGATGTGAGGCCCCACAATCTCCCTTACTACAGCAGTTTGGCCTGTCCTACTTTAAAGGGAATACTTTTGAACCTGCAATAAGAGTCGGAGATCTTTATTCATTGGCAAGGTTGTTGGTAAGATTAGGTGGCTTTACAGAATGTGAACAGAGACATCTCTAAATATTGCAGAAATGAACATCACCCCCACCCCCCCCCAAATTACCGAATTCATCACGCAGCCACAGAAGTCGAGGAATTTCTTTTCTTGGTAATGGAGACTGCTCACAAATATTGAAGGAGGTCAAGTCTTTCTTTTTTAAGATTCATTTTGACCACAGGATGCTTTGCCAGCATTCGACAAGCTTTCCTGCAATATTTTTCACAAGGACATCTCTTCTTTTAGTTTCTGCTGCTAATGTATGGCTTCCTCCCAGCTGCCCAACCAAATAAATACTTCTTTTGTGGGTTTGCTTTTTTGTCTGGATATTGTTTAGCAGGACTGCTTGGCGCCTGGAGAAACTGATGAGAAATGTATTCCTCATGAGTTTACCCTCTGGTAACTGGAATCTCTGTAAATCAGATGTTAAACTGGTCACACCATTCTTTCACTGTCAAATGATGACATTTACAGGGAACCTTGTCACACATAGGCTGGAGGCTGCTACACATTGTAAGATAACTAGACTACATGACAATGATATGCTTTGTGGATCTGTTTTGATTCTTAGTTCTTTGTTGCACTAACACATGATATAATCCTGAGTCAGGTTCTACTCTTTTCAGCTCCGCGATGGTATCCCCATCAAACACTCCCAGGTTGGTACAGCATGGGGTTAGATGCAGAGTTAAGCTCTCTCTATTGTTTAAACTGAAAGTAAAGTTTCCTTGACACCGTCCCCATCAAACACTCTCCAGACAGGGACTGCACAGGATTAAATACAGTAAAGCTCCCTCTACCTCCTTTAAACTGAAAGTAATGTTACCTCTACTCTTTTACTAAAACAGAAAGTCAAAAATAATAATGAAGCAGCCCCTCCTGGGATGCTAGTATTGAGTCATACAGCACAAAAACAGACCCTTCGGTCCAACCAGTCCATGGCTGAACATAATTCCAACTAAACTAGTCGCATCAGCCCGCTCCTGGCCCACATCCCTCCAAACCTTTCTGATTCATGTATCTATCAAAATGTCTTTGTAATTGTACCCACATTTCAACACCCTCTGTGTAAAAACTTTGCCTGCTGTTTTTTTTAAGTCTCCCCTCCTCACTTTAAAAATGCACCCCCTACTCTCCAAATCCCCCATCCTAGTGAAAGATAAATTATTATTAACAATTGATACCTCTCATTATTTTATAAACTTCTATCAGACCGCCTGTCAACCTTCTACGCTCCAGTGATAAAAGTCCCAGTCTTTCTTTATCACTCAAACCTTCCAAATCCAGTAACATCCTGGTAAATCTCTTCTGTATCTGTCTCCAGCTTGATAATATCCTTCCTACAACTGGGTGACCAGAACTGGACAGGATATTCCAGAAGAGGCCTTACCAATGTCCAGTATAAACTCAGCTTGACTTCCCAACTCCTTTACTCAAAGGACTGAGCAATGAAGCCCCATTTGATCAAGATCCCTCTGTAATCCTAGAAAAAAACGTCTTCACTGTCTAATTTGCTACCAATTTTGATGTGACCTATAAATTAACTAACCATGCCTTCTATATTCTCATCTAAATCATTTGTATAAATGACAAATGAAAGAGGATCCAGAAACGATTCATGTAGTCACAGGCCTCCAGTCCTAAAAGCATCCCTCCACCATTACTCTCGGTCTCTACAGTTAAACCAACTATATACCCAATTGGCAAGCTCACCCTGAATCCTATGTGACCTAACTTTACTAATTACTCTACCATGCAGAAACTTGTCAAAGGCTTTACTAAAATCCAAATAAACAATGTCTACTGCCCTGCCCGAATCAATCTTTTTGGTAACTTCCTTAAGTTCTATCAAGTTTGTAAGACATGATTTTCCACACAAAACCATGCTGACTATCCCAAATCAGTTTTTGCCTCGCTAAATGTCAATAAAACCTATCATTTATAATCACCTCCAAAAATTTACCCACAACTGAAATCAGACTACAACCATTCTTAAAAGGTACAACATCAGCTACCCTCCAGTCATCACGCACCTCAAAATAATACAAATTAATAGTTGAATGGAAATGTATTTAACAAAACAGAAAATTACATTGAAATGACATTGTCTGTGCTTATGATGCACCCTAGATCCTGCAGTGCCCACCAGTCTTGAAAGGCCTCTTGACCATGCCAGTGAGCACTACATGCTGCCTCACCAAGAACACCCAAGTGTGGATGTAACAGTGAAAGAAGGGCAAACATCAGGAATGATGAGCCATATCCATGGCCTGCTGTTTTGACCTGTTGATCCCAGAAGAATTCCCAAGGGCAGGATCACTCCGTGAACAGAAGCTACATGTCGTAATGGCAGGGTCTGAAGACAAAGTTGTTGCCTGTGTGCGGAGGCACGCAAGCAACTCAGTCAGACTCTGCACTATCCATCTTGCAGCATTGTTCAGTAGCTGTACCAAAACTGCTAATAAGGGCAAAACACTTGCTGTTTTAGACTTAAACGGAAATTAAATCACGGGGACATATTCAGGACTAACCAATGTTCACCAAATATGGTAAAGGTAGAAATGTACCTCTCAGTGACCAGCTGGCACTGCCAAAAGACTGAACAGCTATGGTAAAAATACATTTGTTAGAACCAAATGCAGAGGCAATATCCTGTGGTTCTACACTCAGAAAGGCTTGGGTGAATCATTAAAAGCAGCTCACTGATGCCAAGCTAATATTAAAAAGTACAGACTTAAGAGCCTGGAGATTACATTTTACAATTATATCTAATTTTAGATACATCGCCCATTAAGAAAAGGAAAGTGGCAATGGAAAATTCTTCTGTAATTCTTGGTGGGTGACTGAGAGTGCAATCAATTGCAGTCCAAGAGCAGATCATCTACCAACCGTACTTAACAAGACCCAGAGGAACAGGACTGTGAAAGACAGAAAGCGGGAGGGCATTACCTACTAAAAAAAAGATAAGTTTAGTTCGATCAGACTTCGTTTCATTTTGAATTTTGCTTTCAGGAAAGGTTATTACTATTCAAATAATGTTTTGCTTCTTGTAAAATAAAAGAAAAGGCAAGATAAAAGATCTGGACTAATATGAACTGGCCGTACTGTGGCTACAAGAACAGCTTAGAGGTTAGAATCTTACAGTGAGTAATTCAGCTCCTGACTCTGCAAAGCCTTTCCAACATCAACAAAGATCAAGCCATGATTGTGATGGAATACTCCCCACTTTCTTGGATGGGTGCAAGACCAACAACACTAAAGAAGCTTGATACCATCCAGGATAAAGCAGCCTGCTTGACTGGCACCTCATCCACAAACATCGACTCTGTCCATTACTGACACTCAGCTGCAGCAATGTGCACTATCTACAGGAGTCACTGCAAAAAACTCAAAGATCCTTAGGCAGCAGTTTCCAAACCCATGATCACTACCATCTAGAAGGTCAAGTGCAGCAGATAAATGAGAACAGCACCACCTGCAAGTACCCCTCCAAGTCACTTACCATCCAGACTTGGAAATATATCACTGTTCCTTCAATGTCACAGTGTCCTGAAACTCCCTCGCTAATGTCATTGTCAGTGTATCTACATGAAATGGACTGCAGCGGTTCAAGAAGGCAACTCAGCACAACATTCTCAAGCCTTTCTGAGTGTAAATACTGGCCCAGCCATCCGTATGAATAAAACAAACCCAAGGGATTTGTATTCAGTTAAGCTCTTTTGAAAATTATGGTTATATGAAATCATGACAATATTTAGTGCTGTTGGTTATAAAATATTTTATGGTTGAATATTGCCACAATATCTAGCCCATAGTGGAATGATGAATTTCCATTACAAAGGTGATAGTTTTCCTCTCCATGGGATAGGGCAGTTTCAGAGCTTCATGTTTGGTACAGTCACCATGATCTGACAATGTTCCCCTGTTAGGCCATCTAATTTGGCAGAGACAACTTCTAATAATAGCTGAACAGTGACTTGCTATCAGAATATATTACGCAGTAATTTGGATACAATGTTCTGTTCAAGTTGCAGGAGCTCTAATCCCTGTGAAAGAAACACAGATTGTGATGCTTAGCCTTTTCTGTTGATGACAACTCCACCAGTAAAAGGTATTCTGTAATTTTAACGTTGGGTAGGAATCAAAGGTATAAGAATTGGAGTAGACAAATCAGTTGATATGTGCAGGAGGTCTGGATAATTTTAACTTCCCAGTCTTATTTGCATGCCTCAACTCTTGAACTGGTAGAAATAATGTCATCATCAGGTTATGATCTTTAAAATTGGCTGGCCTGGCCACTCCACACCTTGTACCAATGGGCAGAGAATGTTCAGCTTATTCTTTGCCCATTTTAACTTCATTAGGACCCTATGTACATTACAGGACTCAAATTTACATCACTGGTTGGGTGAGCATTTATTGCCCATTTTAGTTGCCCTGGAGAAGGTGATGGTGAACTGCCTTTTGAATCACGTCTGTACACATAAATAGGCTCCAGCCAAAAGTAAATAGGTACCCTCTAAGGTCTTTGTGAAAGCTTTGAACAAAATGGGTAGCAGGACACTAAGTTTAGCCTTACGATTTGCAGAGTGTTATCATCCTGTTTCTGCCTAGTAGAGACCCTTCCAACATATGAGTCAGAGAAAAGAATTGAGGCAATGACCTAGAAAATTTACATCAAATAAACTGCATAGCAAACAATCATATAACCAGGAATGACATACAATGCATGAAAGTCTTAAAAAGGAGAACGACCCACATGAGTGAGTTTTCCTATTGTTGACAGAAAATCTCTGTTGTTGACATATGAAAAATGAATGGTAGACATTGTTGCAGTTTCAGTAGGAATCCAGCAGATGGCTGCCTTGCTCTAGTTTTACTTCAGAAAAGCATTCTGTGATGAATTGAATCAATTTCCAATTCACAAGACAACATATGGCAACATACCATGTAACTAGAGATTATTCAAAGTAGTTGCCTCATACTGGAAACAACCGTAAAGTCCCCAGGGCGATAAATCTGAATCACTTTAAGTACCAGTTTTTAAAAATTAAAGTAAATGCTATTCCAAACCATTTTCTCAACATCTAAAATACAAATGTACAGATAGGGAATGAATTTCTGAGAGAGGTTCTCCACTTGTCTACTGTAACTTCAGTGCAAGAGTCACGTACACCAGATGGCCAATATAATTGTCCTTGAGACTATTCTTCTGGGGATTGCACAGCTCTTTAGACTAAACTGTGGTAAACAAGCAAAATGACACTCTCTGAAATTCATCCCTAATGTTTTTAATACAATCAGGCTGAAAATGCCTATTTAGAAACTGGGGTAGTTAATACTGACTCTGCCTGGAAAAGGGCATCAATTTGTTTTTTTTTAAAATGTATACACATAAGAATGCCACATCATAAAGGATAAAGCAAGCATACATTTGGTGGATTGCAAAAGTACCTGTGAGGCTGTTTTGACTGGCCCCTTTTCTGCAGCAGAGGTGTTAGTTTTATTAGTCATAGACCGCGAAGAAGACAGAGGTGAAGAGGCAAGAGTTTTGTTATTTTTAGAAGACAGTTTCTCAGTAGAAAGCCTACTCTGGACCCCAAGTTGTTGCGATTTGCGGGCAATTGGTTTTGGTGGTGGAACGTTGTCATACAGGTCAGTGCTGTCACCATGAGCTTCCTCATACCAGAGTGTGCTAGCGTTAGTAGTGAAAACCTCCTGCTCCTGTGATATACAACATAGAACAAGCTTCAGATGTTAGAAGGAATGACATGCAGACTACATGCCTACAATTTGGCAAAAGCCAACATATTAAATGGTAAAGGAACACAGCTCATATTCCTACTCCATGCTATATCTTACTATTAGGGTAATTTATATAACTTTCTTCTGCTGTTCATACCTTGAATAATGCCCTGAAAAGCAACTTTTATGATAATATTATTCGGGCACCAAAAATGCAAATTTAAAACACCATTTGACTCAGCACTGAGAGTCGTATTACATATAGATCCAATAGACTCAAAACAATATTTTTTAGATAGCTTTGGATGTCAAAAGATCAGGGCAGTGAGGAAGACTACACATTCATGGAAAAAATGTTGAAAGAATTTTTTTCTGCTGTGTCCATTAATAGGCATAAAATAAAAGATACAGTTCAGACTATTGCATTAAAAACACCCAAGTTCTTTCACATCATCAAAAACAGATTCTGAATGCTAGTTGCCATGTCTGAGCATAACCAGAGCATAAAATATTAGAGAATGATCACATTATCAGTGTGTTGCTTAAAATACTCCACATACATCAGTTCAAATTGGATTGAGAGAACTGCTGTACTACAAGGCTCTGGATAATAAATTATTCAGAAAGATTTCAATACACAACAGTACAGTCAAAAGCCTTTAATGCTCTCAAGCATTTTAACAACCATTGCTCTTGGCAGTGCTTTGGCACAAAATCATATTAGACTTTCCAGTTTTTTTTTGGGGAGGGGGTGGGTGGAATTCAGCGCATTCACTCATTTAACCAGATGACCAGTGCGTTGGCAATAACTAATTAACTTGTACTTATAATTAACCAAATTTGCTCTCAGTTCCTGTAATTAACTCCTTATTGACATAATGGTTTGTGTAGTTATTCCAAGGCAAACCATACTTTCTATTTGGAAACTGAATTAATTTAAGACTGAAATCATAGCTTTGCATAAAGCATTCTTGTTGTGGTTTAATCCTTACACTGCAAGGGCTATATAAATTCTTACATAAACCAAACTGTAAGACTTCTTCTCCATCAACTTACTTTAAGCTCTGCTAACTTCATAGTAAGTTAAACTTTTTTTGCGAAGGACAAAAAAAAAGCTGCATGTGTGTGTTTAAAAACGTCTACATTGTCACCTGGATCTAAGAAAAGCATAGTTGAGATGCGTTATTGAACTTACAACTCACTTCTATGCATTGAGTGGTTTTAACTTTGTACAAGACCGACCATTAACTAAAATGTCTTACTGTTCCGTTTAGGCAAGGTACATCATCATAATGAAGAGAAATTCCACGTGGACATGAATATCCATTTGGCATGTTGCCACCATATCTATTTGGAGATATCGACCGTCTGTGTAATAAGCTGAAAAAGAAAAAAAGAATTATGGTGGATGTTGGCAGGTGATGAATATCTATATCATGCATGTTCTGGTAAAAACAAATAGACCTTTCATAATATTTCCACCATAGGGAGTATGACAGGAAGGTCTGAAATTAAATTGGAGCTTAAGCAGCTTGGATTTTGGTTTCCCCTGCCAGTTTCCATGAAGGTTTGGTCAGTGTCCAAGGTAAGGGACACAGGACGAGAGTGGGTCTTGTCAATGAATGATAAAGGCACCAGCTGGTAACATATTTCATGATATAAAATATTACAGGACTGTCTCTCAGCTGATGCAAGTGGGGTACACCACAGATTTAGATTTTTCTTTCTGCTCCATATTCTTTATGAACTAAGCAAATGAGTCAGTCTGAAAAATAAAATGGGAGAAGTCTTGAAATTTCAAAGTGGACACCCTCTGCTAAATGTACTGCCTTATTCTATGGGCATTTGGGATAAAAGCACCTGACAAACAAGCATGAAAATAAAAACTAAAATGGTATTGACATATTGGTCCACTGAGAAGGGAGATAAGTGACCTTCCTTCACTGTTCCACTAATTTTTCTGTGAACTGAGCTTGGATGAAAGTGGGATAATTGCAATCCATATCTTTTATCTATGAAGATTTTTATCTCTGCTCCCAGTGGTGTTGTTGAATTGAGAACTCTTTTTATGAAGAATCAAAGATGGAAGCCAACATCTGATTGCACAATGATGTGGTAGATTTCTGGTCCAGTGTGTAATATAACACTGTTAAGCTTAATATATTTAAATGTATGTCCTACATACAATGTATTGACTGCAATATATATATGCAGCCAATATGTTACTCACTGTATACAGTACTTTACAATTCCTTGGTATAATAAATGTTGCACAGGGATACCCAAACCAGATGCACGGAAGGACCACATAGACCAAAGCATAATCTTACACATGCCACAAAAATATATCCTGGAAAATTTCATACAATTGTCAAAGCTAGAACGGTAAAGACCGGTAAAGCAGACATGTGAAGTGCTCTGGCCTGCAGGCTCTAGGTTGGGCACTCCTGGTGTAATGTATAAAAGTCGAAAATTTCAAAGAAAAATATCAGCTTTTACTGAATCAGTTAAGTCTTAAATTCAAACAGCTTTTTTGCTTTGCTGACAACTATCCTGTATCTGTACTTGTTTGTGTATAAATAATTTATAATTAATGGATTGCAATGCTTAGAAGATTCTACAGAATGGTATAGAAAAAGGAAGCCAGAGACTCATTGTGCTTGTAGCAGATCTTTGCGGGAGCTATTCAATTAGTCCCAGTCTCCCACTTTTATTGTATAGCCTGACAACATTTTTTCCCTTTCCAAGTATCCAATTTCTTTCTAAAACCTATGACTGAATCTGATTCAACCATCTATTTGGGCAGTACATTTCATACAGACCATAACAACATAGCAAAAGATGTATTGTAAATCTCTGCCCTCCTGCTTCAGTTACATCTCCCTCTAAGAAGAACAATCTGATCTCATCACTTGATTGAAACCGTTAATCCCTGGTATCATTCTGAAATCTCTGATGTTCCCTCTCTATCTAAAAGGCTATCAATAACAGCAGTGACTATTTGCTACAAGTGTTTTAAACTTCTACCACCATTCTGTACAATTAACACATGTTCACATAAATATCTTAAAATATCTATTTTAGTGCAGGGTCATAAAAATAAGAAAAATGGAGTACCCAGATAATTTCAACAAAAAAGATCCTTCCAAATGTACAAAGAAAGAAAAACCATGTTCTCATTTTTTTTATTTTATCAAAAGTCAGTTATTTATGATGAAGATAAATTCTTACTTGAAGCACTGTTTTGCAGTCTGTATAACACTTGAAGTTGTTTCCACATCAATATAATCATAGTGTAGGGCTGCTGGGTCTGTGGAAGAACCAGTTTCAGATAATAAAACACCGAGCCACCTTCCCAGTTCCTCTCCTGAAGAGGTCTGCACAAACAAAAGGTTGAACATTTAGCTGTGGTTTATCAGTAAAGGTATGTGATCAATGAAAACCATTTTACTTGGCAAAGAAGACAATTTTTATACATATAATACACAAATAATCAATCTGTGAATGCATTTTATTATGCTGACTTTGTCTTTTCAATACCTTAAGAGTACTGTTTAGCATTACAGCCTGTAGTAAAATATCTATGGGGTAATTGCAAATAAATTCAGTACTTGCAAATTTTAAATAAATGATGGAGAAACACTTGGAACATTTCTCATGTGATATTTAATTTGCATGCAGCTATTCTATGACAACAATTTGCTGACATTGCTATCCATTATAGTCAGCAATTGCAACAACAGCTTACACAGCACTTCTAACATGTCAGAGTATATTCAGGCACTCACAGGAGTATGATAAAACAAAAACATGATACCAAATCGCAGAAATAAAAGTTAGGTAAAATGGCCAAAAGATTGGTCAATGCATCTAAGAGGAGTGGTGAAGAGAAGAATTCTGAGACAATTGAAATGATGATCACCAACATTGAAGAAGTTATGATTGGAAATGCACAAAAGACAAAAAGTATAGAAGTTGATTTCTTAGAGTGGATAGGGTTTCAGAATATTACAGAGATAAGATTGGGAAATGTCATAGAAGATTTGGAATAAAGGATGAGAATTGGCGTTGCCAATGTAGGTCAGCCAACACAGAGGTTATTGGAAAATGGAACTAGTATGAGTTAAGACAAGAGTGGATGAGCTTTTGATGACTCTGGTTTACAGAGGGGAGAATATAGAAGGCCAGCTAGTAGTGAAAACATTTGGGAAATCAAGGGAACTGACAGAGAATTAGACCTGGGCAGTATGAAAACTGACTCAGTGCTTGTTGGTCATGGAAAGATAACATGCAGATGTGGGAGAAGAAGAGGAAATGGTGGAAGGCAAAATGAGTTTGAGGAGTCTGCTTAATCTACCTTAAGGAACTGAAAGCAAATATGTAATTATGTACCCATAAGCACTGAAGTTGAAAGACATGTTATATCAATGAATAAGAGAGCTCATTTACAGTGAAGGCAGATAACACAATTGTATGTTCTGAAAAATCAAGCAAGTTCTGACCAAGAATGCAAAACAGCCACACTTGAACTTAGAATTAGAATTAGAATTGCTACAGTGTAGAAACAGGCCCTTCAGCCCAACAAGTCCACGTCGACCCTCCAAGGAGTATCCCACCTAGACCTATTATTTTGCCCTATTACTCTACATTTCCCCTGACTTAATGTACCTAACCTGCACATCTTTGGACTGTGGGAGGAAATCCACGAAGACACAGGGAGAATGTGCCACATACAGCCACCAGAGGCTGGAATTGAACCCAGGTCCCTGGCACTGTGAGGCAGTGGTGCTAACCACTGCCCTAATCCTTCAGAGTAAGGGACAAGATTTTTTGTGAAATGGCAGGAATGCAATTGTTTATTTTAAATAAAAACTTCCAACTTATACATTTCTGATCTTATTTGTTGTTCAGATAAAACACGGAATTTGTTTTGGAGGACCCAGGTATTAAACTGGCCTGTAATCGAACATGATGACAACCTAGAATGGTTTACTGGCCATGGACAGGTACATGGATAGGAAAGGTTTAGAGGGATATGGGCTAAATGCAGGCAAATGGGACTACTTCAGTTTAGGAAACCTGGCAGACATGGGCAAGTCGGGCCGAAGGGACTGTTTCCATGCTGTACACCTCAATGACTCCATATGCTTCAAGTCAGCCTCCCATGCTTCCATTACAAAATACCATGATGGTGGGAGGTTACTTTCTCTCACTGTCCCGGAAGTAAATTCAATAGCTCTCTTGTTCATTAATAAAACATGTCTTTCAGCTTTAGTAGTTATGGATACATAGTCACCTACTGGCTTTCAGAACCTTAAGGTAGATTAAAGAACTATTAATTGAAACATAACTGACTGCCCAAATAATTTGTTCAAGATTTTAGCCTACTCATTTCAAATACTGGATTTGAGCACACAATCTATGCTGATATTTCAGTTCAGTATCATATGTTTTATGAAGTGTTATCTTTCACTAGGGTCAATCTTTCCATTCAGGCATGCCCAAAGGACCTCACAGCTTTGGTTGAAGAGGAATAGGAGAATTTCCTGGTGCTCTTTATAAATATTAATGAAATAGATTAGCTAGTTTTTTAGCTCATTGTATTGGTGGAACTTTGCTATGTAGAAAGGGGCTACCTCTACACTGTCAAAAAGTGTGGAGTTGGAAAAGCACAATAGGTCAGGCAGCATCCGAGAAGCAGGAGAGTTGATGTTTTGGACATAATCCCTCCCTCAGACGGATATGGGCCAAATGCAGTCAGATGGGACAGCATGCCTGATGAAGGGCTTATGCCCGAAACATTTGCTCTCCTGACCTTATATGCTGCCTGCCCTGCTGCGCTTTACCAGTGCCACACTTTTCGACTGTGACTCTCTAGCATCTGCAGTCCATATTTTCTTCAACCTCAACACTGTCCCAATCAAACACTCCCACAGGGTGCAGCAAGGGGTACCAAACTTTTTCTCACATTGCTGGGTGTTCCTTCAGCAGTTGCTGAGACTGCATTGACCTTGGTGGACTCCTTGGACCAACTGGCAGGGTGCATGTCATGGCCTCCCCTAGCTGCCCTGGTGTTTTGGGGGGGGTGGGGGGGGGGGTGGAGGGAGGAGGGATGATGGTCTACCCCTGCACCACATCCTGGATCCAGGGAACCAACTTCCCCTTTGTTGCCACAATCAGGGCAGACATCACAAACTGCAGAACAGCTCCAGTGCGTTTGATCAGATGCACAACAGCCTTTTGAAAATGGCACTGGCCCTGGCCCCAGGGAGCCCAGATATCCTGGCAGTGGTGAGAACCTCTGTGTGAGGATCAACCTAGCACTGGATGAGCGGGGTTCTACAGAAAAACAGTAGGTAGATAATGAGGCAGGTTTGTGATAATAGTGTGAAGAAACCGACTAGGCCTTGTGGGGAGAAGCCCTGCAAGAAACCCAATGAAAAGGACTCTTTGCCAAAATATAAAAAAATCAGCCCTATACTTCAAAAGTATTCCATTGAATAGGATTTTATTAGTATTCCATAGTTTAGGATGATTTGAAAATATGAAAAATTTTATACAAAACACAAATTCTTTCCTACTATACTCAATTTCACAAAGACTTAAATCCATCTAACACCAAAAACTGCCTCATTCGGCTAGTTTAGATTTCTAGTTAAGGCCATTTCTGAATGCCCTTTAAAATGCCTCTATATAATTTTGTTACAACAATTCTTGTACATGAATGTAACCACTGAGATTGAGGGACTGTATTTTACTCTTTGACCACAAATTATACGAAAAGAATGAAGATCATTGGCCTAGGATATTCAGTTAATTTAAAATATTCCTACTCTTACTTTTGATGACTTCTAGCCTGAGTATTCCTGGACAGAGGTTTCCTAATACAAACGTGTACAGGAATTCTCAAATCCAAAAGTGGAGAAGATCATTGTCAATTTTGAACATTTAAACGTTCAACAGACAGTTTGAAAGCTTCTGTGAATAGCACAAGCATATGAGGGGATAGGGACTGCAGAAGGGAAGCAGATAGTGAAGGAGAGGGTAGACACAAGGTAAGTGATGGAGGGATAAAGATGGAGCATGGTGGGTCAGGGAGATAGGCTGTTAGTGTGAATGGGGGCATCATGTCTAGCACAGTTTGGTTGATTCTGGCAGGATTGGGTTGGGGTGTTGAGTCAGACTGGGTTAGGTCAGCCCAGCAAGGGGATATATTTTAGGCTTAGTCATGTTGAGATATGGCGGGTGCTAAGGAGGGTGGTGTGTCAGGGTATGACACGTTGGGAGTTTGGGGTGGATGCTGCCAGGCCCATGACCGTCAAAGTCTGTGGTGGGGGAGTGACGTTAGGAGTGGTTGGGTTTGGTTTTGTATTCACCCAGAAGTTTGTCTAGGTTTGTAAACCTTTAACATTTCATTGTCAACTACTAAGCTTAGGTGAACCAGAGATATTCAAATTCTCTGACTTTAATGGGTTTTTGAGGTTGCAAGATGAAAGGGATTGGGAATTTTTGATTTTCCGAGCGAATCCCTTGGAGACAGCAGTGTTGGGATTTTGAGTGATCCTGATGCACAACTCCAGTCTATGCTGCTCGATCGAGTGCCATCCCACCAGGATTTCTGGGCCTACATTCTTAATTCAAGATCAGGTATTTGAATCGTTTCGTTCCTTGTAAACTTTTAGTGCATATTTGTTATCTATAAAACTTCCTTTTTGCCCCACAGTTTTGGAATGTCTGCAAGCATTTACAAAAACGTCTAGGCTACAAAGAGTCTAGGAAGCAGCATGTCCATTATCCTACTACAATATCCTCACTTCCTTGAATGCCTGTGAAAGCATCACTGAGACCCATTTCTAAATTTTTGTTTTACTCTGCAACCATATGCCAAAGAAAGCACGGCACATGATATATTGTTTAATACACTTTAGTCTCCAACTACAATTCTGCACGCACAAGTTGTAAAGTAAATATTTCAGTTGTTGTGAATAAAGGAGAACTTATTCATTTTATGTTTGATCTCTGTGGTGCAGTTTGACATTTTGGAATTCATATGGGCCATTACAGAAGAAACCAAACAAATTATAGGCCATGTGTTATAACTTTTAGTTAAATTTGAATCAAAGATCTGTGGTCAAAGGATATTTGTGCGAGTTACTGATTCAGTATTTGTGTACACTAAATGTTACTGAGGCTCCTGGCACTGAATTCAAAAATCAGTGAGCTTCTAGAATGAGACTGTGAAATGCTTTGGGATATTGTAAGTTTGTGAAAGGTAGAATGTGATTGTAAGTTCTTTCCTTTTCCTTCATAACGAATTCATACTTCATTCACCACTGACATTTTCTTGCCTGTTTTCTCTAACTCCACTCTTTTTTATTCATAAACCTGGTCCTAACTTTCAGTAATGGAAAATTACATTATCTGTTGCTATTTAGAGTGTACATTCCTCACTGGTAGGTTTGTTAACTGATTGGGTGTATTCCAGGAGGATTTATTTTCTGGATAGCTAGCACTACGTCCTGGAGATATATGGCTAATTCTAAGAGATACCAGAGCAATCTAAACCCGACCAGTTGCTAAAAGGTGCAACAATAAACATGGCCCAATATTTATGAAGGCTATATATTTCCAGTCTTTATTTTTAATACAGCCCAAAATCAATTACTAAATACCCACATATATACCAGACATTAGATGTTAACTAACTTATCAACAGATACATTCATTAAGCCTTAAAATTACTAATGCTAATGTAAAGAATTGCTGGGTTGGCTTTATAATGGTTTGCTATCTGAGAACATCATCTGAGAACATACTTCTCAGCTTAAATGAAAAAGGTTTGTTCCAGAAATTAACCATAGTTCTGCTCAACAAGTTGAAGCAATCTACAGGCAGATTACAATAACCACAGATCTGTTGAGTAACAAGAAACTTTCTCCCTCGCTTTCCCTCTTTCTCAAAGCTTGCTGTACTTACTGAGTTTACCTATGCAAGCAACCTCCAACTATTCCACTACAAAAGCCATTGTAGCTACTGAATTCTGATTTCAAGTTTCATGCCATTCACTTTTAGAAAGAAAAGTCTTTAAGTAAGCCATATCTGCAGCAATAATAGATTCACCCAAATTCCATCTTTATAAGTATCTTCTATCTGTATCTATTTTTATTCTTTGCATCTTTATTTCATCTAATAACTGTGCAACATTTATATTTTGCAGCTTTCATTAATAGTTGTGTGGGACCGAAAAGACCTGGACAAATTCACAGTTCACAGTCCATGCGGTTATTAAAGTAAAGCATTAAAATAGGCTATTTGACCCAACCACTACGGTTTGCTGTTCACAACCTCAATGAGTTTTAGTCTTCCGTTCCCACTTCCTGTCATCCATCGAGCCAAACTAATCAATTTGGCATAGCGTTGATCTTACCATATTTTGGCAAAGTGTCATTTTTGTTGCATTCCTTCGAGGGTCTTTTTCCAGAAGATCGAGTAAGTTTCTCAAGCTATTGTCCCAAACCCAGGTCATTAACTGCCCACCACCCAACTATGGTGCCGCTGTTGTCCAACACTAGGCTGAGTTTCCCACTCACCCTAGCTGAAAGTACTCACCACTGCCAGGATATTGGGTCACTTGGTGCCATCTTTAAAAGGCCATTCAGCAGCCAATTAAACACTTCATTCTGCAACTGCCCTGTATGGTTCTGGGTCCTGGCGAATGGGGTCGTGCAGAGGAGGGATGTCCGCTTCCCACATGACCAGCGGAGAAGGTCAAGACACCAGACCATGCCAGTCTGCTCCAAGGTTGCCACTTGTGTCAATACAGTTTCTGCTGTATGGAGTAACACCTACCAGCGTAGGAAGGTCAATGAGTTTCTCTTCTAGGATAGGCGCCACCATCTTCTGTGTACAATCTCACATTCACTCTGTCATTATTACTGCAAACACCTCCCATCAAGGCTTGTGCTCTACTGCTCTTACTATTGCATGCAGCACTTCCTATTGTCCACTCAATCTCCCTATATCACTAACCCTGCATGTCCTCTACAATGCCTATTCACTCACTCGAGACACTTCACCACCTAACTCCTCACCTGCACTAGCAGTAAAAATGGTGCTACCCACTTTAATTTCACTCAATCCCTCTTTTCTCTCACTTCAACAACAAACAGCAATAGAGTCGAGAGAGCCAAGATGGAAAGTAGGATGCCTGACATTTGGTTTCTGATGTTTTAAAAAGGAGACCCTGATCACCCAGAGCAGCTGAGTGACTGTGCCTAGACCTGGATTAAAATGGAGGCTGCCCTTGACTTACTCTGTTGGGACCATCTAATTGAAGAGTGTCTCCTTTGACTTGACAGAGGATTACTCTCCTTAGACTTTGAGATATAGCCTTTTTTGGACGAGATCCAAAGTGTTTATCACTCACTGGTGGCACATGGTGCAGGTGTGAGATTGATATAGCATGGCACCTTACAGTAGGATGTCCAACCCTTGACTGATGGCTGCCGGCAACTATGGCATTCTATCTGCTCTCAAAGGCAAGTCAAGACAGAGGCATCGCATGCCTGCTAACTCTGGCTGTGGGAGCAAAGTTCAAAAAGGCCAGGTAAAGGCAGGGATGCTGTGAGCATCCAGGTAGGTGCTGGGAGAATGAGCAGTAAGAGCGAGCAAGTGGGCCTGAGATGCAGTCCTGAGCTGGGTGCCTGTCCCTGCATGCAAAGTGTCCTTGCAGCAGCATTCCAATGAAAGGTACTGGTGCATTCCAAACTGCAGCTTTAAAGTGCACTCAAAGTGGAAAAGCAGAGATGGTGTGGCAAGGATGGCATGTGTCAGATGTATATGCCGGTGTTTATTAATCTTGGGTGCATGTGGCATTACCTACAGAGTGTGCGCTGAGTTGCTGGTGCCAGGTATCCACTAAAAGGCACAGAAGCGCAAATGGCGAGCTCAGTCACCAGGTACCCGCTCAGACCTTCATGTCATAGGAGAGTGCATATTAATGAGGTAGAACTAAGTAATTAACGAGGGTGATGATGAGCAATAATTGTTTTGAAACCACTCACTGGCGAAATCTCATCTCACTGACCAGAGCATAGTTGGAAAATGTGACTTGCATTCTTGATATTGAGAAAGGCCTCACTAAACCTTTCACATGATTCTCTCAAATTTCCGGCCAGAACTCATCGTTCAGAGCCAGGAAATATTCCGTCCATAGTTTCTGCCTTAAGTACTTGCCTGGATAGTGAATTCCTGAGTTTCACAGCTCACTGTGGATGGAAACCTCTCTCACTGCCTGCTGTAAATCTTATATCTGTGGTTCCTTGGTCATGACTCTATCAAGTACTAGAAGACAGAAGTCGTATATTTTTCTGTCCCATCGTTTCATGATTTTGAACTCATTCATCATAATTCACATAAATTGCTGTGCGGTGAACAAAAGCTTCAATTCTTCATGTTAAATGGCGGTTTCTATATTTAGCACACAGGCAAATTAACTGAAAATCTTTTTCAAACTACGTTTGTTCTTACCCTAATGATCTTATTGAATGGGAATAAAATGGTTCCACTGTTTCATGTTGTTATTATTGAAACATTTGTTTTATTGTACTGACTGTGCTAGCATGCCATCATTTATGTGGGAAACATGGGGAAAACAAACTCACACAGTTATGACAGTTTCGAAGATTTGTAACTGTATTTTCTGATTGCTTTTTAGGGGTTACTGCTGATGCAATCTTTTCCAACAAGGCAAAATCATTTTAAATATAATAGCCCTTTAAGATTGTGCCTTTGTTTTCTGTTGGTAAGTAATAAAGAAAGTTGTTCAACCAGTCACAGCATTGCAAAGCCAGTATAAGGCCACCTCTGGGAGACAGTTTCATTCAGAAACCGATTTTAATCAGGAAGTGGAAGGCACAGTAAAATTTTGAAAATCCAGTTTAGTAGTCAGTGAACACAATGCTTGGCATTAAGCAGATAGTAACATAATGCAAAAAATGAAGATGTCTTTTAAAATGTTTCTAACACAAAACATCACTTAGTAAAACAATGAAATAAACCTTTATGAAATAAATTTTATTCATGAAAATAATCTGGAGAAGTAATATAACTAATAGTAGCATTATTTTGTTACAGTTAACTTTAAAGCACATATATCCTTACTATGATTTGATTGCAGTTAACTAAATTGCCTTCTTTATGTTACATTCTTGCAAGATCCGTGTGAACTATAACAGTCTTTCGGCTAAAATTACATACTTGGTAACCAGAAGCTACGACACAATTAAAATGGTTCTGCAGATAACGTGTATTTATTTTCATACTTGAAAGTCAAGATGTTCATTGGCACAAGCATTATATACACTGATAATATTCAAAACAGACAAGCAGCAGCTCAGAAGCTGTATTCCGTTAATTGTGGAACTTTCCTACTCCTTCAAAATGGCAAAATGAGAACTACTGAATCAAATTTATCTTTTGCTATTAACAGAAAGGCAAACAACTTTTTTAAATAAGGGACTTTGTTTTGAATCAGTTAGGATTCAATGAAACATTACTTGCTCTCCCTACACTCCTTCCTGGTCTCACCCTACCCTCCGGAGTGTGTCACAAGGATTAGATTAGATTAGATTAGATTCCAGACAGTGTGGAAACAGGCCCTTCGGCCCAACCAGTCCACACCGACCCTCCAAAGAAGTAACCCACCCACACCCATTTTCCTCTGACTATGGGCGACTTAGCTTGGCCAATTCACCTGACCTGTACATCTTTGGTTTGTGGAGGAAACCGGAGCACCCGGAGGAAACCCATGCAGACACGGGGAGAATGTGCAAACTCCACACAGACAGTCACCCAAGGCTGGGATTGAACCTGGGACCCTGATACTGTAAGGCAGTAGTGCTAACCACTGAGCCACCATGCTACCCTATTTGTTATTGTATTTGTTATTTAAATATCAATTTAAAATATTAAACCTGTCAAACATCCATTAAAGCAACTATCTCTTACCACTGGCTTAACTGCAATTTCATTAGACAGTATTTATTATGAGACATCCAAGAGGTTAATGCTTGGTTCTGTGAAATTTGCATTTTTTGTACTAAATATTGCGACTGATACTGAACTAACAATCTGTTTGCTTTCCTACTAGATTTCCTCATTTAAAAATTGCTTCAATCCTTTAATGCCCTTCCTGTTCTTAGTCCCTGAACTCCTATCTTCCCTATTTCCCTTCATGTCCTCTCGGAGCACACTTTGTCCATGAAGTCTACTTCCAGCTTCCTCAAGCCTAATCCCACTAAACTGCTGATCACTCAATTTCCCTTTTTTGGCCCTCTGACAGTCAATATTGTAAATGCTTCCTTCTCTTCGGGTGTTGTCCTTCTTTTAATATTTTCTATTATCTCCCATCTCCTCAATAAAGTTCTTTTAAAAGTCATAATGACATTCTCTGAGTGTGACAATGTTAAAATTTACCACTCTCCACTGGGCCTCTGCTTCTGATATGGTTGACCACACCATCTTTCCTATTGTTTGGTGGGTGTGACTTCTCTCTGGGTGCTGTTGCATGTTTTTCTATCCAGTGACTGGCTTCTCTTTTGCTCCTGCACAGTTGCTTCTCGTATCCCCCAATGTTGCCTCTGGGTGACATCAACCAAAGACACAGTTTTGCGTTTTCGCATGTACATAGGAGGCATCCAGTCCTACCTCACCACCACTTCTCTTGAGTTGCCCACCTTTACAAAGTTATCAGATTGCTTACATGACATCCAGTACTGGATGAGCAGAAATGTCCTCCAATTTAATACTGAAGACTGAAGCCATTGTTTTTCATCCTCGCTCCAAATTCCATTCCTTAGATAATAACTCTGTTCCTCTCCTTGGCAACTGTCTTAAATTAGGCCAGTCTGTTTACAATTTTGCTATCAATATTTGATCTGGAAGTAAGTTTCAGACTTCATTTTTGTGTTCATCACTAAGACCACCTATTTCCAACTCCAGAACATTGCTCACCCTCATCCCAGTTTCAGCCCAACTGCTGCTAAAACTCTCATCCACATCTTTCTTACCTCTGGACTCAACTATTCCAATGCACTGCTATTTGTCTCCTGTTTGTTATCTTCCATAAATGTGAAAACATCTAAAACTTTAAAAAATCACACAACACCAGGTTATAGTCCAACAGGTTTAATTGGAAGCACTAGCTTTCAGAGCACCGCACAACCACATGACGAAGGAGCAGCGCTCCGAAAGCTAGTGCTTCCAATTAAACTGTTGGACTATAACCTAGCGTTGTGTGATTTTTAACTTTGTACACCCCAGTCCAACACCGACGTCTCCAAATCACATTTAAGACTTTGTTGCCTATGTCTTAATTGACAACAGGTCTCAAACTCCTGTGTCTTAGCTGTACTCTTCCAATTCTGCCTTCTGTGCATTTCTGATTATAACTGCTTCACCTTGGCTAGCTGTGCCTTCAGTTGTCTAGGCCCCAAGTTCTCAAATTCCCTCCGTCCGCCTCTCTACCTCACTTTCTACTTCAAGAGACACTTTAAAATGTAAGTCCTTGATCTAATTCTGATATTTCATGATGTGGAGGTGCCAGTGTTGGACTGGGGTGGAGAAAGTGAAAAATCTCAACACCAGGTTATAGTCCAACAGGTTGAATTGGAAGCACAAGCTTTCAGAACACTGTTTCTTCAGCTACCTGAAGAAGGAGCAGTGGTCTAAAAGCTAGTGCTTCCAATTAATCCTGGTGGACTATAATCTGGTGTTGTGTGATTTTTAATTCTGATACTTCTTGAGTAACTCACCACATTTTGTCTATATAAGGCTGCTACGAATTTACACCTAAGGACATTATGTTAAAATGCATAAATACTACCTTTTAACATAAATGTTGTTATTATGATCATAAAATCGAGGACAGAAGAACTTTTCACAATGTGCTTGATTGTTATTGAAATAATAATAATGAACACCGAGAAAAACAATACCAATGTTTTCAGTTCAATAAATGTAGCAATACTGCACCTCTAAAACTGCAACTTCTTGTCCATTCTTAAGCAAACGGAATGCCAGTGGATGTTTGGAATCCAGGCCTGGAATGAGTTCACATCCACGTAGTGGAATAGAAGCCATTTGAAGTTTCAGGTCAGTTCTATCTTTGTGGAGGATTAGTTTGTTTTCTCTCACTCTGCACCAGCGTTCCCTCCATCGATTGTTAGATAACACATTCAGATAGCCTGGAAAAATGAGGGCAGGAGATAGATTGCTCATCCTCTATGCACATAACACAACTTTTAACTCAGACACAACCATTCCAGTCCACTCATTTTCAAAGCTCTTATAACACCACAAATGAAAATAAGCCCTATCAGCAAGCTTTCCTAAGTGTGAGTTTTTTCTGTAACACTGCATATATTGTTCATCAATAGCATGCATTTTAAAATTAAATAATTGGTACGTGACCAAATCTATTTGGAGCACTTGGTCATTGTTAATCTGCAGTATATTATGAATGACAGCACACTTACAATGGGAGGTACAATGGAAAATAAAACAGTTCAACCTTCCTCTGCCAAAGTGAGCAATTTATATTAATGATTTCCATGAACATACAGGGTTTGTATTTCTCTCGGGATTCTCCTGATCAGTTGCCTAAACTTTGCTGAATTATCAGGACAGCCCAATGATGTTGAAAACAGTCCATAAATTCATTTTGTTAAAATGAATGGAAATATTTAAACATAAAAATATGTTAGGTCCAGTTTTTGAAGCCCTAAAGCCAACAAACCTGCTTTCTGCAAAGGACAGTACAAAACATACCACAGGTAGGAATGTCTTCCTCAGCAGAGGAGGTCTGTTCATCCGTGGACGGCTTCTTTTTACCCAGACCAATGATCCTGGTAATTTTCTTTCCAGTGACCTTGCTCACAGCCCCTTTTGGCTCAGTCTTTGCATTTTTCTTTCCTTTTCCTGTTTGATAAAGCAAATTCAGATTGCAGCAGGAGGATATTATTATCAAGATAGTACATGTGGTTCACATTGCAAGCTATGGGCTGTGCCAAACTATTCAATATTCTTGTCACCACAATTTATGATAGAGTTGGCATCCTTCAATTTGGACAGCTGTACATTCTACTCCCCCTCACTTGAAACAGGCTCATCACAATCTACATTTTGTAATCAATCCATTCATTCATAACTTGGCCAATAAAATGAATAAATATCAATTCAGCTGCTACGATCAAAAGGAGATGTACAAGAGGTGACTGTTTATCTCTATCGCCCAAACTTATCCATAATGATTGTTTCAAACATGCTTGGAGCAAATTTTTCTGCTCATCCAGATGTTTTAATTATTAATGTTGATCAGCTATTGAATTATCATATATTCTATTAAAATTATTATATTTTTGGCACAATATTGTTAAAAATCTTTGATAAGTATTGCATGCAGATGTTAAGGATTTGCTGCTATTTCTCATCATGAAAACTGTTACATACTATTATAACGAACTTTAGAAACAGTATATCAATTAAAGCTTGTATTGAATGGTCAGTATAAAAATTTTCAATCTCTTGTCTATCCCAAACTCTTGAGGTAGGTGAAAATTGTAATTAAAATTTGTTATAATTTTATAATTTTAGTTATAATTAAAATCAGTTATAATACCAAATGATTTAGTGTCTTTATGGACTCTCATCTTACCATCTACATTAAAAAAAAGACATTTCCAAAGAGCTGACCTTACACTCTGACTGATAACCTGGAGCACAAGCTGTTCAGAATGTGGACACAGTTGAATAATCATTTAAAGATTCGTATTGAAGAATTTCTGCCTTAATCAACATGAGCAGACAGTATAGTCATTTATTTCATTCCTATTTGTAGCATTACAAATTGATTGCCTCATTTCTTACGTTACAAAGATGATTACACATCAAACACATTTTTATTAACTGTAAAGTGTTGATATTGTGAAAGGTGCTATGTAAATGCAAGTTTTATTTTATTAAACTGCTGCTGGTTCCCTGTAAGGTGGTTGAGTTGCCATCTGCATACTGAACATAAAGCTACTACAGTTCAGATAAAAGAAATGTCTTTTGAACAGCTGCTTTTAGTGAATCCAAGCAGTTTTACATTACACTCAAAGCTAGATACATGTACAAAATTGAGAATGCAATAGCACCACTGTAACACACAAAATTACTTTAAAAGTCCATCTCACCTTTTTTCCTTTCGGCTATTCTATCCTGCAGTGTTTGTAGGTTTCAATACTGACAGTGTGAGTTTTGCTTCGGTTGTATGCATGTTGTTAGGAAATTAGATCTCGAATCCTGGATTCTTGTATAGCTTCGTACAACATTAGTAACTTGACTCAACTGACTTAACTCAAAAGAGGAAAGCCTGGTGTATTGGATCTGATTAATGCATACTGCCAAGGCTACCTTCAGTGTTGTCTATCAGACTGATCAATAGACTTACATGTGGCATGAGCAACAAATTAACTTTTGTACATTTAGGTGCTGTACACTGCTTTCTGTAAGAGTTGATTTGTTTTATTTTAGAAACTGTTTGGAATTCAGTAGAAAGTCTTTGGGAATTTAAAGCCCCCATCAATGCAGAGAGCAGCAGAAGTGGGAAAGGAATTTGAAAGTTTCCTACTTAAGCCGCCCACCTCAATGGTGAAAATCTCGATCTTCAGAGTCTGAAAAGGTTTTGGTACTCTAGCACCTGTGAGCGGTAGTCAGCTCAAGATTGAAACACATCATATTTCAAATGAGGAACCCAAACCCACAGTGTAAGAGTGGATGTCCCTTTTGATATAGAAATAAACACAGGTTACAAGAACGACTCAATGTCTGTTTAGGAAATATTTAAAAATTTATTCTGAAAAACCTTAAAGCAATTTTATTTTGGCAAAAAGGTAACTGATCTAAACGTAAAACAACAGCGATGCAGATGCAAAAGAGCATTAAGTGCCTGCTGAATTAATTGAAGTAAAGTCAAGATTGTCATTGCCTTACCAGACCATAGGCCTGCTCTCAGTCAGAGAAAGAGAGAGAGAGAGAGAGAGAGAGAGAGGGTTGGTTTAACGTGAGGGTCACCACATCTCAAGCAAGGGGAGAGGTTGAGAATGAGAGACTTTCATTGTAATTTCAGCAGGTGCTAAGTTAATACATACCACAGGATACATAAATTTAGAACTTTTACTCTTCAAATAGTTCTAATCTCCTAAAATAATGCAAATTTCTCTCAGGTGCACCAATTTTTCAACAAAAAAATATAATCATGTAGCGTATTTATTCACAATCAATTAATAAACATATATAAATGGTATAAGTGGAATACTTCACATCAAATGTTGCTTATATTAAGCATGTTGGTTTAAACGGAACTAAATAAAGCCGGTTTTATTTTTCATTGTTCAATTCGACTCAAATTAAATCTGCTAATAAAATTCAGTTTAGAGATATAAAAATCCAGAGAAGATTATTTTGTTACAAGGAATTAAAAAGTGCATTCAATTGAAGTGCATGTAATAAACTGATGCATTAAGGATCTAAATATATCTTTAGGATATTCAAAAGTGCCTGAAGCAATGAATTGCTATTGATAAACTTCATGCACTCAAAATCTTTGCACCGGTTTTTTAAAACCTTATTCATACTTTCTGATCCGATTGCATTTTCAGCAACTTTATTCTGATTTCCAATGGCTGCATTCTTAAATGGCAAGCGATTGTGAAATGCAAGCACTGTTAGTATGTCAGTGAATGTGATGGCATGCTGCAAGCAACAGAGTTGATGGTTTTTGAAAGGCAGCAGTGATTGAGCAAATAATGATTGCAAAACTGACAAAATTTCCTCGTCACTTTCAAATATTTTATGCCTAACTGAAACTGTAGATGAGATAGTGATTTAAAATCTGAACGAAAGCATGATACCTTTGATAATGCTATAATCCTTCATCACTTCAGTTACAGTATATGTCAACACACATTGAGAGTTCAGGAGCATGTTGAAACCAGCTTTCAGGTTGAGACTTTAACCAACTGATCCAGAATTGGGCTACACTCTTACTGTCATTTAGCTAAAAAAAACTACTTAACCAATAGGAATGTCAAATGTTTAGGACCGCAGTTATCAATTCAAAAATGTTTTCGCAAAAATGTCTCAGCGTCTAATTTGAAAGACTCATTATTCCAACTAAGCCATTCAAGCACTGATCAGTGCCTTAACAAAAAAAAACACTTCTGGGAGGAAAGCAATATTTTAGTCGTGGAGTTTGTGAAAGGGAATAGTTTCTCCCATTTGACAATCCAAAACTCCAAAATGGAGTAAAAGCAGAAAATGTATGAGAAACAAAATAGGTCTGGCAGCGCAGAAAGAAAGAGAGTGCAATTATTCCCTCCCTTAAGGAGTGGTGAGGAGGGCAAATAATTGTGCAAGTTGGCCCAAAAGAGGTACTTTACCACCACCTCAGCAACAAGATGCTGGGTGAGAAGCTCCATAGACATCCTTATCAACTCACCATCCACAGATTCCTTACAGTATGGAAACAGGCCATTTGGCCCAACAAGTCCACATTGACCCTCCGAATAGTAACCCATCCTGACCCATTCCCCTACCTAATGCACCAAACACTATTGGCAATTTAGCATGACAAATTCATCTAACCTCTTAAATAATCAACTCACGGTCATGTAAAGATCTCAAATTTGCAAAATTGTATTCTGAGCTACAATTAAAAGGAACCAGAGTTTTAGACAGAGTTGCAAAAACTAACCCTGATTCTGACCCTTACTCTTTCAAATTTTGGTTATCTAGTGGAAAGTTTGCTTAATTGATCTGTAATAAAGAGTTGAAAAGGCATTAACTTGTACAACTGCATTGTTCACCTATACTCCTTCTCACCACTCTCCAGTAATTAACAAATTTCAACTATATTGTTTTGGGACACTGCCAAGTCTCACATCAGCATTGGGCCAAACAGATGAAAACCAGTGATAAAGCTGTTGCAAGTGTTACCTGAAGAGTCATCAAGATGGCAAAGGAATTAGCTGGTTGTTGCCCTGAGCACTATGATATATAAATGTCTAACTACTATTTTTGAGGGGCACAGTTTGTAAAAAGTTTCACATCCCTTACTCCGAAAGAGAGTCAGAAGCTGTTCTCATCTATAGGAACACAGATTAACCTATATATAAAAAAAGGAAATTCTGCATTGACTGATTGCAAACTACACATGCACTTACAGTTCACATTTAGTCATGAAATTACAAACATTATTTGTAATGCCAAGATAAACAACCTCTCCCACAAACACCAAAGAAATTCAATTTGGCCTGAAAACACATTCTGCACAATGTAGGGGGTGGGTGGGAGGTGGGGTAGGTTTGAGGTCAGGAAACTTGGGAGAACTCGCTTCTCAAATGTCCTGCATCTTTTAAACTGCAGGGCTCCTTCAATTTCTTTTCCTGTCAATCTTCTGCTTAGAGCCAGGCTGAGAGACAAGCAGGAGGCAAGCTGAAGAGGAAGGCTGCTTCATAAGGCCAGACCCAAAATTGGTTGGGAGAGAATGGAGAGGGAGGCATTAAGAATAACATAGTTTAAAGGTAGCGTGTTAGATTTGGAAGAAGCACATTTCTTTCTCCTGCTTCTTGTGTGGTTTTGCAGTTTGGCAGAAAGAATAGAGGAGCTGAATTTTATTTAAATGGAGAAACACTGCAGAAAGTTACAGAAGTGGGATCTGAGACTCCTCATCCATGAATCACAAAAGAAACTAAGATTCAAGCTCGCCAGTGAATATGGAAGGCAAGTTGAATATTGGCTTTTATTTCAAAAGGAATGGAATATAAAAGTAGAGAGCCTTTGCTGAAACTGTCTAAGGTACTAGTCAGACCACAGCTGAACACTGAACAGTTTTGAGCCCCTTATCGATGGAAAGATATGCTGGCATTGGAAGAATTCCAGAGAAGGTTCACTTAGCTAATACCATATATGGAGGGACTGTTTGCTGAGGTAGAGATTGAGTATCTGGGCCTGTATTTGATGCAATATAGAAGGATGAGAAGTGACCTAATTGAAATATAAACATTCTTAGGGGATTTGACAAGGTTGATATGGAAAGGGTTAGTTCCCCTTCTGGCAGAGTCTGGGGCCTGAGGGCACAATCTCAAAATAACTGTACCTTGTCTACAAAGGATAAAGGACTCTCGTGGCATAGATTCTATCTCTGGGCCAGGAGACCCAGGTTCAAGTCACACCTGCTCTAAAGGCATGTAATAACATATCTGAATATGTTGAGTAGAACTATCTTCAAACAGAAACGTATGGGGCTCCTGAAGTGCAGTGGCAGTGTCCTCACCTCTGGACCAAAAGACTTGGGTCTGTCTGCTCCAGAGGTGTGTGACAGCATCTCTGAATGGGCTGAATAGTGATCACAACTCCCTGACTTTTAATATAGTCATGGAGCGGGATAGAAGCAGACGGTATGGGAAAGTATTTAATTGTGGGAGGGGGAATTATAATGCTATTAGGCAGGAACTGTTGATCATAAATTGGGAACAGATATCCTCAGAGAAATTCATGACAGAAATATGAAGATTGTTTTGGGAGCACTTACTGAGAGTGCTGGACAGGCCTGTCGCACTGAGGCAAGGAAGGGATGGTAGGGTGAAGGAACCTTGGATGACAAGAGATGTGGAAGGAAGAAGGAAGCTTAGTTAAGGTTGAGGAAGCAAGGCTGTAGAGGGTTAGGAAGGAACTGAAGAATGGTCTTCGGAGAGCTAGAAGGGGGCATGAAAAAGCCTTGCCAGGTAGGATTAAGGAAAACCCTAAGGCGTTCCACACTAATGTGAGGAAGAAGAGGTTAACCAGAGTAAAGGTAGGGTTGATCAGGGATAGTGAAGGGAACTTGTGCCTGGAGTCAAAAGCTGTAGGGGAGATCCTTAATGAATACTTTGCTTCAGTATTCACCAGTGAGAGGGACCATGATATTTGTAAGGAAAGCATGAAACAAGCTTATATGCTTCAGCAGGTTGATGTTACAAAGTTGGATATGCTGGAAAATTTGAAAAGGATAGATAAGTTTCCTGGGCTAGGCGGGCTACATCCAACCTTATTATGGGAAGCAAGAGAAGAGATTGCTCACCTTTGGTGATGATATTTGTGTCTTATTGTCCACTGGAATAGTACCAAATCATTGGAGGGCAAATGTAATTCTCTTGTTCAAGAAAGAGAATAGGGATAACCCTGGGAATTACAGACCAGTCAGTCTTACATCGGTGGTGGGGAAATTATTGGAGAGGATTCTGAGAGACTGGATTTATGATAATTTGGAAAACAATAGTATGATTACATATGGTCAGCATGGCTTTGAGAGGGGCAGGTTATGCCTCACAAACCATATTGAATTCTTTGAGGATGTGACAAAACACAATGACGAAGGTAGAGCAGTGGAAGTAGTGTACATGGATTTTAGCAAGGTGTTTGATAATGTTAGCCATGGTAAGCTCATTCAGAAAGTAAGGAGGCATGAGGTATGGGGAAATTTGGCTGTCTGGATACAGAATTGGCTGGCCCAAAGAAGACAGTGAGTGGTACTAGATGGAAAGTATTCAGCCTGGAGCTCAGTGACCAATGGTGTTCCGCAGGGATCTGCTCTGTGACCTCTGCTCCTTTGTGGTTTTCATAAATGACCTAGATGAGGAAGTGGTTGGTTGGTTAGTAAGCTTGCTGATGACAAGAAGGTTGGGGGAGTTGTAGGTTGCAATGGACATTGACAGGATGCAGAACTGGACTGAGAAGTGATAGAAGGAGCTCACCCTGGAAAAGTGTGAAGTTATTCATTTTGGAAGGTTGAATTTGAATGCTGAATACAGGGTGAAAGGCAGGATTCTTAGCAGTGAGGGATCATGGGCTCCACCTCCTTAGATCCCTCAAAGTTGTCATCCTAGTTGATAGGGTTTTTAAGAAGGCGTATGGTGTGTTGGCTTTCATTAGCAGGGGGATTCAGTTTAAGAGCCATATGATTATGCTGCAGCTCTATAAAACCCTGGTTAGACCATACTTGGAATGTTGTGTTCATTTCTGTTGCATCATTATAGAAAGGATGTGGAAGCTTTAGAAAGGATGCAGAGAAGATTTACCAGGATGTTGCCTGGACTGGAGGCCATGTCTTATGAAGAAAGGTTGAGGGAGCTAGGGCTTTTCTCATTAGAGCGAAGGAGGATGAGAGGTTACTTGATAGAGGTGTACAAGATGATGAGAGGCACAGATAGAATGGATAGCCAGAGACTTCTTCCAAGAGTGGAAATGACTATCACGAGGGAGCATAATTTTAAGGTGATTGGAGGAAGGTTTAGGGGTGATGTCATAGAGTAGAGGTAGCATGGAATGCACTGCCAGCAGTGGTAGTAAAGTCAGATACATTAGAGACATTTAAGCAACTCTTGGTTAGGCACATGTATGATAGTAAACTGAAAGGTATGTAGGTTAGCTTGTTCTTAGAATACGATAAAACGTTGACAAACATTGAGAGCCAAAGGGCCTATACTGTGCTGTACTATTCTAGATATCTTAAAAATATCTTATTGGTTCTTGTGATGAAATGGTAATGTTCCTACCTCTGAACCAGGACACCTAGGTTCAAGTCCTACCTGCTACAGAAGTCTGTGATAACATCTTTGATAGCTAGAGTAGTTCTACAGGGTGGATTTATCACATCACCAGTTGTTGACACTTTGAATCCTCACCATAATGAAGGCACATAACCGAGCAGATATATCAATAGAAAAGCATCTATTTTAGAGGCTGTTGTGATGCAATGCTCGTGTCCCTGCCTTTGGCCAGGACGCATGGATTCAAGTCCCACCTGTTCCAGAGGTGCATCATAACATGTTTGACTAGGTTAATTAGAAAATATCAAATACAAAGGAAAGCAGGCTCTTATGGTACATTAGTCATGGCCTTATTTCTGGGCTGGAAAGTGTTCCATCTGCCCTAGAGATGTTTCATAAACTGTTTGAACTGATTCATTAAAATAGCTATGCCAAACAGATTCATAGAGTCACACAGCACAGAAATATACCCTATGATCCGACCAAACATAATTGCCAAACTAAACTAGTTGTATCTGCCTGCTCTTGGTAAAAATATGGAATTCTTAGTTTCCTTGTTTTGACTGTTTTGTAAAAATGACATACAAAAGAGTTTTAGGGAATCCTGTGCTGCAGTCATAGTGTCCCTACCTCTCGGCCAGAAGGTAGGGTTTAAGACCCTACCCAGAATGTGATGGCCACAGAATCATGTTTGAATAGGTCAATTTTAAAATTCTTTTACATATATAAGAGCTGACCAAAATGTGGTTGTTGATTAAGAGTGGTATGAAATATAATTCTCTCACTCCATAAGTAAAAGCTTAGGTGCACAAAGACTAGGTCCTAGTGTTCTTCCTTCACAGCCTGGCTCTTTGAGTTTTGATGATAAGGCAGAAATTTCCTGAATTGGTGATGGGCTTAGTGACTGGAGGATTGCAAAAATAGGAGTTTGAAACAGGTCCCCAGTGCAATCTGAGCTGGAGATGTTTCCCTGTTAGAGGCAAGAATTAGGATCAGCAACCTACTGCAAGGTGATGGCCAATAAATTTAAATAATTAAGGCCATAACTGGGGCATTAAACTGGTCTCAAAGCATTTGGTGACAGCTCCTTCCATCTACCAAAAACACATCCTCTACCGCATGACCTCTCTGTGTCTCCATCATCATTCACGATATTCAATCAACTTCCATATTCCATACCATCAAAAATGAAATATAAACAACTGCTTCTGCTGGTATTTTAATACTCTGCTCGATTACAATTTCTAACTGCAAGCTTAGGATCAAAGCACTTTTCAATAGTTGTTTTTAAAATAAAATGGAGCAGGATAAGCAAACATTTTTATAATTTTTTTTCTTAAATGTTATGGTGGAATTAAAGACAGATAAATTCATAAAATTGCTGTCAGTCAACAAGCCACATTTCTCTACTTTTTATCTGAACAGCTTGTGCAGCATCAGTCTAATTGTATGATGTGGTCCTGATGTCCGGTGAATTCAACAAGTAAGCAGGCCATAAACTCAGATCATTTGTATTGTCTCTCTTTGCAGCTCAACACAACCAGGATCTCTTAAATTAGCATGTGTTGATGTTTCAACGTCATGCTCTACTACAGAGGCAAAAGGCCAGTTCAGAGGAGCTTGACACTGCTGGCAGGAGAATCCCCATGTTAGAAGACCTTTACCTCCTGGGGGATTCCAACTGAAGAGTAGGCACAGCTCATGAGACATGGCCTTCTTGCCTTGGACATCATGATCTAAGAAAGATAAATGAAAATGGGCAGAGACTACTTAAGCTTGGTTGCCATTATATTGTCTAACATAATGATTATCTTATTTCAGGACAATGACACAAGTTATCCTGGAGACATCCAAGACAAGTGCAATGGCACTGATTGGAACTAATCACCATGAGAATTCTCAATACATGCAGTTACTAAAATGCTGACTGTGATACAGATCACTCACTTGCATATCAGGGTTAGGGTACAACTCTTGAAGTTTCTTCATCCAAAGTAGAAATGCTATGTCTATATCATCATTAACCAAACACATTCTTGCAGCTCATAGGAAGCAAAAACAGAAAAATGCTGACTGGTTAGAGGCTGACATCACTGTGATGGAATTAGTCATTGAAGCCAAGTAATCGGCTCACATTAGAAAGGTCTAAGCAAAAAGATTTTGACTGCATGAAGAACTGCTAAAAGTCAGTGCTGCAGACAGGTAGGCAATTTGCCAGCGACTACTGCTCGCAACCTTGCCAGAATATCCAGATGTCCTTTGATAACAATGCTAGGGGGACATATGAAGGTATCAACAGGTCCATCCACAAGGAGAACAGCTCCAGTGAAAACAGGCAGGTCAGGTCATCTCAAACAGCTTAAAACAGTATGATAGAGATGGGTGGAACTCTATCCTGAGCTATACTGTAGGGCAGACACTGCAACTGAGGAAACTCTAGACACCATAGAAAATCTGACCATCATGGCACAGCTGTGTATGGAATCCATAGTGGAGGAGGTTACTAAAGCCATGAGCAAAGGTCCAGCTGCTGATGTTATATTGCCTGAAGTTATCAATCACAGGAGACTGGCACTCCTGCAACATCTGCACAAATGTCCGTCTCTGAGAGGGTTCAGGCACTGCCCCAGGATACATGAGATGCAAAGAATCTGACCCTATAAAAAGAATAAAAGGTAACCTCGGTGGTTGCAGCAAATATCACAAGATCTTGCTACTGAGCATCATGAAAGAATATTCACTAGTGCTCAGCCACGTCTGTCTCAGATCCAAGACAAAGGTATACCAAGTCCTCACTGGAGGATAGCTCTATGCAGATAATACCACATTAGCATTTCATACCATGGAATACCTTCTCTCACCTGTAAAAACTTAGTTTGACTGCCAAAATGAGGAAGAAAAATGTCAAGGTCCAGGATGTTGTAATACTGCCAATAGCAGCACTGAAAATATGGCAGTGGAGGTTGTTGGCAGTTTCACATACCTATATTCCACAATCAGCACGGTGGCTCAGTGATGAGCACTGCTGCATCACAGTGCCAGGGACCTGGGTTAGACTCTAGCCTTGGTTGACTGTTCTGTGTGGCATTTGCATGTTTCCTTCCTGCTTGCATGGGTTTCTACAGGATGCTCAAGTTTCCTCCCACTGTCCAAAGATGTGGAGGTTAGGTGGATTGGCCATGCTAAGTTGTCTGTAGTGAGTAGAGATATGCAGGATAGTTGGATTAACCATGGGAATTGCAGGGCTAGTTCTGGAATGCTCTTTGGAGGGTCATGCAGAATTGTCAGGCTGAATGGCCTCTTTCTGCACAGTGGGGATTCTATGATTCTATAACCACCATCAATTGATCAGTTGATGCTGAAATCAATGTATGCATCAAAGGCTGCATATGTCTAAGCGGAATAAAATAATATGAACAATAGTAACTTGACTAAGAACATTCAGGTGCTAGTCTACCAGCACAGTTCCATAGATGTGAGACACGGACAACATATGCTAGGCAGGAGAAAAGGCTGAACAGTTTAAAACTTCTTGGTCTCAGACTTATTCTAAGCACGTCTTCGCAGAACAAAATTACCAGTTCAGGGGTCCCCTGCAGTGCTAAACTCGTTATTCATTCATTGCTATACCAGTGATGTCTGTACTATCTTGGCCTTGTTTATCAAATGAATGAAAACTTAATATCTAAAGTCCTTCTGTGTGGTGGACTGCTCACTGGACCACAACCTCTTCAACTACAAAGACATTTGCAAGCAAGTTATAAAAGCTGTCAGACCTTGACACTGACAAATGGGAGACAATGGCTGATCGGCATGGCCTCTGGAGTTTGACCTTTTGGAAGAACATTACAAGAGACAAACAGAAATGAAAACTCAGCTGTCCAAGAAGAGGACCCAAAGAGAACAGAGGCCAGTGAACTGTCCACCTTCTCAGTCCACTTTCTTCCTTTGCAGGAAATGTAGCAGGGACTGCCACACTAGAGTGGGGCTTCTAAGTTCCAGCAGATGATGCTTAATAGAGTTGACTGTTGTCTTACAAGATAGAAGGCTGCCAAAAAAACAGTAATGTAGTTCCCAACTGTGGTAAATTTCTATCTTACAATGAATGAGCCCCAGTCTATTGAAGACAAAAAGCAAAATATACAGATTCTGTCCAACAGACATACTTATTGAAAAATTAGGGAAACAAAGAGGTTTTTACCCCATATCTTCATTTGATCAAGTTTGTCAGATTTAGTGAACAAATCTATTTGAAACAAAATAGCAACAATTTCCACAGCATAGGATTTTAAAACCAATTAGCTCAAAACAAAATGATTTTTGCCAATATTCGTGGCACTGATAAGGAATTTTACAGCTCAGATTCCAAAGTTGACCAGAAGTCAATGACGTGACACAATCAATGGCAGAGACACAGGAAATGCTCAATGCCTGTAGGTGGTGATGGGAAGTCCAGAATGTAATTTCACTGGAAGATGATCAAGCAAAATGATGCACAGAAGCATAGCAGTAGGATAGGGTAGACATTATTGCATAACTTTTTCTCAAGTACTTGTGAGTGGTATTGGTTAGATTGCTGCCAATCTTCATTCTGTTGGTTGAAGGTTAAAATGGGAGGCAAACTGATATTTCTGAAGTTTCTATCTCCAGCAGAATTAGTAACAAGAGGCCAGATCGCGACAATCATGACTGAAGCAGCAAATTAGAAGTTAATCTCAGAAAAAAAGGTATTGAATGCCTTAAGCTATTATGGCAGATATTTTAAAAAATCATTACCAAGTCAATTCAAGGTTTGAAAATGAAGTCCATAAAAGGAAATAGAGAACAGCAAGGAACTGGAACTGAAGGCGACAATGCCAATTGACAATCTTGTAACAGAGAGATGCACTAAATTGGGCCCTTTTGTATTGCAAGTATGAGAATTCCATAATAGTAACCTGAATGTTCAGATGACTATGCCTCTTTAGGATCACTAAGTCCTAAACAAACAACGCTGAGCTACTGCTATTCTTTAACAACATAACCAATCCATCATTTAAAAAGCTATAATAAAATAGCAGGGAAGTAGGACTAATTATGAAATTATTTCAAAATTCAACACAGGCATAATGGGTCAAATAGTTCTCTCCTACACTGTAGCATATGGAGTTAGAACAGCTATTTTGTTTCTTAACCAACAATTTTGGCATTTTGTTTCCAATTTTGGAAATGCTGCCCGGAATCTTGCAGTCTCTACCCCAGTGGATACATATGGCAATCCACGGAGCATGGTAATTTCTGTATCTTGTTCTGACAAAAAATATAATTAGAAGTGGAATTTTGGCCACCCTCAACACATGTTTCATTGGGGAAATCAGTGCTGTTGGTAACTTCTCTTTCAAAATATGCTTCTTTATAAACTTTAGTAGCCCGGACATTATTAAAATATTTTTAATAAAATAAAATAAAGCTGCAAATATCAAAAATTTGAAAAAGTCAAAAATTGCTGGGAATACAGCAATGATCAGTTTACATCTGTACAGGAAGTGCAAGTTAAAAATTTGAATTAGGAGCCACTTTCAGAATTGAAAACTGAAAGAAATGCAAATAAATAAAAGGAAGAAAAAAACATTTCCAGATGCAGAGAAGACGTGAACTAGATTAGAGAAAAAGAAATTCTTAATAGCAAAGATAATTTAAACGAGGCAGTGGAACTAATTTTTAAAAAGTAAAAAGCATGGACAAACAATAAAGGTAAGAAAACAAAATGCACGTCATTCGCCCAGTCTGCAAGGTCCAAATATCTGTGTTGGTGAAGGAACTTTAATACACAGGCTAAGTATAGGTAGGAGCCCTTCCCTCCCGAACTGTTTCTCAATTTCTCTTCCATCTAACAGTCCCTGCTAATCCTCCCAGGGAAAAATACAATTCCAACACCACATGGATATCTACTATGTAAGGGATTAGCATCTGGTGAGTATTAGACCCCTGCAACACTCTTCAGACCCTGATGCCTTCATACACAGTAAGTAAATGTTACTCTAAATCAAACTTACTTTGAACATTAAGAACGCAAGACTCTTGTCCCTTCAACTTGCTACAGCTTTCAGACCACAAATGGTCATTTAAAATTAAAACATTGACTTGAATCTCACCCAGTGACAAGTGAGTAAAATGACACAGGGCAGTCAAACGCCTTTTGGGTGGTATTACTGAATTCTGCTGCATTTCCCACAATGTAATGGTATGCAACTGGAAACAAGGGTTGGAATGACGAATCTCCATAAACTTCCTCAGCTTAACACCCTGTCAAAAAAAGTGCAGCTGGAGAAGCAATCAAATGGTGAATATCTGGGTCATGTTTACAACAGTCAAATGAGGCAAATGATGCAAGACTGATCATACTGTATGTAAGTTTGCTCACTAAGCAGGAAGGTTCACAGTTTCAGACATTTCATCACCATACTAGGTAACATCATCAGTGAACCTCCTGTGAAGCACTGGTGCTAGTGACCCACTTTCTAGTTATGCGTTTAGGTTTTCTTGGGTCAGAGATGTCATTTCCGGGCATGATGTCAGTTCCTATGGTGATGTCATTTCCTGTTCCTTTTCTCAGAGGGTGACAAATGGGGTCCAAGTCGATGTATTTGTTGATAAGAGTTCCGATTGGAATGCCATGCTTCTAGGAATTCTCTTGCGTGTCTCTGTTTGCTTGTCCTGGGATAGATGTTTTGTCCAAGTCAACATGGTGCCCTTCGTCATCTGTATGTAAAGATACTAGTGATGTCTTTTTGTGGCTAGTTGATGTCGTGTATCCTGGTGGCTAGTTTTTGCCTGTTTATCCAATGTAGTGTTTGCTACAGATCTTGCAAGGTATTTTGTAACAGACATTCGTTTTGCTCATTCTCTGTATGGGGTTTTTCTAGTTCATTAACTGCTATATTAGTGTGCTGGTGGGTTTGTGGGCTACCAGGAGTAGCCCACAAGAGGTCTGAGTAGTCTGGCAGTTATTTCTGGCAATCAACCTTCAAGACCATCAATAATATCCTTATTGGCAGAAAATTCACTAAAAGGAAGAGAAAAACAAACTGCCATTTCTAGATGTCACAATAGAGCAAACAGCCAATGGGGAACTTCAAACCAGCGTCAACAGGAAAATAACACATATAGACCAAATATTAAACTACAGAAGCAATCATCCCAACATCCACAAATGAAGCAGCATTAGAACATTATTTTAATGAGCCACCACACGTTGTGGCACAGATGATCTATGAAAAGCAGGGGAACCTCAACTATGCAGTGTATTCAAAAAGAATGGGTACCCAATGTATTGATTTCTCAGTAACAAACCCAAACAAAACAACAAAACCCATCCAGAAACCTTAGCCACTCTCCCCTACATCAAAGTCATCTTGGAAATGACTGCCAGACTACTCCGATCTCTTGGCATCATGGTAGCCCACAAACCTACCAACACACTAAAACAGCAGCTAATGAACTTGAAAGATCCAAACAAGCAAAACTAATGAAATTTACAAAATACCTTGCATGAACTGTAACAAACACTACATTGGACAAACAGGCAGAAAACTAGCCACCAGGATACAGGAACTTGAACTAGCCACAAAAAGACATGACCCACTCTCACTAGTATCCTTACATACAGATGAAGGCACTTCGACTGGGACAACACGTCCATCCTAGGACAAGTCAAACAGAAACATGCACGAGGATTCCTAGAAGGTAGCATTCCAACCAGAACTCTATCAAAAAACACATCGACTTGGATGCTATTTAGCACCCTCTGAAAAAAAAGGACAGGAAAGGACATCACCACAGGAACTGACATCGACACATGAAATGACATCACCAACCCAAGGAAACCTAAACACACAGACAGCAGGTCACTAACACCGGTACTTCACTGGAGGCTCACTGATTATGTTACCTAGCATGGTGACGAAACGTCTGAAAATGAACCTTCCAGCTCAGCAAGCAAATTTACATCCAGAACCTCAATCTGAGTTACAAATCTTTTCAATACTCGCTAACTGATCATACCCCCTGCCCTGGCCATCACTAATCATGGCAGCTACCTATCATAACTGCTAAACAATTTGCCTTATGAGAAGCTAGTCATCCATCTTTGACAAGAACCAGTGAATACGTATTTCAGCCAATCCAAAGACAATGAAAGAACTTCCCGAAATGAAAGGAAATATTTCAACCTTATTAAAATGTTGTGATGCAATAACATTTGCTGAATGAAATAGTAAAAAGTATTTTGTGATTGGATTTAAGATGTAACTGATTTGATCACAGCATGAACATTTGTGATATTCATCTTTTTTTCTTTATGCAAAACAAAGAAAGAACATGAGTTGAAGAAAGTGACTATTATATAAAGTGATGAAAAAAATCAATGGCAGCTTAACAATATCAGCATTATTGAAATGTGATTATATACAAGGACTTACCATGGTCTTTACTATCTGCTATTCCAACATGGTTACCATTTTCCAAATGCCCTTCACCATCTGAATTTGGCTTATCGGCAGATAATTTCTGCAAGAGTGAATCAAATACAATCAATCAATTTTCACTCAAAAGAAAAGACTCTACTGATTTCCTCCAAATGAAATCTTTGGGAATGATTTGTTCTTGTGCCTATGCACAGTATAGATTGGGAGGAGTTTTCCTGGTTGGTATTTCTAGCAAATTTCTGTAGATGCTTTAAAATCACTGCAGAAATGGAGCACCTGAGAACACATCAAAAAATGGCAAATACCTAATTGCATTGGGCCATAGAGCTTTCATGTTTTATGAGTTGACCTTGTTAGGACAGAACTTCCCTTCCAGCCTCAGATGGCTTTTGGGAAGTGGGTAGTAGTGCAAGGGACAGGTTGAGGGTAGAACTGCTTTGCACCAGATGTTCCCATTTCTCCAACTCAATCAGCTTAGGACTAAAGGCAATGAGACACAGAATGGACAACTGTGGATGGGGAATGGTGGTGGGAGGGCAGTCAAAAAGAGTAAAGGCCCAGGCAAATGGAGATCTTCAAAAAGAAAATTGAAGGTTTATTTTAAAAGTTCAGACTGACCAGTCTCCTCTTTGAACACAGCCCAAAGAGGAAACTCCAAGGGGGGGGCGAGTTTCTCTCTACCCATTGGTAAATGAAGGCTAAATTTACCAGTTGTTTGGGCAGGAACTGAATAGAGTGTTAACGGAATTCCCTGGTTATCTGGGAATCCCATGAAAATTAAGACACTTTCCCACAATATAATAGTACGACCTTAGCTTCCTTTACAAAAATAATTGCTCCTCTTCCATATTAGGATCCAGGCCTAGTATCCTAGATGTGTCCATACCTAAAGTTGATATAACATGTATGCATGCTTCTGCTCAGCTTTCTGGTTCCAATGCACCACTGACTGCAATCCAAGGCAGGGTCATGAGAGTCCTGGCCTAGAATTCTATATCCCTGTCCATATTTCATTTCACATCACTAACATAAAAGCACCAACATTCACAAAGAAATACCCAAGGGAAGGCGAGGATCTGGCATTGTGTATTCCAGTATAATAAAGCCATCTGCTCCCCTTCAGCAGGAGTTCAAATGAGAATGAATGTTGGTTATTAGCATTCCATGCAGCTCTCTGCCTGTCTACTTGCATGCCAGCACAATTTGTAGTAATAATATAATGTACATGACATGAAGCCGGAGTGATAAGAGTTTATTGGGACACTATTAAAGGATATATCGTGCAGATTTTGAATTCATGTAGTAATCTTTACAACATCCGATGGCTTTCTTTCTCAGCAGATTACACTGACTACAATTTGACCAACATTTTTCTTCCTTTGGTAGGATCTAATGAAGAATGCAACATTATTTCCAACAAACATCTATTTTGTTTCTACCAGAGATAATATATAAAGATTAGATTAAAAGATAAGATTAGCAACTCCTCTAATCTTATTTTCTATTTGTAAACCAGATACACGGAGACTAATTTAGCATTCACATCACCTTCCAATCAAATCTTCCAATTTAGCTTATACTGGAGGTATTTTGAGAGCTGGATTTTCCTAGGTAGTGCTATGCAGTACATTTATCTACTTATGAATTCCCAGTGGTGCTGATGAAACTGCAGCTTTCCATTCAGGGATACCTGACAGTATCCCCTTTGACAACCCAGCTGAAATCACCAAATGAGCTCAAAGTGTGAAGAAATCATAGGAATCACAAGTCCTGTTCATGTTATCCACTGGAGATATGGATGAGGGATGTGTTCCTTTTAATGCATGCCTGACAAGATCAAAACAAAATTACATTTTAAAAGAAATTACAATATGTGTAAAATAAAGAACAGAGAAGATTCCCCCATCCATCAATCTTCCCTGATGCACATATGCTCCAGCCACATACAAAATCACTGACCCACCCCTTTAATCACACAATCTCCTGGGCGAGTCAACAAAAAAGATAAATTCAAAGATCAATTTAGCAAAACACTGGGATATTTCTCTCTCATTCCCTTAGGCAAAATTCCAGGATGCTGCTGTAACCTATAAATCCTTCTAATCTCAGCTAACTCACGACATGTTCTTTATAATTGGAAATGCTCTCCCCTTCTAAGAGCCTGTCCAGATCCCTTCTGAATGGCATTAATAATGCATAATTTAGTCAGTCATCTGCTCAATTTAAATCAATGAAATAAACTTATTGCAAAGTTCCAAGCTACTTTAAGATCCTCCCAAATAGGTTGACCCCGCTGGGTTTGTCCAGGCACTATTTAATTTCTAGGTGATAAAAACAAAAATTTATTCCAGCATGAACTGTCTCAACATGAAGCCCTGTGGGACGGAACTGATTACTATTCCTGTATTAATCTACTTTCAGTGAAAACTCTTGATTTACCTATCCACAACAACTTTAGAAACCCTTTCCAACTGCTATAAATGCAACATTGTATTGATGACTCTGAAAAGCAAGTTTTTTTCATTCAGAGTAGTGGGTATCTGGAACTCACTGCCTGTAAACAGTGTAGAGGCAGAAATTCTAATAACATATAAGAAGTACTTAGGTATACACTTGCCCTGACAAGGTTTACAAGGATATGAGCCAAGTGATGGAAAAAGAAGAGCTGGGTGATTTGTTTTGACTATGGTAGACTCAATGAGCCAAAGGGACTTTTTGTGTGCTGTAGAATTTATTTTGGACCGACCCTTAGACAGACAACACTTGTAGTACTGTGTCAAGATTGTTATTACTCTTATCTTATCGGATTGTAACATTGTGAAAAGATTTGTAACAATCTTAATGACCATTATCAAATCACTCCTCTCTCTTTTCTTGAGAAAAGAGCTCCACCCTGATCAATCTGTCCTGATATATGTAATTTCTCAGTTTTGGTGTCATTTTTATGAATCTTTGTTGAGCCTTCTCTAGAAACATTGCCCCATAGTGTCAGCGATGTGCAGGCTAGGTGGATTAGCCATAGTAAATATGCCATTACGGGAATATGGGGGTTGGGTCTAGTGAGATGCTCTTCAGAGAGTTGGTGCAGACACGTTGGGCTGAATGGCCTCTTTCCACACGGTAGGGATTCTATGATTCTAAAAATCTGTATCCTTCTTAGGGACCAGAACTCTTCTCAGTACTAGAAGTGCTGTTTAAGGATCCGTACAAGATGAACATAGCGTCATAGAATTCTACAGCACAAAAAGAGTCCCTATGGCTCATTGGTTTTGACAAAGATAGACTCAACTACCTAATTATTCTAATTCCTTTTTCCGTCGCTTGGCCCATAGCTTTGTAAGCCTTGGCGGGAGCACAAGTGTATACCTAAGTATTTCTTAAATGTTGAGGGTTTCTGTCTCTACAATCCTTACATGTAAAGAGTCCAGATACCCATCATCTCCTGCCCCTTACGATAAATCTATGCCCCAGAACTCCTCCAAGAAGGGAAAAAGTTCATTCCTGTCTACCCTATCAATGCCAATTATTTTATACAACTTAATCATGACCACTCTCAGACTCTGAATGAAAACAACCCTAGTCTATGCAATTTCTCTTTATAACTAAAACTCTCCAGCCCTGGCAACATACTGGAAAATCTCCTCTGCACCCTCCTATAATGCAGTTCTGGAACTGCATACAATATCCTCATTATAGCCTAATCAACATTTTTTATGCAGTTCCAGCATCACATCCCTGATCTTCAATCTATGCCTCAGTTAAAAGGATGTATCACATTTGTTTTATCATAAAATGTAATTGAAAAGTATAGAAGTTAAAAAATGAAAAACAAAATGAAAAATGAAAATTTTAAAAAGTCTTAACCTTTATTTAGCAACTTGAACATCTGAACTCAGATATGTTTTTTTTGAGAAGTCTAATTAGACTGCAATAACATTGCAAAAGTCTTGCTGATAACGCCCAAACTCTCCTAATTTTATAAACTGCATCTTTTATAATGCCTCTTAAAATAAGAGAAAAAATTTTTTCTCTTAAATATTACAAGCACACAAACTTCATATCAATCTATTGGAATTAATCCATATCTCAAACAACTTTTACGTATAGTGCCTAATGTTCACAGAATGATTGGGACCTGAAAATTAAAGGGTACAAGAAATTTTAGGACCAGAATCTAGAAAAAGATGAAGGTATAGCTCTGTTATTTAATCATGGTATCCAACAAAAAGAGACCACTTTAGAGTCATACAGCACAGAAACAGACCTTGCCATCCAACTCGTCCATGCTAACCAAGTTTCCCAAACTAAGCTAGCTCCACTTGCCTGTGTTTGGCCTATATCCCTCCAAACATTTCCTATTCACGGACCTGTCCAAGTGTCTTATAAATGTTGTAATTTTATTTGCATCAACCACTACTTCTGGCAGTTTGTTTTACATACCGTGTGTGAAAGAATTGCCCCTAAAGTCCCTTTTATAACTTTCTCCTCTCACCTTAAAATGTGTCCCCTAGTTATGAACTCCCTCACCCTAGAGAAAAGATGCCCCTTACTTATGCCCCTCATGAATTTGTAAACCTCTATAAGGTCACCCTCAACCTCCTTCATTCCAGTCAGAAAAGTCCCAGCATTATTATGGTAAATCTTCACTGAACCCTCTCCAATTTAATAATATCCTCCCCACAGCAGGGCAACCAGAAGTATACACAGTACTCCAAGAATGACTTCATTGACAACCTCAACTCCTATACTCAAAGGTCTGAGCAAAAAAGGCAAGTGTGCTAAAAGCCTTCTAAACCAACCTGTCTACCTGCGACACAACATTTTAAAAAATTAGCAAAAGGTAAGAATGCACTCATGGGAATGGCTTGCAGATTCCATCAATAACCACACTGTAGAATAGGGTAGACAGGAAGGAATAATGGGGAGTTGTGAGAAAGGTACTATAGTATTCATGAGTGATTTAATTTACATATTGATCGGACAAATCGCATTGGCAAAATTAACCTGGATAATGAGTTTAGATTAGATTACTTACAGTGTGGAAACAGGCCCTTCGGCCCAACAAGTCCACACCGCCCCGCCGAAGCACAACCCACCCATACCCCTACATCTACCCCTTACCTAACACTACGGGCAATTTAGCATGGCCAATTCACCTGACCTGCACATCTTTGGACTGTGGGAGGAAACCGGAGCACCAGGAGGAAACCCACGTAGACACGGGGAGAATGTGCAAACTCCACACAGTCACCTGAGGCGGGAATTGAACCCAGGTCTCTGGCGCTGTGAGGCAGCAGTGCTAACCACTGTGCCACCGTGCCACACACAGAGTTCAAGCAGCATATTTGGAACAATTTCTCAAATCAGCACACTTTCTAGCTAATCAAAGAGCAAATTACATATCTGGTAATATGCAAGGAAATAGGATTAATTAATTGTTCCACAGTGAAGTGCCCTTAGGCAGCAGTGATCATAATAATTTCACAGCAGCTTCAAAAAGAGTGAATCTAAGGCTAGTGTCTTAAAACTGAATAAGGAACATTACAAGGGCTGGCTAAAGTGTGAAATTACGTTAATAGATAAGTCAGAAGAGATACAGTGGCAGACTTTTAAGAAGATATTTCAGCATACTCAGCAAAGACACATTCCAGTGAGAAGGAGATCCCTAAGGAAGGAATGCCTGTGGCTAACTAAAGATTTTATAAAATTGAAAGAAACTGCATATGCTTCCACAAAACTGAGTGGATGGTTGAAACACTGGACAGAATTTAAAGGATAGTGAACAATAACTGCAAGGTTAATAGGGTGGAGAAATTAGAACATGAGAGAAAACTAGCTAGAAATATAACAAAGTTTAAATGTTTCTGCAGGTACACAAAAGGAAAAAAAGAGTTTCTATAGAGAATGTTATCCAGCAAGGGGGGTGGGTGGAAGAGAGGGAGGAGAGAGAGAGAGAGAGGCACACACACACACACACACACACACACACACACACACAAAGACAGAAAGAAAGAAAGAAAGAAAGACAGAGAGAGAGAGGGAGGGACACACACACACACACACAGACTGTGGAATTAATAATGAAAAATAAGGAAATGGGAGAAGAACGGAATAGACATTCTGAATTTGTCTTCACAATATCATCCCCAGAAATTTGTGAATCAGTAGATGAAGGGGAGCAAGTAACTTGAAACACTTAAATGAGCGCTGAAAGGATACTGTGAAAATTATTAGAACTAACAGCTGACAAGTCCCTCTGTCTTGGCAGACTTCACTCTAGACTCATAGATAAAAGTGGCTGCTAAAATAGTAGCTGAATTTTTTTTGCAATTTTCTAAAATTCCCCAGTGTGGACAGTGGATTGGTGAGCTAAAAGGACACAAAATGTAGGCATAAAAAAATGGGTCAGTCAGGTAGGCAAGATGTGCTACAAGGTTCAAAATTGAGGCCTCAAATATTTATATCAAATGACTTGAAATGAAGGCACAAAATCTATAATTACTAAATCTGCTGATGATACAAGGATAGGCAACAAAGTAAATTGCGAAGAGGACAAAAGATGTCTAGAAAGAGATATATGCAGGTTAAGTGAGTGAACAAACACTTGCCACTTTGGCAGGAGGGATAGAAAGGTAGCATAATGCTGAAATGGAGACAGATTGCAGAACTCTGTGGTACAGAAGGATCAGGATGTCCTGACACACGAATTACAAAAGGTTAGTATGTAGGTGACTTGGAAGGCGAATATAATGTAGTCAGTTATTGCAGGGGAATAGAATGTAAAATTATGGATATTTCCTACGGAATAAAAGGATATCAGAAATGTGCTCAAGCTAGCTTTACAGACTTCTCAGTTAAAATGCTTAACATTTCCTTAAACTAAATTACAACTAGGCATTTTTTTTAGATGGAATGTGATAATTTGTTTTTCTTTTCCATACTTCTCAAAGCTAAAGTTGAACCAATGCAAATCCATGACTGGAGTGAAGGAGACAAAAAACAGAACACAACAGAAAAAATACACAAAAGGGAAAGAGCTATGTAAATAAGCAGAAATGAAGAGCCACAAATTAATGGCCAAGATAATGGCCAAAAACAGATATACATACAACAGCAAGTGAAAAGAGAGAGAGAAAAGAAGAGAAAATCTGTTTTGCTCTTAAATGCAGTATCATGAAATATCAGCCATTTTATTCTCAGACTTCTAGATTTCTACTCAATATATAGAAACATTGAAAATAAGAGCAGAAGTATGCCATTTGGCCTCTGTTCAATATAATCATGACTAATGGTCTACTTCAGTATCCTGCTCCCACTTTCTCCCTCATACCTTTGATTGCTTTAGCCTAAGAACTAAATGTAACTCCTTCTTGAATTCAATGTTTTGGCCTCAACTGCTTTCTGTGAAAGAGAGTTCCACAGGCTCACCACTTTCTGGGTGAAGAAATCTTTCCTTATCTTAGCCCTAAATGACATGTCCTGTACCCTTAAACTGTGACCCTGTGTACTGGACTCCCCAATCATTACCCTGTCTACTCCTGTTAAAACTCCCTCCTCATTCTTCTAAACTCCAACAAGGGTAATCCTAAATCTTTGTTGCTCTCCCTCTATTGCCAGAACATCCTTCCTCAGATAAGGAGATCAAAATTGCACACAATATTCCAGGTGTGGTCTCACCAAGGCATCCCTGTTCACATATTCAAATCCTCTCACTACGAAAGCTAAAATGTTAATTGCCTTCTTCACCACCGATGTACAGGACACTCAAGTTTTGATACACCTTCCACCTTTCCCAATCTAACACCATTCAGATAACAATCATAAGACCATAAGACATAAGAGTGGAAGGAAGGCCATTCGGCCCATCAAGTCCACTCCACCATTCAATCATGGCGAATAATAACCTTCCTTCCTAGTTTTGCCATTAACATGAATAACTCTACATCTGTACGCATTGTACTTCATCTATCATGCATTTGCCACTCACTCAACTTGCCCAAATCACAATGACGTTTCCTCCTTTACAATTCGCTATCCCACCCAGTTTTGTGAAGAAAAGAGAACACCCAAATAAAGGGATTCCAGAAACTGAACTGAAAAAAAAATGGTTCTCAGGATATTCAGCAAGTCTTCTTGACCAAGATGATGCAATATCTAGATAGAATCTGAGATCTGACAATTGAGTTTCAGTATTCTACATCAATAGTTTCCAAGGTTAGGCGTGGAGAGTAGGGCTCTGTTGAACCTGTCCTTTCACACCTAATTTACACCTTGCCTCAGAAAGTGTAATTTCTTTGGTTATTTTTTTCAAGACAAGGTTGGTCACTTGAATTTTGAATCTGTGAAATCAATTCAAAATTAACAAATCAATGAGATTACACGAGTTTAAGAAACACTTTCAGATAGATCTCCTTTTTAGCCCCTCCCCTCTACACTTCTCCAACCCTCAAAGTGTGTATAAACCAATGGCCTGGGAAGTGGCATGAGGAAATCTGCAGCACATTACCTTTTCTAGTTCCGCTTTGTTCACAGGAAAAATTGTCATGGATCCATCTGTTTCAGTAGTTACATTGCAAAGTACTACAACATCTTTTATTACCTAAAAATAACAACATAAGAAAACAATAAAATATACAGTTGCTTAATAGTTGTAAATTATAGAGGTCAACGTTCTGAAATGAAACGAAGTAATGATTTACTGTGACTATTTTAGGTTGAAGTAGTCAGGATAAATATCAAATTCAACAGAATTTTGAAATATATAGACAAAAAAGGGTGTAACTTCTCAACAGGTTTCCTGATCATTGTTTATTTTAAAACAAAGCTTTTGGAAAACCAAGCTTTCCATTGTTACCACAATCTTGTGAAATAACTTATGATTCATCAAACTTTGGACCATGTAAATACAAACACATCCTAAAGTCCTAGTGACTGAGGGGTCAATTATAAATAGCTTTTTTTAAAATAATTTCTTTCAGCTTGGTGGATGGAAGGGGTGTTCTCCCAAATTTGTCAAACAATATTTTCTTTAAAAATGTAACTGGGCAGTCTTTTTTTTTTCCTCATTTTGAATCACAGTTTAGCTTCAGATCTTTGACACTTTAGACATACTAATGAAAGTTGCATGTTGATTTGTAGAAAATAATTCTGGCCTGTCACTTGTCAAATACTGTGTATGCTTAACATGTGGCTACAGTGTTCAGAAAACATCATAAGACTCATATCAGGCAATACTAAACCACAGTAGAGTGTGTTTTCTTTTAAAGAAGGCTTTTTTTTTAAATAGTACTGAATTAAAACACTGGACACAAATCAAACTGATTATTTTTCTGATACTGAACTTATGAAATAGGAATTTAATAGCAAGGCTTAAAATCAGCCAATTATAGCACACCTTGTAGCAAGCGTGGCTTCACACTTCACAATTACCTACATTGCCAATTGATTGTCAGGAATGTAAGTGTTGTTCATCCAACAGCAGAATAAGACAGAGAGAGAGAGAGAGAAAGTTTGTGAGAGTGAGAGTGAGAGTGAGGGAGTGAATGAGAGCGAATGAGTGAGGGAGTGTGTGTAAACAGAAGCTTTTAAGACCAATCCTGGCAGAAAGTATCAAAAATATTACACATTATATTAAAATAAAACTGAAGTTGTATTATAAATATTCTAACATCATGCTATGTTATTAGTGTAAATCATGTCCGCTCATTACGCTGTATATGCTGCTGCTCACAATGAAAGTTCCTGCCACGGTTCTCTGAGTGTAGAAAGCTACAGGACCAGCTTGGTCCAGTTTGTAGAAGAAAACCACTTGATGGTTGAACTAGAAAGGGTCTCTTGTAGTAAACAGGATCTAGTTTATTGCACTCAACAGGCAATGAAGCAGTTTTGAAATGTGGTCGCTATTGTAATGTCAGAAACACTGCAGCTAATGCACTTACAACTAACTTCCACAAACGATTTTGATTTTTTTTAAAAAGTCAAATTTCAGCTAGAATACCAGGATCATTCTCCCACTCTTCTTGAAAATAGGATGTAGGAAATTGTCTGTTTACCTGTAGACAGGATGTCAATTTAATATCTTATTTGAAATACAGCACCTATGACAGAGCAGCTCTCCCTCCAAACTACAACAGAGTGCCAGCCTTGATTTTTCCAATCAAGTTCTGCAGTGGACATTGAACCTAAAACCTTCTGATTCAGAAGTGAGAGTGCAACAAAGTAAGCTAACAAACACAGTTACAGAGATAGCAAGGTGAAAGGCCATGAAAGGATATAAACACAAGGAAGAGAATTTTAAATCGGAGTTTTGTAGCCAATGCAGGTCATCATACATGGGGTGACAGGTAAATAAAGCTTCACATTTGATTGGATCCAAGCCGAGCTAACGTTTACAAAGGATACGGAATAGGAGGCCAATCATCCAAAAGAGCACTGGAAATACATAAAAGAGTGGGCAGCAATATGGGTTAGTCAAGAGTATGGTGCTGGAAAACACAGCAGGTCAGGCAGCATCTGAGGTGCAAGAGAATCAATGTTTCAAGCATAAGCTCTTCATCAAGAATGAGGCTTATGAGTCGGGGCTGAAAGATAAATGGGAGGGGGGGGTGGGGTTGGAGGTAGGTAGCTGGAAAAGCAATAGGTGGAGGAAGTTTGGGGAGAAGGTGATTGTTCAGAGGGGGCAGTGATGGATGGGTCCGGAGGATGGTGCCGAGTTGGAGGCTTGGGACTGGGATAATGTGGGGGAGGGGAAAATGAGGAAGCTGTCGAAATGCACATTTATCCCACACGTGGCTGCAGGGTCTGAAGGTGGAATATTAGGCATTCCTCCTCCAAGCGTTGGGTGGTAATGGTTTGGCGGTGGAGGCGGCCCAGGACCTGCACACCCTTGACGGAGTGGGAGGGGGAATTGAAGTGTTCAGCCAGGGGGCACTGGGGTTGGTGGGCGCGGGGTGTCCCAGAGATGTTCTCTAAAACAATCCGCAAGAAGGCGTGTTGTCTCCCCATTGTAGAGGAGACCACACCAGGTGCAACAGATGCAGTAGATGACATTGATAGAGGTACAGGGAAATTTCTGATGGATGTTGAAGGATCCCTTGGGGTCTTGGATGGAGGTGAGGTGCATGGTGTGGGTGCAGATTTTGCACTTCCTGGGGTAGCAGGGAAGGATGGCAGAAATGGGGTGTGGGCTGGTGGGGAGTGTGGACCTGTCAAGGGAGTCACAGAGGGAATGGTCTTTTTGGAACGCTGATAGGGGTGGTGAGGGAAACATGACTCTGGTGGTGGTGGTGGTGGTGGAGGACGCTGCAATGTATGCGGAGCTTGGTGGGGTGGACTGGGGGGTTCTGTTCTTGCTATGTTGGGAGGGGTGGTGTTCAAGGGCAGTGGTGTGCGAAGTGACGCAGATGCGCTGGAGGGCATCATCAACCACATGGGAAGGGAAGTTGTGATCATGGAAACAGGAGACCATCTGGGACTTCCTGAGGTGGAAGTGGTCACTCTGGGAACAGATGCGGTGGAATTGGGAATGATGGATGGCATTTTTCCAGGAGGTAGGGTAGGAGGAGGTGTAGTTTAGTTAGCTCTGGGAGTCGGTGAGTTTGTAGTATATGTCTGTGGTTAGTCGGTCACCAAAAGACCAGGAAGGGGAGGGAGGCTGCCAAGATGGTCCAGGTGAATTTGAGGTCAGGGTGGAAGATGTTGGTAAAGTTGATGAACTGTTCAACCTCCTTGTAGGAGCATGAGGCGGCGCTGATACAGTCAATGATGTAGCGGAGGAACAGGTGGGGAATGGTGTCGATGTCACTGCAGAAGATGGACTGTTTCACCTAACCGACAAACAGGCAGGCATAACTGAGTCCCATGCAGGTGCCCATGGCTAACCTTTGGTAAGTGGGAGGATTGGAAGGAGAAATTATTGAGGGTGAGGACCAGTTCAGTTGGGCTGATGGGGGTGTCGGTGGAAGGGTACTGATTGGGACGGTGTGAGAGGAAGAAATGGAGGGCTTGGAGACCTTTGTCGTGGCGGATTGATGTGGACAGGGACTGGGTGTCCATGATGAACATGAGGCACTGGGGGCCAGGGAAATGAAAATGTTTGAGGGGGTGAAGGGCATGGTGGTGTCACCAAATTAGGTGGGGAGTTCCTGGACTAAGGGGGACAGAAGTGTCGAGGTAGGAAGAGATGAGTTCAGTGGGACAGTCACGTCTTCTGCATGGAGAGATTGCCCAAGTGTCCCACACCCAGTTCTGTGTTTTCAGCACAACAGACTTGTTCATGTATATGGAGTCCCCATTTGTGATTGTGACTGTTGCAAATGATAACAGGAAGTAAAATAAGGTTACTAGCTTACACCATTGTATCAGAACTGAGAAAAAAAATAAGCACATAAAAGGGAAAATGTGCCGACTTTGGATCATTACCTATTCCATGCTGAGGAAATTAAACAAAGAATAACATTCTGTTTAAGAAATGTAATACATTCAGGATGTTGAAGCAATTGTAACAGCAAAACAGCTGCAGCACAGACTACGAAAACAGTACAGTCCAAAGGAGGAAGAAAAGTGCTCTTTTTGGAACACAATCCCAATCCAGTTTGTATTTTGGGTCTGAAAACTATACATGATCTCCACACAAGGTTTCCCACACAACTTTCTAATTACACCACAGGCAGCCAACATTAGGATGGTTTACTGAGGAAATATATACCCTGTAGGTTTGTGGTAACATTGTATCTCATTATTACTGCTACAATACCAATGTTTTCCTGTGACTGGACCAAACACCAGCAATTACTGACTTTGAATTGCTTCACTTGTTGCACAATCAACCCATCAGATATTGAGTGTTGGCTGCTGAACTCCCAATGTTCTGTTCTTTGAATAAAAATACTTGATTTGAACAATTCAGTTCTCAGAACGTCAATGCACATCTACATACACTCAGTTATAGAAATGGCTTGATGACCAACCATCATTATAAAAACTATAACAAAAGGCAATAAACAACGATGATCAAACGGTTCCCGTCAAATTATCTTTTGTCATAGGTCAGCATTCATGATCCCCAGTTTTAGTAGAATTTTTGTTTCTGCAGAAGTATAAATTTTTGTCTCAGAGCAGAGGGCGTGTAGTGGAAACAGAATTTATTGGGGAATAGGTTCAAGCCAGGCAAACAGCCTGGACTGCATCTAACCAAACAATAATTAAAATAAAAATATTGAGATTGCTTTTCACAGGGCTCTACAAGAACAGCCATAGTAGATTGTCACATGCAAAGTAGATGCATTTTCTGCTGATTTCACAAATTCCAGCAAAATCATGTCGGAGGATACCAACCATCACAATCACATGTAACCACTAGGATTGGGCACTGTGGATTTTGGGGCCATTGTCAGTTTTGATCCTGCAGTTAAAGAAAAATTATACAATTCATACAAATATAATGGGAATGGAGTTAACTAACGTTTTAGCAGTGGGAATAATCTGCCTCTATTTTGCCTTATTTATTCACAGAATAGCAACCCAGGAGGCAGCTAATTAGCCCACTAAACCTACACTGGCTCCAATGAAGAACGAAGTGATTATTACCACTTACTCTTGCCCATAGCTTTATAATTTCTCCTTTAATTACATAAAATTCACATCTAAAAACTCCAGTTGAATCTATTTTAATCAGCCTATCAGGCATCATTTGTTGGATCTAAACTCAATGGAAAGTGGACTGAAAAACACTTGGTCTCATTTCAGCCCAATAACAAATTCTCTGTCGAATGAAGTATCATTGAGTTTTTTTTAAAATTGGAAACAGACTCCTATCCACACAGCCACGCAAACAAACAGGTTTGTTCTCCATTATGCTTGTGGTTAAAAACAAAACCAAAACGACACCTATGGTGACACGTAATGGGGCTGTAAAAGTGGTAAACGTGGCAGCTGGGAGGATTTAATTAGGCACGAGCCAACATCTCATTTCCTGATGTCAAATTTAATTCATAAGTTAGAAGTGGGTGGCATGTCAGGATCATAGTAGCCAATATGCTGTCAGTGACAGAAACCTATTTATCATTCATCTGCATTGTGAAAATTTATTAGTTATGAAACACAAATTAATTTCTAATTTCAAGACTGAGTTGGCGATAGACAGGAAGGTGGTGTTTCCTATTCCTTATTTCTTAGGGTTGATGTGCATTAGGCAGTTCAATCTTTGGGCTGGAGGTGAGATTTTGTATTTTTGCCTGACTCAACAGTAGAGAAAAAGCAAGTTGGATAGTCTGTTAGAGACAAGGGCAAGGTGAGAGTGATAGTGTGGTGCACGGATTGTCAAATTGCACAGCATGGAGCTGATAAGGCAGTGGAGCTTGTTTTCGGATCCTAAAATGGCAGGCACTGCTGTGTTTGTGGACGGGGAGGTAGCTGTGAAGTAAGCGAGGCTCCAGCCTACAGGTGAGGCCCATTGTTGCAGTGCTCTCATCCTGTGTGTCCATTAAAAATAATTGGCCAACATTTTGGAAGGGACCTTGAGTTTGAAGCAGGGCAGGCCCAACTGCAGAAGCAGTAGGTCAATGGTCTCTGAAGGAAGTGAGGGAATGAAGAATGATGCAGGGAGGCTCCAGAATGTCAGTAGGTAGGTCTGGAATGAGGATGGGATAGTCAAGAGTGAGAGATAGAAGGTTGAAAGTCAACAGCTCTGAGCTAAGATGACTGGGGGAAAGCAGCAGGGTAAAGTTAGGGTAGAGTCAAGAAAAATGGGACGAAGCTTGCTAGTGACAGAGGGAGGGTGGATGTGGAAGTTTTCAGAGGCACAGTTAATGCTATTCTCCATCTTCATGACTGTTACTTTTTTTCTTAAGAATCTCTACAGTGTGGGAACAGGCCCTTCAGCCCAACAAGTCCACACCGACCACCCAGACCCACCACTTTATATTTACCCTGACAAATGCACCTAACCTATACACCCCTGAACACTATGGGCAATTTAACATGGCCAATTTACCTAACCTGCACATCTTGGATTGTGGGAAGAAACTGGGGCACCTGGAAGAAAGCCATGCAGGCACGGGGAGAATGTGCAAACTCCACACAACCGTCACCTGGAATCAAACCTGGGTCCCTGGTGCTGTGAGGCAGCAGTGCTAACCACTGAGGCACTGTGCTGCCCCTTTGTTGGTGGCATCACTAACTAATATACGTGTTCTCCAAACATTTAATCAGCCAGCAATAGCTAATTCAATCAAAACGTGGATGTCTCAAGATTTCAAAGCAACGGAGCCATGAATATTTCCTTCGGGAAGAAAGACTGCTGATACACTGTCTTTGGAACAAGTAAACTATAGTTTGTGTTGTTGACCACTTTTGTGTTTTGTCATTGCTGAAGGACACCATATATTTGTTTCGGTTCTTTCCACATGCAGGATCAACTGCTGCCAGAAAACCTTTACCTGGCAGGAGGTCAAGTTGAGAGAGGAGCCCGCCGTGGTATGGGAGGGATTCAGAGTGTTGCTAATTGGAGGGTCATGCATCCCCATTAATTGGCTGTAGCTGCTCTAGGAATGAGAGCCATATAAAGGAGAGTTACTCAATGTTTTTCCTGCCATCTTCACTCTGCTTACTTTGTGGATTTGCAATAAGTTTCTTAACACCCTATCATCTTGCAACATGGTATAGCAGAGGAAGGAATTCACCGGACGGTGGCTTTGGTCACAGAAAAATTGGCAACAAGGCCATCAGTTGGCACCAGAGATGGAAAGAGGTCAAGAGGAACCAACCAAGATAATCATCATCTTCATCAAGAAAGAATAATGGTATATCAATAGGTGTTAAGAACACACATCAACTACCCTGCCATGCATGACTAAAAGTAAATGTCAGCAATAACTAAGGCTTTTTTACAAGGCAGTTACTGACCTGTGCATGCTTGCACAAGACCTGCAGCCCCATGGCTTTGGGGAATACTGTGCCAATCAGCTTTAGAATAACTGCAGACTTAAACACCTGCATAATGGATAATTTCAAGGCTCTGCAGAGAATGTGTGTGGTGTTTCCCAAGTTACAACATATAGGTGCAGATATGCCCTTATCCAAATACTGTACTGGGTTGGACCATCAGAATGTGGTTCACACCAGTACATCACCCAAAGTCCTTTGGACAGCATATTACTGCATACTGCTTTACAAAGAAAATGGTGTAGTAGACCATAAGATTGCTGAAACTGTTTTTCCAAAGTGATGACTAGTTTGATGGAAAATTTATAATATGCGCACAGAAGGTATCCAGAGTTGTTGTCTTCTGCTGTATGTGTTGCACACATTGCATTTCAAAAGGAAGACGAATTGCTATTTGAGGATAGAGAAGCTGCTAAATTTCTTAAATGACACTTTGAGCAGCTTTCCAACATGCCAGGATAAACATGGCAGGACTGTCAAGCACATCATCTTCAATCATTTCAACCACAAGTAATATATCTACCTGGTCTGGCCTACACGTGACTGCAGACTCTCAGCAACATTGTTGACACTTAACTGCCCTTTGGGCAATAAATGCTGGCCTAGCCAGTGATGCCCACATCCCGTGAATGAATGAAAACAATCCTCACTTGCAAACCTGTCTACATCAATTGTGTACCAATAATGCATGTTCAGCCATGTCATAGTGCCTTGGGAAGATATATCAAATCACATGCATTACCATCCAATCAAGAGTGACATCTAACACATTATTATATTCATGCCTGCAATGATGAGATCTCCCTTAGTTGCCTTAATTCAGCAACAACAGCCAATTACGAAGCAGGACTGTGCAAAATGCCTTCAGAAGGAGAACATCTCAACAAATACTCAATTGAACAACATAAGCTGAGATAACTATATACATATGCATAGCAAAACAGTGTCTCAACATGTAATTATTCTGCCTCAATACTTACTTCTATAACCTTGAAATCGCAGCTGAGGAGGAAGCAAGCTGATTAGAGCAGAACCCCTCTGTATGTGCTGACCTGCCGCATGTACACAAAGCTTTCATTGTGTTCTCCCTGCTCTTGACTTGCAGGTAGAGGGGACAGGACACTTCCTATCCTGCCATTAGAAGGTGCACTCTTTTTATTAAGTTCCACAGCTTAAGTTCCAAAGAGTTACAGCTTTCTACAACACTCTCACACAAACCTCAGTAAAAAAAAGCCTCAAATTTCTACATAACAGTGCTTATTTCCAGCTGTAACTTCAGGATGAGAAATTTCTAGTCACCCACCCAATAAGCAGGATGCTGCTTTGTCAAAGATCTGCTGATCTTCCAACAATGTTACGACAAAAGATTAGAGAGAGCTGTATTAGCATTCTTCCATCTACAAGAGTTGAAAAACAAACTTAAAAACAATCTAGTTATCGTCATTTGGTGCACATTTGCTAATAGGTATGAAAACCTATCCTTGAGAGGCAGGTTCTTCCACAAATGCCTTACATGAAACAAAATGGAAATTATTGATCTTCTTTTCCTGGTAACTGGAAGTCATGGATGTCTCAGCCTTACAGCAAGGTACTGAGAACACAGACCTAATGAATCATCAGTCTGATACATGTGCTATCCTACATGCATTTTGCATGTTAGCCAAAGATAGTAACTGCTTTCCTCATGCCTGTGTCAAGATCTGCACCAAGGGAAAGATTGTCCATCATTGTGCACTCGAGGTAACCAAATTTACTAGCCACTTCCAGTAGGGTGATTGAGACAGAGATGCAAAACATTATCCCACCACCACAGTTCTCTTCATATTTGCGGTCACCATTCCAACAGATATGGAAGGTACTTATTGCACATTAGGAAAAATTGCGAGTTCTACAATCTATTTACACTGAAGTTGAAGGCTAATGTTAGTTGCATTCTGATAAGGAAACTTCCTTATGATGACAATGCTATGTTTGTAGCTCACGCGGCAACTCAGCTGCAAGGACTCATCTAGACCTTGGCGAGCAACAACAATTTCAAAGTCTGTGGATGATACAAAACTTGGAAACATTGCCAGCTGTGGGAGGGACAGTGTAGAACTCCAAAATAATAGATAAATTGGTGGAATGGATAAATTAGGTGGCAGATGCTGTTCAATGTGGAAAAGTGTGAGGTGACACATTTTCTAGGAAGAATAAGGACAAACAATACAAATTAGGAATCAAATCCAACTGTGAATATATGTGCATAAACCTTTAAAATTGGTTAACAACGGAATGAGTATTAAAACTCAGCATCCTGAATGCCTTATTATCAATACGAGCATACTGTGCAAGAGCTGAAGATGCGGTTATGCTGAAATTATACAAGACACTTGTTGGACTTAGGAGTATTGTGTACATTTCTGGATATCACATGGTAGGAAGATTTAATTCCCCATTCTGGCTGAGGTAGACTCTGGGCACACCTCCTCACCCTTTCCACAATAAAAATAAATCTCAACACTTAGCCATGGTTTGGTGAAGAATTACCAGGGATATATCCTTTGGCATGGAACTGAAGAACATTTTGTCAAAACTGCGAGAACACCTTATACTGGACCCAAATTTGTAAACAGGCGACTGGGCCTTCAGTGTATGAGAAAGAGTTATAGCTGATTGTCCTGAATAAAGGACTAGAAGATAATTACTCCCAAAACATACCTTTAGCCATTCCTCTGCTTGTTCTTTGCTTTGCACAGCCAAAACGACAATGTCTGCTCCTTGCTGGGTGATTCGTAGCTCATGCTTTTTCCTTTTGCTGTCTTTAGGAACATAGGACACATTGTGGGCTGGAAGCAATAACTCCATCTGAGGTTGATGATCCTTTGAGCTTTTGTAGCACTAAAAGCAAAGATTAAATCCTGAGCTCGCACAATACTCATACCATCCCACCTGCACTTGGTGCTGCATCCCAAGAGAGCAACAGAAGAAAATATGATGCTGTTTCATTATCAGACCAAAAAGAAAAGAAGCATACCAATAGTCTGTTATCTTTAATGACACAAAATTGTTTTGTCCACTGTCCAAAACGTTTCTTGCGCAGAAGAAAAGCACAGATCTTAGCATCTTTCACCAAATCCATTGAAGCCTCCTCAGATGGCCACTGGTGTCTTAGTTTCTTTCCCTTCCCATCCTCATCATCTTCATCATATGATTCATAGGAGCTACTCATGGCATCCGAATCATAATCTGTAAAATAAAGGTGGTAAACAAAATCAGGAACAACTCTATTTCTCCAATAAATTACAACATTTAAAAGACATCTGGATGGATATATGAATAGGGGATATGGGCCAAGTGCTGGCAAACAGGACTAGATTGGATTAGGATATCTGGTCAGCATGGACGAATTGGACCGAAGGGTCTGTTTCCATGCTGTACATCTCTAAGACTTTAAATATAGGACAACACACCATATCAAAGTTGATTGGTATATAATTTAACTACTTAACTCCAGTAATCCTTGCAGACAAGTGAAATGCTCATGTCAAAGATGAACAGACTAAACTGGAAGCAAGGTGTGCTTATTTAAATTCATCTCATATAGTGGGTGAAATTTGCCAGGAGAAGTAGCATCATGGTTATCTACTAAGCTAGTAATACACAAGAGCACAGGAAAAGGAGTAAGTCATTCAGCCCTTCAAGGCTGCCATTCAAATGAGATCATGACTGATCTCCAGCCTCTGTCCTGCTCTTGTAGCCACTGTTTTTTTAAATGTGTCCAGTTCAATTTCTGGTCAATAATAACCCCCAGGATGATGAAAGTGGGGGATTCAGTGAACAGCATTGAATTTGAAGGGGTGGTGGTTAAATTGTCTCTTTTGAAGATGGTCATAGCCTGACATTTGTGAGGCGCGAACATTACTTGCCACTTGTCAGCTCAAACTATTGTCTAGATTCTGTTGCATTTGAATGTGGACTGCTTCAGTACCTGAAGAATTGCAAATGTTGCTGAACATTCAGCAATCATTGGCAAATATCCCCAGTTCTGACCTTATGGAGGAGGGAAGGTCAGTGATGAAGCAGCTGAAGTTGGTTGGGCCGAGGACACTATCCTGAGGAAGACCTGCCGATGTGGCCTGGAACTGAGATGACTGACCTTCAACAACTACGACCATCTTCCTATGTGCCAGGTTTGACTCTAACCAGAGAGCTTGTCCCTAACACCCACGGATCCCAGGTTTGCTAGGGTTCCTTGATGCCACACTCAGCCTTAATGTTAAGGGCTGTCATTCTTACTTCACCTCTGGAATTCAGTTTGAACCAAGATTGTAATGAGGTCCAGCACTGAGTGGCCCTAGCGGAACCCAATTGTGCGTCACTGAGAAGGTCAGGGTGCTGCTTGAAAGCAATTTTGATGACACCTTCCATCACTTTACTATGATCGAGAGTAGATTGATGGGGAGTAATTGGTTAGGTTGTATTTGTCCTGCTTTTAGTGTATTGGACATACTTGGGCAATTTTCCAAACTGTTGGGTTTGGCCTGCATTGGAACAGTTTGGTTAAGGGAGCATAAGTTCTGGACACAAGCGTTCAGTGCTATTGCCAGAATGTTGTCAGAGTCCAAAGCATTTGCAGTAACCAGTGCCTGCAAGAATCAACCTTTCTTGGTATCACATGGAGTGAGCTGAATTGGCTGCACACTGGTATTTGTAATACTGGGGACTTCTGGAGGCGGCTGAGGTGGACCATCCACTCGGTACATCTGGCTGAAGATTGCTGAAAAACCTTCAGCCTTATCTTTTGCATTGATTTGTTGGGCTCTTCTATCATTTGGGATGGGGAATATTTGTGCAGCTTCCTTCTCCAGTGAGTTGTTTAATTGTCCACCACCATTCACAACCGAGTGTGATATGACTGTGGAGCTTAGATCTGATATGTTGGTTGTGCGATTGCTTAGCTCTGTCTATCAATTGCTGCTAATGCTGTTTGGTATGAAGCAGCTGCTTTAGGTATGCCTGGTGCTGCTCCTGGCATGCCCTCCTGCACCCTCCATTGAACCAGGGTTGATGGTAATGGTTGAGTGGGGGATATGATGGGCCATGAGCTTAGAGATTGCACTGGACTACAATTCTGCTGCTGGTGATGGTCCATAGTGACCCATGGAATGTACCAGTCTTGAGTGGCTAGATCGGTTTGAAATCTGTCTCATTTAGCACAGTGATAATGCCATACATCACCATGGAGGGTATCCTCAATGTAAAGGCAGGATTTTGACCTCACAAAGATTGAGCAGTAGACACTCTTACCGACACTGTCATGGACTGATGCATCTGCAGACTGGTAAGGATGAGGTCACGTGTTTTATTCCCTTTTGTTGTTCCCTCACCACCTGCTGTAGACCCAGTCTAGCAGCTGTGTCCATTAGGACCCGACCAGCTCGAACAGTAGTACTGCTGCCAAGCTACTCTTCGTGGTGGACATTGAAATCCCATCTGGTCCTTAGTGTTCTTTAGGGAAGGAGATCAGCTATCATATCAAGTTGGGTCTTTATGCAACTCCAAACCCTGACCAATGCATGTGACTCTTAGCTGCCTAGCAAATGCCTTAGTCACCACCACCATCACCTCAATTTGGAATGGCAATAAAATGCTCGCTTTGCCAGCTATGTTCACATCCTGTAAATTAATGAAAAAACAGCAGGAAAGATCATAGGAGCTGTACTTTGACCTCTCAAATGTATTCTACTGATAGAACATGTGTAGTTTGTCCTCTTATTGACTTCACCAAAAATTTGTAAAGGAGATCAAACCTAGGAAATTACACAAAGGAATATCATAGGAATGTTCAACACGTTTGACTTAAAATTCTCTGACATACATTGTTAACTCATGTCCAATAAATAGGTTAATATTTGCATCACGTGACCATAAGTTCATGGTAGATCTCTGCATAGAAAGCAAACATAATCCAACTAAAAAGTCAAATTGTAAATAAATCATTTCACATTATTATAAGATATGAATTCGGAGCAAGAATAGGTCATTTGGCCTCTTGACCCTGTTCCATTATTCAATAGGATCATGGGTAATCTTGGCCTTGATCCCATTTTCTTGCCTAATTCTGAAGCTTTAGTTTCTTGACAAACATCAGATACAATCGGTCTTAAAAATATCTGATGAGCCTGTCTCCAACGGTCTCTGGGAAACAAATATCCACAGACTCAAACCTCAAAAACAATTCTCCTGACCTAGAACAAAGAATAGAGAACCACATAGCGCAGTACAGGCTCTTCAGCCCTCGATGTTGCACTGTGCTGTGATACCGACCTGAAGCCCATCTAAACTAAACTATTCCATTATTATCCTGAACCTATCTCTGACATCTATCGTATATCTATCACCCCTCAATTTAAAACTATGCCCCTAGTGCTAGCCATCACCATCTGAGGGAAAAGGCTCTCACTGTCGACCCATCTAAGCCTCTGACCATCTTGTATGTCTCTATTAAGTCACCTCTTAATCATCTTCTCAACACCAGGCAACATCCTGGTAAATTTCCTCCTCTGTATCCTTTCCAATGCTTCTACATCCTTCCGAAATTGCTGTGACCAGAACTGTATGCAATACTCCAAGTATGGTCGCTCCAGAGATTTGTACGTCTGCGGTATGACCTTATGGCTCAGAAATTCAATCCCTCTACCAATAAATGCTAACACACCATACACCTTCTTAACAACACTATCAACCTGGGTGGAAACTTTCACGGATTTATGCACATGGACACAGAGATCTCTCTGCTCATCCACACCATCAAGAATCCTACTATTAGCCCAGTACTCTGTATTTCTGTTAGAGTACAACTCTGTAGCAACACAGATTTAGATACAGAGAACAGCTCTGTAACATCAACACAGCGTTACAGACAGAGTACAGCTCCATAACAACTATACAATGTTAGACACAGTGTCCAGCTCTGTAACATCAACACAACATTAGTTACAGAGTACAGCTTTGTAACAAAAACACGAGGTAGATACAGAGTGCAGCTCTGACACATTAACTCAGGGTTAGATACAGAGTACAGGACTCTAACATCAGGTTAGATAAAGAGTGCAGCTGTGTAATATCAACACAGGTTTAGACACAGAGTACTGCTCTTTAACAACAACACAAAGACACACTACAGCTCTGTAAGGGTGTAGGACCATTCGGCGCAGCCATTTTGGTGCGAGCGATTCGGTGCGGCCGGTTTGGCACAGCCTTTTTTGGCGCTGACCCATTTAGGCACAGCTCCTATTTATTCCTTTTCAGGCTTGGTTACAAGCATTAATGAAAGCAATAAAAAGAAAAATACTGTTTATCATCTTCAGTAAAAATATTTTAAAAAATGAAAGGAACAAGGTAAATACAAAAAATCTGAAATATGACATTTATTCAAAATTATTAAAAATACTCAATGTCATTTCTCTCACTAAATCTTCTTACAGTGTCTGTGTTCTATCAAAATGTATATATAGCCGTCATATGAGAACTTTTCCTTTCCACGTTTTGACAACAAGATCGTTGATGACATTTTAATGGGTTATATTTTATTTTAATAATAACTGCAAAGTACTGAATAACTACAAAACAGTTCTGCGCCAAACCGGCCGCGCCGAATCGCTCGTGCCAAAGTGGCTGTGCCGAATAGTCCCACTCTGGCTCTATAACATCTACACAGGGTTAGGTACAGTGTACAGTTATGCAACAACAACACAAAGTTAAATACAGCTCTGTAAGATCAGCACAGGGTTAGATAGACAGTACAGTTCTGTAACAACACAGCATTAAATACACACCTATGTCTTAAATGGAGGAGTGCTCTTATTTTTCAATTGTACCCTCCACTTTTGGGCAATTGTCCTTTCAGCATCCACCTTGTCAGGATCTTAAACATTTCAGTAAGTTCTTCTGCCCTTATTCTAAAGTCCAATGGATACAGAGCCAAACCTTTTATTTAGGTTAACCCCTTTATCTGAGGAATCAGTTAACTCAATCTTTTCCAAACTGCCTCTGAAGTAATTATGTCCTTTCTTAAATAAGGTAACCAAACCTGTACCCAGTTATCTAGATTGTTTCTCACCAAGACCCTCTATAAACTTAGCAAACCATTCCATCTTTTAATGAACACAAATCCAGAAATAGCTAGAGAAACTCAGCAGGTCTGGCAGCATCAGTGGAGAGAAAACAGAGATAATATTCCAAATGCAGTAATCTGTCTTCAGAATTTAATCTGTTGGCCAATGTTTTTGCTCCATTTTCCTTGTAATATACACTATTACAATAATCCTCAACATTAAAATATCCCGCTCTCCCCATCAGGATAGACTGATGTGTGTTGGAGTTTAAAAATGTTAAACACAATCTATTGTGTTTTGGTTCAAGTGTTTGTACAGTGCCAGTGTATTATGTGGAAATGCAGAAGACAGGCAATTGAGAACTTGATTAAAATACAAATTAAATTCTGAAGACAGATAACTGCATTTGGAACATTATCTCGGTTTTCTCTCCACCGATGCTGCCAGACCTGCTGAGTTTCTCTAGCTATTTCTGGATTTGTGTTCATTAAAATATGGAATGGTTTGCTATGTTTATAGAAGGCCTTGGTGAGAAACAATCTAGATAACTGGGTACAGGTTTGATTGCCCCTGGAAACTGGCCTGAGCTTGGAAAAACTGCAGATTCAAGAGCTGCCAGGTCAGGAAGGTAATTACCTTTACAACACCTTTTCTGGGTTTAGGAAGGCCTTTGGTCCTCCCATTGCATCTATCAATTCTTTTGTATTTGTTTTGGGGACGGGAACATCACTGGCTGGGCCAGCATTTCCTGCCAATGCGTGATTGTTCTTAAGATGAGGGATGGATTTGGTGGTGGTGGTGGTGGTGGTGGTGGTGATGTGCTACATTCAGGTATTCAACCAGCAAGTATCAGGTATTCAGAAAAGAAACTGTTGTTATTAATCACCAGGCATGGGATAAGTATTTTCATGGTAGCTGGCACACTGACACTCAAAAAACACATTCACTTAAACACATCTTCCAGACTGAGGTCACAGCTAACACAATTCCACTGCGTATGCGCAAAGCTGGAACATGTTCAACATACTGTCATTACTCTTTTTTTATTTCTATTTCAGATCTCAAATCCGAGTGAATATATCTGTGACCTAAATGGGGATGGGGCGGAGGGTGGGATCTGTTTGGGGCATCCCAATCAAGGTCATATGTATGTCTTAACAACAATCAAAGACCTGGCCTCCACAGTCCTCTGTGGCAATGCATTCCACAGATTCATCACCCTCTGGCTGAAAAAGTTCCTCTTCATCTTAAAGTTTTAAAGGGTTATCCCTTCATACTGAGGAAGTGCCCTCAGGTCATTGTCTCTCCTACAAATGGAAACATCTTCTCCATGTCTACTCTATTCAAGCTTCCCAGTATTCTGTAAGTTTCAAATGAGACTTCTCCACATCCTTCCAAACTCCACGTACATACCCAGATTCCTAAATTGTTCCTCAGAGTCATAGAGATGTACAGCACGGACACAGACCTTTCAGTCCAAGCTGTCCATGTCGACCAGATATCCCAACCCAATCTAGTCCCACCTGCCAGCACCCGGCCCATATCCCTCCAAACCCTTCTTATTCATATACCCATCCAAATGCCTTTCAAATGTTGTAATTGTACTAGCCCTCACCACTTCCTCTGGCAGCTCATTCCATACATCTACCACCCTCTGCGTGAAAATGTTGCCCCATAGTTCTATTTTATATCTTTCCCATCTCACCCTAAACCTATGCCCTCTAGTTCTGGACTCCCCGACCCCAAAGGAAAAGATTTTACCTATTTATCATATCCATGCCCCTCATAATTTTGTAAACCTCTATAAGGTCTCCCATCAGCCTCCGACGCTCCAGGAAAAACAGCCCCAGCCTGTTCAGCCTCTCCCTGTAGCTCAAATCCTCCAACCCTGGCAACATCCTTGTAAATCTTTTCTGAACCCTTTCAAGTTTCACAACATCTTTCCGATAGGAAAGAGGCCAGAATTGCACACAATATTCCAACAGCGGCCTCACCAATGTCCTGTACAGCCGCACCATGACGTCCCAAATCCTGTACTCAATACTCTGACTGATAAAGGAAAGCACACCAAATGCCTTCTTCACAATCCGATCTACCTGCAACTCCACTTTCAAGGAGCTATGAACCTGCACTCCAAGGTTCTTTGTTCAGCAACACTCCCTAGGACCTTACCATTAAGTATATAAGTCCTGCTAAAATTTGCTTTCCCAAAATGCAGCACCTCGCATTTATCTGAATTAAACTCCATCTGCCACTTAACATTCTTGTAAACCACCAATGGACCCCCTCCAAGGCCAGCACAACATTCCTTGGATAGGGAGCCTAAAACTGCTCACAATATTCCAAATTTGTGATCTGCCCAGAGGCTTATACAACCTCAGCAGTACATCTCTGCTCTTGTATTCTAGTCCTGTTACAATGAATGCTAACATTGCATTTGCCTTTCTAACTGCCAAATGAACTTGTGTGTTAACCTTAATAGAAACTTGAACTAGGACTCTTCAGACCCTTTGTCTCTGAAGCCTTTCCCTATTTTGAAAATAGTCTACACCAAAAGTCTTCCTAACAGTGTACAAATGCACATTTTTGCATGTTGTATTCCATCTGCCACTTCTCTGCCCTAGCCTGTCAAAGTCCTTTGCAGTTTCCCCACTTTCTTATCACTACCTGCCCCTCCACCTATTTTTGTGTCATCTGCAAACGTAGCAACAGTGCTCTCAGTTCGTTCATCATGATCATTAATATATTTTGGAAATAGTTGTGGTCCCAGCACAGACCCCTGAAGAACTCCACTAGTCTCTGGTTGATGTCTTGAAAAAGACCCTTTATCCCTACTTTTCACCTTCTGCCAGTCAGCCAATTCTCTATCCATGCCAGTACCTTGCCCCTAAACACCATGGGCTCTTATCTTATTTAGCAGCCTCTTTTGCAGCAACTTGTCAAAGGACTTCTGGAAATCCAAATAGATCACATACACTGGCTGTTCTTTGTCTAATTTACATGTTGCCTCCTTGAAGAATCCTAGCAGATCTATCAGACATGACCTCCTTTTGATGAAGCCATGCCATCTCAGCTCTTATTTTTACGATGCACTTCCAGGTATTCTGCAACCTTCTCCTCAATAATGAATTATAAAATTTTACCAATGAGAGGTCAAGCTAACCGACCTTTAGTATCCTGTCTTCTGCCTCCCGTACTTCTTACAATGAGGGGGTTACGTTAGCCATTTTCAGTCCACTAGGATCTTCCCTGACTCCAGTGATTCCTGAAAGGTCACCACCAATGCCTGCACAACCTCCTTGGCTATCTCCTTCACAATTCTGGGGTGTAGCTCATCTGGGTGGTTTATCCATCTTTCAAAATTCCCCAGCACCTTCTCCTAAACGATGGCCACTCCATTCATCTCTGCCTCCAACTCTCTTGAAGTTCTACTGTGCTGCTGGTGTCTTCCACTGTGACAAATGATGTAAAATACCTGTTTGGTTCCTCCACAATTTCTTTGTTCTCCATTATTACTTCTCCAGCCTCATTTTCCTATGGAAGGTCCACTCTTATCTTTCATTATTTCTAAAAAATACTATTGCAATCTTTTTTCACATTACAAGCTGGCTCACCCTCATATTTCTAATTCTCCCTGCCATTACCTGTATTCCTTTTTTAGTTACCCTGTGCTGGTTTTTAGAGGCTCTGACATTTCAGCTAACTTAAATTTACCTGCCTAAATACAGACACCTCAACAACTCCTCTCATAGGGCCCTCCCTGTCTGGTCCAGTTAAATCCATCCACACCTTATTTCATCTTCATCACAGATTCTCTACCCAGGCTGTACTGCCTCTCAATGTTACTGGAGGCAGAGTATTGAACATTGGAGTACTAAAATATCTATAACCTTGAAGTCATCCAAAATCTGCTGTCCGTATGTTATCACTTCTGTGCTTGCTGATCCGTACTGGCTCCCAATCAAACAGGATTTCAATATTTTTCCCAAATCACTCCATGGTCTCATCTGTCCTGCAAATCCACGATTCTGAGATACCTGCACTCCTCTACTGCAGACTTTTCAAGCACACTATTTTAATTGCTCCGGCAATATCTCAGCTAAAGCTTTGGAATATTTTCCCTAAGTTCTCCACCATATGTTCATCCTAAAACCTCCTTTTCATTAAGGTTTTGATCATTAGAAGTTATATTTCCACTTGTGGTGGAGTGTCATATTTCATTTTATAATACTTTTGTTAACCCACGTAGATCCTATCTTTCCCTGCATTTTTTTAGTTTAATTATCTTTGTCGCACATCCACTCTGTCCTCCTCTCCTCACCTCTTTTACCAGTTTATTTTTGACTGCATTGTTCTATTTCAGCTCTTGTGGTGAACAGAAGCATTTAATCTACTTTGCTTCTAGTTCCCAACCTCCTCTTTCATATCATCTACACCTGAGTCATCACTTCACTTCCCTCGATCTCCTGGACTCATTATTGACAAGAGACTGTCAACCAAAATCCAAAATAAATTCACACGTTCCAAACATCTCAACTGCACTTCCTCATCTGCTTCTTGTAAGGACTATTCTACTCTTTCAGCTGTTTGGTCTCTGCCACAATGCAAACTTGTAACACCAGCATTTTCAATACATTGTCCTTTTTCCTCAAATGGAGAATTTCACCCCTAGACTCCTGCCCTCACCTGTGGTTCATTTCCTGCTCCTCTACTGTCACTCCTTCCATTCCCCTCCCCAAATCAAAATAAGATTCTCCTTGTTGTCACTTTCTATCCACCAGCATTCACATCCAAGTAGTTATCCTCCACCATTTCAACCACTTGCAATGCAATGTCATATACTCCCTTCACTTTCTTTTTTGGGACTGTTTCCTTTGCAATGCCCAGGTTCACTTCTCCATTCCTCCAACACCTCTATCTGCTCCATTCCACTTTCCCATACAAGCACAAGAGATACAACACCAGCCCTTTTATGTCCTCTCTTCTCATTGTCCAAGGTTTCAAACATTCCTTTCAATGGAAACAGTGTTTCATTTGTACTTGTTTCAATTTAGTATACTGCTGCTTTTGCTAATCGGTGCATTATTTTCTACTCTGCTTTGTGGAACACTTCAGTTCATGTGACCCCAGCTTCCAATTGTCTGACTTTTAGCTAGCTGCTTCACTCCCACTCTTGACCTCAGCATTCTTACACTGTTCAAATGAAGTTCAATATGATCCAGAGGGTCATTTTTTTGATTTGGCATGTACAACCCTGTCAACTCAATATTACCTTAAATGAATTCAATCATAACCTCTCCTCTTAATTTCGTTTTCAGATAGCAGCTGTAACAATTCAGCATGTTTCCATGAATGCTTCCTTGTGCCAATTTTTTCATTACTTTACTGTCCCATCAAGATTGAGATTGCCATGAAGGACTCTTCTTCTCCACCTCTCCCCTTGCCTAAGACAAAGTGACCCTTAGGTTAAAGCATCACTAGTCATGTCTATCTAATGAGAGGGCACAACTATAGTCTGGTAAGACTACAGTGACTTTACTTTTACCCATTAACACCCCACATCTATCTTTCAGAAATATCTGTTGCCATCATCTCTCCAGCTAGCCACCCCAGCAATAACCTTCCCTTTTGACTTTGTTCTCATCTCTACCTTTTCCATGCCTCTGCATTGGTTTTAAACCTGTTATATTCCCAACTCCCCCCATTTCTGCTTCTCTCTTCACAGGTGCTACCACATCCAATGAGTATTTTCAAAAGAATTCAGATTTCAGATTTCCAGAATCCACAGTAAACAATTTTTGGAATTTTTTTCTTTTGTTTTTTCTTCTTTAGATAAAACCTCATGAAAATAAAAGTATTTCTGCACTATATGCAACACTCAAATATTCTCAAAAAGTGTTATACCTTGTTTTCCAGCATTCACGTGTTAATTTGTGCTAGAAGTTCACTGCACATTTTTTAAGGGTGTGCAGAATAAATGTTTCCTTTATTGAATCCTCAAAGGATTAAACAAAGCATTTGAGAAAATAAGTGTTTCTCCTGACACCTCACAATAATGTGCATTTACCTCGAGAAGTGATGTATTCTGGAGCTTTTCCTGGACTCAATGGCACCGCTTCCTCATAATAGCCTTCAGGCAAGGAAGACGTTGGCAGAGGTGGTGGACTGTTTTCTAATGGCTGAAGGACAAAACATTATTAAATAAATGTTTCCATCAAACTCTTGCCATTCATTAAACACTGCTGAAATGTCTTCCTATAGAATACAGAGTATGTAGAAAATTAGCTACTAAAAAGCACATTTGCAATTACTTGCTGAACTCAGTTCAACTATACTTGGATGAATGTCAAATATGCATCGCTTAAACTTGAATCAACAATTTGGTCCAAAAACCTCAGAAAGAGATATGTCTATGACAATGGATGTTCTCCAGTCATTAAGGATGAGGTTTCTAAATTCTTGGAAGAGCAGGGTCGGATTAGAACAAGTCAACATGGATTTAGTAAGGGGAGATCGTGCCTGACAAACCTGTTGGAATTCTTTGAAGAGGTGACAAGTAGGTTAGACCAAGGAAACCCAGTGAATGTGGTCTATCTAGACTTCCAAAAGGCCTTTGATAAGGCTGCTGAGCAAGGTGTTCGAGGTGAGCTACTGAGATGGATTGAGGATTGGCTATCTGACAGAAGGCAGAGAGTTGGGATAAAAAGGTTCTTTTTTGGAATGGCAGCCGATGACAAGCAGTGTCCCGCAGGGTTCAGTGTTGGGGCCGCAGCTGTTCACGTTATATATTAATGATCTGGATGAAGGGACTGGGGGCATTCTAGCGAAGTTTGCGGATGAGATGAAGTTAGGTGGACAGGCAGGTAGTACGGAGGAAGTGGGAGGCTGCAGAAGGATCAAGACAGTTTGGGGGAGTGGTCCAGGAAATGGCTGATGAACTTCAAATGTGAGCAAATATGAGGTCTTGCACTTTGGAAAAAAGAATACAAGCATGGACTACTTTCTAAACGGTGAGAAAATTCATAAAACCAAAGTACAAAGGGATCTGGGAGTGCTAGTCGAGGATTCTCTAAAGGTAAACATGCAGGTTGAGTCCATGATTAAGAAAGCGAATGCAATGTTGTCATTTATCTCAAGAGGGTTGGAATATAAAAGCACCATTGTGCTACTGAGACTTTATAAAGCTCTGGTTAGGCCCCATTTGGAGTACTGTGTCCAGTTTTGGTCCCACACCTCAGGAAGGACATACTGGCACTGGAGAGTGTCCAGCGGAGATTCACACGGATGATCCCTAGAATGGTAGGTCTAACATACGAGGAACGGCTGAGGATCCTGGGATTGTATTCATTGGAGTTTAGAAGATTAAGGGGAGATCGAATAGAGACGTACAAGATAATACATGGCTTGGAAAGGGTGGACGCTAGCAAGTTGTTTCCGTTAGGCGAGGAGACTAGGACCCGTGGACATAGCCTTAGAATTAGAGGGGGTATATTCAGAACAGAAATGCGAAGATATTTCTTCAGCCAGAGAGTGGTGGGCCTGTGGAATTCATTGCCGCAGAGTGCAGTGGAGGCCGGGACGCTAAATGTCTTCAAGGCAGGGATTGATAAATTCTTGATGTCACAAGGAATTAAGGGCTACGGGGAGAATGCGGGTAAGTGGAGTTGAAATGCCCATCAGCCATGATTGAATGGCGGAGTGGCCTCGATGGGCCGAATGGCTTTACTTCCACTCCTATGTCTTATGGTCTTATCTCCATCTGGCAATTTAACTTTTTTTTTACTTGATCAATGTAAAACAAGAAGCAAAACAAGAGGAAACAGGCAAGAAGTTTATTTTTTTTAAAAAAACGATACCCTTGCTAATTAAACATGTAACGTAGGGTAAACATGTAATGGTAGGGTTCTTAGTCAGGTGGAGGAACAGAGGGATCTTGGGGTCTATGTACATAGATCTTTGAAAGTTGCCACTCAGGTGGATAGAGTTTGTAAGAAGGCCTATGGAGTATTATCGTTCATTAGCAGAGGGATTGAATTCAAGAGTCGTGAAGTGATGTTGCAGCTGTACAGGACTTTGGTTAGGCCACAGTTGGAGTACTGTGTGCAGTTCTGGTCGCCTCACTATAGGAAAGATGTGGAATCTTTGGAGAGGGTGCAGAGAAGATTTACCAGGATATTGCCTGGAATGGAGAATAGGTCGTACGAGGATAGGTTGAGAGTTCTCGGCCTTTTCTCGTTGGAACGTCGAAGGATGAGGGGTGACTTGATAGAGGTTTATAAGATGATCAGAGGAATAGATAGAGTAGACAGTCAGAAACTTTTTCCCCGGGTACAAAGAGTGTTACAAGGGGACATAAATTTAAGGTGAAGGGTGGAAGGTATAGGGGAGATGTCAGGGGTGGGTTCTTTACCCAGAGAGTGGTGGGGGCATGGAATGCGCTGCCCGTGGGAGTGGTAGAGTCAGAATCATTGGTGACCTTTAAGCGGCATTTGGATAGGTACATGGATGGGTGCTTAATCTAGGATAGAAGTTCAGCACAACATCGTGGGCCGAAGGGGCTGTTCTGTGCTGTATTGTTCTATGTTCTATGTTCTATGTTCTATGTTCTATGTTCTATGTTCTATGTTCTATGTAGTGTAATCACCAAATTTAAGCAAGTGTGAGAGTAACTAATTGTACATTCGGTTGCACTGGAAGAAGAAATTGAGTTTTTAATAATTTTCAAATTTCACTTCAATTATACAAAATGAAATCTTATTTTTGAAATTTGATTTTATCCTAATTAATTGCTTTACTTCTGTTCTTCCATTAGATTTGCTTCACACTAGTCATATTACCAAGATAAGGAGGAAGGGAGGACTTCAGATGCTGGAGGTCAGAGTTGAAAAGTGTGGTGCTGGAAAAGCACAGCCGGTCAGGCAGCATCCAAGGAGTAGGTGTGTCATCATTTTGATCTTGAGCACTTCATCGGGAAGAGCTTCATCATGATGAAAAGCTCATGCTCAAAATGTCGACTCTGCTGTTCCTCGGATGCTGCCTGATTGGCTGTGCTTTTCCAGCACCACATATTACCAAGACAGACGAGAAAAATGTAAATCCTGCTAGCAACATTTGTACATTCCAACACCACATTTGCCTCTTTTATCCATTAAGCTGTGTTGACATTATTAGTCAATGGGTCACAGAAGATATGTGTGTTATGGTGGAAGATAGGAGATTAAACAACTAAAAAAAAAATGGTGCGAGGAAAAGGGGGTGGTCATGAAGTAGGTAAAGAAAAGAGATAAGCTTGAAAAGAGGTGTTGATCATAATCTGAAACTGTTGAACTCACTCTGTAGCTTTCCAGACTGTAGATTATTCAAACAATTTGGTGCTGTTCCTCAAGTTTACAGCTTTACTGGCACAGATTGGAGGTTACGATAGGAACAACAGAGTGGATATGAGACAAAGAAATAAAATTCTAGACTTCTGAGTCACACTTGCGGATAAACAAAGATACTTTGCAAAGTCGCCATCCAATTCATATGTGGTCACCCAAATGTAGGGAAGATTGTACCATATACAAGAAATGCATTCAAAATTGAAAAACGTGTCAGTAAATCACTTCCATTCATCAGAAGGACATCATGCAAAGGGTAAGTATTGCTTCTCCTACGCATGCGTAAAAAGTTACCATGAATGAAGAATGGTAGGGAAAATGATGGAAAATCATCCTTTCAGAATGAAATGTGTTGGAGAAGATGATGAGGACATTCATAGAAGTGCTGTAAATGCTGGCTTTGTCAACGTTTTCTCTTTCTGTTTCTTATTTGCTAATGAGCATTGAAATTGGCTTCATCAGAACACTTTTGATGAACGCTGACAAATCAGAAAAAAAATCCTCGCAGGCTAAGAAGAATTTAGTCAAAGTTTTTGGGGGCCAATGGTATTATGGAGGATATTGACTGTTGATATCTCCATTTCAGGTATAGGCTAAGTCAAGGATGTGCAGGATAGGGTTGGTGATAGACTTTGCGAAGACAAGTGAAGGGTGAAAATCGGAAGCAACACTGATGGAATTTCCTGGATTGAAGTGAGAACAGTAAATAATACCTACACAGTCTAATAGAAGAAGGTGAATGAGGGGACCTGAAATGATAGGTGCAAAGAATATGCTGCATATCGCATGAATGTAGACAAACAAATCCATTAACAATTCCCACTGTATTTGGAAGTAGTAAGTGGAGTGATGTAATTTTTTAATGTAAGACCAAGCTCATTCAGAGGAAGGAAGCCAGTTGTAGTTGAGCACTGAATGAGTCTCAATTGAGAGCACTCAGACCATCCTGGTGAGAGATGGAGGTGTAGAGAGATTGGGTATCAATGGCAAGAAAACTGTATAAAATGCAGGTTATCAGAAAATTAGTAACATATTTAGGCAGTGACTGGACAGGGGATAGAAAGGAAAAGTGGACAAGGATAAAATTAGTTCCACGAGACAAGAAAAGGCTGTTGGTAGGTCATGGGACAAACATCTGGACTTAAGTGCAGAGCAAACACCGGGTTACTATCTGCACATAATTGTAATGATGCATGGAAATACTTAGTACATTCTTGAAACCCGTTACATTCTCTAGAAAATAACAACTTTCCTTTCATTACTGCTGCATTCTCATGTGACTTTTTAAACGTAGATTGTCTGTTTTACAGCCTCATTAGCAAACAAGAAACAGAAAGAGAAAACGTTGACAAAGCCAGCATTTAATATACTTTGGGAAAACTATAACTCACTTTCATGTGACTTACAATGGTTAGCCAATACCATTCACAGTACTGAAATAAAATGTCCTGATCAAAAATCTTCAGTATCCAGTCTATATGTTTAAAACCTTCTTCCGATATGAGGAACATAGTCACTGCATACAAACATAGATACATGATCCTTCCTGCTATTTAATCAAACTCAACATTCACTCGTGTGTTTTTGTTAACTTTCTATTTTTTGATGAAGTTGGAACATTCGTCACTGAGAATACACACCCACTTTTACACTGAGGCATACAGGTTCTCCTTTGCCTCCTGTGAATTATTTATTGCCACAACCTCGGGACTATAGGATAAGTTGCCTATTGTAGACCACACTAACATTGATCTTAGCCAGTCATCAGATCACATGGCAGAATAGCATGGTGGAAACAGTGTGACTTCCTACAACATTACATCACTGCACAATCTGAGTCATTTCTGGAAGAAATGATCTACACAATTCTTACTAAAAAGCGGAAGTACGTGGTGTTGTGACGATTGACACTTTCCCACTTGGTCAGAGTCTATTGACAGTTACAAAAATATCTCACCTTCAAACAACCATCAAATCACTGTCCATTTTGGACAGTGGAGGCAACACTACAATTAGAATACAGTTTGACACCATCTAACCTTTCAAAGATGTGATGTTGAAAGATTTTTTATTCAGAAATCGACTGTATACTGGAAAGCTGACTAGCAGTTTTGATTGGTTGCTAGCATTTATATCTTTAACAATTAGCAGGTTGCAGGTTCAAATTCCGTGACAATTTCAAGTCTGTGATCTTTGCTGAACCTCAGTGTAGTGCAGAGACAGTGCTCTCATCCAACAGAAGAAAGAACTGTATTGAGATGCAAAATACTCCACAACAGAAAAAGTTATTTCCATTACTCAATCATTTATGTGTTAAAAATCATACTTGGACTGAAGATAACACACATTGAACCACTTCTTGTCTGATCTATAAATTATCTCCATGCCTTTGGGTAGCTTGTTAGTTGTGTGGTGCAGTACTGCAGTGTGGAAGACAGAAGAGAACTGGGGGAAAAAGGCCCAGCCTTATTCTTTTGGGATTTGTGGATAAAAGGACATCGCCACCATTCCTCTCTCAACTTGACTGGGTCAAAGGGCACATGTGGTTTACAGTAGTTGAGGAACGACCAGAACTGAGTTTTAAAAAGAGCCAGCACTAATCTTAAACAAGATGTACTGTATTCCATGATAGCAATTAAGTTCAAGATATATTGACCAGTAAGATAACTGGAAGACAATTAACTCCTTTAAGATCTCTAGCTACTCTCCCCATTTTCCCACCTGTAGGACCACAAGATACAAGATCAGAATTAGACCATTCTGCCCATCAAGTCTGCTTCATCAATTAATCATCTCACTTCATTCTCTTGTCTTCTCTCTGAAGATCCCCTTACTAATCAAGGATCTATCTACCTCTGTTTTAAATAAATGCAATGACTTGGCTTCCACAGCCCTCTGCAACACACTATGGCTGAAGAAATTCCTCTTCAGCTCAGTTCTAAAGCTTTGTTCCTCTACTTTGAGGCTATGTCCTAAGGTCCTAGTCTCTCCTTCTAATGGAAGCATATTTTCCATATCTACTCTAGGCATACTCTATCCTTTCAGTATTCTGTAAATTTCAACTAGATTCCAGCCCGCCCACCCCCGTCAACCTTCTAAACACCATCGAGTACTGACTCAGTCCTCAACCACGCCTCATTTGACAAATCTGTTACCTCAAGATCATTCTTATAAACCTCCCTCGGACCCCCTCCAAGGCCAGCATATCCTTCTTCAGGTACAGGGCCCAAATCTGCTACATTATTCCAAAATGGTCTGACCAGAGTCTTATACAGTCTCAGCATTAAGTGTCTGCTCATTCTAGCTCTCTTGAAATGAATGATCACATTTTATTTGTCTTCCTAACTGCTACACAAACCTGCATGTTAACTTTGAGAGAATCCTTACTTAAATATTCAATTCCACTTGTAATAGAGGTTAACGTTTTGATAAAGTGCTGTACCTGCTTACTAACATTTTTTGTGTCATAAACCCCAATATATTCAAATCCCTCAGTTCCTCCGAATGCTACAATCAGTAATACTCTGCTTTTTCACTCTTCCTGCCAAAGCGAACAACTCCAGATTTTCCCAATTTTATTCCACCTACCAGACTTTTGGCCACTCACTCAACCTATCTATCTGCAACTTCCTTATGTCTTCTTCATTACACACTGTCCAACCAATCTTTGTCATCTGCAAATTCAGCTACTGTGCCTTTGTTCCCCTCATCTAAGTCATCGCTTTGAAACGCAAATCGTTGAGGCCTCAGCATAGAACTCTATGGGACTCCACTTAACACGTCCTGCCAAACAGACAAAGACTAATCTATGCATACCCTTTTCTATCAGCCAGCCAAACTTCTATCTATGCTATAATGTTATCCTCATAACATTCGCAGTAGGATCAGATCCCTCCTACTGGATTTTACAAAATATGAAAAAGAACCTCAAAACCCACATATCTAGTGCTGTAAATAAAAGCCAACCCACAGCACAAATACATAGAGGTTAAGTTCAGACAGTGGCTCAGCGTGAGGGATTCAACATTGTCTCATGATAGCAGTCATGGTAACACAGCAAGCCAGGCAACATCAGGAGGAAGCAGAGTGGTGATGTAGTGATAGGTGAATACAAATGGTGGGTATGACCACTTTGGTCGATGGAAGGAATTAATCTAGCCTCGGTATCCTCCATTGCCATAGTGAATCAGACCACAAATTGGAGGAACACCACCTCATTTTCAGCCTCGGCAGCCTACAGCCCAGACGATTCAACTTTGAGTTCTCCAATTTCAAATAACCTTCCCAACTACCCCCAGACTCCCTTTCCAGCCCCTCGACTCCCTTTCCAGCCCCTCCCCTCCCTTTGGTTCTTCCGACCGATCCTTCCTTCCAATTACCAAAGGGATTCTTTCCTCCTATCGACCAACCAGGTCGTACCCACCACTTGTATTCACCTATCACTACTTCACCACTCTGCTCCTCTCCCCACCCATAACCCTTTCCCGTCCTCTTTATCTGCAGCTCTCCCCACCCCTACCTCCAGACCTGAAGAAGGGTTGTACCCAAAACATCGACTTCTCCACCTCCTGATGCTGCCTGGCTTGCTGTGTTCTTCCAGTCTCCTGCTTGTCTACTTTGGATTCCAGCACCTGTAGTTTTTTCTTGTCTCTAACATGTTAGCAGTCAGCCAATAGTGCAGAGAAATGCCTTTACCTGCCACTACTGGTGCAACCCCGAGACTGATCACGGAATACAATAGTAACAATAGCCAGGTTCCAATACTATGACGTGATCACATTGAGAAGAGAGGTGGATAGTGTAAACCTTCACTCAACTGGGGGCAGGTTGCTGTTGTTATATCATCATGCTCAAACAACAGGAGAGACATTTCAAGCTATTGTGAACTGATCATGTTGTCCGGACTGGTTTGTCAGTGGAAAAGGGCTGGATTTTTTCACTGATCATACTCGGCTGGACTGTGGGTGAAATATACCAAAGAGTATTAGTTCTCAGATCCCCTGAACAACAGGAAAATGTCTGATGTGGTTGTGATATGTTTGACATGAATCATTCTAAAAAGGGACAAATTTAAGCAACTTCTTGCTACAGTCAGAAGGAGGGTCAAGATTGGTCACTCAGACACCGATCTACAATCAAGATGGATCAGCCTTGTTGGGGATGGTAAAATTCCAGCCAAACTGTAGTGATCTTGGACTGGAAGGGTCTGTGGTCATGAAGGAGGGTCAGGAACATTCAGTTTGGCTTGTGAATCTACAGTGTTCATGAAAAGGAAGAACCATACAAAGGACTAAGTTATCAGCCAATCCTGAGGGACTCTCAGCAGAGAGATTAAACTAACCTAAAGGGTACTGGGTTTGAATAGATACATTTGGGCAGAAATGAGGTTTCGTTAGTGGATTTTGTTCTGGAGTTGGAATTGCTGACACCATTTTAGACCAACTTAAATACCTGTAGAAACTCATCCTATCTATTTTTACATTCCTAGCTAGCCTTTCATACTCTATTTTCTTCCCATAATTAACCTTTTAGACATTCTTTGTCATTCTTTATATTCTGACCAGCCATTCACCTGCACAGTTTGATGCTTTCCTTAATTCTTTAATTAACAAATGATGGTGGACCAGGAGAAAATGAGGACTGCAGATGCTGGAGATCAGAGTCGAAGGCTCTGGTGCTGGGAAAGCACAGCTGGTCAGGCAGCATCCAAGGAGCAGGAGAATCGACATTTTGAGCATAAGCTCTTCATCAAGAAGGTGGTGGACCATCCACTTAGAATTTTCCTCTATCCTCGAAGCAGGTACTTTCTAAATCAACCTGTTCAGATATGTTATTTTTCATCTGCCATTGAATGGGTAGGACTTAAACTCAGGCCTCTTGGTTCAGAGGCAGGGACACTATCACTGCACCACAAGAGACCCCCAAATATCTAATTCCATTAACTTCTACACACAGGAGGAAGAACATACCTTTCGAGATAATAATATAGCAACTCATACCAATTTTTCGTGTCCTGAAAATAACCCTTTAAATGTCTGCAACTGCTTCCTTATTGATCTATCACAAGCTTAGTATACCAGTTCCTTGAAGAGCTTCACATACCACAATGTCATGATTAGTTTGCTGATCTATAATGCAGCTCCCACTTCTTTAAAAAGGCTGACAGAATCTCAAACTGATTGGACAATTTCAAGGGCAGACATTCCTCCTGTATTGCTTCGCTCTGGGCTCTTTATCTGCCTCATTCACAGTTACATTCTCCTGCCCCAACCACTGACCAAATCAGATATTATCCTGACTACCATGACTGCATCCTGCTACAAAGAACCAAGGTAACGTTCCCCTTCCCTGTTGTGTCACCGTGTCTGTAGTTCAGCTCACTGCTCAAACTCAGGACTGAAGGTGCTTGAACTTCAAACACTTACAACAGACATGTTTGCCCTGGATCACAATGGTGTCTGGGAGCTCCTGCATGCTTCAGTCTTGACATCATCTGAACTTCCATGCTTAATGAGTTTTAAGTACTTAATTATATTATTCATTTACTTATGTTGCATTATATATTGTTTATTAACTTTATCACCAACTATCAACAATATTAAAATGCAATTCCCACTTACCATAAAGAGCTAGCCCCTTTATATGGAATATGGAAAGAATCAATGCTAATCAGCTCCAATGAATCTAGCTCTGTCTTTAACTTGCCTGTGTGGATATTTAAAAATGTGTTTCTGGAAAAGCGCAGCAGGTCAGGCAGCAAAGGAACAGGAGAATTGATGTTTTGGGCATAAGCCCTTCTTCAGGAAGGGCTCTGATTTTTAAGCTCTGATCTCCAGCATCTGCAGTCCTACCTTCTCCTGTGTGGGTGTTGCTGACTCCCTGCCACAGGATCCTCAAATTACCTGGTCCTCTCAGTGATGCTGCCACCACAATTTCCTCAACCCATCTGCTCCTCTCATCATCAATACCATGTACAGTTGTAGCAAAATCTCCATGTTTTTATACATCATCCTCCTTACAATAAAAGGCAAAATTCTGTTTTGCCTTCTTACTTGCTGTATCTTCATGCTTCTGTTTTGTCTTGCATCTAGAAGGATACACAGATCCCGCTGTACCACAGCATTCCAAAGTCTCTCAATTTAATAAATACCTTGCTGTTCTACTCCTCCAATGGGTAAAATGGGAATGTGCACATTTATCCACAACCTCCATAGGCCAAATTCACTCATTTAATCTATTTATATCCTTTTGCAGACACTCCATGTTAAACTGACAACCTGCCTTCCTACCTCTCTTTGTACTATCGACAAAGTTTACTTCAATGTACTGTGCCCTTTCATTCAAGTCCTTGCTAGAAAGGTAAATTATTGAGGCTCCAGCACTGATCTGCGTGGCAACCGCCAGTTAAAGCTTGGCAAGCAGAAAATTATCAATTTATGCAGGTTAGCAAGGAAAAGAATATAAAGGAGACATGCAGTCCTACAGCCATTACGAAGAGCAGATATTGGGTTTACCCTGGTTGTGAATTGTATTTGGAAGAAGAGTGAATATTAGGCTTTTTAGAAAAGCATTGATTTAATTATAAGTATGGGCCAGTTTCCAGTTTCTTTTGCACCCTTCCCTCTCACCCATACTGCTGTGAATTGAAGTCCACATTAGGACTTGAAAATAAAATTGTAAGCTTATGCTCCATGCAGAACTGATGAAAGTGTTGGCTTGTCAGCTATATTTTAAAGCAAGACTCCACTTGCTTTTTCAGGTATACATAAAATATTCCATGGCACTATTGCAAAGAAGAGCAAGACTATTATCCCTAGTATTTGTGCCAATAGTTAACTTTAAAACAGGTTATTTGATGTTTTTGCATGAATTTGTTCTGGGTAACATGATTGCTGTATTTCTTATATTACAAGAGTAAGAATATTGGCTGTAATGCACTTACAGATGGTCATAAAAGGTGCATGGAAAGTGCATCTCCTTCTTTCTGTTGCAATGTTTCAACCATTACATTTTTTTAAAGAAAGGATTAGAACATTATGGTATTTCGAGACAGTACAATGGGAGGGGAATGGAGTCTAAAACTAGGAGATCATCAATACAATGTAGATTTCAGGATGAATGCATCCAAAGCCTGGTCAACATGTAGGTTAGGTAGATTGGCAAAGTTTAACTCAACATCCAAACAGATGATCTGAATGGGTACACAAAGTGGTACATTTTCAGTAATGAAGCTTGGTGAACGGGAGCATAGATTGCAGACCTGATTGCAGATGTTAACATACCAAAATTGTGTCACTTCTGATTTTCTAATTGCTAAAATATAACATTTTAAGTTTAAATAACGAGTTGGTCTGAGTCAGCCTCTAGACATTCCTTAAAGGAAATGTAAGAAATGTTGCTGTGGATGTTTGGATGATTATAGTGACTCTGCTATTTACAGCAATGTCTGTACATAAGAGATTATTATTTCCTGTATAGGGAGGTCAATGTATTATTTCTCTTTATTCAGACATAGGCAGAGATGGTTGAACTGGGAACTTATGACCTTCTGCATGTTTTTAGGAGCTCATAGCAGCATGTCCCAGTAGGCTGCAGGGTTGTATGAATAGGCCATTGTCAGATAAATTATTATGATGTGCACTCAACTGGAGTTCTTCTCAACTCCACAGTCTAATTGCACTACAGTCTTTAAATGGCAAAGTCCAGTTTATATTTAAAAAGTGCTCCACTACCTTCCAGGAATGAAAAGCATCTTTCAATAAACAACCAGCTTCAGAAAAAACATGTTAAAACCAAATGAAGATGTGAATTTTTCAATAACAAATATTTATTTGCTGATAAACTTTCACAGTCACTGGTCTGGCTGAAAACTCTTCATGAATATAATCAAGGTGCCTCTGCAACTGACTATGCAATATTCAGTTCATGGAGGACACAATCAATAAATGGAGAAATGCAGAAAGCGATGAATCTTCAAAAACAAAACTGTGGCAAACTACTAACGATGATGATTAAGGGGTACGAAATTAGGAGAAGGTATCAAGTTCCTAAAATTAAAGAAATTTCAGATTGCAGTAGCAGTATTCACAGAGTTTTGTTCTGGGTCACTGCTATTTTCTGAGTACATCCATGATAAAATTCAAGATATAATGGGTGAGTCTATATAAACATTTGTTGAAGCACACAAGCACTTTTAAATTGGTGGCTGAAGGTATATGGGAACATGCAAGAACCTGGGTTATGCACTGCTGGCTAATGTGAAAGATAGACATCAAACTTGATTGGTTGGGGTGGATACCTTGTTTCACATTGAATTTGTGCGCAATTCTTTACTTTGCCTCTGCTAGATGCGTCATGAATTGGCTCAGTCAAGAAATACATAAATGGTTCATAACAGAACAGGCAGTCTATAGTGACTGCAATTCCGTGATTCATACAAGTAACCTGCTGTTTCAAACAGGTGTTGAACACCTTATGCAAGAAGTCCATTGGAAAATTAGCCATTCTAGTCTTGTGAGCAAATAGACATAAATCCTGTGAATAAAATCTAATGGAATGTGAACTTTCTTTTTCATTTTATTTTAGATTGCTCAATACTTTCATTCTAAGAAGGTCACTGACAAAGAGGAAAGAACACATGCCAAGAACTGTAAAAAAAATCTCTCTACTCATATGGTTAAATTTAATGTTCATCATATGTTCCATTAATGTCTGAAAGTTGTTTAGTCAGGGAAACATTAAATATTTGAATTTTTTTTAGAAAAAGAAATCAAATGACAGACTATTTGAAAAGCATTTTTTCGAACTATCTTGCAATTCAAAGAGGTTAGTCAAGCAAATGGATGGAACACACTGATTTCTCCAAGTTTTATCGAATACAGTGAGAGAGGAAATGAGACACAAATGCTGCTCGTCTGACTCAGACCCCATTGGTGTGTTGAGGAATAATGGTGGTGAACCTACACAGCTGGGCGTGTGAGCACCTAGTGCCAACATCAACACAGATGGATCCAATTTCAGTCTCTACAGGGTGTTCTATTCAAAACATTATCAGACTGCTCAGTATGGAAAGACCCTCCAGAATTCTGAAATTGTGTAAAAACATCATTATTACTAAAATAATTGCCTTTGTTACATTGTAATTTTTTCCACATCTTACAATGCTAAGATTACAGCAAACATACTGTCACAGAAAAAGCATTCTTCTTGCACTATTACATTCAGCCCACTAACTGTGATATGCTAGTCACAAACATATATTAGATAGCAGCTCATATAGTCTTAGTTCCAATCAACTAACTTCTCTCTGCATTCATTTTATTGCCAATTAATCTCTTTCTTGAAGGCACTATTTCACAATATTCCATGCTACCAAACAACCTTTTAACTACCAGCTATCAGTAATCATTCTTGTCTAAGTTTAGACAGGAAGGATTTATAAATTAGTATTCAGGATATTAAAAAAAACCCCGCAGCAATGAGAAACTAACTGGTATGATGGCCCATTCCCATTCAGTGCACGTTTGGGCCACCACTACATTTGGGGGTGGGAGGGAACAGTGCCATTTTTTGATGTCATGGGCAGCCACATAAAACCCTAAACACCAGGCCTCTCATTTCTTCATGTGGTAGGTAACATATATTTTTTAAAATACCGCTTTACCAAGTCAGGCTCCATAAATAAACTGGGAAGAGGGCCTGTTCCATCTAAATTCTTCAGTAGTTACAAAGCAGCACCTGGCCTAAACAAGTTTTTGTTAAAATATGATGTAGAGCCAAGAAGAGCAGTGGTGCTTCCCTGTATCTACAGTCTCTCTATCAATCCACACCACAGCTCCACTACCCTTCCAATGGAGTTACATAGAATCACAAGGATATACAGCACGGAAACGGACCCTTTGGTCCAATCCGTCCATGCCGACCAGATATCCCAACCAAATCTAGTCCCACCTGCCAGCACTTGGCCCATATCGCTCCAAACCCTTTCAATTCATATACCCATCCAGATGTCTTTTAAAATGTTGTAATTGTACCATCCTCTACAACTTTCTCTGGCAACTCGCTACACACACACACCTTGGGGGAAAAAAAAAGACCTTGGCTATTCACCCTATGGCCTCCATATAAGAAGTTTATAAACTTCTGTAAGGTCACCCCCACAGCCTCCAACATTCAAGAGAAAATAACCCCACCCTGTTCAGCTTCTCCCTATAGCTCAAATCTCCGAACCTGGGAACATCCTTGTAAATTTTTTTGCTGAACTATTTCAAATTAAACAACGTCTTTCCTATAGCAGGGGGACCAAAGCTCCATTTGCATTACCGTCAGGAGCTATGTTACATTTTATTCAGGTGAGTAATCAGCCTGTTCAGCAGCATTACTGCCATTGCAAACAAAACTAAAACACACCAATAACATTTCTACCTCAAAGCAGAAGTTATTTAATGGTCAGGGTTTTGACAAACAAACTATTTATTCCAGACTGCAAAAAGAGTTTATTTTTATGCTTGGGACACTTCAATCTTTTGAAGGATTGGAGGAGGCAGCAGTGGTGAATGGAACCTGCATTCTACTAGAATGCCTCTCCCTTCCCTTCCCTTCCCTCTGGCCCCACTGCCTATTGTATTTACTATCCCTTCTGACCTTCAACTCACTGATGCTGAATTTTCTGTACTTAGCCAAGGTTTTTATTTCATCTCACTGCTTCTCTACCTTAATGAATTTTGGGCTAGAATTGAGAATCTATAAAGGGAAAGTGTTAGGAAATACGTTGAAACCATGTTTTTGCTGCTTGTATTCAGACCTTTCTAAAGTTTCTGCTTCTCTTGCGCATTAGACTTATGATTCATTTTTAAAGAACAACTGCAGTCATGTGTGAATATGCTCCTGTGGTTTCACACCATTTCATTAACCTACCATTGTAACCATTGGCAAAAATCAAAAATATGATCTATCAAGTCAGGTTTCATTTTGGGATCTGATCTGTTGAGTATTGCCATCAACTATGTTCACAATATCTTGCCTCTTAGTGAGTTTCAGATCTTGGCTTGCTGACTAAAAAAGGTTCTTCCTCACATCCCCATTGCACAACTTGTGCAAAGAAAGTAAAATCTGCCTCCCCTAGTACTTGCACCATCAGCTAATGGAAGCAGCTTTTCCTTCTCTAGTGTCATCAACATTGCTATAAAGCAGCACCTATTTAGCAATAACCTACTCAGTGATTCCCAGTTTGGACTTGCCAGGGCTACTCAATTCCTGACCTCATTTCAGCCTTGGTTCAAACGAGGGCAAAAGAGCTCAATACCAGAACTGAGAGTGTGACACCTCTACAGAATAGAATCTGTAGAGCGTGGAACCAGACCATTTGGCCAACAAGTCCACACCAACCCTCCCAACAGCATCCCACCCAGACCCTCCTCCCCTGTAATCCTACATTTCCCATGGCTAATGCACCTAACCTACACATCCCTGAACTCTATGGGCAATTTAGCATGACCAAACCACCTAATCTGCATATCTTTGGATTGTGGGAGGAAACCCACGCATACACCAGGGGAATCCACACAGACAGTTGCCAAAGGGTGGAATTGAACCTCAGTCTCTGTTCTGTGAGGTAGCAGCGCTAACAACTGAGCCACCATGCTGCCCTAAGCTCTTGACGTCAAGGCCACATCTGACGAAGTATGGCATCAAAGAACTCAAGCAAAACTAGAATCATTAGTTTGCAGTCATATCTGGCACTTCAGAAGATAGTTGTAGCTGTTGGACGTCAGTCATCTCAGCTCCAGACATCTCTGCAGGAAGTCCTCAGGGTGGTGTCCTCGGCCTAACCATCTTCATCTGTTTCATCTTTGACTTTCTCTAAAACAGACGGTCAGAAATGGGGATGGTTGCCAATAACTGGTCATTGTGCAGCACCATTCATGAGTCCTCAGATACTGGAGCAGCGCATGTTCAAATGCAACAAGGTCTGGACAATATCCAGGTTTGGGCTGACAAGTGGCAAGTAACATTCAAGCCACACAAATGTGCTAGTAAGAGACAATCTAATCAACCCTGCCTTGAAATTCAATAGTGTCCCCATCATTAAATCCCTCACTATCAACATCTTGAGGATTACCATTGACCAGAAACTGAACTGTACTTGCCACATAAAAACACTGGCTACAATAGTAAGTCAGAGGCTAGGAATATTATGGAGAATAACTCACTACCTCTCTCCCCAAGGCTTGTCATCCACAAGGTACAAGTTAGGAGTGTGATGGAATACTCCCCACTTGCCTGGCTGCATGAAGCTCCAACAATACTCAGGAAGGTTGACACCATTGAGGACTAAGCAGCTTGATTGATTGGTATCACATCCACAAGTATTTACTCTCTCCACCACCGGTACTCAGTTGCAGCAGTGAGTACTATCTACAAGATGCACTGCAGAAATTTACTAACGTTCTTTAAAGACAACTCCTTTCAAACCCACAACCACCTCTATCTTGAAGGACAAGGGCAGCAGATACATGGGAACACCACCAGCTGCAAGGTCCCCTCCAAGCCACACACAATCCTGACTTGGAAACATATTGTCATTCCTTCAGTGTTGCTGGATAAAACTCTTGGAATTTCTTCCTTAATGACATTGTGAGTCTACCCACAGCACATGAATTGCAGTGTTTCAAGAAGACAGCTCACTATCACTTTCTCAAGGACAACTAGGGATTGGCAATAAATATCAGCAATGCCCACATCCTACAAGTGAATAATATAAACTAAACGTGTCATAGTCCTGTACATTTCTATCAAATCAACCCCCATTTTCTTTGCTTCGAAGAGAAAAACAAATTCTGCTTCTCCAACATGACATTACCATTTGTAACTAAAAATCCTCACACCTGTAACCAATCTGGTAGATCTCATCTTCATCCACTCAACAACCTGCGCAACTTTCCAAAAATATGATTACTACAAACTTTTGATATACAAGTTGAGACATAATCAGAGCAAAGGTTCAATATTAACTTCTGTCCTTTTGTACTCAATATATCCTCCCTTAGGAAGGGGCAATCCCATATTTTTCATAAACTGTTTCCCAATAAGTCCCTCCAACTTGAAAGATCTTGGAAGCAAGATTAGAAAACTTCTGCTCTACATTCCTCATCATTACCATTATAAATATAAGATGTGACAGATATAACAATATCATAGTCCATACATTTCATTTCATCTTAACAAGTACAATGGAATGATGAGCTCCATAAGAACTAGTGATAAATGAGGATGTGTCCGATGACTGGAACAATATTACATCATAGTATTAATAGAATTTGTGTGTGTGCTTGCCAGTATCAGAACGAGTGCAGGACTAATTGTACATGATAGCTAAGTGGAAAGAGCATGAGGAATACAAAATTAAGTAACGAATTAGTGATAACATAGTAACTCTACTGGCAGCAAGATCAGAAGCAGGAGAATGGAATTGCCATATAGCCAGTGACAGGAGATCAGGCAGAAGGCTATCAAAAAGGTATGGGCAAGTGCTTGGGGGGTGGGGGGTGGTGGGGAGTGGCTGGCTGTCATTTTTGTCCAGGAAGTTTGGCAATGAGAAAGAAACATGTATTTAATTCCTTATCACATCTTTAGGGCATGACTAAGTGTTTAACAACTGATTAATGAGTGTAGGCATAGATGTTATGCTTAAAAATGATCTTTTACATTAGATTAATTACCATTTTTTCTTGTTAAAGATTGACACTTTATATTCCCAATTTTAAATAACAGGCCTAATGCAGTGCTGTTATGAAAAGACTGTGCTATATTAACCTATTCTTAATAGTGTAGTGCCCTACTTGTATGACTGCTAAAGCCACTTGACTGACTTCCTTAATGTGTTGTTCTCAATGTCATACCACTACCAATTTCTTTCTGCACTGCTTCCTCTTCCATCTTCTCTTATAAATAAGAGGACAACACCATAGACAATGATTATTCCAAAGATGCTGGGCTTTGTCTCCAACTGCAGTTAATAATTTCACTTATATCACTTCAAGAGTGCCATGATGCTCACAGTACCTGTTGAACAGGAGTCTGAAAGGATTAATACTGAGGACTGCCATAAATTCCACCCACAGTAATTGCATCATTTTTTTACTTTTGGGCATTGGTGCTTAGGATCCTGGAGGAGTGAAGTCTCTGTTAATTATGCTCAACATATCAATGTAGTTGCTAGCATGCAATTAAATATATATTGTTTACTACAACAAATCTCCTAGTTAGACTAAGAGGTGTTTTTCTTCTATCCTACTTGATCAAATTGATCCTGTAAATTTCCTCCCCATAATGAGGACAGTGCAGAAGCATCTATCATGAGTAGCAGGTCATACAGTACAATGAGTTGGCCGGCTCAGACAGCAAGGTAAGCAGCAGTGCAGATCCAATTTAACTGCTCACACAACACATGGAATAGACCTTTAGAAAATATATCAAATTTTATCATTTGAAACAGAATTGAAATCCCTTTCTGTCTAATAAGGGAGGCATGTTCCATCGGATGTTCAAACTGCTTCTTGCACCGTCACGGAGTAAAGAGAAATCTAATAGCAGTAACCAAAAAGAAAACGAAGTAGAATTTTCCTTGACCAAGCAGCATTCCAGGAATTAATATGTAATAAAACTATAAGCCTCTCTTTATAGTTAGGATTTGTTCTTTGGATAACAGTTAGCACAGATACTTGCTGGATAAACATCTCTGTTCAATATATTTAAGCTGTAGTCACAGTAAGACTGAAGGACCACTCACATGCCATGGATGAGGGATCTCAGGTAGAGGAATCTGAGGTGGTGCAGGCACACTGCAAGGTAAGTCATGCTTCTGTGTAGAGTTCTTCATTTGACAGTCTGGAACAAAACAAGCAAAATTGCAGGAAAGTATGCTATTCACCTGCTGAAAATATTACATTATTCAGTAAATACAAACCCAATAAGAATGTTATAAAATATCAAAATAATCGCCAGTAGAATTTCAGCAATGATCATTTTATAGTAGAATTGTGATAGATAGCATCAACGCACCATTGTCCAGCACCAGCTCTGTAATGCCTGCTCAGTGATGAGCCATGATATATACATCCTGAAGATCCTGACAAAATGCCACTTTTGAATATTTTGTATAGTCCAAAATCAACTTCTAAAGTTGGCAGAATGTTCATGTACAATTCTTCTCCATTAAAACAGTAGGTTCAAAAGAATATTTAAATATTTTAGTCTAAGTAGTAGTAACAAATTTAGCACATCTAGCACACAAATAACCAGGCAGAGACAGACAAAGAGAGACAGCAATGAAGCAAAAGATTATCCACTGGGGAAACAGGCAAGATATGAAATGGGTCTTGTGCTTTTTAAAAGTTAGAAAACTGCAAAGGCCCAATCAGCATTGACAAATTTATTACTTTAGACTATTCCCTCAAGACTCAGCCAGGGAGGTAAAGAAGGGCACCCTGTTGTCCAGAGTCTCCAGAAATTTTGTCCAGACTTGCATCTTAAAGAGTGATGTATAATATTACTGAAGTTCATTAACACAACATCGTAGATGCAGTAACAAGTAATTAAGCCCAACACAACTGGTATAGTAAATGGGTATTAAGACTGTCTCCAAAAGTGGGAGGAACCATCATATGGTCAGTCATTACTCATCTCCTGTGGGGCCAGCACGTGAGGTGATCTATCTGGACACATCAGCTTCACTGGTGCTTAGAGCTTTGAGTCTCAGCTCAACAAGTGGATGAAATCCATCACATCACATCACAACAAAAGAAGACATGTTGGAATTCAGAACAACGCTGGGATTAACAGACGACTTACAATGAGCTGATAACAAACACAAGATAACTGTAATCAGCACGCAGTTTGGTAGGTAGTGCAGTGTCAGTTGCTTCCCTTCAAGAGACCAACTACACCAAGTTTAGGTCACTTGAAAGTAATATATTAGACATTAGATTAGATTAGATTAGATTAGATTACTTACAGTGTGGAAACAGGCCCTTCGGCCCAACAAGTCCACACCGCCCCGCCGAAGCGCAACCCACCCATACCCCTACATTTACCCCTTACCTAACACTACGGGCAATTTAGCATGGCCAATTCACCTGACCTGCACATCTTTGGACTGTGGGAGGAAACCGGAGCACCCGGAGGAAACCCACGCAGACACAGGGAGAATGTGTAAACTCCACACAGTTAGTCGCCTGAGGCGGGCATTAATTTGGCAGGGGAGACGTTCAGTGGAAATATAGGGCAAGTTGCTGGCTTCACTGCAAGCAACTCATGACTCTTGATAATAGAATATCTCTAACAAATGGTTCAGACATGTTTACTCCATTGGCCCCTCAGTTTGTACAGTCAGTTAATTCCATGCATACCTGAGCTCTAACACTGTGCTCCACTAAGGGAGGATAAGACTGCCATCTGAGAATCGTCAACTCAGAAATTACTTACGTACTAGGGGTGAGAATGCAAGAACGGCACAGATCATGACATCGTGATTTGAGACGGATAAATGGGAACATACAGAGACTATTTAAGCTTTGCTACTACCATGAGCTTCATGTAACTAACACCTTTCAAAACCTTGTTCTTTCAAAACAAACTATTCCATAAGATATGCTGGAGACATCCAAGATCAGCTGGATTTGATCATTACCAGATACAAATTTCTGAACAGCATTTCCAATGCATGCAGTTGCCGCAGCAGTGACTGTGATATAGATCACTCTCTATCATGAACCAAGCTTGGAATGCAATGCTGGAAGGTTTTTAAATCAAAGTAGAAGTAATGTCTCTGCATCAACATTAACAATACTGCCTATCCAGATTTTAAAATAAGTTCTTCAACCCAATTAAACAGGTGCATGTTAGCATTCCCTAACAAAACACAAATGTGAAATGAAACATACTTTGAGACACATGTTCAATACCATCCTCCTAACATATGGGAAGTAAAAGCAGAAGAACATCAGCTAGTTCGAAGCCAGCATCACTGTTCTGGCCATTCTGAAGAAGTGTCAATGGACCTGAAAAGTTAATTCTGGCCTCTCTCCACAGATGTTGCCAAATCTCTTTAGTTTTTCCAGCAATGTCTGACTTCCAGCATCCAGCAATTCTTTGGTTTTTATTTTGTTTAGTGCAATGAATCAGTTTTTAAAGCTAAGCTGTCCACTTTCATTAGTTACAAGTGAGATGCAAGTGACAAAACTAACTGCACAAGGGGCCAGTCTAAGTAAAGTTTGACAAACTGTGAGGAGGTGATTATTGGTTACAATTCTGCCAGGATATTCAGACGTACTTTAACACAGGGAATGCCAGGAGCATGAAGGTATCAAAAGGGCAGCAGATCAAAAAGAAGGCAGAAAGTGGGTTCAGTGAAACAAACGGTAGGTAAGGTCACCATGAACTGCAGTAAACATTTGGAGAGATGGATGGAACATTATTTTGGGCTGTACTGTAAAGCGAACATTGTCTTTAAGAAAGCTCAAGTGCCACGGAAAGTCTAGTCATGAAACAGCTGTGTATTGAACCCCCAGGGAGAATTTTGCAATGCAATTGATTTGCTCGCCAAGAGCAAAGCTCCGGCTGTTGATGTTATACCATCTGAACTCAGCAAGCACAGGAAACTGACACTCCTGAAGTAGTTGCACAAACTTCCCAGTCTCTACTAGAGGGCAAGGGGAGTGCTTCATAATATGTGTAATGCAAAGATTGTGACCCTGCACAAGACTAAGGCCAAGTGCAGCAACTATACAGGCATCTTCCTGCTGAGCATCCTAAGAAAAACATTGCTCTGGTTAGGCTGAGGATCTTGGATGAAAGCATCCAACCAGAATCCCAGTCTGGTTTCATAACTGGGGAGATCTACAAATGGCATGATCTTCTCAGTCTGGCAGCTGCAAAGCAAAACGCCATGAACAAAGGAGGCCATTATGTATTGCCTTCATCAATTTCACCAAGACATTCGACCATGTGAGCAGAGGCAACCTATTTAAACTGGAATAAATTGTCCTCTTGATAAAGGTGTTGAATGCAATGTCCTCTTTCTACATTAATATAATGGATAAGATCAACTACGATAGGGCAACATCAGAACCCTTTGACAGTGCAGTGAAGTCAAACAGGATTGAGTTCTGGCACCAAGATGTTTTGTTATACTATTCTCTTTGATGCTATCATGTGTCTTCAGGCTATCTTCAGTGCGGAATCTAATTACATACCAGAATTGCTTGGAGAACGTTCAGTCCTGCCTGCCTGCCTGCCTGATGTCCAAGCCAAAGGTGGACCAAATCCTTTCAGAGATTTGATCCACACACCATATATCATAACAACATTCCATTCAGTGACAAATTGACAGACTCACATCTATAGAAAGACAGAGTTTGATTTGCCTAGCAGAATTAGTGAGACAAATGTCATGGCCCAGGATGTTGTTATACCACCATCTATCAACATTGACAATGTGATGCTGGAGGTTGCTGATAGTCTTACATATTGTGACACCACAATCACTGGCAATCTCTCAACATACAAATTCAAAACATGCAGTGAAAAAGCTACAGCTATTATTTCCAACAAGAAGGAAAACGTGGAACAACAGGAACCAAACCGAGAATAGTTTTGGGCCTCTTAACTACTGGCACTGGAGACAGTCCAGAAAAGGTTCACTAGGCTGATACTGGGTATAGAGGCCATAGAGGCATTATGAGAGAGAGGTTAACTAGATTGGGCCTGTACTCATCGGAATTCAGAAGAATGAAAGGTGACCTTATTGCAACATACAAGATTCTTTGGGGACTTGGTAAGGTAGATGTGGAGAGATTGTTTCCCCTTATGGTAAAGTCTAGAACGGGAGGATATCATTTCAAAACAAAAGGGGTGCACAATTAAAACTGATTAGGAGAACTCTCTTCTGTCAGAGGGTAGTGAATCTGCAGTATCTTTAATGCAGCAGGCTGGGCTGTTAAGTATATTCAAGGCTGAGATAGATAGATTTTTAATCTGTAAGAGAATCAAGAGGTTTAGGGAAAATACGAAGTAGAGTTGAGCATTATCAGATCAGTTATATCCTGATTGAATGGTGGAACACACTTGATGGGCTGAAGGGCCTACTTCTGCTTCTATGTCTTATGGTCTTTTGGTCTTAACTACACATCTGCATCCCAGTACAGTTTTCTACAGTTGAGAGACCTGGACAACACATGTTGGCAGGAGGAAAGGCTAAGCAGTTTCCATCTTTGCTGCTTCAGATGTATTGTTTATAGGAAGGTCACCAAATCAGAAGTTCTGGAATGTGCGAATGTCGTCAGCAACATTCATTGCTAAGATAACAATATCCGCACTGGCGAAGTTATATACCCAAAGCCCTTCATTACTGTGAATGGCCACTGGATTACAACCTCCTGGATATTCATACCTTTCCTACAAGGGCATCTACGCAAGCATATCATGAGGATGGCAGACATAGACACGGACAACTAGGAGACAGTCATTAACAGCTGTGGCCTCTGGAGACTGTTTGGAAGAGGTGAGCAGAAACAAAAAGCTCTACAAATCAAGAAGTACACTCAGAGAAAACCAAGGCGATGTAAATTGTGCACCTCCTCAGTTCACCGTCTTCCTGAACAGGAAATATGTCAGAGAATGCCAAGCCAGAGTCAGGCTTCTGAACTACACCAGACAAAATTAAAAGAGTTGACCACCAAGTCACAAAGGCAAAAGGGAGGACTGCAGATGCTGGAAATCAGAGTCTAGATTAGAGCGGTGCTGGAAAAGCACAGCAGGTCAGGCAGCCTCCAAGGAGCAGGAAAATCGACGTTTCAGGCAAAAGCCCTTCATCAGGACTGAAGGCAGGGAACCTTCAGGGTGGAGAGATAAATAAATGCCCATTTATCTCTCCACCGAGTCACAAAGCATTGTTTTACAAGATGCAAAGCTGGCCCACGTATCAGCCAATGAATCAAATATGAAGCTGAACTGAAATTTAAACAATATTACCAATTTTGGGGTAGAAATTTACTTGGGCTGTTTGAGTACTTCACCTTGGAGGCTTGAAGGAAGGTTTTAAAACTTCAAACATTACTGGGTGAACTACCTTTCACTTACACAGGTAACACACGCTATTTAAACAAAATGAAGGTCCAACTGGAAATAATTCTGAAGAAGAGTTATTTGACTCAATGTTTACTGGCTCTCTCTCCACAGATACAGCTGGATCAGAGGTTCTCCGGCACTTTCCATTTTCGCTACATGATTACAGATTCACTTCATTACTATAAGAAACAGAACAGCCTCGACCAGGGAGACAAAATATTGGCTACTTGATTTTGAGAGAAATGAATGTACTTGAGACAACAATAGCCACAAGTCTTTTCCTGTATTTTCCAAATTACATCTATATCAAACTAATCAGAAAATGATCCACAATTTAAGACCACCTACTAGAACATTGAAGATGACACATTAATATGGTGCAGACCAGACTGTGATCCAAGGCAGATGACCATCCTACTGTGATTTTTTAATAAACATCACTATCATTATTTTAAAGACCTGCAGAATTCCTATGATTCACAAAAATGAAAGACTTCTGAGAAAGTCTTCCAACCAAATTAACTTGTTTGATGTAAAGTCAAGTGATAGTTTCAAAAATGGTTTAATGTGAGAATAGTCACAATATCAATCCTTAAAAATGTTACTGTTCAACTGTGACATTTAGAATTTTAAATACTTTGAAATACAAGCCAATCATCTGTCTTACAATGCCAAACAGTGTCATTTGATGTCTGGGAAACAGGACTTCCTGCGAAGTCTGCTTTATTATTTTCAGATGTTAACCCTCAGAAAGCTATAAGGAATATATGATAATGACGCACAAACTTGGAGCCTTACTAATAACATTAGGACAACAAAAATACCAATATCACCTGAAAGTAATTTGAGAACTTGTTTTCAGACTTTTTTTTAAAAGACAGAAATGAGTACTTGAATTTTCTTCATCTAGACATTCAGGAAGGTGTAACATATTTAGTTATCCACCTTAAAATTTGAGATCTCCTGTTCATAAAGTCAGAGTCCTACAGCACAGAGACAGGCTCTTTGGCCAAAACTGGTCCATGCCAACCAATATGTCCATCCACACTAACCCCATTTCCCTGCACTTGGCCCATATCCTTCTAATCTTTTCCTATACATGTATTTGTCCAAATGCCTTTTAATAGTTGTTAATGTGCCCACCTCAACCACTTCCACTGGCAGCTCATTCCATAAGCATACCACCCTCTGAGAAAAAGTTGCACCTCAGGTTCCCTTTTATTTTTTCCCCTCTAACCATAAACTGATGTCGATTCTAGTTGTCGATTCTCTAACCCTGGGAAAAAGACTGAATGCATTTGCCCCATCCATGCCTCTCGTTATCTTATACACTTCTCAGTCTTCTACTCTCTATTGAAAAAAGCTTATTCAACCACTCTCTGTAACTCAGACCCTTGAGGTGTGGCAACATCCTTGTAAACTTCTTCTGCACTCTTTCCATTTTAATACATCCTTCCTATAGCAAGGTGACAAAAACTGAACATAATACCCCAAGTGCAGCCTCACAAATGTCCTGTACAATTGCAAAATAACTTCCCAACTTCCATACTCAATGCCCTGATGAAGAACAGTGTGCCAAAAGCCTTCTTTATTGCCCTGTCTGTCTATCTCTGACTCCACTTTCAGAGAACCGTGAACCTGAACTCCAAGGACCCTCTGTTCCAATACACTCCTTAAGGCCCTACCATTCACAGTGAAACTCCAACCTTGATTTGACTTTCCAAATGAGACCTCACGCGTATCTATGTTAAACTCAATTTGCCATTTCTCAGGCAATTTTCCCAGCTGATCAAGGTCCTACTACAATTTCTGAGAACTTTCCTCACTGTCCACAAAAGCACCTATTTTAGTGTCATCTCCAAACTTACTAATTATGCCTTGTACATTCTCATCCAAATCACTGATATAAATAACAAACAGCAATGGGCCCAGCACTGATCCCGGAGGCAGACCACTAGGCACAGGCCTCCAGTCCAATGAGCATCCTTCCACTATTACCCTCCGTTTCCTACCATCAAACCAATTGTGTATCCAATTTGCCCAATCCCTCAGGATTCCATGCAATCTAATCTTTCAGAGCAGTCCATGTGAAAACTTATCAAAGGCCTTACTGAAATCCATATAGTGTATGTCTACCATCTTGCCCTCATCAACCTTCCTGGTTACTTCAACAAAGAACTCTAACAAATTTGAGAAGTATGATCTCCCAAGCACAATGCCATGCTGACTACTCCTAACCAAATTCTGTTCTTTGCATTGGTCAATTAACTCACTAATAATTTTGAAATACTTTCTTCATCCTTAAATGAAAATGTCATTTGTTTTAAAGTATGTAACAAATACAAGTCATATTGGTCTCTGTTCAGAAATATGTTTATGATCTTAAGTTGTTCTAATTTATATGTTAAGAGATTATTCAATCTAGTCTAACTCCAAGGCAGAGGGTTTTAGGAATGGAATACCAGTTTAGGGAACAGGACAAATTGTCAGGAAGTGGAGGGATAATGTTAATTTTTGGTCATTTGTTCCTCAAATTATGGAACATATACGTTATTTTGCACATTGATTAAAAATATTTTCCATACTTTATCTTTGATTGATTGCACTTATTCATGCTTTTTTTTTGTCAAGTGATGGTTAATTAGGTAACATCGCTTTAATCTGCTCATGGGAGTTCACAGCCAAATATGGCTGCCTTTCATTTTATCCCTACACGATCATGTTCATTCCTGTCCCAATTCCAACTTCTACATTCTTGAACCTCTGAATAGTTTTTAGGATGTTCTTATATTCTTTCACGTTTTGCATAATCCATAAAGCAGATTTCCAATTCGTATCTTGGTTGGCCTCACTAAATAATGTGATCATGTCATGCAATATTATACTCTCAGCACCACGTAGAACTATAATCCCTTTAGCATGTTGCAATCTGACAGCTAATCTAGGAGTGAAAACAGTGTCATGCTTTATTATTCTTCTTTCAGTTCATGAAAACACATACTGAGTACTTATTTTAGTTTACTTAAGTGAAAAGGGAAGTTACTTTGTTACAATTAATTACCTAACGCACAAGTGTTAACCAACTTCCAACATAGAGACTGAAAGTTAGACCTTATTGAATACCAAATGTACTAACACAAAGATCATCAGAGTAATAAAATATTTAGCAATAGAAAACGAGAACAGTTTAGGTTGAGCGCAGCTCTTAGGCAATGCAATGTAGATTATGTCAATTTCCCAGGGGAGGCAATGTCATAAGCTCCTAGCAGCATGGGTTTCTTCAATGGTATCAAAACAGAACATAAGCAAGCTGTGCAAATCGTGGTGCACAGTGCTCTCAAGAAATCTATGTAGTTCATGTGATTCTCCTTTAGAGGCATAATGCAAACAAATGCTTCCACTTTGTAGTGTCAGTACAACTTGCACTGAATGGAGAAGGGTGGTCTCATTTCTGCAGCCTGTTAAAATAAGCTTTTCTGCATTCACATAGAGGTGGTCAGAATCATGAATTATCAAGTACACCTCCCAGTCATACTTGCTATCTCCCTTTCTCTATTGCTTTTAGGGTCAATACCATGAGGATTATCAAGCAGCATTTCTTTCCCCAAAGCAAGTGGCTGCTGCCCAGTCCATTACCGTTGCATGACTGGACAACTTCAGTAAATAAGAGCACTGCACCATTGGACAATTCCCTAACTTCCCTACTGACCTTACATTCCATTCCTTATTCAGTTGTCAGTCAATAGTTAAAATTATACGTTAGTATGAGCAGATCGCATACATCCATCTATGTGACTTCACTAGGAAGTGACTGCATAGAAACTGGATGATCTCAACCAAGTTGAGAATGTTGTTGAAAAAAAAAGTTGTCAAGTACCAGAAAACATTTTAAACCTTTCAGCCCAGTGACAATATACAAACAAAAATGGAAAGAAATTACTTTCCAGTGCCCCCACTGCAGTGGTCATTGAGCAGATTCAGGTGGTCGGCTCAATTAATATGAAAATCCAGACTGTTTTGTAGTAACTGGCCAGCAATTGCATTTCTTTCAACTGAACTAGGAAAAAATTTACTCTGCGCACATCCCAACCAGTATGAGCTAGTAATCCATTTGAAGAAGACTTATCTGACGTTGCAACTGGGCAGAGCCAACAGATATTCCTGAGACACTTGTATGTGAGGCATGGTCCTCAATACTGACCAGGCCTACCAGTAAGCCGACCAAACAGCCAGCTGTCTGGTAAAGACAGTGATCCAGAGAAAAAAATCCAACTCTACACGTCATCGGATGGCTCCAATCTAAGGCCGAAGCTGCTACCTTACATTGTCACCTACCTTTACAGCAAGGAAACTGAAAATGGCAGGAAATCTAAAACAGCACTGATATATTGTTCACACAATCCATACACTCATACAGAACATAATGATCAGACTTTAAAACTACATTATTAGCTGAAAAAAGCTTTGTCAGGTCTGATAGTCATTACAGGTGCTATACAAAAGTTAGTCTTTATTTCTTATGAGCCTAGGAATTATTTTTAGCAAGATGAGCCATATGCATAATTTATTTGTATTACATTTCACCTTTACTGTTTTAAATAAATCCATTGCTTTAAACGTTTCAGCGCCACAATTAAAACAGCAAACAAAGAAATGTTGGTAATGTCACATGAATTCATTAACCAGTTGTGTACCAGTAATTTGCCAATTGTACACTGAATGCTTTGCTTGAAACTGCCAGCACATCATTCACAAAGGGAGCTTCTTAGCTGCAGTAAGTGACAATTTTCACATCAAATCGCACAATCAATTTGAAAACTCATATCAAGATGTAGGAGTTTCTGGTATGAACAACAACTGGAGTAATTGACACATGTGATTCAAAATCAATTACAAATTGGAGATGCAATTCCCAATAAATATGCATCTTCAGCTGAAATGTAAGAAATCCTTTAACCAAGCTGGGAATCCTGTATCTTCTGAGGTGGCAAATCAAGTATTGATTTTAATGCTTATGGTTTTGTTTTTAAACAAGAGAATTGTTCTGAAATGTTGGTGGAGAGAAGCTTTTGTTAATTAATTTTTTAAAAAATGATTGAGCTGCTCCATCCATGGCTGGTTGAGCTGGTGCGATAACAATATTCTTCTCTATTAAGTCCAAAGACGAATTTACTCCAGATGACAGGGCTCTCACCAATAAGCTGGAAGTGGGCTGCTAGGCCTGCATTGCGTTGTTGATGCAAAGGTTTCTCAAGGACAGTTACCCTGATGCTGGAGATCTTGCCCCATAATTCTGCTATAAAACAACAGGAAACAGGAACAGGAGGTGGCTGTTCAGCCCCTTGAGTCTACTCACCTTTCAACAGGATCATGGCTGAAAGACATTCCTCACAACCACTTTGCTGCTCTTTCCTCATAACCTTAATATCCCCTACTGATTAAGTGTCTATTGCAGTCTTAAATGTACATAAGGGGGTCTGCTCTCACAGCTCTCCATGGTAAGGAGTTCCAAAGACTCACAATCCACAGAGAAGAAATTCCCTCTCATCTCAGTCTTAAACTGGCACCCGTTTATCCTGAGACTATGCCGTCTGGTTTTAGTCTCTCCCAAGAGGGGAAACATCCTCTCAGCATTTCTCCTGTCCAGCCCCTTAAGAGTTTTATAGGTTTCAAAGAGATCACCTCTCATTCTTCTAAAATGCAATGAGTAAGGTCCCAACCTGTTTAACCTTTGCTGCAAAGATAATCCCATCATTCCCAGGATCAGCCAAATGAACCTTATTTGAATTGTTCCAATAAAATGATATCTTTCCTTACATAAGGGGAGCAAAACTGCTCACAGCACTCCAGATGTGGTCTCACCAGCACCTTGAACCTTGCTGGCAATGTACACACCAGGAACCCAGGATAAGCGAGTGAACTATAATGTCCGAGAGAAAGGGGTTGCTGGCTGCATACGTACAAGAGGGTGAGAAAAAGGCCAAAAGGATGGTTCACAGCAAAATCCCTCTCCCCACTTCCCGAAGCCAGGTCCCTCAATCAACTGAATGTCTCAAAACAAAAAGGAACTCCTTGCAACTACCCATAGGCCTTCCCACCCAAGATCTAATTGGGACAGTGGCAGGAAGCCACCTTTCCAATTACATGCCTCTGCCTCCAAACCTACCTTCAGATGAGAATTAAATTTCATCCCATGAGTGGCTGCACTGGGACAAGTGGCAGACTCAAGCTGCTTCATTAATGTAAGGCCTGGGCCATTTCCACTTTAGTCAACAACAAGTTGTTATCTTGCAATAATATTAGCTTTGCGAAATGTTTTAAATTCAGTTACTGGGCTGAACCTCTGAAGGATCCTTTCCCTTGCTAGAATGCAAGTTACACCCACCCACATTGAAAGCTGAACATGTCTCTGCAACAATGACCTGACTTTAAGCAGCTTGTTCTCCTTCAAGAGCCTCAACAGAATCAATATTAGCCTTTGTCAGCAGCAATCTATTAACGTTCTTATAGTGGCACAGGGAGCAGAAATCTCCCCCTTGATTGGGGGAGTGAAGCAGCTTTGTTTTGACACTCTCCCTACTGAAATTTCAGCAGCTATTTTACTAGGAGTACGGCCTGAAGTTATGTCTCTAATACCGATTTCTCATGAAATGCTGGCCCCACTCAACAGATCCACCATCATTCTGCAATTGGAGACAACATGAATTTTGTGACCCATGGTTACTTGTTGAATGCTTCTAGAAGTAAGATTAATTAGCTGAGTGTTATGGTTGTATACTTACCAAACACTGACTTGATCCTCCGTAAGATGTTGCAGACTGCAGTCTTTTTCTCTCTGGCAGATGTGGTTAGATATTCATGGTCAAGAAGTTCCAGGAATAGATGTAATTCCACAATCAACTCCTCCATCACTGAAAAGAGCAAACAGCAATGATTAGCTTGCTAATACTGTAGTCCACTAACAATCAGAGTGTTGGGGCAATTCTACAAATCTGCATTTCCAATGGCAATGGCACCTGCATAGAATTTACTTTAGGAATTTGCAGATCAGCAGCCTTTCTATCCATTTAAAACAGATGGAAAATAACGTATTGTACACTCTCTCAAATAAATCCTACTCCTCATTCAGATGCAGCATCAGTCCCTATGTTGCATTGTTCAGTCACAAAAGTCCTATCACTACACCTTGTATAGTCATTTGCCTTGACCCCAAAAGCCTGTCATTAACTTCTGACTGACATGACAATTCTTTTTTTAAAAAACAACTGAATTGAATGACAATTGCTTGATGCATTTAACTTAAAACATTAGTAATTCATAATTCTCTCTAGCTAATATGCAGATCACAAAATCAGATTCAAGATAAGTTGTTCAAAGTCCCACATCAATAGAGAGAAAACAAAAAAAATCATATTGAAGTTGAAATATGCTTGAAGTGACAGGGATATATTGCGGTCTCTGTAGATCAAGTAGTTCATGTCAAGACCAATCTGTCAGTGTTTTTACTGTTGCTGTTGTTGTTCTGGCTCACTTCTATTATTATTGTAATGTACACACCCTCCTCTTTGCTGATGCTGGTACACTAAACTTGGACTCAGCAAGTTCCTGCAGGCTGCCTTTCATCTCTACCTCTCAATCATTACTGATTGAATAAGCATCAGATAGAATTGAAATGTAAAGAATGTAAAAAGGGAAAAAAAGACCCAGGGAAAAGAACTGTATGTTCCAAGAACAATGTATTGGCGCGTCATTATCTTCATGGCAAAGATGCTCCTTGCATTTCCTCATTTGGATTTCTAATTGTATGATCGGCAAAAGTACAGGATAAAGTTGTCTTTGCAGACTAATCTATAACAGCTAGTGGCTCCTTCAAACATTTGCTGTTAAGGGCTTCATTTGCACCTCATCAGTAGTAAGGCTTTTAAGAAGCAATGTTATATTACAAGGTTATCTTGCTACATATCTGCCTTATGGTGTCTTCAATGTTGACAATTACCAGCACTTCAGACTCAGGAGAGGCACCCAGATGCTCTACAGCAGAGTCAATGGCAATGATCAAGTAATGGCGACAGCAATGAATAGCAAAATTTCACACAGTCAAAGTGAAGATTAAAATACAGCTATCAGACAATGAGTAAGGAGTTGAAAAGTGACAGTAAAAGCTGAGGCAGGGCATTTTGTTTTCTATAGTTTATTTTACTATTAGGTAATTTTCATACAGATTTTAGTTTGAAGCTAGTTTATACAACTTCTGTCAATGTTCCATATTTGTGGCTAGATTACAAGGATGGAAAATGCATTAAAATTTCAATCAAGGAATTGAATGGATTTGTACTCACTGTATATTATAAAATGTTGTGAGAATGCTGTGACATTGTATCACAGAGGCCAACAATGCCCCAGTCTTTGGGGCATCTCCCCAGGGAGTTGCCACAATCAGTAAAGTTTTCTGAGGTGGAGTGACATGGTTAGATTCCAGGGAACACTAGTTTCAGCATGGTCATGAGGCCTTCACTAACATTTTGTGCTCCTCTTATGATCAAATGTCTTGTTATCAATCCCCACCCAAGCTCACCTTCATAAGATTCAAAAGCAGCTGCCACTACCAGCCTGAGAAGGTTCTGAAGATGGGATGGAAACACATAAATATTTCACTTATCAGTCTACAAACTGGAGATGAAAAGTGTGGTGCTGGAAAAAGCACAACAGGTCAAGCAGCAGAGGAGTAAGAGAGTCAACATTCCGGATAGAACCCTACATCTTAGACTCTTAGAGGATAAACTGGTTACGTAGGCTGGTGCTGAGGACGCAGATGTGGCTGCAGTAATAGGATTATTTCAGAATGAGGTTGAAGATCTTCAGGGTGGAGGAGGTGACTGAGGGTGGAATGGGAGACAGACCCACTGTGATTTTTGTGGAGGGAGGAGGGAAGCTTCTTCAAGGTGGGCTTCCTTCACAGAGGCTTTACAGTGTGGTTTTTGGCAACTTGGAGGTAGTGAGGACTGCAGATGCTGGGAAGTCAGAGTCAACAAAATGTGGAGCTGGAAAAAGCACGGCATGTCAAGCAGCAGAGGAGCAGGGGAGTGAACATTTTGGGGCAGAACCCTTCATAATGGGTCCAAGCTATCCAACATGATGCACTGTGTTATAGTTCATAAAATATCTACAGCGCAGAAAGAGTCACAACAGGTGGGGCGCTGCCCAAATTCGGCTGCTCATCCCTTAGTTGGGCAGCATCTAAAGTCTGACCACCATGAGCTGTTGACTGACTCTATCCAAGCCCAAGGCTGCTCCTTGCAGTGCTAGGGACCTCCTGTGTGAAGGCTCTTGATGAAGAATTGCTGACAGCTAGAACAAGCTTCCTCATTTTGTGTCTGCACTAGACGTTAAAGCAAGACAGCAGTAACAGGAGTCCACTACTTCTGCTTGAGGGGGCACAGTACAAGAAACATGGCATGACAATGCGAGGAGGGGACACTGAACATGAAGGTAGGCTCACAGAGAGAGTGAGCACTATGACAGCACATAGAGAGTGTGAGGACTATCTTTTTACTTAGTGTGTAAAAAAATTATTATTTTTAGAAATAAGAAAGAGCTGTTTTAAAATAAGTATTTGAAAAGGGGGCTGTATGTTTTGAAAGCAAGTAACGAAACACCCATTGAAGGTATTGTATTAATAACTGTCTGAAGAAGCAATAATTGAAATTTGAGTCGGTGACAATTGAAATGGGTTACAGAAAGAGAGACAGAGACAGATGTGTTTAATTCTTACCCAGCTTGGGAGTCATTTCTCTGTTCTCTACAGTCAAAACTCACTCTAGACCTGAAGAATAGTAGTTTATCTTCCCTGCAACAGTTGGTGTCTGATGTGACTTTTAACTGGAAAATCAGAGACATTTTATAAGGGAACCAGTGACCCAGAATCTCTCACCAAATAGTGCAAGCATCTGGACATAGGTGACTGAAGCAATGAACAACAGAATCTGAAGCAAGGCCTACTGGACTTCTAGGTTGACCCTTCTGCCCAATAACTTATTGTCACCTGTCTATGTATGCGTAGACAAATTTACGGGAATTAGAGTTTTAAGTAGTAGTGGTTTTTTTTGACAATGGTTTATAAATGTTTACATGTAACTAGAGGCTAATTACGTTTAATGAATAGTAATTTCTGCTCAGTACAGAAGCCTGATTGGTCCACGCTTTCAATCTTGGTCTGAAGATCAGGTAGATTAAGAGACTTTGTGTATTTTAGAACATCTTTAAAGTTGTGTCAACTCCAGGAATAGTAGGGCTCCATTTCCAGCGTGCTACCCCAGTGAATTGGAACAAGAGTGTGGAAATATAGGCTGTTCTAATCCATGAGCTGGGTGTGTAGTGTTCTTGTTCTTTGGGGGCAGCATGGTGGCTCAATGGTCAGCACTGCTGCCTCACACTGCCAGGGTCACCGGTTCGATTCCAGCCTTGGGCAACTGTCTGTGTGGTGTTTGCACATTTTTCCTGTGTCTGCATGGGTTTCGTCCAAGTGCTCCAGTTTCGCCCCCACAATCCATAGATGTGCAGGTTAGGTGAATTAGCCATGCCAAATTGCTCACAGTGTTCAGGGATGTGTAGGTTAGTGCATTAGTCAGGGCAAAGTGTAGAGCAATAGGTTTGGGTGGAATACTCGGAGGGCCAGTGTGGTCTTGTTAGGCCGAGGGGCCTGTTTCCGTACTGTAGGGATTCTATATTCTATTAGCATAATGGTTGCTAGTACAGTGCAAGGTACAGAAGCATGCTGTATGTCGATTGGAGATGTGGCATGAGGATTCTTACAGGCTCAGATGCTAAAGTCTGAGAACATGGGGTACATATAATTGGTGCCCCGTGACATTAAGATGTTGGTGTCAGGTGTCCAACATAGAGGTCATTCACAGTCAATGGCATTCTGAAGTCACCAGGTACCTGCTCCACCTTCATGCTGAGAACTCTTGACATCCAGCTTGTTTGGCAAAACAGGAAGCTGAATATTAATGAGGCAAGTTGCAGAGTTAACAAGATGTTGAACAAGCTAGACTCCCCTTTGATTGGCAACCTGCCACTGCTCAGTGAGAAACTTGTCTCGCTGCTCAGCAAGTGAATGAAAGATCCGAGCTGCTACTGAAGTCAAGACATGTCTTGCTTGACCTCTCATTCAATTTTATCCCAGATCTCACCATATCCAACCTTGCTCAGGGCTCTGTAAGATTCCATCCAGTATCATTATTACTCATTTTTACAGTTGGATGTTTTTGAAACTGCATTGTGGTGCATGCAGTTTCTTGGATGATCTAATGTCAATTTCTTGATTATACCAACACTAACCATATAAACACATTAACATGTTTATGGAAGTCTAATCAGCTAGCCCAACTTCAAGTTTCATCACAAGTATCCGAGTGCCAATGTTATTCCGTACTAGCGATTCTCAAACACAGACAAAACATGCTGAGAACAGTTTGCATTTAACTGCATATATGACGTTCATCCTAATTTATATTCTAAAGTTTAAGTCTTAAACAATTTAAATCTACTAAATAAAACTGAAAATGTTGTCGAGGAACAGTTCCCAAGAGTTTGGGTAGTGCACGAATAAGATATTTGTAACAAACTAACATTGGCTCTAACTGTCCTCTCCTGCAGAGCTTGCACAAATTTGCACAACATAGCTTGGCGTCATTTCTACTGCTCTGCCAAACTAAGGATTTCTCTGCCAACAATGTATTGTCCAAAAAGTAAAGCTCATTAAACTCATCTGTATCTTCTTCTTACTGCTGCCTTTTTTAATCTTAACTTTGAGACAGTCGCAGTGATTTCGTTTTTGGGAACAACTATTTCATTAAAATATTTTGTTTTCTTTTTAAAATCCATAACATTCAATCTACATTTTGGTGCTACGCAAGATTGTTGAAGATAACATTTTAATGAATATCCGCTTAAATAAAAAAGTGTTTGTACAGAGATCCACTCGAGCACACCAGTACACCAGAAATAGTATTCTCTTTTGAACTGGACTTGACAGTTGTGCATTTCATATATGTGTATCCTCATCACTTTTAGCTGAACTGTGAAAATACTTGGCATAACATAATAATAGATACAAAGCATTAGAGCTGAACAAATTTATAAAGCAACAGAAAAGATCAAATGCATTTAGTTTAATTAGTATAAAATGCCTTTGCAAATACTGTATACATCACCCTTCATATATCATCTTGAGATATCACATGCAACCTAAACAAACAACTGTTTACTAATCTATTTCACTGGTTCTGGGCCTGCTGACATTCATAGCTTTCTGTTTAAAACTGGACTGACTGATCTGAGGGGAAAATCTATTCTTGTCAACCCTTGTTTAGTGGGTACAATAATGGGCCCTTCCATCAAAATTTCCATGAGGTGCTTATTGATTACCACGACAGGCTTGTAAATCACTTAAGTTTTGCACTCTTAAGGGAGACCAAACTCTGAACACATTAATCATCTTTCCTTTATGTGCTTCTCGTATGTTTGCTAATCTGGATTAAAAACTGAACATGATAGTCTCCCAAACTTTCTATGGAGCAAAAACGGTCAAGTCAAACCTGGAAATCTGACAGTGTCTTTTGATTGATGTTTATTCCAATTCTTTCCGGAGTTGAATTAGAATGTCTCTTGGAATTAAAACAGCTGGAGTATTCCAGCTCAGCATATGTCAAGAAGACAATGATAATTAAATCATTGTGTTTAGACCTTGAGTTAAACAGCAATCCCTCACACAACAACATTTTATTTTAAACAAAGAAATTGAATTCAAATAGCAAAATGGGACTTTGAGAACTTCAATTTAAATTGCTGCTTCCCAACAATTGTTCATAAATTACTAAAAATATTTTGTATTTATTTTAAAAGTGCATAACATTCTTTGCTTTTAATGCTTTTTGACATCACTGTAAATCCTGAGTTGCATCAAATCATACCCATGATTTGGAGGGGCCTGTGTTGGACTGGGGTGTACAAAGTTAAAAATCACACAACACCAGGTTATAGTCCCACAGATTTAATTGGAAGCACACTAGCTTTTGGAGTGCTGCTCCTTCATCAGGCAACCACCTAATGAAGGAGCAGTGCTTCGAAAGCTAGTGCTTCCAATTAAACCTGTTAGACTATAACCTGGTGTTGTGTGATTTTCAAATTATACCCATGCATAATAAACTAAATTTATGAAAATAATACAAATCTATTTCCTTCAAACATGTGGTCTATTTGTTTTGCTCCTAATTTTAATATCCCAAATCAGATCAGGTTCACCTGGTTATCTTGTTCTTAATCACTTTCTTTAAAAGGTCTAAACCCTCTATCGATATCCTAAATCACTTATTCGTCCACCACTCAAAAAAGCATCAAAATATTTTCCTAATCAATCAGTTCAGAGATGTTATTATATACCTCAACATCATGAGGACTTGAATTTCTTTTAAACTTAATCTTTCTCTCCAACTTCAAAATGCAGATTCCTGAAAAGGTTGGGGGCTGAGGGGAGGTCATTAGTGAGCTTGCTTCACCATCATCCTACATGAATAAGAGATGGGCTAATTATACACTTATTTCCATAGATACATTAAAATTATGCTGTACCCTGAATAATGAGAATAGACAAATGCCAGCTAGTTTGTTGGCTGAGGAATACTCATCTCCACAATGTGTTTCCTCAGGGCACTCAACTGGATAATAGTTCAGGCAGAGAAAGCCAAGGAGTCATTATGAAACAATTGTTTCTAACCTGCTTAAAATTTAGTACATTACGTTAAGAGTTACGTTAGAAAAATCATGAGAATTCTTCTAATTAGCACCTAAGCTTATATGGTCGACATCTGAGTTGTACTAATGGGAAATATTTTGCATTCAATCTTTGAACTACATCTTTGAATTATATGGTCTCAGTTTTAATGATGGCGGCATTACTTTTTTTTAAGATTAGATTACTTACAGTGTGGAAGCAGGCCCATTGGCCCAACAAGTCCACACTGACCATCCGAAATGCAACCCACCCAGACTCATTCTCCTACATTTACCCCTTCACTGAATACTACGGGCAATTTAGCATGGCCAATTCACCTAACCTGCACATCTTTGGACTGTGGGAGGAAATAGGAGCACCCGGAGGAAACAGGGAGAATGTGCACATCGACAGTTGCCCAAGGTGGGAATTGAACCCAGGTCTCTGGTGCTGTGAGGCAGCAGTGCTAACCACTGTGCCACCATGCCACCAATAATTGTGGTAGATTTTTAAGGTTAAACAGCTGATAGCCTCCTGTTTGTGACAATTAAAATGCTCATGTAAGAGAAAATTAATTTTTAAAAAAACTGAAAAAAAAAGTCTTAACTTAGAAAATAAGATGTAGACACATAGTTCCTCTTTCTGATGGGAACTAAAATATAGGGTACCCATTCCAAATGCTAAGAACAGTTAATGAAAAGACAGCAGTAAGGTGCTCTTGAATTGCAATTAGGAAGCGCCTGATATGGTCACGCATTAGTGAACGCAGACGTTTGTAGGATTTTCTCTGCTAATCATTGCTAGCAGCTTGGGATATTTACCTCCTTCACTAGAATGCAGCAAAGGTCATTATTTTTTCTAAGGGCTCCTCTTAAGATTATGTTAAAGGGCTACTTTTTGGTTTTGGACTATTTTGTAATTCTCATTATCTCATTTATTAGATAATGTAGTCACATAGTAACAATGCTTTCTATTGTGGTGCATTTGAGCTCACACAGAAACCGAATTAGAAGGAATTCATTGACATCCTTTGATAAGCTCTCCATTAAATAGGTATCCACAACACATAAGGAACGCATTGATCTTCTGGATACTACAGTATTGAAATTAGTAAGGACGCAAGCACAGGTAAGCAACAAATATTTTTTCAAAATAAACTTACACACACTACTACGTATGAAAAACCATCACCCAAACACAACTTCCATAGACTGGAGAGATCACAGCTAATAGGTTTCTGTGTATATATACAAAACTCTTTTTTTTAAACCAAGCAATGACTACCCTTTTTACTGTACCTTAAATTTCAATCTCAGATTTAAATTTAACAATTAAAAAGATGTTTTGAAGGCAACACAGTGGCACAGTGGTGGGCGGCACAGTGGTTAGTACTGCTGCCTCACAGCGCCAGAGACCTGGGTTCAATTCCCGCCTCAGGCGACTGTCTGTGTGGAGTTTGAACATTCTCCCTGTGTCTGCGTGGGTTTCCTCCGGGTGCTCTGGTTTCCTCCCACAGTCCAAAAATGTGAGGTTAGGTGAATTGACCATGCTAAATTGCCCGTAGTGTTAGGTGAAGGGGTAAATGTAGGGGAATGGGTCTGGGTGGGTTGCGCTTCGGCGGGTCGGTGTGGACTTGTTGGGTCGAAGAGCCTGTTTCCACACTGTGTAATCTAATCTAATCAAGATGTTCATTTTAGTACGATCTACCATATTTTTCCAATATAACAACCCTTTCTTTTTTTCTACCTCTCGTGCTTGAGCCTCAAGTGAAGTCATTGTAGATTCCCAGCGCCAGAACAGTTTCCCAGGCTCAGCATGGACTTCCAGCCTTACGCCACAAAGTGAAGCCAGTGCCGTCTTCCCAGTCTTGAAGGAAATCCAGAGCAGACTCGCAGCACTCCCGGCTTCTAGGTGAAGCATGGCACAGTCTGGAGGTGAGGACTGGCATGGTCTGGAGACGAGACCCGGCACCATCTGGAGGCTAGGTGACAGCACGGACTGGGTTGGAAAGACTATTATTTTGAACTTTTTATTTCTTTATTTTCCTAATTTATTTCTATGATTTTGCATTTTCATACCTAAGATGACATGAAGGTCTGTAATGCTAGACTTCAAAAAATTTCTTTATTTTTCTAACTTTTTCCTAAGTGTTTGTACTTAAGAATCTGCACCTAGGTACATTTGTACCTTAGATGTTGCAGTAAGTGGCTAATTGTAACCTTGTCACTGTACTGAGGCAAGTGTGTGATAACACTGTAAAGCTTATTCTAATTCTTGAACTTGTGTAACCTTAAACTAGATTGCAAGAAATGCAATCTCAATCAATTTACATTTACTTAGACCCCAGTTAGCTGAATATTCCTCCATTCACAAGTTTGAAAAAGTTCTCCCATCTATTGCAGCTTTCCTGTCCACACCTTTGCAGCCCCTTATCCCACCATAATCCTCTTGTAGAGGCTTTCTCCCCTTAAATCGCACGTGTCTCTTTCTGCCTTCACAACCTACTTATAGCTGTCTCCTTACCCTGATGCCAGCAGGCATCACCAATCTAGACCCGGCAGACGGAAATTTCTGATTCCACAAACTGTTCCAATATCTGTCCCCAGGCAGACCCTGAACCCAATCGTGGCAAAAGGTGCCACACGATCTTGTCTTCGGCTCAGTCAGGACACAATCCTGGCCTTGCATCAGGGTTTTGTGGCAGTTCACTGCCACTGATCCTTTTTTATCTTGAACCTGTCTATTTAGTGATTGTTCACATCACCACTAAATATCTACAGAACAGTAACTATTCATAGATTAGAAGAAGACTTCTTGAATGATAGCAATAACCACGAGTTTATTTGATTAGGCACAATTACTAGGGCCTTAGGGAGCTGATTGAACTTCTCAGCTCCACTCTCAGACTGTGTGAGATCAGTAGAATAGGTAGAGCCAATGTAATATGAATATCAACCCCATTGGAACTATTATGCTGCACAACAATGTTGACATAACAAAATTACAGTAGAATTGGGCATTGCAGAAAGAGGAAAATTAAATTTTACAACGCACAGATTGCAGGGACAAGAAAAGAAAAGTCAGAGAAGTTATAAAACTTCCTTCCTGTGTCTCATCTCAACAAACATTTGACACAGCACATATGGGAATTGATGGCTGACAGCACCACTCAATCATCAGAGGCATCGCAATTCAGAAATAATTAGGGCCATGAAAACCCTTGAAATTTTTCAACAAAACTTGCAGTCAGCCAACATATTTACTTTTTCCAAAGGAAAGTACTTAATAGGAGCAATAGATTACAGCCAACATATCTGAAGCAAATCAGAAGCAGCAAAGAGCAAGGCTGTCCAACTTATGCTGCCAACATTCACAAAAGTAAAATTAAGGCCCTACTTCATTTATACTATTCAATATTTTATGGCCATAAGCTACAATACAAGTCTGAAGGAAGCTGAAAACATGAGACATTTGAATATCTCAGCATTAAAGTAATAAACAAGACCAGCTAGCTAGTTATCTTGTAGATAGAAATGAACCAACTGTGATACTTGTTGGAATATCTGCAAAAATGTTTGAAAGTACATCAATCAGACTTGGTAGTTTGCTACTACTGTTGTAAATTCCTTACTGATATGGTCACTCCCATTTTCTGCAACAGCTGTTCGATCTTAGTCATTGAAACACATCAAGAGGTCATTTGTTCAATGCCTGATAAATTAGGAGAGTGAAGACACATTGCAAACTTTCTCTTGATCGTTCTGGAGGTATAGCACTGCTTAAAGCTTCCAGCAGTATGTTTGTTAATTCCAACTAGCATGAGCATCAATGCCACTATGCTCTATTTCAGTCAGTGGTTACTGCATTGGTAACATCAGCCCTGGGATTACATTTGGTGAATCATCATTCACCTTTCAAGTAAAAGTGGCATCGGTGACAGCCTTAAGTAATGGCAAAGTAAGGAATTTCAGGAAACAAAAACATTAGCCTGTATGGTCTGCACTGGCAGTCACGTACGATGCCCAAAATGGAATTTAAGTTTCTTGTGAGATGAACATTGGTGCAAACAAAGAATGCACTATTTTGAGAATCCTATAAATTTACAAAATTGTGGTATAAAACAAAGAACTATGGATGCTGGACGATCAGAAACACACAAAAAAAGAGTTACTGGACTTAATACGGTAACTCTTTTTATCTCTAAAGATGCTGCCTGACCTGCTGAATTTCTCCAGCAATTTCTGTTTTTATGGAGTATATTATTCAAAGGTGAAGGAGGCATGTCCAACAAGAGGAAAGACGTGTTCTTATTTGAAGAAGCTGAATCATTTTGCATACAAGTGTATGACCAAAATGAAATACAACAAAGCAGGCACAGATTGTCACTGGGAGAGATATTGTCGAAGATCCAGATGAATCACTCTACACCTGTAGATGATAAAACAGACTGGTTTAGTCAATTTGAGAGGTGAAACATGATTGGTAATTACTGGAATGAGGTCTGCAGAAGGCGTTCATTGGGTCAATATAAAAAGTGTCAGATGGACAGTGGTGCAATTCACAATATCATGACATCCACCGACCTGTGCAAAGTGGCTCAACATGACAATCCAAAAATGAAGTCCTCAAAAGTAACACTAAGGCTATATGATGGCACCCTATCCATACCAAGAGAACACACAACTCCACAACCCCGCTTGTTATTGTAACTACACAAAGAAAATGACAAGCAAAAGCCATTCATCTATCTGCTCTTGCATGACTGCATCCTTTTTTGTTAAATTTTATTTTTCTTCATTTAACTTGCAATCAAATTCATTCTTTATTCTTTCTTCTTTCTCCACAAGTTCTCAAAAGTAACATTAAGGCTATATGATGACACCCTATCCATGCCAAGAGAACATACTACTCCACAAACCCACTTGTTGTTGTAACTACACAAATAAAATGACAAGCAAAAGCCATTCATCGAAGCCAGAACCAATCTAAATCTTGGAATGGTAATCCTCAATGTGTCAACTGAGATTTGCAAAGTGTCAGTACACTAAACCGTTGACTGTAAAACAGATCATAGAGGACAGGATTATGATATCTTTCAGGAGAATATCATCTCAATTTAGATGAGAATGACGAGAACGAGGGTAGGTCCGATCAAGGACAGTAGTGGGAGACTGTGTATTGAGTCGGAAGAGATAGGAGAGGTCTTGAACAAGTACTTCTCTTCAGTATTTACGAACGAGAGGGACCGTATTGTTGAAGAGGAGAGTGTGAAACGGACTGATAAGCTAGAAGAGATACCTGTTAGGAAGAAAGATGTGTTGGACATTTTGAACAACTTGAGGATAGACAAGTCCCCCGGGCCTGACGGGATATATCCTAGGATTATGTGGGAAGCAAGAGAGGAAATTGCAGTACCGTTGGCAATGATCTTCTCGTCTTCACTGGCAACGGGGGTGGTACCAGGGGACTGGAGAGTAGCGAATGTTGTGCCCCATTCAAAAAAGGGAATAGGGATAACCCCGGGAATTACAGGCCAGTTAGTCTTACTTCTGTGATAGGCAAAGTAATGGAAAGGGTACTGAGGGATAGGATTTACGAGTATCTGGAAAGACACTGCTTGATTAGGGACAGCCAGCACGGATTTGTGAAGGGTAGGTCTTGCCTTACAAGTCTTATTGAATTCTTCGAGGAGGTGACCAAGCATGTGGATGAGGGTAGAGCAGTGGATGTAGTGTACATGGATTTTAGTAAGGCATTTGATAAGGTTCCCCATGGTAGGCTTATGCGGAAAGTCAGGAGGCATGGGATAGAGGGAAATTTGGCCAATTGGATAGAAAACTGGCTAACCGGTCGAAGGCAGAGAGTGGTGGTAGATGGTAAATATTCAGCCTGGAGCCCAGTTACAAGTGGAGTTCCGCAGGGTTCAGTTCTGGGTCCTCTGCTGTTTGTAATTTTTATTAATGACTTAGATGTGGGAGTCGAAGGGTGGGTCAGTAAATTTGCAGATGATACGAAGATAGGTGGAGTTGTGGACAGTGAGGAGGGCTGTTGTCGGATGCAGAGGGACTTAGATATGATGCAGAGCTGGGCTGAGGAGTGGCAGATGGAGTTCAACCCTGCCAAGTGTGAGGTTGTCCATTTTGGAAGAACAAATAAGAATGCGGAATACAGGGTTAATGGTAGGGTTCTTAGTCAGGTGGAGGAACAGAGGGATCTTGGGGTCTATGTACATAGATCTTTGAAGGTTGCCACTCAGGTGGATAGAGTTTGTAAGAAGGCCTATGGAGTATTATCGTTCATTAGCAGAGGGATTGAATTCAAGAGTCGTGAAGTGATGTTGCAGCTGTACAGGACTTTGGTTAGGCCACAGTTGGAGTACTGTGTGCAGTTCTGGTCGCCTCACTTTAGGAAAGATGTGGAAGCTTTGGAGAGGGTGCAGAGAAGATTTACCAGGATGTTGCCTGGAATGGAGAGTAGGTCGTACGAGGATAGGTTGAGAGTTCTCGGCCTTTTCTCGTTGGAACGGCGAAGGATGAGGGGTGACTTGATAGAGGTTTATAAGATGATCAGAGGAATAGATAGAGTAGACAGTCAGAAACTTTTTCCCCGGGTACAACAGAGTGTTACAAGGGGACATAAATTTAAGGTGAAGGGTGGAAGGTATAGGGGAGATGTCAGGGGTGGGTTCTTTACCCAGAGAGTGGTGGGGGCATGGAATGCGCTGCCCGTGGGAGTGGTAGAGTCAGAATCATTGGCGACCTTTAAGCGGCATTTGGATAGGTACATGGATGGGTGCTTAATCTAGGTTAGAAGTTCGGCACAACATCGTGGGCCGAAGGGCCTGTTCTGTGCTGTATTGTTCTATGTTCTATGTTCTATGTTCTATGTAAGACTAATTCAGCTTCTGCTGAGGTAATTCCAGCTTTCTGAGGCCAGTCTGAAGCTATTTCCATCTGATCAAGTTGTTCAACACAGCTCTCTTCGTAAACTTAAAGATGAATAAGAAAATATTGCACTAAAGATGCCCAAAGTAAAGTAAATAGACCATGTACTGATAGCAAATGGTCCTGAAAAAGGTGGGAGTTATATTAGTGATGTAACAACCAAAAGATGTTTAAGAGTACAATAATTTGTTGTATTCAAAAATTCTTGCTCAATTTGTCAGCAGAGTGGAGAACATTACACCAACTGTCATCCAAGGATATGCAGTCATACTAGAGTAGGTGAAAAGAAGCAGCAGCCTCCAAAATCAAATAACTAATGACATCAGTGACAGTGCTGAAATACTATTCTGAAATATGCCACTACAGAAGTCACCCTGTAGGGTGATGCTAGCAAAGTAGGACTTGAGGCAACCCTAATGTAGCAAGGTGAACCAACTAGATTTGCATCCAGAGCACTGACAGGAACAGAAAGACATTAGACACAAAACAAGAAAGAACGCCTCACCATTATCTTAGCTTTATCAATACATATTTGGAAGAGACAAAAGTGGCAATTGAGTCCCAACAATTGAGCCAATAAACATGTTTTCCTCAAGCCACTACTACTTTCACCAAAATGTCTGCAAAGAACATTACCCAGACAAAGAGACATCATTTGGATGTGGTATACAAGAAAGGAAGCAGTTGAAAATTGCATACATATTGTCAAGATGAATACTCTCAACAAGGAAAAGATAGAGAGTGCTACAACAGAGTGTGAAGTCTTCCAGATTCATTGTGATGTAGCAGCTTGTCATGCTCTGGAAGTCAGCAACCTAGTAGAGATATACAATATAACAGGTATGCTCCTTGCTTAATCAAGCAAGCTACCCAAAAAATGAAACTCTCCAAACGTAGCAAGAGGTAATAATGAGAGGCTGGCATGAGAGCATTAGCAATACAATGATTGTTATAAGAGACAAAGGAGATTCAAAAATTAACTGTCACAAAGCTGGTCCCTTTTTTTCCTAAAAGCGATTCCTTTTCTCAAGGATACCATGTCCTTGATTTTTTTCCAGAGGGGTCATAAACCAGACTGGGCTCCAATCAGACTAGTATGGTACAGAGATGAATGGGATTTTGAGAGGCCTTTTGTTTATATGCAAACAGATGAGACCTCAGGCCAAAGTAGTCAAGTTTTAGAAGTGACCTGTACAATGGAAGGGCAGTGGTCAGCTCTCTAGCTGAGCAGTTCAGTCCAGAACTAGTTAGGAGTTCAACAGTGAGCTGTGTGAAAATAGGTTCCCCCTCTCTCTCTCTCTCTCTCTCTCTCTCTCGCTCTCTTTTTGCCCTTCTAACTTCAACCTGTAAGCATCTGATCCTTTTCTTTAAACTGTGCTTTAAGGGGGTTTGCTTATTGGGACTGTTGTGTACATTTGGAACAGCATAATTAAATCTAGTTTGGATAGACTGAGTTCTGTAGGGGTTTTTTATTCTATTCTGTGTGTTTCATCGTGTAATTTTGTGAATAAATTTCTGTCCGTTTTAAAAACCAGTAGTCAACCTAGCTAGCTTACTCTGGGTAAATCTCACTGTACACTTAACAAAACAAATTGCAAAGTTATGCCTGCTTAAGAATGTTTTAAGTGGTCTAGCCTAGTCCATAGGAGAAAGTGAGGACTGCAGATGCTGGAGATCAGAGCTGAAAATGTGTTGCTGGAAAAGTGCAGCAGGTCAGGCAGCATCCAAGGAACAGGAGAATCGATGTTTCGGGCATGAGCCCTTCTTCAGGAATGAAGCCTAGTCCATAACAGATTGGGGGCACTTTACAGAATTTTAAACAGCGAGTGGCAGGTGCTAGTGTCTTTATTTCGAGTGTTGGCTTGGTTGGGTAGACAAAGCTTGGGATAGTAATGGCTCTTTCAGTCATCAAAAGTTTTCTGGAAGTGGATGTGGGGAGTTTGAAAGTTTTGCAAAAGGTGAATTAGATCAAGCTGCAGGAATTAACCAACAAGCTGGAATTGGAACTGCCTGCTTCTGTGAGAAAAGGAGAGATAATTACAGCCGTAGCTCAGCATTTAAACTTGCTGGGGAAACCATCAGAATCTATAGAGATGGCAAGAATTCAATTGCAAATGAAGCAGCTTGAGTTAGAGTCGAGAGATAAGGAAAAGGCAGCAGAAATGAAACAGTTAGAGTTAAGATTAAAAGTAGGAGAAGGAAAAAGAGAGAGTAGTGGAACAGAGAGAAAAAGAGAAAGCGTCAGAAGAGGGTGAAAAAGAGAGAGCAGAGACAGAAAGAGAGAAAGCTTTTGAACTTAAAAAAATTGACACTTAAAAGGAAAGTCAGATAAAGGCTGAGGGTAGGTTTCACAGGGAAGAGAGTGAGGATGAGCAAGCCCCTGGTAGTCAGAACCTCAGCGAAAAACTGTTTAAGTATGTTCAAGAATTGCCTAAATTTGATGAGAAGGATGTGGAAGCCTTTTTCATCTCATTTGAAAAGGTGGTCAGTGGCAATGTGGGTTTTGTTGATCCAAACGAAACTTGTAGGTAGGGTATTCGCATCACTATCGGGGAGATATCTGGGGAGTATAAGGAGGTGAAAAAAGCCATTTTAAGTCCATATGAGCTTGTACCAGAAGCCTATAGACAATGTTTCAGGAAACTTAAGGAGGGACCCTAGACCCTAATCAAACCTAGACTGAGTTTGGAAGAATCAAACAGAGTAATGTCGATACATGGATAAGAGCTTTCAAAACAAAAAAAAAAGCTAGGAAACCTATGATGCCCTTAGAGAGGTAATTATTTTGGAGGAATTCAAAAATTCATGTGCAAACTCATGTGGAAGAGCAAAGAGTTAAAACAGCAAGGTTAGCAGCTGAAGTGGCTGATGATTATGAGCTGGTCCATAAAACTCAGTTTGGCTTCCAGAATCAATTTTAATCCATGAGGGGTAGAAATTGGGGCAAAGAGAAATCCACACGTGGAAAGGGAAAAGTAGATCTCAGTGAAGATCATAAGGATAACTTACCACAGGTTAAAGAAGAAACCCCTGAGGAGGACAAAGAAGTTAAAAAGCTCCATTGTAATAAAGTGGGCCGCACAAAATCAGTGTTGGTGGGCTAGAGGAAAACCAGATGTAGGAAAACCAGGCAAGCCTGGGAGTTTTGTTGGACTAGTAACAAAAAGCACAAGGGAAGTTAGACAATTGGTATGCTTTCCTTTATCAGTCAGAGTATGGAGTACAGGATTTGGGAGGTAATGTTGTGGCTGTATAGGACATTGGTTAGGCCACTGTTGGAATTTTGCATGCAATTCTGATCTCCCTTCTATCGGAAAGGTGTTGTGAAATGTGAAAGGGTTCAGAAAAGATCTACAAGGATGTAGCCAGGATTGGAGGATTTGAGCTATAGGAAAAGGCTGAACAGGCTGGGGCTGTTTTCCCTGGAGTGTCGGAGGCTGAGGGGTGACCTTATAGAGGTTTACAAAATTATGAGGGGCATGGATAGGGTAAATAGACAAAGTATTTTCCCTGGGTTGGGGGAGTCCAGAACTAGAGGGCATAGGTTTAGGGTGAGAGGGGAAAGATATAAAAGAAACCTAAGGGGCAACTTTTTCACGCAGAGGGTGGTACGTGTATGGAATCAGTTGCCAGACGATGTGGTGGAGGCTGGTACAATTGCAACATTTAAAAGGCATTTGGATGGGTATATGAATAGGAAGGGTTTGGAGAGATATTGACCGGGTGCTGGCAGGTGGGACTAGATTGGGTTGGGATATCTGGTTGGCGTGGACGGGTTGGACCAAAGGGTCTGTTTCCATGCTGTACATCTCTATGACTCTCTGACTCTAACTGCCTCAAAGTGTACAAGATGATTGGAGGTTGATTAAAGAGGAAGTGCCAGATCTGCTTAAAAAAAATACATGCAAGGGTAAAGTTTATTCACATAGGGCAGGAGTAGCTGGTAAAAAGGTTACAATATTAAGGATCACAGGAACCTCTCAGTCTGTCATGCTAAAGGATGAGGAGATATGTACTCCTGAGGGACTATTACCAGAAAAAGTTACTGGTAACAGGCATTCATGGTGAGACAAAAAGTGCTCAGTTATGCTCGACAGTCCAGAGAAGAGTGGAGAATTTGTGGTAGGAGAAATGGACAAATGCTCAGCTCCAGGAATACAATTTGTCCTTGTAAGTGATATAACTGATTCAATGTTAGGCGTGTTGCCCACTGCAGTTGAAACACCAGTGGAGACACAGGCAAGTGAAGAAATGAAGGATGCTTTTCCAGGAATCACAGAGGCACAAGTTGAAGCAGGAGAGTTCAAAAGGCACAGATAAGGAAGCTGACATAGCTTTATCCGAGACATTTTGTGATGAGATAAGTGGGACAGAGAAGGAGCATATAGGTAAACGTACATGTATCTTTAGCTCTGCTAAGCTGATTGAGTTACAGCAGAAAGATGAGAACTTAAAACAGTTATATCAAAAGGCATTTAAAAAGGAGAGTGAATGCATCCCTGTGTGTTATTACTTAACAAATGATGCCTTAATGAGGAAATAGAGACCATCACACATTCAAGCTGATGAGAAATGGGCAGAGATTCATCAAATTGTTTTGCCAGTAGGGTAGAAAGGAGGTGCTGAGAGTGGCACATGAGCTATCACTTGGAGGTCATTTAGGGGTGAGGAAAACACACGATAAAATACAAAGACATATTTACTGGCCTGGACTACACAAGGATACAGTTGAATTTTGTCAGACTTGTCATACATGTCAGCTAATTGGAAAATCACAGGCAGTAATAAAATCTGCACATTTAATAGCTATTCCAGCATTTGAGTAACCTTTCACAAGAGTCTTGATTGATTATGTAGGTCTCCTACCTCAAACAAATAGTGGGAATAAGTATTTATCAATAATAATGGATATGTCGACTAATTTTCCAAAGGCAACCCCATTATGCGACATCATATGTAAAAGGGTTATAGAAGAATGACTTAAATTTTTTTTAACTAGATACAGACTGCCAATAGAGATCCAGTCAGATCAAGGATCAAACTTCACATCCAAACTATTCAAGGAGAACATGAATAACTTGAGAGTAAAGCAATTCAAATTTACAGCATACTACCCTGAATCACAGGCAGCGCTAGAGAGATGGCATCAAACACTTCATTGAGGGCTTATGGTCAGGATTATCCAGATGATTGGAATAAGGGAATTCTGTTTGTACTTTTTGCGATCAGAGATGCATCAAATAAATCAGTCCATTTGAATTAATTTTTGGGCATGAAGTAAGAAGACTGTTAAAATTGATTAAGGAGAAATTAATAAATCAGAATCCAGAGACCCCCCCCCACCACCACCAATTTGGACTATGTGACAAATTTTAGAGAACGATTAAATAGAACTGGACAGTTGGCTATACAACATTTAAAAGTATCACAGCATACAATGAAATACGAAGTGGATAAGAAATCACAAATTCGCAATTGGGGATAAAGTATTGGTGTTACAGGCGAGTCTTTAAAAGCAAGGTTTAGTGGACTTTATCAAATAGAGAGGAAATTAAGTGGTGACAGGAAGAAATCTCACAGAGTGTGCCATGTGAATATGTTCAAAAGGTATTTTGATCGGGAAGGAAAGCAAGAGGAGAAGGTGTTAATGATTACAGCACAGAAGGAAGAACCAAGTTCAGAGGATTCTGAATTGGACATTCCTCAAATCAAATGGGACAATGAGGAAGTGTTCAAAAATTGGGATAAATTATTGAGTTACCTTCGACAAGGTAGTCAAAATGACCTGAAAGAGATATTCCTACCACATGAGGAGATATGTGGAAATAAACTGGGAAGCATTAACCTAATTATGCATGATGTAGATATAGGAAATGCTGCTCTGATTAAGCAACATCCTAATCGGCATAACCCTCTAAAGTTGGCACAGGTTCAGAAGGAGATAGAGGGCATGCTCCAATATGGCATAATCAAAGTGAGTTACAGTGACTGGAGCTCACCTATAGTCATGGCGCTCAAGCCAGATGGTACCCAACGGTTATGTGTGGACTATCGCAAAGTCAACACCATTACAAAGACTGGTGCATATCCAATTCCACAGTTGGAGGACTGTGTCAAAATGTGGGACAAGCAACTTTCATTGCAAAGTTGAACTTGCTCAGAAGCCAAGACCTCTGTCGGAAAAAGCAAAGGCAGTTCAAAGTCATGCAATTTGGTATGAAAAACCTCCAGCCACTAATAAGGCTAATAAAGATGTTGCCAGATTACTCAACTGCATGGTGTATATTGATGACCTGATGATTTTTAGTCACTCTTGGAAGGAACATTTACAGCACTTATCAGATTTGTTTGATCAATTTAAGAAGGCAGGCTTGGTGGTAAACATAGCTAAAAGTGAATTTGTCAAAGCCCAAGACTCCTTCCTGGGCCATGTTATTTAACATTGACAAATGGCCACACAGGACACGAAAATGAAAGTAACTGGGGAATTTCCCAAACCATTGATGAAAAAAAAGCGGTACTTCGGTTCCTGGGATTGACTGGATTTTCCTGAAAGTTTGTGTAAAACTTTAGCGGTGTGGCTGCTCCACTCATTGATTTGTTAAAAAAGGGCAAGAAGTTTCAGTGGACAGTGGACTGACAAAAGGCACTTAACAGCATAAAAACCATGCTCACCACTGCCCCAGTATTAGTCACACCGGATTACATGAAGCCTTTCAAGGTGGCTATCGATGTCAGTGATGTGGGTGTTGGTCCGTGACTCCTGCAGGAGGATGACGAGGGAATAATAAGACCCATTGCTTATTCTTCTAGGAAGTTGAATGTTCATCAACAGAAATATTCAACACTTGGTGTTGGCATTACAACATTTCAGTCATGATTTGGAGATGCCGGTATTGGATTGGGGTGTACAAAGTTAAAAGTCACACAATGCCAGGTGATAGTCCAACAGGTTCATTTGGAAGCACTAGCTTTCGGAGCACTGATCCTTCATCAGATGTTGAACTATAACCTGGTGTTTTTCAACATTTCAGTGCTTATATTACCAGCAATTCATCTGAGATAATCATATATTAAGGACAAAAATGCCAGACTCTTTAGATGGAGCTTGTTGTTGCAGCCATTCAATTTGACAATTGTGCATGTGGCAGGTTGCAAACACTTGATTGTTGATGCATTATCGAGGCTCAATTGAGATATGGAGGCGTTTGGCTGTGGGTGTACAGTGGCCTGAATTTGCATGTGGTTGTGCATGTTTGCAGGTTTATAGCTAGTATAGTATATGTGTGTGTTTAGACTACTAACCTGGTGTTTGAAGCATTTTAAAAATGAAGCCATGTTTTGATATTGATGGTTATTTTTTTTTAAAGGGGGAAGGGATCACAAAGCTGGTCCCTTTCTTTTCTAAAAGCTGTTCCTTTTCTCAAGGATACTGTGTTCTTGATTTTTTTTCAGAGGGGTCATAAACCTGACCGGGCTCCAATGAGACTAGTTTGGTAAAGAGATGAAAAGGATTTTGAGAGGCCTTTTATTTATAGATGAGACTTCAGACCAAAGTGGTCATGTTTTAGAAATGACCTGTATAATGGAAGGAGAGTGGTCAGCTCTCTAGCTGAGCAGTTCAGTCCAGAACTAGTTGGGAGTTCAATAGTGAGCTGTGTGAAAACAGGCCCTCTCTCTTTTTCTGCCCTTAGAACTGTGTTTTAAGGGGGTTTGCTTATTGGGACTGTTGTGTGTATTGGGAATAGCATAATTAAGTCTAGTTTGGATAGACCGAGTTCTGTAGGGGTTCTTTATTCTGTTCTTTGCGTTTCATCATGTAATCTTGTGAATAAACTTCTGTTTGTTTTAAAACCTAGCAGTCAACTTGGCTAGCTTACTCTGGGTAATTCTCAGTGTACACTTACCGAAACAAATTGCAAAGTTATGGGCTGGGCTGCCTGCTTAAGAATGTTTCAAGTGGTCCGGCCTAGTCCATAACAAAACTGACAGCCCAAGATGGCTTTTGTAGGAAGAAAATAGAGTGGTTACCCCAAACACACTGACTGCAGAGAAAGTGAAGCACATTCATGCAAGGAACCAAGGAATTGATTCAAGTATGGAGGTAGGCAAGCAATGTGTTCTAATAGGCAAACATGAGCAACAAATATCAAAGAGTATCATGCTAAGATAGCTCAAGAACTGCTGATGGCACATGGTATTCTTGACAAACCACAGACAAAACTGGGAGTGGATCTCTTCACACTTGCAGGAACTGATTATTTTGACATTGTAAAGTACTGTTCTGACTTCTGGGACGTGGACCACCTGACTTTCAGATCGATATATGAATGTTTCCTGTACTTAAAATCTGCTAGTTCATGTTAAATCGCATTGAGTTCTGACTTGTGCACAAATCCAAGAATGGAACATGTTTGCAACCCGGGGACTGCCAAGTAAACGCAAGGAAATTTGTAGCCTGTATATTCTACCATAGCCAAGTAACTGCTACCATAAGGCATACACAAGGCAGTCATCTTAAGTTCACTTCAAAAGGAGGTGATGAATACGCTGTTGTGTTATGCATAAAGCATAGCCATCATTCTACCCCAGGTTATGTATCAATATACCCTGAAGCATGGACTACCCACTGTATTGGACTTAGTATCTCCTGAATCGCAATAAAATCTACTCTGCAGACTTTTGATAGGTGAGAACCTCAAAGCTGTTTGATTGGTGGCAGGGGGAGCATTGCATGAGCAGTGCACACAGTCAGGGGTTTAATGCAATCCCTTTAATCATCAATTGTTCAGCAAATATGAGGTACAATTTCAGCACAAAAACACAGTATCGAAGTGTTAAACAGAAGATCTAAATCTGTGCAGAACCAGGCATGAATTGCAGGCTGCAAGTCAGAACAAATCTACCAGCTCGATGTGGGTTTTTCAAACCCAAACTCTGGAGCTTCTTTGATTTTTTTTGAGGTGGGGGGGTGGGAGCTTGTGTGTGTCTGATAAGAGGGGAATTACAGGGACTGTGAGAAGTAGTCCAGCTCCTTGTAGCTCTCAAACTCTGCACTAAAAAGGTGCTTGCATTCTCTCTGAAGCGGTCTTTGCCTTACTTCAGGTCTGGGTTTGCTATGGCTGAGGAATCCCAGTCAGAAACCGCAAATCACTTCAAAATTAGACTGCAGTCTTTAGCAGAGGCATGGTGAAAACAGGAAAGAAGGAAAACAAACATCTTAACGATCAAGATTAACCCTCGTATTAGAAAGTTCAGAAAATAGTTTACAGCCTTTTAAAAATCTTGAAAATAAACTAAATACGACCCTTTAACAATCTTTATTTCCTCCACATTTGCTGGTTGCTGTTCTCCAGACTTAACAAAACACAACAGAGTAAAATTCCTGCAGCAACGATATTGCTGGCACACAGTCAGGTGGCCTCCCCATTCTTCAGTGAAATTCCTAAAAGTTATTTTTTGTAACCACTGAAGAATCAAAATAAACTGTAGGCTCCATATTTCTAATAATGTTGGTTTAAACTGAGCCTGTGTTTGGTATATTTGCCTCAAAGTAAAACTTGGAATAACTTGTGCTGCCTAGTGACTTTCTCTTCTAAAGTTACCATGGTTCTTTCAGGGTAAAAATCACTGACTGCTTTATTAAATCTAAGGTAAAATTGAATCCATTTGGGAAAATGATTAATGGCCAAATGTAAGGACCGACTCAAGAGTAGCTTTGCTAAAGCCCTGGGAGCAGACTGCTGCCCTCTTTTCAGGGTGGTCTAGTGAGGCAATAATGTGGGAGGAAGAAAATAACAATGAGAGGTATATTTTTACTATTACGCAAAAATAATAGAGTCCTTTATATAAATCATTGTACTTGACAGTTTGAAGGTTTAGGGCAAATTCACTTTTTCGCCATTTAAAAATGTTCGAGGCTCTGAATTTTAAACATTTTTCCCACTATTCACAAGATCTCATAATGTATCACCTAAGCCAACCATTTAAACAGTGACAGAAGAATTAAATGGTTCACTAAATTAGTGTTTTCGTGTGCCAATTTTCTGAAAAATAAACCTTCTCTCCCAAGCCATTAATATGATCCAGGAGCATCATCCAGTAGGAGAGCCATCCACTGTGGCAGGGACTGTACTTTCAAGGTGACTTGAATTAGACTGTGTGCAAGAAATTCCATAGCATGTTTGAAGAGCAAGGAGTTGCTGTTCTGGTCAATATTTGTAGCTACACTAATGCCACCAAAAACAAATTATCTAGACATTTTAATAATTCTCATTTGAGGGACTTTGTTGTGGCACATTTTGGCTTTTATAGTTCTCTACACTGCCACAATGGAATTTCAAATTGGCTGTTGAGTGTTTTGGGGTGTCCTGACATTGCAACAGCCTTGTTTGACAAAAATCTATACCATTATAGTTAGTGTCTTTAACAATACAAAAAAACAAATCACTGAAGCATTATAAAACAAACTATGGCACCAAGCCACATAAAGGTGATGCAGGACTAAGACTGAAGTGTATTCAAAGAATGTAGATTTTAAGAAGTTACTTGAAATAAAGGAGGGGTGTTGAAGTAGAGGAGGGAATTCTGGAGCATTGGACCTAGGCAACTGAAGGCACAGGCATCAATGGTCGAGGGTTAAAAATTGGAGATGGTCAAGCGGGCAGAATTAGGGCAGCGCAGAAAACCGGAGAGGCTTGGGAGGCTGGAGGAGATTACAGAGATAGGCCGGGGTAAACTCAGGGAGCGACTAGAAAGTAGGATGAGAACTTTAACTTCAAGACCTTTCTTGACTGGGCCAGAAAAACTACAGGGAGATAGAAGGATACTTGATGTGAATTAGGACATGAGTAGCAAAAGTTTCAATGTCTTCAAATTTACACAGGGTTGAATGTGGGAAAGCAGCCAGGAGTACAGTGGAATAGTCAATTCTAATGGTTTTAGCTGACAAACAGAGGCAGGGGGATAATTAAGCTACAAATCACAGGTGGAAAAAGGTGGTCTTTTCATAAAATGAAAGCTTGTCTCAGGTTCAAATGTGACACAAAGGTTGTAATTAATCAGGTTTAACTTCCCACAGTTGCCAGAGGTGGGATAGAGTAATTTGTTAAGGAATGGAATTTGGAACTAGGACCTAAAGGGATGACTTCAGTCAATTCAATATATAGTTAGTAGAAATTTATGCTCACTCAGGATTGGGTGTCAGATAAGTAACAGTGGTGAATTTGAGGGAGGGGTTTTGGTAAGATTGAGCTGAGTGTCATCAGTACCCAGGTGGGTTGAATAATTCCAAAACTTCGCTTTGCCAAATTCAAGCAATTCATGGTTGGTTTTTCCTCAGAGGCAAACTAGTTTTCTTGTGCAATTATATGATGCTCACTTCTGTAAGTATCCATGGAGCAATCTTGTACTTAGCAGCTTGCCACCTCACAGTGAGCACGCTGCAGGTATCACGTTTAAACGCCAGCCACTCATTTTTCAAACATTGTCAGCTGGTCTGAAGTAGGCACCTGGATTCAAGCGGTGTCCACGGTCCATTCACTCTAACTTTGCCACTGCACCCACTTCCCACCAAGGCTCATGATCTACCACTTTCAATGTCTGACCCAGCCCATTCCCCTCCAAGCCTTCCCTCTGTGCATTCTACTCACTCGGGAAATTTCACCATCTTTCCTCACTGAGGATATTCCAGCCCTTTGATTGATGATGGCTCTTCTTAATTGGACTAAGGACTGCTCTCATTAGATTGTCAGACATGCAGGCACGTGCTGTAGGTATGATATTGAAGAAACGCGTAGGTGGACTTGTTGGTGTGTGATACCACGCAGGCAAATCTGATGAGCTGCCTGGCTTTCTGTCCCCGCCAAAAGGCAGGACAAGGCAAGGCAGATGTTGTGAGAATCCAAATAGAGGCAAAGTGAGTGAGCACAAAGAAAACAAACATACAGCCTTGAGATTCTCCTTGCTCCATTGCATGGGCTGTCTGTACCTGCCTGGCAGCTCCCAAGTACTGTACTGAAGTACTGTATTATAAGCTAGTCTGAATGTCTCCTGATGACATGGTCAAATTGGTGCAGATACTGTGGACAGAGGGAGCAGGCTGATGCAGCAGCACTGAGATATTGGGAAATGCTGGCCAAGTTGGACATCCAAAGAAGACCCCAGGCAAGCCCATAACTGCCAAGTTGCTGTTTTCACTTTTAAATTTGGAAAATGGCTACCTGTAAATATAAATGAGACAAGGTTAGGTAATAATATGTTAAATGGGCCCCTCACTGGTCACTAGCAAGATTCTCATCTAGCTACTTAAACATCTTATTGGAAATGGAAACTTTTTGATAATTTGAGAATCTCATTTTCTGGTTCTTATTGTACTTTCCCAACTGTTTCACCATTGAGATTTGCAAGTTTTGCCATAAAAACTAATATTATTCAAAAGCAATGTCAGTAAGGAGCAATATGTATGTTACACACAAGACGTGTCAAGGAGAGGTCTCTGTGAGACAGAGGCAATCATGCAGGTGCAGGAAGAAAAGCCTCTACAAATCATAAACAAAGACATTTAAATAAGAATGGAACTGGTGAGTGCTTTGTCACCCACTTCAGTGATAGTAATGAAACATTAGCAAGGGGATTACTGTGGTCAGCAGCTTCAAATGCTGCAGATAGATGGAGGTAAATTAAGGATTGTTTATCTTCTTCAGTCACATAGGATATCTTTTGTGATTTCAATAAGAGCCATTTTGGTACTAAACCTGGAGATCAAATTCGATTGAAGGAATTCAAAACCAGAATTCCCAAAAGTGCAGACATGGATCCAGGAAGTGTCAACATGATTAAGGACTTGAGAGAAGGAGGGGAAGTTGGAAATGGGGTTGTATTTCATAGAATTAAAAGGCAAGTTTTGAGATGAGGGGTGAAAACAGCAGATTTAAAGTATAAAGGGACAACATCAAAAGGGAGAGCTACCAACAATATCAGCTAATGGGAAGCAGGAGGAGAAGTTGATTGGTCAACAGTTTAGTGGGTAAAAAAGTTCAAGGTAGCAGGAGATGAATCTCGTAATATGATAAGCATAGACAGCATTGGTGGTGGGAAGTGTGCGTGAGTGAGAGAGACAGAGAGAGAGAGGGTGCATGTGCGTGCATGTGAGAGAGAGAGAAAGAAAGAAAGAAAAAGAGAGAACACTCAAAAAGTTTAAAATTCAAAGTGAAACGCGAACATTAACACAGCTAACTGCAGTGGACTACTGGAAGGAAGAATTGCAGGAGCAGCTGAACAGATGATTTTGAATTTAATAACAAAGAAGAGCATAAGCTCCTCACATGATTGGAGAAGGTGGAAGTGAAGAAATCAGAGCAGAGGAATTTAAGATGGCAATCTACATGCATAGACGTTCTTTTATCTAATGAGACAGGGCGGGCTCTGTATTTAAAAGCTACAGCACTTCATTAGAGGGGGACCTTTTTTCCCTGAAAACTGTGCAAATTGTGCAGAATAACTTGTAAATTCCCACAAGACTGCACACAAACTGGCCCCCATTGGGCCACACACTTAAAACAAATGATCCCCATAATCCAAAAAAAGATTAAAAGGAACCTTAACGGGCACTACGTTCAAATGTGTTTGTACCATTCTGATGGAATGTGACTGTATTTTCTTAACATTTTTGAAGTTGTTTTTGAAGTGTTCCCATGGAGAAGAACAATAAGTTGGCTGATGTTTATTTTCAATTCTGCTTAGAAAGTAAACTGACACCCAGCCTAAGATCTTATTATTGGAATACATTTTTTTTCTCAGCTCTACGTATGTTCCTGAAATTTCACAAACCACTACAATTTAAATTTTTAAAAAATCATATTTTGCACAATAGCTTCAAAGGGAAATTCTTCTTAGGTCTTTGTTTAACTTCAGTGACTCCCAGAGTACTCCTGAACATAGAAGAGCATAAGATGGTATTTGTGGATGGCCAGTTTTGTATTTCACCATTTGCCAAAAGAATAGGAACTTTATGGAGATTTAGAATAATGAAATGTTGGCTCCACGTTCAAGTAAACAAAAAAGATATTTCTTTGGCTTTGCGTTGTACCATGTTTCAGAATAATCTACTTAAATAAACAGCAGATGCGTGTTGGATTGGATTTTCCAAAAGTGGCAATCTTTCCTCTCTTTTTAATGAAAGGAGAGAGCTCTACACGTCTGGGAGGAGATTCTGATCAGGGCTCCTACAGAAATACAGCGCCATACCTGCATTGCGACAATTAATTTGTGGCGCAGAACTGTCAGGAGAAAGCAAACCATGGACCCATTTCACAGCGGTCAGCTGCTATATTCTGAAATGCGAAGATCCAGACAGTCTTTTCTGAGAGCTGCTGTCAAAAGTAAGTTCACAAGTAAAGTGTGACTTTAGGAACACTGACACGGTAGGGTGCCAGATGGTTAGCATGTAGGGTGCCACGTAAGAGGGTGTTGTTAGGTAGGGTGCAAGTAAGTACAATGCCTACTGGGTAGGAGTAGGCTGACAGGTAAACAGGATTCCAGCTAGGTACAGGCTGCCTGAGGGTAGCTAGATGGGTACGAGGCAGGGTGCCCAGTAAGCATTAGAGTGTTTATCATAGAATCCCTATCGTGCGGAAGAGTACAGTCCTTCAGCCCAACAAGTCCACACTGAACCTCCAAAGAGTAACCCACTTAGACTCATTCCCCTACCTTATTACTCTACATTTACCCCTGACTAATGCATCTAAACGGCACATCTTTGGATTGCAGGAGGAAACGGAAGCAAACACAAGGAGAATGTGCAAACTCCACACAGAAGGTCACCGGAGGCTGGAATCGAATCTGGGTCCCTGGCGCTGTGAGGCAGCAGTGCTAACCACTGAGCCACTGTGCCATCCCTAGGGTAGTTCAGAGTGGATAGGAGAAATCAGAGGAATGGGAGGGGTGGGGGTGGTGGTGTTGCAGAATAGGAGGAGAAGTGTCATGGGAGAATATTGGGAATATTGGAAAAGTTGGATGTTGTTCTGGCGTGGATCTGAGAAGGGCAGCTTTTGGGTGCAGAGTTGGGGTAGGGTATTGGGGGCAGATCAAGAGATTAATGCATTGGGTTTTGGGTGTAGGGGTACGGAGATGTGTTTGGAGGTATGAATGGGGTCAGTTAACTGCTTAGGAGTTAGATTTTGTACTTAAATAGTCTATTACTCCTGAGTAACTATTTTACTTAGTTTCATTGAAATCCTTTGATTTAAATGGAGACTTTGAGAGTTCCAAACATAGTGGAATTGCCCAGCAGAAAATTAAATTTCCCAATAGTTCAGGCAGAGTCCGTTATGATGGCAATTCCACAGGGTCCCATTTACGCAGGAATAATGAACATCGGGCTATCAGAAAATCTGAGCCATTAAATTCTTCAACTAAATTCGTCATATTTTGCACAATTGTGACAAAAGTGAAGTAGTCTAAGATGGCTGATAACTAGATTTGGATCTCTGTTACTGGCAAATAATGTCATAAGAAGTTTAGCAATCCAGTATAATTTTGAGTTTTATATTGGTGTGGCAAGAACAGGAAGGCAGATGACTACCTAAATGGAGTCAAGTTAGGTAAAGGGGCAGTACAAAAAGATCTGGGTGTTCTTGTACACCAGTCAATGAAGCCAAGCATGCAGGTACAGCAGGTAGTGAAGAAAACTAATAGCATGTTGGCCTTCATAACAAGAGGGATTGAGTATAGAAGCAAAGAGGTTCTTCCGCAGCTGTACAGGGCCCTGGTGAGGTAGTACCTGGAATATTGTGTGCAGTTCTGGTCTCCAAATTTGAGGAAAGACATTCTGGCTATTGAGGGAGTGCAGCATAGGTTCACGAGGTCAATTCCTGGAATGGCGGGACTATCTTATGTTGAACGTTGGAGCGACTGGACTTGTATACCCTTGGGTTTAGAAGACAGATGGGATCTGATTGAGATGTATAAGATTATTACAGGATTGGACACTCTGGAGGCAGGAAACATGTTTCTGCTGATGGGTGGGTCCTGAACCAGAGGATACAGCTTAAAAATAAGGGGTAGGCCATTTAGGACAGAGATGAGGAGAAACTTCTTCACCCAGAGAGTGGTGGGTGTGTGGAATGCTCTGCCCTAGAAGGCAGTGGAGGCCCAATCTCTGGATTTGTTTAAGAAAGAGTTGGATAGAGCTTTCAAGGATAGTGGAATCAAGGTTTATGGAAATAAGGCAGGAACAGGATACTGATTGAGGATGATCAGCCATGTTCATAATGAATGGTGGTGCAGGCTCGAAGGACAGAATGGCCTACTCCTGCACCTATTGTCTATTGGCTATAATTGACCAGGTTAGATTTGTCCTACTTTTTTTGTGTACAGGTATTTTCCACATTGTCAAGTAGATGTCCACATTGTAACGCGAATAGCTTGGTAGGAGGCATGGGTAGGTGGAGCTCAGTATTCGGTACAATTGCTGAATACTGTGATGGCCTGTAGCCTTTGCAAGATACAGTATGTTCAGCCATTTATTGATATCACATGGAATGAATCAAAGTGGCTGAAGGCTGGCATCCCATTGGGCATGATGACTGTGCCACATAACACAATGGAGATCATCTTCAATTTGAAGGCAGGGGATGCATTGCTCTAAGGTCTGTGGATCACAGCGACTGATACTGTGATGGACAGATGCATCTGCTGCAAATAGACTGGAAGGTTAAGGCCAAGTGGATTTTTCTGTCTTGTTGCTTCCCTCACATTTGCTGCAAACCCAGACTTGCAACTATGTTATTTATGACTCAGCCAAGTCAGTCAGAAGTGGTGCTGCTGAGCTACTCTTGATGATGGACATTGTACTCTTAGCAGGAACTTCAATCTGTGCCATTATCACTCATTGCATCCTCCAATTTGTGCTCAGCATAGAGTAGAGTAGTATTCATCAGCTGAGGGTTGCAGTAACCAGTAGGAAGCTTCCTTTCCCATGTTAGATCTGAAACTATGAGACTTCACGAGGTCTGCAGTTGATGTTTTCACTGTGCTGCCACCTCTGGTGGCTCTGTCCTGTGAGATGGGACATACCCAGGGATGGTGATGGTGGCATCTGGAACATTGTCTGTTCGTCATTCTTGCAGAAATGTAATCTATGTCAGGTTGTTGATTGTCTAATTTCAGGCACAGTTCTCCCAATTTTCACACAAGCACTCAGATTTTAATAAAGACGACTTTGAAGGGTAAGACAGGTCAGGATGAGTTGTTGGTGGTGTTTCTGGTGTCACAAGGTTGATTCCACTTGACCCATCCAAATGTTATTCCTTTCATTGAGCTTCATATTAGTTAAATACGATGGTTTCAGGAGGCACTTAAGAGCCATGCACATTGCTGTAGATCTGGAGTCACATCTAGGCCAGACTAGGCGAGAATGGTCAATAGTGACCGTCACTAAATGGCATTAGTGAATCAGATAGGTTTCACAATGATTGATGGCGATCACATTAAATTAATTTTTAATCCCAGATTTTCAAAAGGAGTTTAATTAAATCGGTTGCAATGGTGGGCTTCCCTGCAGCATTCACCTGGGCCTCTGGATGACTAGTCCCAGTAACAATACTGACACCACCAGATTCATCCATGCTTCCTGGAGGTTTAGGTGCTCTAGCCCTCAAAACTCTCACTCCACCACCAACTCACGTTACCTCCTTTGCCAACATTCAAACTTGTATCATCTCCATGATCTCTCATAGTCCCATTCAAACTTAATGCCAACTCACAGCCCCACCCATATGGCCTCAGTACCAACATTACCAATTCATGACATCCAATACCATTTGATCCACATGGCAACTCATCCCAGATCCCACATGGGCAGCACTCAGAAGCCATGTTGAGATGAAATAAATATCAATTGCAGCCTTTACTATAGTGAAGCAAAACTTCTCAATTCATGAAAGCCCAGGAAAGACTGTTCTTCCTCAACTCTTGCCATCTCGATCATGATTGCCAGGGAGGAGTTCAAGAATAAGTGCATAGCTTTCCCACATCTTCCAGGTAATTGCCTGCCTCCACAGAAAGATTCCCTAAAGCTATTGATTATCTGAGGAGAAAAGAATCTTGCTCAATCAGCAGCAAACATGCCCCCCCTCTTCCAACCTTGTATGGAAGTCATTGATGGTTGGGCCTAGGATGCCATTGTGAGAAACTACTGCAGTGTTGTCCCTGGATGGAGATGTTTGCCATCCAACAGCCACAACCATCGCCCTTTTTGTCAGATATAATTCCAACCAAAGAATTTTGCCTTGGATTTCCATTGATTCCAGTTTTGTTAAGTCTCACTTCACAAAAGAAACCCTCTTGGTCAATTTTTGCCTTGATGCCAAAGGTAGTCAGTATTACCTCACTTCAAGTTCAGCTCCACTGACTATGATTGAACCAAGGCTGTTGAATACTCCTAGGGCAACTCCCTCCTGAGCAGTGAATTAAATGTCCACAGCTAAGTGTAATTATGCAGCAATAGGGTTCCTGACACATTAAAGGTCTTATCAGAATTTAAAGATTTGAAAATTGCCTAAAGATGCCACCTAATTAGCTGAGTATTTACATTATTGTATGTTTTTATATCATTATCTGCATCCCCTGCCACACTAACATCACCATCATCTCCATTGGCTTATCTATTCTATATGTTTCCCACCTTAAATCATCATGATCTTCAAATGGCTTCCTTACTTCATCCTAACTTATCCCAAGAGGTTCTTGCAGATTGCATATAGTTTCTGCTCTTCTCAACATGGATACACAACTTCCCTACCATTACTATATCATCAAAGGCCTTTTAGTTACTTAGCTCAACCATTTGAAATATTCTAGCTAATGTGTCTCTCTGCCTTGGCCCCTCCAAATGTTTTCAAAAGCTCCTCTACTCCTACTATATTTGTGCAGCCTAAATTTCCAACTTCCATTTCCTTTGTTCACTCCTGCTTTGCATTTGCATTTTGACTTTAAAAATACTGAAGTCGTGTTACAACAGAAAGGATTTTAGAGACATTTTGAAAGGTCACCAGCATATCACCAAAACTGTTAACATTCAGCATTATTACATTAACAACTTTGGATTTAATGATGATTCAGGTCTTTAGTCCAGACCTTCAACACTTTTAATATGTTCTTTTTAGTGAGCACTACTGCATTATTTAGTAAGACACGTGCGGTTAGACAGTTTCAGACTAAATAGGTCAGGTGAATTGGCCATGCTAAATTGCCCATAGTGTTTGGTGAAGGGGTAAATGTAGGGGTATGGGTAGGTTGCGCTTCGGCGGGTCAGTGCGGACTTGTTGAGCCAAAGGGCCTGTTTCCACACTGTAAGTAATCTAATCTAATCTGATCTGATACAATCAAATTTAGGTCCAGAATTCATGCATTAAAACCTCAAACAAATAGAACCTTACACTTCTGTGGCAGCTCTACTGTTTATTAATTTGGTAATATTAAACTTTGTGGTATTTTCTAAACATTTATTGAGAATTTTGCCAAGGCTTTCCAACCAGAAGGCTAGTCTTATCATGTTTCCCTGCTGCCATAAATAAGCTGGAGTACGACGTGGCAGATCAGGCATTGACCTGTATTCACATGCACCACCCAGACAATGAATACATTTTAACTAATTAAAACTCTTTTCAGAAAGAATAAGCGACACTGCCTTGTTGAACTATGTATCATCTGGTTGTGGGCAAAACATTTCATTCACTACCTTTCCAGCTGGCATGTTAATGGATTTTATTTGGAGTCATACTACTATAGTCTTTTTTTAAGCACAAAAGACCAATGTTTAATGAAAATGATGCAAGTCAAATGTGAATCAATTAATACTGTAATATATAAACCTCCCAAATGGATTATCAGGTATTTTTGAAACAGGTGGTCTTTAAATACTTCATGTAAAAATTAATTTCAAAATGTATACTGATTTGTATAATGCCTATTTTTACTCATTAAGTAGACAGCCAATGACCTTTCTTTTTCAAATGAAAGTCTACCTTTTCCGAAACTTTGAATGTTAACCAGTATTTCTGACCCAATAAGTTAATGAGACTTCCCATTAATTTTAATCAATATTTAATTATTACATATCAGGTGGATAATTTGCCATGCACTGCAAAGACCTAACTGACCAAGATGGAGTTTGGTTTCAATTGCGCAATTATATCACATGCAGATAGATTCAGCACTATTGTTATCAGCTCCATTAAAAGCCTACAAGAAGAATGTTACCGTCCTACTAAGTAACCCAATCCGGCCAGGGTAACCATCTACCATTATTTTAGCTGATGCTCATTTTTTCTCTTCAAAGAATGAAGCTACTGAGTTTCAGTCATCAAACCAGATTAAGGAATAGATGCTATACTTATAGAAGAGTTTCCAGTTGTAAGTCAGAATGCACTACAGACATTGGGCATGTCTGCAAAACTTATTCCGCTGAGTTACAAAAATCCTGAAACTAGATTAGCTTAATGTGTCCAAATCATATTAATCCGCAAGTCTGCACATTTTGGCCACGATATTAATTATCTCCATCTGGTTGAAGCAAGTTGGAGGAGAGGGGTGGGGAAACAAATGAGTGCAATCAGCTTCTTACAAATGTGGCCAGAAGCCCCACTCGCCCAAATTTTGACCACACCATTACCACAACTCTGGGCAGAGTAACTTCCCTTTGATCATGGCTAGAAACTCCACTTTCTCCCAATCATTGCCAGACCTCACACCCTGATTTTGGCAAGACCACCCACTAATTGTTAGGAGTATTCCTGAAGTGTCGAACTGCAGCCTCTTGTTATTTGTGTTTCCTCCCACTGGCCCAGTGACCAATTTCACCAGGAGGCAGCAGCCGGTCACTGAAAGCAGAACCTGCTCTTAGGGTGAGCATGACATCCATATTCCCAGTTTTCTCCATTCTACCCTGATCTCTACACGATCTTTGCTAACATTAAGACTATTGTGCTTGTAATGTGGAAAGAAACCAATGCCACAAGATCATTACTGATGGCAATTGAAGTCATTATTTTAACATTTTTATGGTTCAATCACTATGAAGTTTGGATACTTTTTTCTGCAAAGAATTACCTGATCTTAACCAAAATATAGAGTCAAGGGTATGATTGTTGACCTTACAATGAGTCAGAACTGTTCAAATGAGTCAAAGATACACCCGCATTTCTATGTCCATGCTGATACAAACGGTAAAATAATTCACTGAATTTATATCTTGGCCCATGAGTATTGCTGGAATTTTTCAGAGTTGAATCCCTCCTATAATAACTTATGAGGTGTAGAGGATTCATTAATTCAAGACCGGAAATGCTTGGAGCCTGCCTGGAAATGTGGGGTCAAGGCAGGTTTTAAATGAGACATTCAAGAGGGCAAAAGATGTTTTTTTTGGACAGTGATGATGCTATGGGAAAATAGTCAGAGTCATTGAGTCTCACAGCATGGAAACTGACCCTTCGGTCCAACAAGTCATGCCAACCATAATCCAAAATTAAACCAGTCCCACATGCCTGCACTTGGCACATATCCCTCCTAACATTTCCTATTCAGGAACTTATCAAAATGTCTTTTAAATGTTGTAAATGTACTAGCATCCGCCACTTCCTCTGGAAGTTCACTCCACATACGAACCATTCTCTGTATAAAAATGTGTCCTCATGTCTTTTAAAATCTTTCTCCTCTCATCTTAAGAATATTCCCTCTGGTCTTGAAATCCCCCAGCCGAGGGGAAAGACACTTACTTATCTAGAGTCCTCATGATTTTATAAACCTCTATAAAGATCACTCCCCAACCTCCTACACTCCGGTGAAAAAAAGTCTCAGCCTATCCAGCCTATCCTTACACTCAAACACTCCATTCCCAGCAATATCCTGGCAAATCTTTTCTGAGCCTTCTTCAATTTAATAATATCCTTCCTATAACAGGGCAACCAAAACTGGACACAGTACTCCAGAAGAGGCCTCACCAATCTTGTACAATCTCAACATAATATTCCAACTCCTATACTCCAATGAAGGCAAAGCATACAAAATACCTTCTTAACCACCCAGTGATGCAAACTTAAGAATTGTGTACCTGAATCCTAGGTCTCTCTGTTCTACAACACTACCCAATGCTCTACATTTAATTGTATAAGTCCTGTCCTTGTTTGTTTTATCAAAATGCAATAACTTCACATTTATCCAAACTAAATTCGGTCACTCTTCCACCCATTGACCAAATGATTGGAATTTTTTTGTAATCTTAGATCAGCTTCTAGATAATAGAGCCAGACAAGATAATAGAGCTGATGCAGGTCAGATGGCTCAAATGGCCTTCTTATGTACAATAATAATCCTGAGATTCTGAAAACATCACCAATACAAAGAAAAGGATCTTCATTTAACCTATGTGGCACTTGGATGCATGTTTTAATTGATACATCTGCTTCAACAAAGGTCATCTGGTAAATGATTGCTGTATTACTTTCCACTATCAAATCCAGAATGTTAAATCAACAAGGTTGCAAATAGATCGACGATTTTTCTGCTCCTCGGACAATGGCTGACCTGCTGTGCTTTTGCAGCACCACTCTAATCTTAACTCTAATCTCTAGCATCTGTAGTACCCACTTCCGCCAAGATTGTGGATACTCCATTGTCAGTCAGACTGAGTCTTGCCTGAAAGCTAAAATAGGTATTTTTGAGCTTTGGAAGTTTTCAGACATGAAATCTTTGGAATGTCTCATAAACTTGTCACAAAACTTAAATAATATGACCAAAGATGTCTTCCACAGCAGTTGAGAAATCCCAGTTTTCACATCTCAAAAACTACATGCCTGACTCATGTGAAACACTTTGTCCTTTTGCACAGGGGTCATGTTTGCGAGCTGCCCTAGAATTATGTCAAGAATGTGGTGTGCAGGCAGGCCGGATGGAAGGTCCACCTCATTTCTTCAGAGTATCTGAGCTCTCAGCAATGTTTAAAGTCTCCCTAAAGCTCACACCTCATCTCTCACAATGCTCCAGCCACATCCATCAGATTCCTACCCACGCTCTCTCAAATCCTTCATGTCAACCCAAAGCCCCATGGATCACTCAGATCACTCATGCCACCTTTGTGTCCCCATGTATCCGCCATAGCTGCTCTAACATTATATACAGTTCTCATGCAATATCAGTATAAAATATTTTATACTTCTTGGGGAAAAATAAATGTTTCTGTGCCAAATAAAAGCCACTACATCTTTAAGACTGAAGAAAATTTACATTTTGCAACTTGTAAATAAAACACTTGTAATGGTAACAGTGTCAACAAATCAGATTCCACGTGAAAGACACAATCTGTTATTATAACCTCTTGATACTGTCATTCAACTGTCTATGTAATGCTTACTGTGCTGACAATCGACACCCACCTCCCACCTTCCGTCACCAAACCATCATCTTCCAGACTGTACACAACCTCATCACCTCAGGGGAGCTCCCAACCTCATAGTTCAGGAACACTGCACCACCCAGTTCTACCTCCTACCCAAGATCCACAAGCCTGACTACCCTGGCCTCCTCCATTGCCACTCTCTTACCACCTGACACCTGGAGGAAGAAAACATCACTTCCGCAAATGAAAGCTGCCGCTACAGCCACTTCCACCCCCTCCGACATCATCTACACCACGCTTTCCACGACTTCTCCCCCGCTGCTGCAGCCACTTCCTCCCCTAAGTCATCACCGACGCCACGCAGTCCGTCACCTCCTCCCCCGCAGCTACCGTCGTTGCAACCACTTCCGTCCCTCACCTGTACACTGTTGACACACACCCCCATGGATCCCACTGTCCACCACACCCACCCTCCAGAACCCCAGGGCAAACATTATTTCCACAAATGATGCCACGGCCTCCCCCACCCCACCCCCCTACTACCACGCCCACTCAACTTACAGTCTCCGCCCCCACTCCCAGCTCCAACCCTATACCAGGTCCTAGCCCTCGGCCCTGCCGAGTTTGCACCATCCTCCCAGACTTCCCCCTCACTGAGGATGAACAATCAGTCCTCATAGGCTTTACCTTCATCCCCCTCCTTTCAAGTATCAACAAATTAAATACACGTTGTGACTTTGAATGCTTCTTCTGCTGCCTCTGCCTCAGAGCTTACTTTTTCAAATCAAAACACTCACCTAGCTTCAGAGGACCCCTTCACCTGCCTCCAACACACCCAATCACCTGGACACCCCGTGTCAGTCTGTTACCTGCACTCGATCTCTTTGTTTGCAACTGCCACTGAGACATTGACCACCTCAACTCTGTCTACCCCCTCCCCCAGTCCAACCTTACCCTCACAACGCACAGCCCTCCACTCCCTCTGCTCCAAATCCAATCTCACCATCAAACCAGCAGATTAAGGGGGTGCAGTGTTAGTTTAGCACACTGACCTGTACACCGCTGAAGCCAGGCATCAACTCGAAGACACCTCCCCCTCCTGCCCCCCTCGACCATGACCTCACCTTCAGTCACCAAACCATCATCTTCCAGACTGTACACAACCTCATCACCTCAGGGGAGCTCCAAACCTCATAGTTCAGGAATACTGCACCACTCAGTTCTACCTCCTACCCAAGATCCACAAGCCTGACTACCCTGGCCTCCTCCATTGCCACTCTCTTACCACCCGACACCTGGAGGAAGAAAGCCTCATCTTCCGCCTCAGGACCCACGAACTCCATGGACTTCACCAATGTCCTCAATTCCCCTCTCCCCACCTTCCCCCAGTTCCAACCTTCAGGCTCAGCAGCGCCTTCATAACATGTCCATCTTCCTTCCCACCTGTTCGCTCCATCCTCCACTCTGACCTATCACCTTTACCCCCACCTCCATCCACCTATCGCACTCGCAGCTACCTTACCCCACCCCCCATTTATCTCTCAACCCCTGAGGCTCTCAGCCTCATTCCTGATGAAGGGCTTTTGCCTGAAATGTCGATTTTCTTGCTCAGTGAATGCTGCCTGACCTGCTGTGCTTTTCCAGCACCACACTGTTGACTTAATCTCCAGCATCTGCAGTCCTCTCTTCTCGCCTATTGCTGCTCGAAACTCCACCATGCATTGATAATTGCCACAGCTGCCCAAACAATTGGCTATTCTCTGGGAAACACAGAATGAAAAGTACTAATTTCAATTTGGAAGCAGTGTGCTTGTCAATCAATGTAAGGAAGTGCATGGTCAGATTGCTGTCAGATTTTGTCATAACAAAGATTTTTTTTTAAATCATCCAAGCCACAATCTAGTCAAAATAGAGAAAACTATACCACAAGATGACAGGTTATTTTGTAGAACTTTTCACTAAGTATCATGGTTTCCCTGTTGAAAAAGTACTAGATTATGCAAAGAAATACACAAATCTGGTCAACAGAAGGATAAATATGCATTAAATGGAAGAACGTCTACAGTAAATCACTACATTAAAAACACACCAGCATTAGAAAACAGCACTAACTAGTAACATTTGAAGACATGACTTTTCTTCCAAAATGTTCCAGACTCTGCAAGAGGCTATTTCTTTCAAACCTGTTGCACTTTTAAAGCGCTTCAAAATTCCCGTGCCACCACAAAAAAAGGTACGTGGGAGCAAATAATTTTCATTCTCTATTTAAGATGGAAAACCCAATCTCAGCAGGGACAAGTGTGTGTTTTGCACATGAAGCATTCTCAACTCACAGAAAAGCCAGATGCAAAATGGAGTAAGGGTTGGCAAATAGGAAAAAAGTATTTCCTGCAAAAGAAATCAAAGTGTGACTATTTGCACATCAAAACACACACCTCCATATGCAGATAAAAAGTCACCAGAGCATTAATAAAAGCTCCATCATACATGGATTCTCAAAAGTGTTTGTTCACGCATTCAAATGACTTGGAACATAAATTGCTGTGTACTGGTTTGAGAATTATTTTCTGCAGTTGCAGGAACAGCCTGAAATAGGATGAATGCCAAAGAATAAAAAAGAATTAAGACAATAACGCAGTGTGAAATAGAGGAAACAGAATGATGCAATAAGCTTTGAACACAGTATCACTTTGACAAAAGTTAGATTATTAAAATTGTGTAATCATTGTGGTTGATCCAGAGTCTAACAATCTAATAAAATTATAACACAAACAACCATTGAATCAAGTTTCACTTACAAGTACCCACCAGAAAAGATCTAAAATTTTACATTTTACTTTTAAAATTATGCTTTATTAGACCACTCTTCCATGTGATACCTCACTCCTCATACTTCCAAATTGATGCGTTTGTAAAGATCTCCAGCCAGAATTGCTGACTGAATGACCCAGCTTGGTCTCCTCAAGAGCTCCCAAATGCTAGTCTTCAGCCAATTCAATTCATCCCTGTGATATTAAGAAACAGCTGGAGGCACTGATACTGTGAAGGGCCCTGACAACATTCTGGCCATGTATTAAAGGCAAATGCTCCAGCCCAAGCAAAGCTATTTTAGTATAGTTATAGCTTTATCATGTGGGATATCATGTGGTAATGTCCTGTATACCAAAATGCAGAGCAAATCTTATCCAACAAATTACCACCCATCACTCTACTCTGAATCATCAATAAAGTGATGGTGGGTGTCTTCAACAGCGCTTTAAAGTACCATTTGCTTAGCAAAAACTTGCTCATTGCTGTTCAGACTGGGGTTGGCCAATCAGCTCCTGACCTCAGTTGAGCCTTGGAAAGAATGGAATTCCAGAGGTGAAGTGACTGCCCTTGACATCAAAGCAACAGTTGACCGAGTGCAGCATCAAAGGAACTCCAGCAACATTAGAGTCAATGGGAATTGGGTAAATAATTCTCCACTGGTTACAGTCATACCTGGTACATTGAAAATAGTTGTGGTTGTTGGAAGTCAGCATGAGGGCCATCACTGGTGGAATTCCTCAGGATCATGTCCTTGTCCCAACCGTCTTCTGCTGCTTCATCAAATGATCTTCTTTCCATCACAAAGTCAGAAGTGGGGATGATCACTCGATGTTCATCATCATTCATGGCTTTTTAAAGACTGAAGCAGTCCAAACAGAGCAAGACCTAGTTTGGGCTGACATGTGTCAAAATTCATTCATGCCACCTTAGTACTTGGTAATGACTATCTCTGGTGACAGAATCTAACCACTGCCCCTTGTCAATCAATGGCATTACCATTACTAAATCTCCCTTTCAACGTCCTGGGTGGCTACCACTGACCAAAAACTGAACTGGACTCACAACATACACACAGTGGCTATAACAGCAGGTTAGAGTGTAGGAATACTGCAACAAGTAACTCATCTTCTGATGCCCCAAAGCTTGTCCATCATCTACAAGGCATACATCAGGGGTGTGTTGGAATACCCCCCTCATGCCTAGAAGAGTGCAGCTCCAATAACAGTCAAGAAGTTTGACACCATCCAGGAGAAAGCAGTCCACTTGGATGGCGCCACATCCACCAAAATTATTTCCTTCCACCACTGATGCTCAGCAGCAATGTGTCCCGTGTATACACAATGCATTGCAGAAATCTGTGGTTCCTCAGACAGCATCTTCTAAATCCCATGGCCACTAGAAAGACAAGGACAGCAAATACACTGGCACACCACCACCACCTGCAAGTTTCCATTCCACCCATTCCCCAATCTGGCTTGGAAATATATCACGTTCCTTCAGTGTTGCTGTGTCAAATCCCAGTATTCCTTCCCCAGTGGACATTGTGAGTCTACCTATACCAAATAGACTGCAGCAGTTCAATAAGTTAGCTCAAAACCTTCTCAAGGGCAACTATGGATGGACAATAAATGCTGACCAACTGGAGACAACTACACCCCATGAATGAACACGAAAACAAAAAAGTAGTATGAGTTGCGACACCTAACTTTTTATTTCCGAAGAGATCCTAAGAGATGGAATAAGGGTAAAACAAAGCATTGTGGATGCTGAAGATCTGAACCAAAAACAGAATCTGCTGGAGAAACTCAGCAGGTCTGGCTGCATCAGTGGAAAGAAAGGTGAGTTAACTTTACGAGTTCAGTCAGTCAGTCACTCTTCATTAATGTCAAGTTTCTCCAGCAATTTGTTTTTACTTTGGGTGTGGCAAGCACTCTGTAGAACCTCCCTGTTACATCACCAAGTTTCCAGTCGCATGTTATTTTAATGCTCCACCTTGCTAACCTGCCTGTTCTCAGCCTCCCACAACATCAAATGAAGGTCAATGTAACCTCGAGGAACAGCATGCCATCTTCCAATTAAGCACTTTATGGTGTTCCAAATGGAACATTCCGTTCAAGATTTTCAGATTGAAACACTGCCTTAATTGGTTTTCCTATTTGCGGATTTTGATGTTTGTTTTCAGATGGTCCATTGTTCATCATTCAAACATCACATCACTATACGTCTTTTATTTCTTTGCTTATCCCATGACTACTCCTTTTGAATTCCACAAACAATTCTTTCATCACTTGAAAACTCCGGTCTTCCACCCGTCACCTTCTGTTTTGATTTTTCCTACTGTTCCCACTTCCACTTGCTTAAAACCAGCTACTTTTCTAATTCTTCATAGTTCAGGTAAATCGACTGGAAAACTTTAACCTATTTTCCTCTCCGTAACTTTGGCAGTCCCACTAGGAATTGAGTATCTTCTGTTTTAATTTCAGGTTACTATATTTTGGTTTTGGTGAAATTCCACACCCTAACTGGCAATTTCCTTTCTCTACTAAAATCTTTTCCATTCTTAGTAGGTCATTTCAATCTTTGAAAACAACAAACATAGTTTGAAATGAAAAATATTACAATGTAATGAACAAGCAATTAGTAACAGAAATGAAAACTGCATGTCATGCATTCCTTATCATTTACCATGATACATTCCAATATTCACATTTAGTGAAAACTAACCATGTGAACTCATCTTGGTGTGTTTGTATACTCAGACACCGATGTATCTCAGTTTTACATCTCCCAGCTCCTCAGTTTAGATAGCAGAGAACACCCAATGTCCGGAGTAACATCTTTACTTTGCAAATTTTCTCATTTCTCCATTACAAAATCAACAATCATTCTGAAATGTACAATACCAACTTAAGTAGGTCTGTGTGTACTATTCTAATCTCTGACTTCTCCCTTTTAACTCCACTGAAGAGAGAAAGTGTTAACCCTTCATCTGCAAGACACAGTGAATTGATTAATATTATGAAATTCTTGTAGTAACGTGGCACACATAGCTATGGTCTATGAACAATCTGTTGTAATCACAGTGGTATGATAATAGTAACACCTGTTATTCTTACATTATTCTAGTGGCGGTGCTAATATCTCTCTTTTAAGGAAAAAACAATGCACAAAAAATGCTGGAAGCACTCAGCAACTGTGCAAAATATCAAAGTTAATGGGGTGGAATTTCTTTTTTATTTATAAAAGGTGGGGGAGGGGGGGCGATAATTAGGTCACAACTAACATGCCAACCCGACTGCTGTAAAGACCCATGTAACTGCTTAAGAACTGATTGGTTTGTGTCCTAAAGTTTTCCAGTTGAGGCCTATTCTTGAGCAATTCTGTTGCAACAGGCATGTCCCATACTCTTCACTAGGGGTGAGGGTCATGGAGAGATGGGGTTTAGAGAGGTGGTCAGAGAATATTAAAAGATACTGGCTTTCAGTGGTCATGCCCTTGCCCCAGATCCATACTTCTGACTGATCCAGATTGGGACAGTTGAAGGCTTCCCCTTAATCTGGAAGGTTTCCCAATAAATAAATGAGCCATCTTGCACACCCACCAAGGAGGCAGGTGATCAAAGGAGGTGGGGAGCAGAGGCACATAAATGGCCATTAATTGACTGCTTAAGGATCTTACTTAGTGATGGGTCCAGAAGGTTATACATGGATGTCTTTTCTCCAGAAATTATTTACTTGAGTTCACAAGAGGATCAACCTGCCCAATTATTTCACTTCTCACCATTTCTCTTTCCATCTCCAGTCAAGAACTGGAAGTGTTGATAGGACAGAGGATAGACAGGGTAGGAGAAAAGATGTTAGGTTCGACTATGGGAGTGATCAAATGACAAAAGCAATGATAGACTTTTGCCATTTAATCATTCCTGTCCTTCAACCTAACACAACCTTGCAAGTTTAGGGTTTTATTTCCTGCCCCAATGCCAACAGACTTGTCTCTGTTCTCTCTACATGTTTTTTTAATATGCCTAAACGGCTGCTTATATTTAACTTTCTAACTAACCTAACACTTCAAATGAAAGGTCATTGACCTGCAGGGTTAACTCTGTTTCTCTCTCTGCAGAAACTGCTGCATCTGCTGAGTATTTCCAGAATTTCTGCTCTTAGTCTTCATTTCCAGGATCTGTAGTACTTTGGTTTCAAAGATTGCAAAAGCATATGTGCTTTTTGCTTCTGAACTGCTCTCAGCCTGTCATAACATGTACAGCTCAAACTCCTTTCTCCATAGCTCAGGTTGGGCAGCCTGGAATCTCAGCAGTGGATTACATTGAAGGTTAGTTCTGATTAACATTAGCCAGAACTGTGGATGTAACATGAGTGACCTGGGGAGCTAGCCATCTAGCTCCAGGCCATGGTAGTAACAGCCCCAACCAACCTCCATTCGGAAGAAAGTACCCACATCCACAACTTATCGATGAAGTGGTTGGGCATTTGGTTTGGCATTGACCCAGATTGGAGCTGTAAGGAGCACTACCACTCTTTACAAGTCCACAGAAATAGAGCCAAACTAACAAATGGGCTCACTTCAAATTAGAATGAAAATTGATACTGGATGGAGTACATGTATTGCACCCTCCACCTGGTACTGCCCTAAAGAGGTAAACTTAGTCCTACATACACCATTTGCATACTGAACGTATCTACTGCGTCACTTAGGTGAGAACTCTAATCGTTTGGAGAAATACTGTGGAAGCTGCACTGATGATAGGAACATGGCATAAGTCATTTACCAGCATTTCAGAGATGCTACTGTGTCACTTTCTCAAAGTCTCAAAATCTTCCCCATCCTATTTCTTCCAGCTGACCTCGAGCAAGACTTGGGAAGTTCCCAAATGACTATGCTTTTACAAAATCCTATATCTGTCTAAAGTAGAAAAATGGAAAAAAAAAATCAAGTAACTGTTTGTAAAGCTTTTTTTAAAAAAAAGTTTTCCCTTGATTTCTTACCACTGTGGGAGCCTAATTAATTACATGTGTTTCATGGAAACTGAAACCTATATTTTCCTGTTTTAGAAGTCCTTCGCTAGATATTCATACTGACTCATTTGAGCTGAACAGCTCCACTTTGATATCAAGGAAAAACAACAAACATACTGGATTTTCTGTATAACACCATTCACATTTAAAAAGTAAACCACATTTACATTACAAAAACTCAAACTAATCAGATACTAGGAATTAATTTTGCATTACTTTACTGTAAGTAACTGACAAAATTGCAACGTTCTATTGGAACAGGGCTAGTACTGCAATCTGAATTGTGTCACTTTTAAAACTGCTAATATACTCCAGGTCCTTTTCCAATGCACCCGAATGATTTGCCTCAAGCAGTTAAATCCTGCCACTCAGCCAAATGTTCATAGCAGATATTTTTTCTTTTCCTTAACAACTGTTTATTTAGTCTCACTGAGGAACAGAGCAGTTTGGGGACAGAAATTACACTCTACTACGTGGTCTTGATTGTTAACACATATTCAAAAAACTTATTTTATGATTTCCATCAAGACCTGTGATTTCTTTCTTGAGAAGTACACAACCAGAGTTCCACAGACGCAGTATTCACTGGAAAGGGCACACACCAACAAAACCTTCTCAACTCTGCTTCCTACAATCTGGATGATGCAGACCCAAAGTTATCATTAAGTAACAGAAACAGTTGCAGCAGATGCAGTAAAAATAGTTTTATGGGATACATATGAGTCTGGGCCGGGCAAAAAGGTAGCAGGCAGGCCACATGCTGGGGTGGCACAACGGCTCAATGATTAGCACTACTGCCTCACAGTGTCAGGGACCCAGGTTTGATTCCAACCTCTGACTACTGTCCTTGTGGAATTTGTACACTTTCCCAGTGTCTGCATGGATTTCCTCTGGGTACTCAGTTTCCTCCCACAGACCAAAGATATGCAGGTTAGATGGATTGGCCGTGCTAAAATTGCCCATAATGTCTAGGTATGTGAAGGCTAGGTGGATTTGCCATGGGAAATGCAGGGTTACAGGGACAGGGTAGGGTTAATTGAATAGAGGTGGTTTGCTCTTTGGAGGCTTGATGAGCCGAATGGCTTGCCCCCACACTGTAGTGATTGTATTGTATGCATGTATGGTGATGCATTTTACAAGGGGCACCTGATCCCACTCCCCACCCCCAACCGCGAAAATACCAAAGATCCATGTGACTTTTTTTTTACTTGAACTCAGTTGCTGGGTCTAATGTTTATCTTCTTAAATGTACGTGTGCTGCACCACTGGACTCATTATCCACTCAGCTCTGTCACCTTTTATGGAGTTTCAACCAATGGTTTGGTTTGCATTTTCCACTTCTCTTCTCAGTTAGAGTCTGCCTCAAAAACTACAAGTTTTGACCACGGATTCCAGCACACCTGTTTCAAATTTTTTTTGCATTAAACATTTTCTGTAAAAAATGTTTGTAAAACAAACATATACACACACACACAATATCAAATACATTTGTAGCATGATTTGTAGTGGAACTGTTCAGAAAACCGAATTCTTAACCAATCAGAATTTATTTATATTCCAGTGAAGGGATAATTCTGTAATGAAGTGAAATGCATTAATGTAACTCATTTCATTCTAACCATTTGTAAACCAGGAAGATTAAACCAGAGTAAACATTCAACACAAAGCTTCTCAGAAGAGATTCACATATGGAAAAAACACAAAAACAAGAGAATTTTCTGGGTAAGGAGACTTGCGGGCAAAAAACAAACAATGCTGTGGCATTGGAATTCTCAGTAACAGGTTGAACAGCAGCTTAAGTCTCACCAAATGGCTGAACAGGACACTGGGACAGTGCACGCAATCTTGAACTGTGTATGAGCAACTAGAAATAAACTGTACTCTGTAGCAACAGCAGAATGAAAGCTTAGTATAATGAGAAAAACCTTTGACAATTCCTGGGGCTCAGTTATTTCTGTCATTGTGGTAAATGTTTAAAAGTCACTGAACTGATTGATCCTGCTTTAATCCAACCAACCACTTGCTTTCAACTCCAAGAATTACTCCAATGGCTACATGTTTTGACTGCTAATATTAATTAGCCCTGCTTTTCATGTTCTCTGTTGACGCAGAACAAGAACTGGGGTATTAATACATTTAGCTTCCAGTACTTTTAAGTGCACTCGCACTATTAAACCTTAAACTGATTTCAGTGAATTCCTTAGCACAATCAGGAGCATTGCTCTTTTTTTTAAGCAATGCTCATGTTCCGTACTACCAAAATGACCAAATACAAATTACTTCTACCATCCCATTAAAAAGTCAGAAACAAAGTGAAAATCACAAAGAAACTATCAAAGTATCACAGAATCCAGTGAGTAATACTTCTTTTTCCTCTAGTGATTGTTACTCTCCTTCCAGTGTCAGTGTCATTCTTTAACAGGGCAACTTTGGGTTTCTTAGAGGCCATTCTGGTGAAAACTTAATTAACACATGACATTGTAGCAGTCTAATTCTCATGCAAACTGTGGTAAAGGTCTGAAAAATGTCCACACCAGCAACATTCACTGATAATGACAACCTACTTGTCTTAACATTTGGAATTAAGGGTAGATAAAATTAAAGGCCTAGAGCATTCTTAAGCGTCTTGACATGGTGAATGTTGAGAAGGTATATCCCCTCATTGTAGAGACGAGGATGAGAGCACCGAGTCTCAGAATAAGGGGATGCCAATTTAAAACTGTGATGAGGAGGAATTTCTTCTCGCAGATGCTTGAGAATTGACGGAAGTCCTTGTCACACAACTGGGAGGGCAGAGTCCTTGTGCATGTTTAAGGCTGAGACAGGTATAGTTTTGATCAGTACAGGAAATCAAGGATTAGAACATAGAACATTACAGCGCAGTACAGGCCCTTCAGCACTCAATGTTGCACTGCCCTATGAAACCAACCTGAAATCCATCTAACCTACACTATTCCATTCTCGTCCATATGCCTATCCAATGATCATTTTAATGCCTGTAAAGTTGGCGAGTCTACTACTGTTGCAGGCAGTGCGTTCCATGCCCCTACTACTCTGAGTAAAGAAACTACCTCTTGATATCTGTCCTATATCTAGCACCCCCTCAATTTAAAGCTATGTCCCCTCGTGCTATCCATCACCATCCTCAGAAAAAGGCTCTCACTGTCCAGTCGACCTCACAATCTGATTATCTTATAGGTCTCAAGAAAAGGGTGGGAAAGTGGATGCAAGGAAGTTGAATGAGCTATGGTCCTACTGATTGGTGGAGTGGGCTTGAGGAACTGAATGGCCTACTCCTGTTTTTAATTTCTTATGGTCTTAAGATTAGCCAATACTTCCCTAGACTCTCAAAGTGTTTAGTCTCAGGTTGCATTAAAATATTAACTCTAATTAATACCAGTAATATGAAATATCATGAATTTGGTAATGTCAAGACTATATTACAATGTAAACAATATTTTGTAATGTGATATTTTACAATTTGCTTTAATATTAATCACAGAAAATAGCAATGGAAGTCAATACATCACTAAATTGCTTCATAGGTGTCATTGATAGCACTGGCAGCAGCTCCCATAGGACATATATTAGGTATTAATATCATGAAAATCAATTTTAAATTTTACTCAAACTTGTGTTCTTTGAAGTTAATGATGTGCAATCACATAGCAAAATAATGTTTAACAATGCCATTAGTTTCACAGATACTTTGACAAAAAATTAATGTCAGGCCCATTTATCCATCAGCTTCATAGCACTATCTTGGACCAATTCTCTCAGTTATCCTTCATTTAAACAACTTGTATTTGATACTGTAAATTAAAGGGTAAAGTTGCCATACAGTCAGAGAATAGAATCATAGAATCCCTACAATGCAGATAGAGGTCATAGTCCTACCAGATCATATAGCTGCACTCTCATTGGAAAGAGTGAGGATTGGTGGTGGATTAACCTGAGCATCACCACACGTTGGGCAAGAGAAGAGATTTAGACGGACAGCTCTTTATGGTAACCTCAGCCAGCTCAGGAATTGAAGCCACATTGTTGGTATCACTTGCATCAGAAAACAGTTATTCAACTAACTGAACGTGGTACCATGCAGTGAGTAGGACAAAAACATGGTCTACTAAAGGCAGCCATTGCTGAACCAACAGTATTTACACCATCCCAAAAGACAGGGCAGCAGACAGGGTAGTATACCAAAACACTCAGATTTTATAATATGCTACTTTCCCAAACCACTTAAAAGAAAATTCTACATTAAAATGTAAAATTCCAGATTACAATATGACTAAAAATAACCAAAAGAACTACAGATGCTGTAAATCAGAAACAACAACGCAAGTTGCTGGAAAAGCTCAGCAGATCAGGCAGAGGAATCAGAGTAAATGTTTCAGGTCCTGTGACCTTTCCTCAAAACTGTCCTGATTTCTCTTCACAGATGCTGCCAGACCTGCTGAGCTACTCCAGTAACCTCTGTTTTTGGTTTATGACTAAAAATAACATTAGCAATACTGGAAAAATTAATAGGCTTTATTGCATTCCTGCTTTTGTGACAATCACAATCAAAACAGGAGACTAATACTGCTACAGTACCTTAAATATAAAAAGTAATGGGCAGCATCTTATAGGGATTTGTGTAAAGTGGACTTTGGTAGTCTGTGCAGCTGAATTGGATGAGAAGTGTAACAAGGTCCATCTTGATGTCAGAAACATCTTGTGAAAGTCATAAAAGATTGAGCAAGTTGGTTTCATGAGGTTCTGACGAGGCAGCAGTGAATTGCGAATTAAGGAGGATTATTGTTTGTTAAACACCTTCTTAATTGTCCCTCATTAATATTCAGTTTTTTATCTTACGAAAATCACCAAACAAGCCAGATATGTCAAGAGAAAAAAAAACTGAACATGGAAGTCAGTGTTGGTCTCTGACAAATTCAGCTCGCTGTTTGCTCCAAACGACCAAGGTTGCTCCAAAGTTGGAGATGCCACCAACTTCTCAAGGCATGATCAATGAGCATTGGCCAAATGTCTGTGGCCATTGTCATCTAACGTGGCAGCCTCTAGGAGCCCTTTTGGCACATCTCCCATCTGTTGACAGGGCTGAACTTTAATGCTGCACCAGCAACTAACATTGCAACGCTGCACCATGCTCAGGAATATGCACCCAGCTCATGGAGTGGAACAGGCTGCATCTCTGCACTCTTCACTCACTGTTGTAGTGCTCACAGCATCCCAGACTTCCTTTGTATTTCCCTCTATCAGCCACAGTTACAAGGCTCATATTACTTCTGTCTTGCCTTGTCATTTAGTGCAGGCACAAAAGATGGAAGCTCACCATGGTTGTCAGCAGGTGTCAATCAATTCAGGAGGACAACCTTCTTTCAAGGGGTCCTGGGACAGCAAGTCCCAGCAATCACACAAACCTTGACATGTACCAGCCTTAATTCATCATCGTGGAACATATCTGATCCACTGAGAATGTGCTGGCACTTCAATGCTGCACATTAGATGCCAGTGTACTCAATCATGGGGCAGCACTTGTGGCTCAGTGGTCAACACTGCTACCTCACAGCCCCAGGGACCCAGGTTTGATTCCAGCCTTGGGTGACTGTCTGTGTGGATTTTGCACATTTTTCATATGTCTGCGTGGGTTTCCTCTGGGTACTCTAGTTTCCTCACACAATCCAAAAGGTGTGCAGGTTAGGTGAATTGGCTGTACCAAGTTGCCAATAGTGTAGGTTATTAGTCAGGAGTAAACACAGGGTAGGGGAATGGGTCTGGGTGGGTTACTCTTCATACTCTTCACCTGTGGCCTGGTTTCAGGCTGTGTGCTTATGAAAGAGGTGACATAACTCTGTCACTTAGCACCTCTTCAGTAAAGCCACCTGATGTACCCCTCCAGGATGATCTGACATAGGTTGATGCTCCTGAAAGACCTGATTAGGGGTAGGGCCTAAGCAGAGCGGCCATCCACCTCGGATGTTCCCTACCTTCTCCTCTCTGCCATTCCTGTTCACGTAGCACGGCATATGACTCAGGAACCATTGCTCACATACCTATGCAAAGCAATGCTGTTCACTGTCTTTGTGGTTAGCAGAAACCTTCAAGATTTCTCCAGTATAGCCCTCCCCCCAACTCTGCCTGAACACGAGACAGAGAAAAAAACACCTCACCTGTTTCTTATTGAGTGGGTCTTTAAACAGTCCTAGGCCAGGGCTGTTGATCCTCATAGTAATCAGTTTCACTAAATCAATAAGGAAGACATTTGTTGTCAATTCCAATACGTATGGTTTACAGCATGTTACATGCCTATTCTAGCTGACCAAACTGAGTTTTCAGTATTTGATTCATTGATATCTACAATACCATGATCTCACCTTTTCAACCTCTCCAGACATATTCGGGAGACACATATGCATGTGCCATTCCAGTTGCTGCATTCTGCACAGGCTGTGCAGGAAACAACTAACCCTGCATCCCATGTTTCAACTCCACAGGTAACCCGCAAATAGACTTGCATCTAACAATTATTAATCCAAACATCAAAATCAAAATATTGATTTAATATTCATTTAAAGTGATTAAGTCTCACATTTTCAATTTTGCAAAGTTGTTCAATGTTTCAGCAATTCCGCTTGTTAGCAGGACTTATTTCATAACCTATTAGGGAGAGTTTGAATAGAAAAAGATTATATTATTTTGCAATTACACCACTGCAGGTGTATAAAACAAGTTCCAACCATTTACGTACTCTTTTATGAAAATCAAAATACCTAAGTCATCAACTTCAATTTCTACCTTTTGGAACATCAATTCTTAAAAGAGAAAACGTAACACGATATTTCATAAATTAGCAAAATCGTAAAATAAATTTTGCAAGATTCAAACATTATATCTTGATGATTTGGGTTCAAAGTATTAATTCCACATAATAGAATAAGTGTGACCATTTTACTTTCCAGTTTACCTGTTAGAGGAAAAGTATGGGTTGTGCAGCCGGTGCAAACTGGCAGATAATGAAACTACTCAATGGTTCATCAAAAAGTGACAGAATAGTATGTCTATTCTTGAAAAATAGTATATTCCTACCACTTTGGCAAAGGCTTCTTTTGTTTTATGCAGTGAGCCATGTGATCTTAATATAACAGAAAGTCTTGTTTTAATTGGCTTTACTTATTTACGTATCTTCTTGGCTGTATTGTGGGAGTAACATAGGTTTAGAATCACTGTGGAATTGGCTCGGATTTTCTAATAACAGAAGAGCTTTGAGAGATTTACAAGCTGGTACAGCAGACAAAAAAAAAATCTGTTCTGAGGCAAACCACAGCAGCTATCAAACTCTTGACTCCTAGGAGCAGATGGGGTCTAGCACGCACGTACCCAAGAGACTTGACCACATATGGTAACTGGAAGCTAATCAAACTATTACCTAATCTCAATGAACAGACAATATGCAATAATCAGCACTCATTTTCCTATTTTGATATTCTGACCTAAATGCATATACTTTATAACTGTGAAGGTTTTGCACATTTATTTTTAGTTTTATTAGAGAATTTTTGGTTTTGAATTAAAAGTTTAATGTAAAATGATTCATAGGTGCACTATGCAACATATCCGGAAGAGAAGATATGAATATTTTTAGTAAAATTTTCCTGGTGCAATTATGAACATAAGATATTTTTGATATTAGAGACATGTGGGAGATTCAATCTATACATTCTCAAATTTATTTCATATATAGAGGAATCTCAATTATCTGAAGGACAGAGGCAGGGAGTATTTTGTTCACTTAATCTAATTCTGGATAATCGAATGCCAGGTAACAGCTTAGCCAAGCATCGGGACCTTGCAATCTTGCTGGATAATCTGATATTCAGATGATCAAATGCCAGATAATTGAAGTTCATCTGTTGACTAATAACTGTACTAAAATAACAGACAAAAAAATTTACAATTTTGATAAAAATTGTAAAAATATAGTGTCAAGGCATTTTCATTGGTGGGAAACCGCAAGGTGTGAACATTTCATTAATTACACTGGTTTTCTGTGGTTTTAAATGCTTACTTCCTGCATTGAACATCAACACCAACTTTAGCGTGGTTTTACTGGTTTAATTTTATATTTGCAGAGTAACCTGTAAAGCAGGGAACTCAAAGTTCAGTGGAAAGTGGATAAGGTCTTTCTGTAGAAGTGCATATAAATCTGAGCAATCGTAATGTATGGCTTACACCATATCACAGGCTCATTCTAGCTATCAAAAATCATACAATAAACACACTGTGGATTACACAATTTAAAGCCAAAGTTTTATGTTACTTCAGTATGTAGATGCAATACACAGAATCAGCAGCGAAGGCTGTAAATCTTCACATATTGCAACCCATTTGTTGCCATATTCTTAGATTTCATATAAAATGTTGGTTATATCAACATCAGAGTGAAAATGTTACATAATTTAAAGATATATTAAAAATGTTATTCTTTTCCCCCTCTGGCATGGCAGGTGAAATCTCAAGGGCAGATTATATAACTGGAATTGTTCCTAGGTTAAACAACCATTTAATTAGCAGCAATAATTATACACATCATCATAAACAGACTGCTCCGATAAATTAATGCAACCATAATCTCTTTCATGAAAGCATTTAGAGGAAAAACTATGGCAAAATTATAATTACGGCAACTTTACACTAGAAGACAGTTGCCTTTTATCTTCGTGAGCAAGTACAAAATGAACAGCGTTGTGAGAGCTATGAGCCGTTTTGAGCCAGAACGCAAGATAGAGGGTGGCACTGTCAATTCAATTTTAATCAATTCCACTTCCAGTGCCTTTGGACGGTGCTATGATTATATCGTAATACTGGAGCAGGAAAACATGATCAATATAACAAAAGCAGCACGGTAAGGCCATTAATCTCCTCTCCCCTGTGTAGAAATAAAAGAGTATCTGCTGAAAAAGCACAAAAACCTTTTGAAATCTGCACTACACAGACACCATCCTTGAACACTGGAAAAAGTAGACAGCTTTGAAAAGCCAATAAAGCCCCAAAAACAAACAAACAGATACAAATAAAGGCTCATCATTATTGCCATTTCAGTAAAGAGAACAAATTTTTTTTCTGTGTTTCAGAATGTTTGCGGTTTTTAAACAATATTTTTGAACAAACTGGCAATAGAATAACTCTTCATGTGATAGACAAATAAACAAAGTGAAGTGAAGTGAAAACAAAGTCATCTTGACAGCAGACAAAAAAGGAGAGAGACTTGTCTGGTGCATTAAGACACAACCTCAGCAGCAATGTACTGAAGTGAACATCACAGGAAAGAGTTAATGCCATCTGCTGACTTCAGGCTACAAACTCAGGCAGCCCAAAGAAAAGCAGTAAATGGTAACTGTCTGTCAGTTTAACTGCAACAATTGCCAACCTGGGTGTGCAACAGTGTCATTTTGGCTGCAACTCCATCTCCCTTCTCTCAGCTGTTCCCCACCCAGTTTTTAAACAAATATCAGATGGCCCACATCCATTATGTTCTCCAGGGCCCATGATTAATGGGTTGACAGCAAACTCTGACCCTAAATTACTGCTTAAAAAATAATTAAGTATTTATTATTGGCAACTCTTCCCAAAAACATCGTTTAAAAAAGTTTTTTTTTGCTTCAGTGGTTGATATTAACAAACAGAATTCAAATTTCAAAAACTAGTGATAAAATTAAAGAACATTTAAAAAGATCCAAGATTACCAAATCCATCAGGGCAGGCCCTGATTAAAGTAAGTGCTGTTTGTCAAATTTAATATTTTTATCAAAATCGCGACTGATTAGGGAGCTAAAAAGAAACTATACTAGATGCAGAGAGTATTGATTTTCCGAAAACCTTTAAGATGATTCACTAGAGGCTTATTTAAAACAAAGTATAAACAAGAGATGGAGATTTAGGCATAGAAAGTTTTCTCATGGGTCAGAAGCAAAGAAATAGGGTAAATAGTCATTGCTCAAGAGTGTTGAAAGTTGGATACTGAAAGTTGGATCCACTTTTGTCATATGCACAATATATGAAGTATAGGGAGATGTATATATATATACACACACACACACACACATACACATTTGAACTTGTGTAGAGGAAGCACAATACTGAAATTTGAAAATGATAAAAGTAGATAGTTCAGTAAACTGTGGGAAGACAGACAGGTTAGCAGACAGGGTAAAGACATACAGTTTACCATGGTTAGCTGTGAGATAAATGCATCTTAAAAGAAAAGAACAAGGAATGAGAGCAAATAATCAGGCTAAAAGAAAAAAAAGGTCACTGAAGGATTAGAGGGACCTAACACACAAAAAAAGCACAATTCCTTGAATAAGTGAGGTGCAGGTTGACAAAGCTGTAAATGTATTTTTAGCTTTAAATAAAGGTGCACAGATTACATGAGTGAAGGGATAATTTATTATGAAGGGATAATAAATTATGTTTTAAAATCATCATGGTTACAGTATTGTGTGGGGTTTGGAGCACTACATTAAAAAAATGTTAAAACAATTTTTAAAAATGCAGAAGAGTATCCCTATCTGAGTCAGTATGCCCAGGCGAATGCACCAGCCTTCAAAGATCACTTCAGAGAGGCCACTATAGAGATCAAAGCACCAACACAAGACTACATTTAGCAAACCATAAATCTGAAGAGCAAGATATTTTGCTAATATTTGTTGTAACTGGTCAATTTCAGTGAAATAAAAACCTATGTGGAATGTGACGACTCGTATGCTAGGACAACATGCTATCTTTTAATGCAATGCCCCCTTTAAGACAGAGATCTTTGGTTTCCTGGTTATTTTATAAGCTTAGTTTCAAGAAATATCCATTTGACCACCAATTGCTATGGGGATGAAACCTAAGAATCAAAAGGATAAACAGAAAACTAATTGCAGTGATCTTGTATGCAAGTCTATCTCTGTTGCAGACAGTTGAAAATAGAACTTGTAGATCACAAAAGATCCTGGTGTTGAGGCTGATATCTGAGAATAGAGCAAAGAATGTGTTACTGTGTTTTGAAGCAGGTGGAAAGGACAGGGAGCTGAAAGCAGGAAGAATAAGGAATAGTGGATTGAAGGAGAACCATTGCTACTCCTTCAGTATTGCCAGAGCCAACTAAACCATTTGAAGTGGTCAGAGCAGGAACTTTCACAGATCCTGTGTCACAGGACTTGTGGCCCAATTGAGAACGTCCAGAATCTTTGGAAGACATATGATTGAGATTCAACATATGAATTAGGAGTAAGCATAGTCAATGTGATACCTCAAGACTTCAAAGTTTGTGAGAAGATTTGTAGCTCGGGTGCTTGTTGTTGTGGTTCTGTTCGCCGAACTGGGAATTTGTGTTGCAGATGTTTCGTCCCCTGTCTAGGTGACATTCTCAGTGCTTGGGAGCCTCCTGTGAAGAGGAAACATCACAGAAGTGCTTCACAGGAGACTCCTAAGCACTGAGGATGTCACCTAGACAGGGGACAAAACGTCTGCAACACAAATTCCCAGCTCGGCGAACAGAACCACAACACCTCAAGACTGCTCTGCCAATCAAAAGATCATGTTTACTGATTTTGGACTGAAATCCTCATTCCTCCTAACCTTTGACTTCCGACACGAAGGCCAAAATAACAGTGTGAGAAGTGAGTGATCCTATATTTAGGAGGCGGAATTGGAAATCCTGAGAGATTACATCCTGCACAAAAATGACACGATATGGAATGTCAGTGGACTATCTACCTTATGTGTATGTTTGTTTATTTAACTACTAACTGACTATTCAAAGTGACAATTAATTATTTGAAACTTTTTTTAACCTGTTATTTAAATTTGAAATACATTGATTTTAGACTTAGAATTAGAATCCCTACTGTATTAAAAACCGGCCCTTCGGCCCAACAAGTCCACACTGACTCTCCAAAGAGTATCCCGCTCAGACCCATTCCCCTACATTTACCCCTGCCTCATGCAACTAACCTACACATCCCTGAACACTGGGCAATTTAGCATGGATAATTCACCTGACTTGCACATCTTTGGATTGTGGGAGGAAACCGGAGCACCTGAAGGAAGCCCATGCAGACACTGGGAGAATGGGCAAACTCTACACAGACAGACAGATACTCACCAGAGGCTGGAATAGAACCTGTGTCCCTGATGCTGCGAGGCAGTAGTGCTGCCTCACAGCACTAAACAATCAGTAACATGATTGTTACTGTAAAAGTCTTATCTACAGCCTCTCTTTCCATTGGCATTGTAGGGATTCACTTCTTTTAAAAGTTATTGATTTCTGCAGGGATCAAAATAGGTGATATGAACTGAAGGAACCTCTTCAAGGATGCCTGTGACTACAGTTGTTTCAGCAGGAATGGACAATCTTATTGCAGCTTGGGGCAATTTAAAGTGTTCATTTCCCTGCTTTCTCACTTGAAACACATGTTCATTAGATATGGAAATTAATAGATCCATTATGGAAGGAACACCCTAGAACATTTAAACTGAAGGCACTGTATAACTGGCCTAAACTAATGGCCCATATAAATGAATAATTTAGGCAATACAGCAAGGGGGGGTGGAACCTTGTTACAGCATCTGTGACATAATGAAATTATTATGGAGACAGAGGTCTTAGATACTACACTGGAGGCTGTATTTGAAAACCTACTATGCATAGGTATAAATAAATTAGATTAGATTACTTACAGTGTGGAAACAGGCCCTTCGGCCCAACAGGTCCACACCGACCCTCCAAAGCGCAACCCACCCAAACCCATTCCCCTACACCTAATGCTATGGGCAATTTAGCATGGCTAATTCACCTAATGTGCACAGTTTTGGACTGTGGGAGGAAACCGGAGCACCCAGAGGAAACCCACGCAGACACAGGGAGAATGTGCAAACTCCACACTGACAGTCGCCTGAGGCGGGAATTGAACCTGGGTCTCTGGCGCTGTGAGGCAGCAGTGCTAACCATTGTGCCACCGTGCTGCCCACTTAATAAAGGATTGTTACAGAATATAAAAGGAGTTGAAGAGCTTTGCTAAGTGATAAGGAGCAAGCAATCTTAGGGACTGCATACTGGACACTCAACCCAAGATACTCCAGAACTGTATTTCATTGTAATTTTGACTTGAATCACAAGATAGAGTAGCTCTACTATTAGAAGTTAATCATATATTGGAGCAAATAAGAATGAGAGTTGATCTTATTAACGTATGAAATTCTGTAGCAGTTTGACAATGTAGATCCTGGCAAGACATTTGCCCTTGTGGGGGGAATCTGGAAATCAAATCTCAGGTGTAGGGGGATGGTGGGGAAAGAGACTTGAAATTATGTAACAGATGCAACAACTGATTAGAATGGAGATCAATAATCTGCAACCTGGTGTTCAAATTGATAATTGGGAACCAATGCTACTATAGCCCAAAGATACACAACCATTCAACATGTTGGTTTCTTCAAAGCCCATGGTCATAAACTGAAGGGTTGAAGACTATTGCAAACTTGCAGCACATTGATTGCAACATCTAGACCAACAATAAACACTTAACAGTAAACTTAAAGAAAACTTCCCATTAAAAAACTGGTCATTTCCGTGGCTTGAATTTTCACTTTTCTGCTGTTAGATTGAGTATAACATCAACTCAAGCAGCTCTCCAGCAGTGATAATCAAGTAGAGTTAGCAGCCAATTGCATTGAAAAATTCTCACCAAAAAGCAAAGCACTTTATTTTAAATTAAATTTCATAAAAAGCAAAATAAATATTGGAGTGGTTTATTAAAAGCTGAAGTATTGCAAACAAAATTGAAAACAAAATTGATGACATGATGTCCCATTAAAAGCCTAGTCATATCTCATTACTGAGGCATACATTTTCAGAGTATTTACTGAATATACTATAGCATAAAAGAGCACGTTCTCCTCAGTTTGGTGATTTCTAATTGATAGTGTTTGTGGGAACGTCAAATCCCATTGAGAAGAACAGACCACTACTTTTGGATTTTCACATTAAACTGTGCACATGCAGATTTCCGAGTTTGCTGTCACTATCTGGGCCAATAAAATTTATTGACAGAAATGAGAAATGACATAGCTGCCTTAAAGTAGGTCCAACATGTACAAACAATGGGAAAAAGTGCAGTCTAGATTTATATTATCTGGATTACAAGTTTATAATTCTGAAAAGCAATTTGAGAAGTTTGAGTTTTGTTCCACTGCAGAAAAAGACTAATGAAATACCCAAGGTCTTCAGGATTTTGATGTGACGGTGGGGTAAATACAATAAAATACAATACAATAAATTCTGTCTATTAGCGAGTGATATGGTAACAACGTGGCACAAATTTAAAGTGATCACAAAATGCACTAAAAAGGAGGATGTCAGGAAAGAAAAAATTCTTTAGAGTTAGAGTGTAGAATTCGCCGCCACAAACTGCTGTTTAGGCATAATTCATAAATTATTTTCAAAGGGGCTTAGATAGTTGTTTGAAAAAGATTCCTAAAGGAGTGAGGAAAGGGAGCTGGAGAGAGTGGAATTAGACCAGTTGGCTCATGAAGATAAACATCAGCACAGACATCATGGCCTGAAATAAACTTTCCAGGAAAGCAAAAAGGATGTAAATTGGCAGATAAAGAGGAAGCTTTAAAATTTTAAATATAATGGTGATATTCAACACTGAGGAAACCCCAACTGGGGAGAAAATGTGAGTTAATCAGTGAAACTGACAGCTGGTTCTCCCGACCATTTTCCATATGTAGTGTTCCCAATCATCGGTTATTCACAGGAAATGCTCAGATTTTAAAAGGGGGTGGGAATATATGACGGTCAAGAAAAAGGAAAATTCAAAAATTAGAACAAAGGCTATATACAAAGTTTGAGTGACTAGATCAACATGGTGTTTGCATCCTGATCTAAGAATGATTTGTCCATGTGCTTTCACTACATTGTGATATTGTGTCGAGTCATATCAAAAATATGGTCGTGTCACATCAAAATTAAGAGGGAGCAATTTTGTAAGGAAAGGCTGATTACCTCTTTCTGTTTTTTCTTTCAATATTGCACTTTGTTTAACAGCATCCATAAATATGCTAATTTCCAAAATGATTAATGGAAATTAAAACTGCTTCTACACCAATTTAATCATTATCTTAAAGCAGAACACTTTTCACAGACACTGTCGCTACTTGAGCCATTCACTGAAAACACATTAGGTCATTAGGTCCCAGCGGATGTTCAGCCCCTGCTGTGCAAGAGGGAGACAGGGAGAAAACAGGATTGGGTGGGGTTTCACAGTGACACTGTTCTTCAATTCACTGTTAAAAATCAACAGCTCAGCAAAACACACTGCCTCGCCCCCTCCCCCAACCTCATCCAACCATCTGTTTCAGCTGTCAAAATGCAAGTTTAGTTTATTAGATTTGGAGGGTGGTGCTGCAATTCCTCCTACCTTTAAACAAATACACTAGCATACTGCAGTTAATTTTATGAAAAAAAAGTAAAGATAACAATACAATAGTTGCTTTCATTTGAATCAATGAAACGATGTGTGAGGTGTGTGCACAAGTCAGCGCTAATCCAGTTGTAACTTTACAATTTAATAAGACAAATCCAGAACACCCTGTAATGACTGATCAGATGTATGCTGTCAGTGTATTCCCAAAACTGCATGGCATTCAGAAAAGACACATGGTGTATTGTTAGTCCTGTACAATAATATTTTACTAAAAAACTTCACGTCAGCTCTGACAAAGAGGCATCTAGACTGTAAACATGAGCTTGCTGTCTCTACATGGCTGCTGCCTGACCCACTGCAATTTCCAACATTTTTGTTTCCAGTAGATTCTAACACTTGTTCCCAATATTATTACTAGTTCTTTATGTTATGTTTATTACAGACGTCAGGAGACATTTTATAAATATAAGTGTAAGATAAAAATTGCAATGTCAGACATTGCATTAAAATTACATGTACAAACACTTCGGTTCACCTTAGCCAATATCATGATCTAATAGGCCAAGTGTGGAATGAGCAAGAATGGATTCTTGTAGTGCACTGGTAATGTCACTACCTCTCGGTTGGAAGTCCTATATTTAAGTCCCACCTGCTCTGGAGGTGTGTATGTCATCGGGGAAGTTGATCGTCAACTTATCAGACCGCACTCTTCAAACAGAAGAGATTGAAGTTCTTAGCGGGGGTCTCAATTTCTGCCCCACCACCAAAATGGACCTCATGGGTCTTGCAGCAGACACAGAGGAATTCATCAGACGAATGAGATTCTGGGAATTCTTTCAAGATGCTAGCAGTGATCCCAATGAGCCAACCGATGAACCGGAACAGTCATCACAGGGATCCGTAGAGGAGCGACCAAAGAAGGAGTCAACTTGGACCCCACCAGAGGGCCGCTGCCCTTGACTTGACATGTATGCCCAAACTATCAGGAAATATATAAGTGCCAGATTCATCAGCCGTACCCACAAAGGCAGAGCAGAACATCACCCAATCACAACACAACACCATCCATGCTCTCAAAGACAATCACAACATTGTCATCAAACCAGCAGATAAAGGAGGAGCCATTGTCATTCAGAATAGACCAGACTACTGCAAGGAAGTGTACCAACAACTGAACAACCAGAAACACTAAAGGCAACCATTGGCCGATCCAACCAAAGAGCACACCCATGAACTAAACACATTGACCAGGACTTTGGATCCAGTTCTTCAGAGTTCCCTACGCACACCCATCCCACGTACTTCTTGCGTAGGTGACTTCTACTGCCTTCCGAAGATGCATAAACCAATACACCAGGACGTCCCATTGTATTAGGCAATGGGACTCTGCATGAGAACCTCTCTGACTATGTCAAAGGCTTCTTAAAATTGTACAGGGCATCCCCAGCTTCTGTCGTGACAATACAGATTTCTTACAGAAACTCAGCACCCACGGACCAGTCAAACCGGGAAGATTCCTCATCACAATAGACATTTCAGCACTCTACACCAGCGTCCCTCACAATGATGGCATCATGGCAACAGCCTCTGTACTCAACACCAACAACTCCCAATCTCCGAGCACTGTCCTAAAACTCATCCGCTTTATCCTTGATCACAACATCTTCATCTTTGATGACCAGTTCTTCATCCCGACATGGAACTGCCATGGGGACCAAATTTGCACCCCAATATGCCAACATTTTCATGCAAAGGTTTGAACAAGACTTCTTCTCTACACAGGACCTCTAACCAATGCTATACGCCAGGTAGTGATGACATTTTCTTCCTCTGGACCCATGGAGAGGAGACACTGAACAAACTACACAGTGATATCAGCAAATTTCATCCCACCAAACTCACTATGAACTACTCTCTACTGTCGGTCTCATTTTTGGACACATGCATCTCCATCAGGGATGGGCACCTCAGCACCTCACTCTACAGCAAACCCACAGATAACTTCACAATGCTACACTTCTCCAGCTTCCACCTGCAACATATTAAAACAGCCATCCACTATGGACAAGCCCTAGACGTACACCGGATCTGCTCAGATGAGGAGGAATGGGACAGGCACTTGGACGTATTCATGGATGCCCTCATAAGAATGGCGTACAATGCTCAACTCATCGACCACCGGTTCCGATGTGCAACACAAGGAACCGTAATGACTCCTCAGGAGACAGACATGTGCTGCAACCGACAGGGTACCCTTCGTTGTTCAGTATTTCCCAGGAGCTGAAAAACTACGCCATGTTCTTCGTGACCTGCAACACATTATCAATGAGGATGAGCACTTCACCAAGACCTTCCCCACACCTCCACTACTTGCCTTTAAACAACCACCAAACCTCAAACAGATCATTGTTTGTAGCAAACTGCCCGGCTCTCAGGACAACTCCATACAACCTTGTCACGGTGGATGCTGCAAGATGTGTCAGAATGTCGATGCAGACACCACCATTATGCGTGGGGAATCCTCCCACCATGTACATGACAGATACTCACGCAACTCAGCCAACGTTGTCTATCTCATACACTGCAAGCAAGGAGGCCCTGAGGCATGGTACATTGGCAATGCCAAGCAGAGGCTATGGCAATGGATGAATGGGCACCGCACAACAATCAACAGACAGGAGAGTTCCCTCCCAGTTGGGGAACACTTCAGCAAACTGGGACATTCAACCTCGGACCTTCAGGTGACCATCCTCCAAGGTGGACTTCGGGACAGGCAACAATGAGAAGTGGCCGAGCAGAGGCTGATAGGCAATGGGGATAGCCTCAACCAGGACTTAGGTTAATGTCATACTACAGGGTGACCCCATTGCACTATACATACACACACACACACACACACACACACATACACACCCTTTCACAGACTTATACCCCTTTACACTCAGCACCCCCCAGTTCCGCCCCCCCCCCCCACTCCTCCACACACACATACACACACACACGAGTTTGTGGGGTGAATTTATACTTGCAGACTTACATTTTACTTTGCTCAAAAACTGCATGAATCCATGTAAGATTCTGTAAATCCATTCTTTAGATTAGAATCAGTCTGATCATTATGGCACAGACAGTCTCACACAGGGCAGCTTGCATCTTCAGTGCATTAACATTTGGTGTTATGTCAGCCCAGATAAAGTTCACTTGAGAATGTAACTTTTAAAAATGTTTTGTTATTTACATATGAAAGAACTGAAACCAAGATGGTCATTCTAAATGATGAGAGACTTAACAAATAATCCAGGTTTAGGGTGTAGGTTTGCTCACTGAGCTGTAGATTTGATATCCAGACGTTTCATTACCAGACTAGGTAACATCATCAGTGGCGACCTCCAAGTGAAGCGAAGCTGTTGTCTCCTGCTTTCTATTTATACATATAAATAGAAAGCAGGAGACAACAGCTTCGCTTCACTTGGAGGTTGCCACTGATGTTACCTAGCCAGGTAATGGAAACGTCTGGATATCAAATCTACAGCTCAGTGAGCAAACCTACACCCTAAACCTGGATTATTTGTTAAGTCTCTCATCATTTAGAATGACCATCTTGGTTTCAGTTCTTTCACCCTACACCCTAAACCTCAACCTGAGCTTCAAAACTTCACAAACCTTGCAAATAATCCAGGTCTTTTTCAATATATAATTTTAGTTACATCACACGGGAAACTTTTGCTATAAATTCTCTGCAACCACCTGATGAAGGAACAGTGCTCTGAAAGCTAGTGCTTCCAAATAAACCTGTTGGACTATAACCTGGTGTTATGTGATTTTTAACTTTGTACACCCCAGTCCAACACCGGTGTCTCCAAATCATAATACGACTGAACAGATTAATTAAACATATCGAGGTAATTTAAACATCAGTCATCTGCATATAATGCCTTTCATTCAACACTGAACACAATTAAGTCATCAGCCAAGCTATACTCATTTACAAACAAGAGGATATTGAGGTGCAATGGTATTGCCCTTACATCTGTGCTAGGAGGCTCCAGATGTGTCAAAAGAAAAATGTCCGAATTGGTTAAATAAGCAATGCTATTGCGGCACAGCGGGAGTGTCCCTATCTCTGGGTGGGAAGGTCAGTATTCATGTCCCAACTGCACCAAAATATCTCTCAACATGTCCAAACAGGTCAATTCAGAATACTTTCCCACAGAAGTTGGGAAACCCGACTGCTGGCCAGAAGATCTGGGTTCAACTCCTCCTATCTGCTCCGGACATGTGTCATAACACGCTTCAACAGTTCAATTAAAATATATACAATGAGTATTAAACCCTATTTTACATGTAAATACCACAAAATAAAATAAATTACACCTCTATATCTACCAGGACTTGTATTTAATTCAGAGTTACAAGTTGAGCTGTGATGATAGTTCTCATCTTCCAGCTTTGTCAGAAGACATTAATGCTCTTATCAAAACTATATTTTTAAAACGTCACATATTTACCACACAGTGGACCTTATTACACCTTGTCTCTTCATATAAAATACTGACTTGATTATATTTCTCAAGAGGAATGCACTCAAATAAGTGTCAAGAAACATGGCCAATTTTATTACTGGTTCCCAACCAAAAGGGCCATGGAGTTGCCTTATGTAAACTAGCTAGTTACTGTAGGATTCGTACCTGGCACAAGAAATCTTGGTCAGAGTTCCCAACCATCCTAGGGTGACTGGAGGTTGGCTGGAGTCAGGGCCTTCTTCCACAGCACCCCAGGAAGCCAGAAATTTAAAATTTCCCATTGTTGCAAGAAACATACTGTCACTTCATACATCAGCTTAGAGAAGCCTCTGGCTCTGTGACATCGCCCACAAAGATGGGGGGGGTGGGGGCAGATTTGGGAATTGTGCGTGTTGGCAATTAAGAAAATTCAACAAAAGTCCGGAGTTTTCAAATCGAAGGAGCTGAGTGTGTGTCTTGTTTCCACTCTTCCCCACTCTGTTTATGCTCACAATTGGCTCCCAGTTCATGGAACTTTTCTTACAACTGCTGCTGATCCAAAGAATCTCAACGTTATTTGGCAAGTGCAGCAATATTTGGGAATATAGGATCAGACAGCATAAGAAAGAAGTGATTCAGCTCTCCATGTCTACTTTGAAAATAATCATATGTCACAATGAAATCTCCAGGATAGCTCACTAACATAGATGACAATCTAAATCAGCGAAGTCCCACATTTTTGCTCATGAAGACAGACTGGTGTCCAAGGCTTCTTGGGCCAACAGAGCTACAACAATTCTGACATTAATGCCTTTACTACTTTCCTGGCAAGTTTAGCATGTTGGACATGACACCATTGTTATTTCATTCAGCCCTTAAAAGAAGCAGATAAGGAACTGATAATATCAATAATGTAGAAAGCAGGATAACACCAGATACAGCAGGTGGCATTGTTGCCAAAACTAAAGTCTCCAGATGGAGCAAAGATGCTGTAGTTACACTCCCGTTTGATAAGAACTATCTCACTGCCCTGTTTCCAACAGAGAGAAGAGGTTTAATATTTCCCCCAATAAAAGGGTTTTGGATATTAGATTCTTAGTCTATTAAATCACATATGTTCAATGTTGGCATTGTTCCAATATTCCAAATAATTTTTTTGTTGTGTACATTTTTATTATGCCCAAAACGTCAATTCTCCTGCTCCTTGGATGCTGCCTGACCTGCTGCACTTTTCCAGCATCACACTTTTCAACTCTGGTCTCCAGCATCTGCAGTCCTCACTTTCTCCTCCATTTCTATTTAGCAAATCCAGATCAGGTTAAGTAACATTTTACATTTAAACTTTCTTAAATGAACTGTGGTTGAAGTCAACTCACACAGTCTAACTGACTGCACTGAAGTGAGTGCACAAGGTGGATGTATATACAAAGATATTTACCACCTGGCATTTTAATTCTCGACGATTCGCTCACATTGACCTCTCCATCCTTATTCTCCTGCAATACAAGTTTGAGAAACTACAGGTTTACCATTTAACTAGACATATTTCAGCCTTCCAGAAGCAACATGGATTTCAACAATCTCAGAACATAACCTATACCCTAGTTATTTTACCTTTTTTCTTAAACATATTGTTTTTGGCTTTTGAACCATTGCCATACATCATTCTACTATTCTAACTTCCTCCAGACACATCTCTCGTTTCTTTTCTTGTCCCATGACTGCTGTCTTTAACCTTGTACCAGAAACCTATTTGTCACTCAATACCTCGAAGCTTCCACCCTATTGCAGATATCCCTTTTAGCTCTTCTTCCCGCCCACCCCTTTAACTTGTTTAAAACCTATTGGGTGGAATCTTTGAAGAACCGGAGTGATAGACCTATGGCAAGATGCATGGCAGAATTAGACAAAAAGTCTGGTGAGGCCCATCTCGACATTGGGAATATCTTTTTTCATCTTTTCCACCATATATAAGTGACTTTGCAAGTTATTTGTGTGCTCTGAAGTGGCGAGTTGTTAATGAAGGTGGATTATTGATTGTTAAATACCATTTTGATGGACCAAATCACCACATTAATGTTCAAATTTGTATTTTATCAAACTGGCCAGATAAGCTAGATGTTGATGTGGAATCCAGAGTCTGTACCTGGCCATTTGCTCTAAGTGATCTCCATGTTAGACACCACCCACCAACATCTCAGGGGACACTCCATGGGCACTGGCCAAACACAAACATCATGTGCATGGACTTTGGCATCTGAAGGGCCAGCTTTAAAGAATCCATGTGGCACATGTCTGAGCCACTTACAGCAACCTGTAAACTTTAACGCTACACTTCAGTTTGCACCGGCAACTATCTTTGTAATGCTATTGCAAACAGTGTTGTCAGGGAGACACACGGAGCTCATGGTATGGACCAGGTTGCACCTCTTAACTTTACACTTATTGTCATAACACAAGGAGCCTACCTGGATGCCCAAATTGTTGGCATTGTCTTGCTTTCCATTTGTGCGCTTTGCCCCAGTTAGCCAGAAATCCCAGGCTCATAATATATCTGACTCACTGCGTCAATTAGCCCAGCAATTTACAACAGTTGTCAGCAGATCTCAGTCAGGTCAAAGGGCGTAGACTTTGATCAGGAGGTCCCAGCATAATATGCTAAGTACTGCCCCAATATCAGTCCAGTGCTTGGGAGAAGGGGCCCATTGCCAGGCAAGAGTAGGGGTAAATCAGAAACATGTTGAGGTCGGATCAAGGACAATGCTGGGGGAAAGTCACAGTATAAAGGGACTGAGGATTATATGGAAAAGCGGAGAAGAGCTGGGAGGGGACCTGAAACAAAAAACAGAAAATGCTGGAGAAATTGCCTGGCTGCATCTGTGGACAGAAAGCAGTCTTAGCATTTCAAGTCTGGTGACCCTTCTTCAGAACTAGGGTCTGAAGTCCAGGGTCAGCATCCACAGATCTGCTGAGTTTCTCTAGCAATTTCTATGCTTCAGATCCTCAGCATTTGCAGTGCTTTTTTCATTCATTTTTGGAGGATCAGTTATTGGTGATGACCACCATCATGGCCTCCACAGGCAGAGGGTAGAGAAAGAAGCTGTGCATCTTTGGTAAGGTGTAATATTGGGATCGAGTCATCAGGATTAACATTTGAAGGCAAAGTTCCATGTGGTTGGTCTCCACACGAGGGAATATGTGGAAATGGGCTATCAAGGTACAGCAATATGCAAGGGAAAATGGAAGCTCTGCGTGGATCCCTGAAGACGAAGTGATTATGAGTGTTGATGGTAGTGAGTTTTGAGAATATTTGTAGCTCAGGTTGAGGTTCTGGATGTAGGTTTGCTTGCTGAGCTGGAAGGTTCATTTTTCAGACATTTCATCACTATACCAGGTAACATCTTCAGTGACCTCTGGATGAAGCATTGCTGATGATTCCTGCTTTCTATTTATATGTTTGGGTTTCTTTGGATTGGTGATGCCATTTCCTGTGGTGATGTCATTTCCTATGGTGATATCATTTCCTGTTATTTTTCCGAGGGGGTAGTATTGGGTCCAAGTCGAAGACATTGACTTGGATCTGATTTATCACACCCTAAGAAAAAGATTAGGAAATGATATCACTACAGGAAATGACATCATCAACCCAAAGAAATCCAAACATATAAATAGAAAGCAGGAATCATCAGCAATGCTTTGTCCGGAGGTCATTGAAGAGGTTACCTAGTATGGTGACGAAATGGCTGAAAATGAACCTTCCAGCTCAGCAAGCAAACCTACATCCGGAGTGTTGATGGTGTCCACTGTGAGCTGTGTTTCTTGCCATCACTTTCTCTATAGTAGATCCTAATTGCAAATGGATGCAGGACGGGCAGTGTCAGTGACACAAGGATGGGGAATCGCGCAGGACCCAAGTACGCTGAACACTGAAGAGGTAAATTTCTGAAGCATACATTTGCAAAATTAAATGTAGTTAGAGTTTGCAATCATTATATTGTCCATATGTAATGTTTACAGAGTGAACATGCCAAGGTTTCAAATGCTGGTCAAAGGCAATTTACACTTTCCTTGGAAAGTGAACACTGGCATCTCAATGAAGCAGAAGTTAGTAGAAATGATTTAAAAAGTAGAGAATGCTGACCAAAAGTGACCCATAACTTGTGAAACTTCCAAGAGTGTTGTGGTAGTTATAAATGATTGCTTCATCATCAGTCCTCTACAGAATGCAATGAAGAGTTTCATGGTGGATGTGGTTTGGGAGGGGGTCACGTGCAGCAGCACTCCCTTTTTAATGCAATGTGTTAGTCACTTAACTGGGCAGCACCTTCACGAAGTTGGTACACACATTGAGACTGAAGCTGAATGAATGAGGCCACCACTAATATTTCTGAGATCCAAGAAGGTACTTTGCTTCTTACATTCCCAACCTAATTCATTACCATGAAGACTGGTACTGGAGGGGTAAGACAATACCAACTATGATTCTGTAGAAGCTCAGCAGGTCTGGCAGCATCGGAGGAGAGAGAAACGGAGAGTTAGGGCTTTGAGTCCAGAATACCTTTTTCAGAACTGAAGCAAAGAATAGTGGAGACAGTGCAAGGATACTGGAGTTGAAATGTTAGCTTGTTTCTCTCCCCATAGATGCTGCCAGACCTGCTGTGTTTCTCCAGCATTTTCTTGTGCTTATTTCAGACTTCCATCTTCTGCACTATTTAGTTTTCATGCAAATGTGATTATAGCTCATTGTACCATAGCACAACCCCCTAACTGATGCAGAGCGCAGATACAATACTGCCCATGCTTTGACTAGAGCAGTCATTGATCAGATGATAGGGCTGAAGATGGGTTAGCTGCTTGCACTGATCTAGGGTGGCCTTTCTGTATAGTCCAGACAGAGTGTGTCACATTACCCAGCTGGTTGTATGTGACATTATTCGAGCAGGCAACAAGGTGATGTGATGAATGCTGAGAAACTAGGGAGATGTGAGCAATCTTCCATGCAAGAGGACGAGGAAACTGGGGACGTTCTCAGCTGCATCAGGCACTACAAGGTAGAAAGGACCAGACTGACACCTGGTTCCAGTCAATGAGAACATCATGCAGCAGATCACCATCGACAGTCGAATGAACTACTAGTCAACATGCCAGCATTTGGGTTTGCACTGTGGGACAAATTGCAGCCTTTACTTGTTTCGTTGTGTTTGATTTTGGTGGCTGTGAATAAAAGCTCAGGATTGGAATAGCCTGATTGTTCGTGCATGCCTGTAAAGGTGCGTGTCCATGCATGCCATCAGCAGTGAGGCTTTGTAGCTACTGTGGAATTATGTCAGTGGGAAAGGGCAACTTTCAATACACACCTTTTGAGGTTGGCCTTTCCGAGAATATCCAGTAAATGGTGAGTTGCAATACTCCGTCTAGTTTACTTTTTGTCAACAATGCATGAAATTCCAAAATCCATTTGCACAGTGACTTTCAAAACCAGAAGTTGGTGCATAGGCATACTGACCAGAACGTACAGAGTCTCAGAGGAACCTCACAACATCTTACGGAGGAACATAGGTAGGTAGTTACTGGGGCAAGTTTGGTAAGCTATGGTGAGAGATTTTACGAGACTTCACAGTGAAATAACTCAATAAAACTGACACTAAAGGCAAAAGAATTGATAAGATTCAGCTTGGAGTTTATTTTCTTTCATTTATAACAATTGGAATTTGCCAATATTTACAGATCAACTTCAACAGACCTGGAGACAACTGAGTTAGTTCATTTCGGGGAGCATTTAACAGTTAGTCAGTTTGTTCTGTGCCTGAATTGCAGGTGTGCAAGATCGGAGGCTACCTAGAAGGACTTTGGAATAATTCACCTCCAGTCAGTCACACACTATATTAACTATATTTGTTGTTTCTTCAATGTTGCTGGGTCAATATTCTGTAACTCCCTTCCTAATATTCCTGTGGGCATAGCTACTCCAAATGGACTGCAGAAGTTCAGGGGACCACCTCTTCAAGGGTAATTAGGGATAAACAATACATACTGATCTTGCCAGTGATAATCACAACTCGTGAAAGGTATAAAAAAGTAAAGAACAGAGGCAAGGAGAGCACGAATGATACTTTCAACCACCATACGGGCAATGGCAAAGACAGAGTTGGAAGGAGACATTTTTGGTAATGGAAAATGCATGGAATCAAGCTTAGCTAAGGGTCACATAGGATGGTACAGCACAGGAACAGGCCATTCAGCCCAGCATGCCATTCTTATCATGATACCATTCTAAACTAATCCTATTTTTTCTGCATATGGTCCATTTCACTCTATTCCCTGCCTTTTGGGTACCTGTATAAATGTATTTTAAACATTACCATGGATCTGCTTCTACCACCTCCCCGGCAGTGTTTTCCATGCACCCATCACCTTCTGCTTAAAAAACTTGCCATGCACGTCTCTTTTGAACTCTTCCCCCTCCCACTTTAAACCTATGCCTTCTAGTATTGACATTTCCATCCTTGAAAAAGCACTCACTATCCATCCTATCTGTGTCTCTCATAACTTTATTCACTTCTATCAGATCGGTTCTAGGTCTCCAATGCTCTACTGAAAACAATCTATGTTTGTCCAACCTCTCCGTATTAGTTAAGACACTCAATCCAAGCAACAATCCCTGGTAAACCTCTTTCACACCACTTCCAAAGCTGCCACACACTTCATATATTGTGGGAATCAGAACTGCACACAATGCTCCAAATGTGGCCTAACTAAAATTTTATACAGTTGCAACATGACCTGCCAACTTCTAAACTCAGTGCCCTGACCAATGAAGGCAAGCATGCCATAAACCTTATTTACTACATTATCCACTATCTACTTATGTTGCTACTTTCAGGAAGCTTGGACTTGCACCCTGCGATTCCGCAGTATGTCAATGTTACAAATGGTCCTGCCATTTACTGTATACTGTTCTCTTGCAGTTGACCTCCCAAAATGCTTGTCTGGATTAGAATTCATCAGCCACTTCTCTGCCCAATTTTTCAACTGATCTATCCTGCTGTATCCTTTGACAACGTTCTTCATTATCCACAACTCCAATTTCTGTGTCATCTGTAAACTCACTAAATTAGACAACTACATTTTCATCCATATCATTTATGTAAGTTACAAACAACAGATGTCCCAGCACAGATTGTTGCAGAGCACCCTAGTCACAAATCTCCAGCCTAAAAAATACATCTCCACAACTACCCTTTGTCTTCTATGAACAAGCCATTTTATATCCAACTTACTACTTCACCATGGAGCATGTGACTTAACCTGCTAGACGAGTCTACCATGATTAACCTTGGCAAATGCTTTAGTAACGTCCATGTCGACACCAGCCACTGGCCCACACTCAACAATCATCCTCATTTATTCCTCAAAAAACTCAATCCAGAGGGGAGTCCAGAGACAGCATATTCCTGTTAGGGTAAAAGACAAGGCTGGTAGATGTAGGGAGTACTGGACGACTGAAGAATTTGATGTTTTAGTCATGAATAAGCAGGTAGCATATGTCGGGTATAAACAGCAGGGATCAAGTGATTCCCTAGAAGAGTAAGAAAGCAGTAGGAGTATACTTAAGAACAAAATCAGGAGGGCAAAAAGGGGACATGAGATAGCATTGGCAAACAGAGTTAAGGACAATCCAAAGGGACTCTTCAAATACATTAAAAACAAAACGTAATGAGGGAGAGAATAGGGCACCTTTAAAAAGATCAGCTAGGCCACCCTATGTGTGGAACCTCAGGAGATGATAGAGACACTAAACGAGTATTTTCCATCAGTGTTTACTGTGGAGAGGGACATGGAAGATATAGAATGTGGGGAAATAGTGAAAAATGCCCATATATCAGAGGAGATGGTGCTGGATGTCTTAAAATGCATAAAAGTAGATAAATCCCCAGGACCTGATCAGGTGCACCTCAAACTCTGTGGGAAGATGGGGAATGATTGCTGGGCCCCTAGCTCAGGTATTTGTATCATCAATAGTCACAGGTGAGGTGCCGGAAGACTGGAGGTTGGCTAACACAGTGTCACTATTTAAGAAAAGGTAGTAACGAAAATCCAAGGAACTATAAACCAGTGAGCCTGACAGTGCTGGTGGGCAAATTGTTGGAGGGAATCCTGAGGGACAGGATTTACATGTATTTGGAAAGGCAAAGGACTGATTAGGGAAAGTTAATATGGCTTTGGGCGTGGAAAATAGTATCTCACGAACTTGATTGAGTTTTTTGAAGAAATAACAAGAAGGATTGATGAGGGCAGAGTGGTGGACGTGATCTATATGGACTTAAGGCATTTGACAGGGTTCCTGGTAGACTAGTTAGCAAGGTTAGATCATGTGGAATACAGGGATAACTGGCTATTTGGATACAGAATTGGCTCGAAGGTAGAAGACAGAGGATGGTGTCGGAGGGTTGCTTTTCAGACTGGATGCCTGTGACTAGCAGTGTGCCACAAGGATTGGTGCTAGGTCCACTGTTTTTTGTTATTTACATAAATGATTTGGATGTGAACATAGGAGGTATAGTTAGTAAGTTTACAGATGCCACCAAAATCAGAGGTGCAGTGGACAGTGTAGAAGATTACCTCAGAGGATCAATGGGCTCAGAAGTAGCAGATGGAGTTTAATTCAGATAAATATGAGGTGTTGCATTTTGAGAAAGCAAATCTTAGCACAACTTATAGTAAGGTAATATAATAGTAAGGTCCTAGGGAGTGTTGCTGAACAGAGAGACCTTGGAGTGCAGGTTCATAGTTCCTTGAAAGTAGATTCACAGGTAGATAGGATATTGAAGAAGGCGTTCGACAAGCTTGCCTTTATTGGTCAGTGCATTCAGTATAGGGGTTGGGACGTCATGTTGCGGCTGTATAGGACATTGGTTAGGCCACTACTAAAATACTGCATGCAATTCTGGTCTCCCTGCTATAAGAAGGATATCATGACACTTGAAAGGGTTCCGAAAATATTTACAAAAAGGTGTTGCCACAGTTGGAGGACTTGAGCTATAGGGAGAGGCTACATAGACTGGGAATATTTTCCCCAGAGTTGAGGAATGACCTTATAGGAGGTTTATAAAATAGTGAAGGGCATTGATTGGATAAATAGACAAGGTCTTTTCCCCAGGGTGGGTGAGTCAAAACTAAAAGGTATATGTTTAAGGTGAAATGGGAAGATTTAAAAGGGACCTAAATGGGCAACTTTTTCATGCAGAGGATAGTGCATATATGGAAGTAGTTTTGGAGGTTGGGAAAATTACAATGTTTAAAAAGGCATCAGGATTGGTATATGAATAGGAAGGGTTTAGAGGGATATGGGCCAAAATGTTCTGAAATGGGACTAGATTTATTTAGGATATCTGGTCAGCATGGATAAGTTGGACCAAAGAGTCTGTTTCCAAGCTGTATATCTCTATGATTCTGACTGTAAATTTGTTAGACAAGACCTCCCACATATAGCAACGTGGACTATCTTTAATACTTCCATTCTTTTCCAAATGTGAGTAAATCCTGTCCCCAAGAATCTTCTCCAATAATTTACCTAGCACTGATGGAAGGCTCATTGGCCTATAATTTCCCATATTATCCCTACTGCCCTTCTCAAAATAAGAAACATCAGTAGCTATTCTCCAGTCTCTAGAACCTCCCCGTGGCTAAAGAGGATACAAACGCTGCCAAGGACCCAGAAAACACCTCCCTTGCTTTCCTCAATAACCTGGGATGTTATGCCATCAGATCCTGGTGACTTATCTACATTAAATATTCTACAAGATACATAACACCACCTCCTTCTTATAGCGACATGCCTAGAATATACCCTTCCCTAACATACTATCATGTCCTTCTCCCTGGTGAATACCAATGTGAAATATATATTAAGGACCTCACCCACTTCCTCTGGCTCCACGCATAAATTCCCTCCTTTGACTTTGAGAGGGCCTACACTTCTCTTGGGATTCTCCTTTATCCAACTCACCAAGGACATTTCAGGGACCTCCCTTAGCCCTCCTAATTAGTTGCTTAAATGGTTTCCCGTTTCCTTTATATTCCTCAAGGGCCTTATCTCATTTCACTTTTCCAAACCGTATATACTTCCTTTTCCTTTTTGACTAATCTTTCAATATCTCTTGTCATCCAACATTCCTGAAATCTTAACATCCTTGTCTTTTATCCTCACTGGAACATGCAGGTCCTGAACTCTGAGAAACTGGCCTGTAAAAGACTGTCAAGTGTCAGATGATGCACAGAGGTTGAAGAGGTCTATAACTCTAACTATTTCTTAATGCAAATTACTTGCTTAGAGCAAGCATCAGCACCACAAGTTAATTGCGCAGTGTCAGAAGTCTGGGCTTTTTAAAGAGAGTCTATCACAACATCGTGAACTTACTGAGCATTTCTTCAAACATCAATTGAAATCTAAAACTCTTTTCTCTCAATATTGCTGTAACTTAGTGAAAAACCGAGATGAATTGATTACCATTAGGTAGGAGTATGAGACTGGGGAGATTGTAGTGTCATGGTAACGTCACTAGACAAGTAATCCAGCAGATCCAGCCGAAGGCTCTGGAAGTAGGGTTCAAACCCTACCATGGAAGCTGAAGGCTTATTAATCAAATAAGCTCTTGACTTAAAAGCTGGTCTTAGATTGGTAATGATGAAGCCCCATTGATTGTCACAAAAACCTTTATGTTTCACTAATTTAGAAAAGGGTATCTGCCATTCTTGTCTTGTCTGGTGTACATGTAGCTCCAGACCCACAGTTTCTGGGAATGATTCTCCACTGTCTTCTGAATTAGTCTAGCTAGCCAATCAGGTCACGGGGAATTGGAGACGGGCAGCAAATGTGACCTTGTTGGCAATGCCCATATCCCATGAAAGAGCTTTTATCAACATGATCAAATGACTAGTAATTGTAATGGCAGTACAGATCATCCAGGATTTCATTGAATGACATAACTGACTGCCCCTATGAATATCTGGTTTATCTAAGACAGAGTATCGACTAAGAAATCTGATACACACAAACAGTGATGGGATCAACATAGGTAACAACTATTTTGTTAGGTGCCATCAGTATATGCAAATTAGCTGACCCAATGTCTGGGAATCATGTTCTGTAGAGAAATCTGTAGATGAGGAAGAACAGAACCAGGGATAGATCTTGGTAAAAACCTTTAAGGGAAATCCATTCGTTATGTTTGTCCATATTGCATTGCCCTACAAAGTACTAGCCCCTGAAATTAAAACAATGTGTTCTCAATTTTACTCAGTTTATTTGCAGGCTTTCCAAAGTCCAACTATCCTAAAAAGTATTTATGTAGGAGGTAAATCTCGGAAAGGCAAAGAATAGGGACAGAAATAGGAAACACCTGTTCTTAAGAATTATTTGATGTGCTCTGTACTCAGAAATATTTGAAATTTGGCGATAATTAGGTTTTTGACCCACTGCCAGTTTTCAATTTACTAATTGAAACCCATGAGCCAACTTAAGCTTCAAATTGCAATCTTAAAATGTATAAAATAGAAATATTGTAGACTCCTAATCAGTTCTTAGACCTTTCACACAGAGAAATGACATCAATTTCATTCAGGATATTGCCCATTACAGTTGCATTGGTTATTTTTCATTTTGGCAGGTAATTTGAGATACCATCAGTATTACTGTACTTCATCACAAACTGAGATTATAATGCAGAGAGTCAAAGATCTCTTGGTAATTCTTCAATGCCCTGTGTGTTGTACCTCTCCCTCCTGCCATATCCACCTACTCTGACCACACTGTAGGCTTCACGATGTTGGCTTGCAACCCTAAAATTTCCCCAGATCGAACTGTCAAACACCACAAATTCAATCTGCTTCATGTGTTGCAGGGTCCAGAGTGCCTTTGGACCAGAGATGTCCATTGCGACTTCAATAATTTGGTGGACTGGCAAGATTTACAGGTAGGAGAAAATTTTAGTTAAAATAGAAATACTGTCAACCCAATGTTAACCACCCAAGGTGCCACGATTCTTCTAATGCTACTAACTCTCAGAAATATTTATGGGAGCCTATGGACTATTATGCATTGGATTCATACTGGGTATGCTAAAAAGTTAATCAAGGCAAGGCAACTTCATTGCAAGATAACCAAGACTTTTTATAACTAAGTGCCTTGGTACCCAAGATGGCACCATGGATGGCAACATTATACACTTTTCACTGTACTCCTGTACTTGTGTATACTTTACAATAAAATCTAATTTGTTAGGAGCTCCTGAAAAGTTCTCCAGTGAACTCAGCACAGAATGTTAAGGGCAAAACAGAGACAACCTATCTCAAAATGGGTGCTTAAAGTTTGTGCGAAGATTTGTAGCTCGGGTGCTCGTTGTTGTGGTTCTGTTCGCCGAGCTGGGAATTTCTGGTGCAGACGTTTCGTCCCCTGTCTCAGTGACATCCTCAGTGCTTGGGAGCCTCCTGTGAAGCGCTTTTGTGATCTTTCCTCTGGCATTTGTAGTGACTGACAACCGGAAGCGGCAGATTCAAACCACTACAAATGCTGGAGGAAAGATCACAGAAGTGCTTCACAGGAGGCTCCCAAGCACGGAGGATGTCACCTAGACAGGGGACAAAATGTCTGCACCAGAAATTCCCAGCTCGGCGAACAGAACCACAACAATGGAAGACATAATTTTAAGCACCCATTCAAGGTAGGGTCAATACTCATTCGCAGACTTCCTATCTCATGGCCTCCTGTACAGATCAACACACTTCTTCTAGAGCCTATCACAAGGCCCAAAAAAAAACACATCAAGAGCATGGCCATGGAATTTATTCATGTTTGCTTGCCATGTGGCAAGAGGAGTGGTTAAATTAAATATTGCTTTACTATGACTGTCATGGGCCTATAATCAGTATAAATCCTAATAATTAAAACCATGGTAATAATATTGGAAGTCTTATGATTCTGAGGGTAGGGGATCAGTTAGGAGATCAGTTGTTTGGTTTCCCCAAGTGTTTGTTTTCCCCCTCAAGCCTGTTTCCCTCCAGGAAGTCTTATGCAATCAGTGACCATAAGATCTAACACAGGAGCAGATGTATGCCATTTGGCCCATTGAGTCAGTTCTACCAAAGTCCTTGACTCTTGCCTTCTTCCCATAATCCTTTTTCACACACCAGTTATTGACTCCCTTAGACGTGGGGTTTTCCCTGAGAAAGGGATCTCAACTGATTCATGTCAAATCAAGAAGGCAGGTTAAATGATTTGTTGCTTGTTCCATATCTCACCTGTTATAAACAGGGATGATGTGGAGGTGCCGGTGTTTGACCGGGGTGGACAAGGCCAGAAGTCACATGACATTAGGTTATAGTTTAACAAGTTTATTTGAAAACACAAGCTTTCAGAATACTGCTCTGACTTCACCTGACAAAAGGAGAGCACTCCGAAAGCTTGTGATTTCAAATAAGCCTATGACCTGGTGTCATGTAACTTTGGACCATAAACAGGAATGGCAGTTTGAGGCAGATTATGACTGGTTCAAGATTTTAAAAACTTTTAACATCCCACCATCGACCAAACCATCAGCATTTTGTGGGTAACATCAGTCTCTCTATTATACAGCTTAAGTGCCAGAGGATTGGAAAATGAGCAATATAGTAGAATTCTTAAAAAATCCTGGAGACAGCAGGGACATTAAATCAGAAGCCAAAAAAGCTATTTGCAAGTTGCTCACACCCCTCAACCTTGAGAGATAGAAATTTGAAATGCACAATAAATTCGGACAAGCCAGTACAACAAAGATTGTCCATAATCATGTATTTCTGTACAGCCACAGATATAAAGTACGGAGACACACCTAAGTCCATTACACAAATGTTCTACTATTTTCTCTTGTACTTGTTTATTCAGCTTTCTAAAACCATCTATACTAAGCACGTCAATTACTCCTTCAAGTAGCAGGTTCCACTTTTTAATTCTCTCTCCAGGTAAAGAAATTCCTTTCGAATTCTCTATTATCATACATCTGTTCATTACAAAAATGGTCGTTGGTAGTGCAGAGTTAAAATATACCAGAAAGGTGTTCTTCTATAGCAGCAAGGTTAAGGAGAAACCCAAAAAGCTCAAGTATTTTAACCATATCAGGAAAGGCTTGGCCTGGAGCCTCTGCCATTGCATCAACCTTCCATTGAAGACAGTAATTTCTCCAGATTTGTGCCAGGGGTCCAGTGGATGATCGAACGAAGCCTCATGAAAATTCAGTGACACACAGTTATATATTAATCAAACTACTTTACAATAGAAGGCGTGATTTAAAGTTACAATTCAAAAGATTTTAGGAGAGGGAATGGAGGGCTCTGTGAAGGTCATTAACCAAAACACGCTTCTTATTGTCGAGGAAACCGTTGAGATTAGGGATTGTTCTGTAACCCTGAACATATATGTAGGAGTTCAAAATTCAATAAATCCAGCAGGAAAAGTGAAATACTTGGATTCGCTCTTAAAAGATAATAGCAGTTATTAGATGACTTGACATTTTCTTACTTTTTTTAAAAAGTAGAAAATGTCAACTTCAGAGCTTCGGTATCAATAAAAGATAACTCATGAAGTTTCAAGACTACTTATTGAAGAAACACTGAGGGACACCATGTTCTTAATAATTCAGTGCTGTATTTTCTTCGTTAAAATACTTGAAAAGTAACAGGAAATTTAGTTTCCGACAGTTTTGAAAGTGGAAGGATGTTTTTCTGGAAAGGATTAAAAGCAAATCCTGTTAAAAGATAGAAGTTCCATCACTCTCTTTGCAACTCCAAGTGTCAACTCTGTCAGCCCTCTTTGAAGACAGATTATTTCCTTCAACTGAAAAGGCCAGTCACTACTAACCCTTCAGAACTCAAACTGTTGATGACTGATCCTGATGTCAAAGTAATATGTCAGTATTGTCATAATCAGCAGGCCAGAATAGTACATTTCAAAAAGGCATTCAGACAAGAGCTAATAGAAGAAAAAAGTGTCACATTCAAAATGGAGTAACACACTCAAACAAAATCAAATATTTCAATGGTCCAAGAGCTAATCTGTTACTAACTTTTGCTCTTAAGTGGCAAAAATCCAACTTAATATTGTTAATTACTTCACTGTAATGAAGGATTACCTAGTGGACAATTTGGTTGGTCATTAACCTGTATCTCCAAATATACTGTAGCAGTATATACTAGATGTTAATGGTCACTTGGTAACAAATAACATCTGTGGTCAATCATTTAATTTCTTCATAGTACCACCCAGTGGTGAGAATCAGACACAACAATAATAACAAGTTGTAATTCTGTCTAAAAATTTGTTACAAAATGTGTGTACCATAGCAGCAACAGTTAAGAGACTAGTGCAATTATTACACAGTCAACTTCAAACAAGTATTCACTTTGTTGCAATGCTGCAAAATGAGAGAAAGCAAAAGAAAATGAAAACTGTAAACAAAAACCTGAAAACTTGCAACAGCTCTCTTGAAGTTAGTAGAACTAAATTTGTGCATCTGTTGTAATAAATGCAACCCAAAAGGGAAACAAATCCTTCAGTTGCTGAGTTAATATGTACTGTGCATTTTCAATTTTTTAATGGTACAAATCTAGTTCAAGAGATGAGCTATCAAAATAACTGCTGCTGTACTATTTTTGATCTTTCAATGATTGCAAATGGAAAACAGGCTTTTAACCATAAACTAATATTCACTGCCTCCTCAAATCCAAGCTGTTTTGTTTAATTAGATACTAAATAGCTAAAAAAATATAAACAAGACATTTCCAACTAGCAAGGCCAGCGGTGTTTCATTTTAGATGTCAAGTTTAAAAAAAAGGCAAAACCAGCATGAAATAACAGCTGAAGGCTATCCAAAAAGCCAGGATGAAATCATCATTCTGGACATCCAGTGGCAGTTAAAATTATGCTGAGTGGATCAAAAGCAATGTGTTCCCGTTATTAATCACAACCTCCCACGATAAGTGGGATGAGGAATTGGATGACTACAAAACTGAGGAAATGACAATATAACCACAAAGCCTCGAGTTTTTGTTAGCAGGAGCTAACAGATCTGCTAACACCAACCACTACAACTAATATTTACAAGTACTGGATCTTGGCAGAGACTCTCAGCCTGGACATTGCAGCTTCTATCAGATGGAGGAACCAGTTTCTCCTTCTCCCTCCCAAACTCCCCACTAACAATTAAATGTGGTCTTTTCATTTTCACAGTAGTCAGAGAGTTAACTTTAATGTTACCTCAGTTGCAACATCAAAATAATGACATAACTTGTAACATTAAGAGCAATATTCCTGAATATCTGCCATTAATTCTTGTCTTCAGTTCGTAATATTATTTTGAGGGCAATGTTCCTAAGAGGTATTCAAAATCAGGACGGATCTGAACAACTTACAAAGGGAGAAATCTTTTCCATTGGTAGATGGGTCAGGAATCAGAGGAACTTAAAAGGTAATTGGCAAGAGAATAAAAAAAAGGTGCTATGAGGAAAAACTATTTATATGCAGTGAGTACACAGGATAGGAAATGCAATGTCTGCAGGGTGGTGGAAGCCAATTTAATCTTGGCTTTCAAAAAACATTGGATAACTATTTAATGAGGAAAAAAACTGCAGGGGGTAGTGAATGTGTGGAACTTTTTAAATCACAGGGGGGCTATACAATCACTGAGTAAATTCAAGATTGAGAGACAGCCTTCAGTAAGGGAAGCAAGGGTGAACGGGGAAAAGGCAGGAAAGTAAAGTTGAGGATTATCAGATCAGCCATGATCTCACTGAATGATGCAGCACACTCAATGGTTTACCTTTGCTCCTATATTATATGGTCTTGTGGCTTAGTTTTCCTCTGCCTGGATCCCAACCAACCAACACCCAAAAGAAAAGAGAAAAATGACATGAATCTTTTACTTTTATTTCCTTTCCAATAGGACCACCTGCATTGAACTTCACCTCTGACATTTCTTCTGTCTGTATCTGATGATGATGCAACAATGGAAATGCACTTTGCAGCAGACATCTTTTATTAATACCAGGTGTATTAGAGACATGCCCATAATAGCTTGAGCTGCTGCTTAGAATCCTGTATGCATTGTACCTATTATCAAGATACATATTTTTACTCTTAGATCATGTATCTGCGATACCACATATCTATCTACTCACAAGAAGGTGGAGTTGATGACTTCTACCATAAAATGCTGCTCATGTTGAATTTTGTAAATTGGGTCAGATTTAGTTAGTGCCTTAAATATAGAATAATGACCCACGATGAATCACATTGGCAGAAGCAGAGAAAATTGGAGGCTAAGAGACAAAGAATGTAGTAAACAAAAGCCAAGAGAAAAATAGTTCTGAAGAAAAGGTCACTGGACCCAAAATGGCAATTCTGTTTTCTCTCCACATATGCTGCCAGGCCTGTTGAGCTTTTCCAGCAAAGTCTGTTTGTGTTGGCAAACCAAAAAAAGTAAAACTATAAAAAAGGATGAAATACCAAAGTGTGGCACGTGTAATGCATAAGAGATGGCTCACAATGATGTGGATAGGGTGTGTGTGGGAAAGGTAATAAACAGAGTTCATGGAGCAGTTTTAGGTCTGAAGGAGATTAGAGAGACAAAGAAACACCAAGACATCAGGAGTTATGAATGTGAAAAGTAGTTTTTTTTTTAAATCTGACCTACTGAGGAGTTGGAAGAACAGAGAGTACTAATTGAGCTGAGATTTCTAAGTGATTGAGCTTGTAAGGCTGGTACGAGTGTATTGGAATAGTCAAACCTAGAGATACTAAAGCATGCATGAGTTTCTGCAGCAATTCAGCTGAGGGGGAAGGCACAGACTGAACCACTCAATGTAATAATGGTGGGCTTCAGCAACATGTGATGGAAAGAACAGAAGATCAGAAGTACTGATTGGGCTGGGATTGGATTCTGAATATTTGCATGATTATGAATACTGGTTAAGACTGGACAAAAGGCAGATTTGCCAATCAGTGTCAATGTTTAATTGGTGGAAATTGCTGCTCTTTAAAATTGGGCATCAGCAAGTATTCTGAGAAGAGATATCATAATGAAGATACCATATTATTTATTTAAAAAATATATATTAAAAAAAATAAAGTGGGAAGGAAGCAGTAAAAGTGTCTGAGTCTCAGTGATGAAGTTTACAAGTTCTTCATATTTTATTGAGAGAATTCTGAAATATAGCATTACTGCATTTGGAAACAAAGAGCTTGAATTTATATCATACTTATCATAAGCTTAGAGTGTACCAAAATACAGTTACATTATTTTTAAAGTGTTTTTATTGTAGAAAAACATTAGTTTTAGATTAGATTAGATTAGATTACTTACAGTGTGGAAACAGGCCCTTCGGCCCAACAAGTCCACACCGCCCCGCCGAAGCGTAACCCACCCATACCCCTACATCTACATCTTACCTAACACTACGGGCAATTTAGCATGGCCAATTCACCTGACCGGCACATCTTTGGACTGTGGGAGGAAACCGGAGCACCCGGAGGAAACCCACGCAGACACGGGGAGAACGTGCAAACTCCACACAGTCAGTCGCCTGAGGCGGGAATTGAACCCGGGTCTCCGGCGCTGCGAGGCAGCAGTGCTAACCACTGTGCCACCGTGCCGCCCACTAAGAAGCACAACTCCATTTTACTTTTACAATAATCAATATACAGTATACTTATATTAATTTACCAGAAAGGACCTCCAAACATAGATATATTTTAGTTAAGATGTTTCAAAATAATTCATGATGAAATGACAACTGACCTTGTCCAGTTTGATTGCACGTTTAGGAATACTTATGCACTTTTTCACTATTACTGAAGTAAAAGACAAAATGAAAAAAAGAGACTTTCTTTGTTAGTTTTGTATGCTGCAAGAACTGATACTTATTGCAATTAGTCCATTTTTAGTTGGGTTTGCTATGTTGTATTGAAAAGGAGAAAAAAATACTCCTGCAAATAATCATTTTACTGCAAATTACATCACGTTTTAAATTGAAAAAGCTGAATGGTTAACACTTTGCCAGAAGGGACTGATGCAAGACTTTCTTGAACATCGAAGTCAAAAAAGCTTTTAAACTGGCCATTGTTTGGAGCCATGATAACTGGAAAATTATTTAATCAGTTCCAGTGTGAAGTGTGAAATAACAGCAACAGTATAACCCCAGTGCACTAGAAGCCAATCAGTTGCTGTAACCATCCAAACTGTTTGTATTCTTCTCTAAAAGATGCGATTCTGTCTATCGCAGATCATCATTTCTGAATTTTGGTCCGTGGATTTACTGGATTGGTCAACACTTGGGTTGCAAAGCATTGCAGTGACTTGCCAGAGTTTTCTGGAGGATGGCTGACTGGAAAACTGTCTCGTTCTTATTGCCTGCTGTCAACTCAATTGGAAAGATTTACAGGCTGACTATCAACTGAACACCATCATGAACACAGCTTTTATGGCCAATAGTTCCTGGCAGGGTTCTCCAACTCAGAGCTTCTAGACCATGGGAATGGATGCTACCACTATGCTAGAAGAAGTCCAAAATATGGATTTATGATCAGTGTTAAATTCAAAAGGATAACTACAGCCATCATGATATCTTAAACATTATATAACATACTACGGAGATGCCGATGTTGGATTGGGGTGTACAAAGTTAAAAATCGCACAACACCAGGTTATAGTCCAACAGATTTGATCGGAAGGACTAGCTTTCGGAGCGCTGCTCCTTCATCAGCTGGTTGTACCTGATGAAGGAGCAGCGCTCCGAATTATGTTAACTATATAATGTAATTCATTGATTGTGGGTCGTTGGTAATAAACACGAGCCTAGTCCTGCCATACCCACTGGAGATCAGAATCAAACGTGTGGTGCTGGAAAAAAACAGCTGGTCAGGCAGCATCCAAGCAGTAGTAGAGTCAACATTTTGAGCACAAGCTCTTCACATTCCATAAATGAATAAAAAGAATAAATTCTGCAAACAAAGCTTACAGAAAATAAACTGGCACTATGTTATTTTCAGCAGTCCCCCGGCCATTCAAAAAAATGTGCCATGGTTCAGGTTAAGTGGTGTCAGTGATTACTTAACATGGCACAATTTGCTTATTTCTAATTCTGAAATGCTGCCACGCTGAATTTCATTTCTTTTTCCATTTAGATCTAGTTATTTTTTGTGTTGATGAGTTCAATCACCTTTGACCAATCAAGTTGCAGTTAAATGTTGTAATTATTCAGCAACCCACCTCTACCATCTCATGGTAAAAAGATTCAACATTACGTTACAGGCAGTAAGTTATCAGTTCACTGATGAGCTCATGAGTTTCATTATATTCCCCTAGGTCCCATCAGCCATCTGTTTCGACTCAGAGCGAACTCAGCCTGACAAAGCAAAGAACTTTCTATCTCCAACTCTGATAATGTGAAATTATTACTTAAACAAGATTAAATTTCAAAAAACAGATTTTTGAAACAATGCAAATTCTACTGACTTGCCTGGGGTTTGTTAATTTTGTATCTTGCACTGGAATTACAAAAATAACATTAGCTTAACTAACTGAGCAGCACTGCTTAAGCTAAAAATCTTGTAAACATTGGTTGGCACATTCAGGAATTTTTAGCCATTTATCATTCAAAAAATTTGAAAAATTAGTTACACTGCATTTACTTTAAGCAGAAGCTAGGATACAAGATTGAAAAATAGTTCTTGGATGAAACATGTTTAGTTTGAGGTTAGCTCAACTGTGTAATATGGAAAACACCTCAGACATATACAATGGAAAACCCATTCAATTTTTGTGAAGAGAGGGACTGAAAAGAGAAACAAGAGCACAGGAAAACAATTGCTTTGGGAGTCTGGTGTGAGAGGCATTCAACTGACAGAATCAGCTCTGCTGTGCTGTACTGTACTATGGTGTTACTAATGCCTCAGTGTTGAGCATCTTGGATTGGGAAATGATACTTCTGCTGGACCTTCTTTCTTCCAGAGTTGGAAGATCCTTGAAGGCATTGCTTAAGTTACTTCTCCAGTGCTGTGATGCCTGTTGTAGATTGCCCAAGTCTCTGAAGCATGCAGAGGCATGGGAAACACTGCTGCCTGGCAAACCATGATCTTAGTACCAGGTTGAGATCCTGATCTGCAATTACTCTTTCCCTTAGCCTATGCCTGAGCTGGCACTTTGGAGGCAATGATTACTTTTGCTGTCTATACCTGCCTTTATTGGGAGGAAGTGCACAAAAAATTAAAAACAGTCCCCAGCTTTGAGGATATTGCTGTTCATCTTAGTCTTATTCTTAGTCTCCATTATTAGTTGTTGCTCCTTTCAAACTAGTGTCCTTTTAATAGTGTCCAACTTCGGGAGGTGGGGTGGGGGAGGGGCTGGAGGGCAGTGGAATTAGGAGTAAACGGATGGTTTCTTCCTCTGGGATAAATCTTGAAGAGTCCGAACCTGTGGTTTTCCAACCAGGCTAAAAAAATCCTGATATCAGTGCCATCTGCTCAAGTATTTTTTTCTACATTTCAGCTGCAGAACACAAAACCTGCACTAACTACTTTGCATAGGCCACTGCAAATTCAAACACTCAAAGCAATCCAATTCCAAACAACAGATCACATCCTTACCTAAATCAGAGCCAAATTTCAACAGGAGAAAGGTCCTAATGAGACAGAAATCTCAGACCCTGGCTACACTCAAACCACAAACTGACCATACGCAAAACCAGACCCTAGCCTTTCACATACTAAACTCATGCATTTGATTGTGCAGCTGATAATTTAACAAAGTGACTTTGGCTATACCCTACCAAATAGTTAAGCATCTGTCTCTCTTAACAATACTTGGATTGCAATAGGCTCTTAGTGAATGTCATGCTCTTAGCTATCAATTAGCAACACCATAGAAATCTACTTCTCCAGTATTATATTTTGAAAACTGCAGGCTCTTTGTTTCAAGATTTTGGATATAACAAGAGCTCATATGCATACACCGTTCCAGTGGATAGCCAGCTGTAGAAGGACAAGCACTCCAGAACCAGGGCTAGAAAACTGAAACTCCTTACACTCCCCCTGAGTGTAGCTTTCCTTTGAGAAATAATTCCATGCTGCTCTGCTCTCAAACGCACACAACATGGTTTAACTCAAGATGTAAAAGTTAATTTAATCCACTTACTAGTGCCCAAAATGCATACTTCCTCTAATGTGTAGTGCAAACATAGAAGTCAGGAACAATGTAGTGATCTTTCCAGTGAAACGCTTCTATATTTGAAATGAATTAGCAAACCAATTTAATTCCTAGCTCGGTATAGTGGTAGATTCACTATTTTCAGAAATTATTGCATATTGGCACATTATTGGTAGCACTGAATACATGATGGGCATAAACTTCTCAGGCTCTGAGCAATGTGAGCTTCGGTGAGACGGGGGAACATTGGGAGAAATGTTTGGTGACACCCATCTAAACATCAAGATTATCTTGCATGCTTTTCTTCAAACCAAGTAGGGAGTGTCTCAATAGACAGTTGCAAGTTCCCAACTAATGCTTATTGTTGCTTGCTAAACACCTTGCAATCCTTGCCATCAGACAAATTCAACATGAAAACTAGGGCAGGTTCTTGACAGGGTCAACTTGCCACTTGGTCCACAACACTTGCATATTGCACACATTATACTACATCTTGGGCATGTTCCATGGGCACAAGAGCACCCCACACCAACACTGACATCTGAATAAGCGCCAGCCTCAATGAACTCTCATAACACATCCACTTCTGCACTTCAAGTGGGATAGCCTTCCCTTGGTGGTTCCTGGCACAGGAAATCAAGGTCATGTTTGGTGCAATCAGTCAGAATCCTCTATTCCTAAGGGTGACAAGATGACCACCAATCTTGGCACTTCCTGGTCTATTGTGTGCAGAGTTGACTCCTGAAATGAAGCAGATATTACAGAAGCTGAAACTTGGTGGTAGTTATTACTGTTGGGGCAGGTGAGGAAGTTTCCCAAACTAGTGTGAGTAGGCCATATAGATGGTGAGCAGATTTAGTGGTTTTACAGATTAGGATGGATGAGGATGACTGGGGAAGATGTTGCATGAGCACGAACCTTGGTGGTAGGTGGATTCAGTTGCAGAGACATAATGCATGTGAGGTGTCAGATAAAAGATGGTGACATGAGTGCTGGTAGTTTGGAGAAAGCCATTGACTTCCTTCTTACAGTATTGCACATTCCTCCAGATGGCTGACACTTCTGTAACCTGGGTACCATACCGGATTGATTGTGATGTCATGTCACTGCTGTTCCTGGGGGAACAGAGGAAGTCCCAGCTGTACATCAATTCCTGCAGTTAAATCTCCTGGACCATGCCTGCAAAGTGATGTGGTGATTTCCCCATTTCCCATGTTCAGGAGAAACGTGCAGCGTAACTCCTGACTGCCAGTGCTTCTCCAAGTGCACAATGGACTTTGAAAATCTGGTGCTGAACCAGCGATTCCTGTCAATTCTGGGATCTCTGGTGAGAGGTCAGTAATGTGAGATAAGAGGGTTATAAATCAGATGCATACTCACCATAAGGGCTGAAATGTCAGTTAACACAGAGTGTGGTAAAACATGGCAAAAGAAATACCCTCATCGCTTCGCAACAAAAAATCATTCCACCACAATTAGCCAAAACTGTAAGATTCAACTCATTTTCTACCAAGGAACTGACACTAATTAAAATTTCTAAACAGTATTTATAACTGCACATAAGATAACAACTCCGATGTAATTTATGCATAATTCTAAAAAAATTATCAAAGTCTGATCGGGCACTTGTTCAGGGAATTACCTCTATCAATACCTCACAGATAGTCATTAAGTTCTGCAACTCTCAGTACAATGAAGCAGCCAGATGCTTTGTATACTAGCTGCCATTAAAAAAAACTAGAAGTGAATCTTTCTTGCTCCATGTTAAAGTTACTCTAACACAACAGAACCTGAAGAAATATTTAAAAAGCTAGTTTTCCTATGTTTTATTAAAAATACATATAGCGCTGGAAAAGCACAACAGGTCAGCCAGCATCCAAGGAGCAGAAGAGTTGACGTTTCGGGTGTAAGCCCTTCATCAGGAATGAAGGGCTTCTGCCGGAAATATTGACTCTCCTGCTCCTCGGATGCTACCTGACCTGTTGTGCTTTTTCAGCACCACACTTTGACTCTGACTGCCCAGCATCTGCAGTCCTACTTTCTCCTCCTTAACAATATGTATGTTTAGACTGCTTTATTTCGATGGGAACTTTAAATAATGTATCCATCACTACATGCAATTAAGTGGTGAAGCTTGTATTATCATAATATAATTTGAGAGACAGTGAAGTTAAATAACAAGAAGCTGAAATCCTATATCCTTCCCTGCATGTTTTGACTAAAGTTTTAGCTGAAGTATAACAGATTATGTTGGGATTGGGATACCAAGCATCCAAGCCTTCCAACAGAGGTTTGCAAGGTCTCAAGATGGGCTTGGTTTTCTTCCAAATTCAAGTTAGGAAATGGCTAGGAGGCAAGGCTCCCAGATCAGAGATTCATGCATCCATGGCCAGAACACTGTGGGTTTTCAAATCTTGCAAAGTAAATTATGTCCTGGTGAACAGCCAAGCTCCTGCTATAAGCAGCAGAAATGTACCCACCCAAGATCTTTGACCTTCGTTTAATAGAAGTTCCTGAATTCAAAATGAAATCCTTAAAGCAACCCAGGTGGACAACCCAGGGATGGATCGCAGAAACAAGAGGATGCAAGGAATTTGACCAGATTCACAGTAGGCACTGCCTCTGTCCTTTGAACTCCTAATCTGCTTTCATATAATGGCTGAGAACATTTAGTCTCTTTGCAGTTCATCCAGTCCAGAATTCAGGCTTGAATTTCAAGAACAATGAATGAGCTAGCTGCTTGTCTCCAGCTGCTAATGCTCTACTGTTCAGATCCAAGAATTCCAGGTCTGTGTGACAATGTTCCAGAATCAATTGCTTTCCTTGTGTGGGAAGGACAGAAGCTCACCCCTTATTAGACCTCACAAAAAATTCCAGGAAAGGATGTAACCTGGTAGAGCTCACTGCCTGAGTAATGTGTAGCCTGTCCTCCCACAAACATTATGGATAATGTTGAAAGGAACATGGACTTTTGACCCTAACATCAGCAAAAAATCTCTAACAGACTGTTTCTCTCAAATCCAATCTGATTTTTTTCTTCTATTTACTATTTAAATGCAATAACCCCCAATCCTTTGAGACCTAAACTGCAAATATATTTATATTCAACATTAATCTTCACAATACAACATTACTCATCTCTGTCGTGATATAATGAGATACACAAAACCAAACTGTTGCCAATAATTGTACAAAATTCATTGTAAATTCTTTTGGCTTCGTGAATAAAAAGGGAATTCTCTAACTTGTGTTTTTGCTGCATGAAGCTTATGCTGCATATCCACCAAATCAGGGAGAACAACAAAAATATAGCTTATAGTCAAATTGATGCAAACAATTGAAAATACACAAGAAGAAATATTGGAACTAAGGGACAGTACAATGATAGGCCACTTGAGTCTATACATAAACTGGAAAAATCAGATTGGCAGAGATAACTTGGATAAGAAGTTCATCTAATGCTTTCAAAATGCTTTTGCAGAATAGCATACTTTGGAACCAACCTGAAGCAGCTGATGTTAGACTTGATTTGGTACTATGTCCTCAGAGTAAACAGAATTCTAGGTAAAAAAAACTACAGTACAACTAAATTCCACACCATTTTGAAAAGGAAGAAGATTGGGTCAGAGACTAGTAGTTTAAACCTAAATAAGGACAACTATGTGGCATTGAATGGTGGAGCAGGCTCAAGGGACTGAGTAGCCTACCTTTGATCCTAATACTTATGGTCTTATTTGGAGGTTCAGAACAGGTTTACTGGATTGATACCTGGAATAAGTGGGCCATCATATGATAAATTGGATTAGCTGGGCTTCTTTTCGCTGATGTCTAGAAGAGTGAGGGGTGACTTGAATTATGTATGGAAGATCCTGAGTGGTCTTATCATGGTGGATGTAGTAAAAATGTTTCATTTTGTGGATCAATCCAGAAGTAGATGGCATTGTTTCAAAATAATAGGTTGCCCTTTCAGGACATTCTCTGAATGGTTGTACAACTTTGGAACTCCCAACCTCAGGAGGCAGTGAAGGCAGGGCTCCTAAACATTTTTAAAGCAGTGGTACATTGATACTCTTGCCTAATAAGAATCAAAGGTTAATTGGGGTGTAGGTAGAAATATAAAATTCAAAACAGAAACAGATCCACCACAATCTTATTGAATGGTAGAGCAGGCTTGAGGAGTTAAATGGCCTACTCCTGCTTCTATTTCATGTGTTTGTATGAACAGTGCAACAGAGGGATTGAATTCAAGAGTCGTGAGGTGATGTTGCAGCTGTACAGGACTTTGGTTAGGCCACATTTGGAGTACTGTGTGCAGTTCTGGTCGCCTCACTTTAGGAAAGATGTGGAAGCTTTGGAGAGGGTGCAGAGAAGATTTACCAGGATGTTGCCTGGAATGGAGAGTAGGTCGTACGAGGATAGGTTGAGAGTTCTCGGCCTTTTCTCGTTGGAACGGCGAAGGATGAGGGGTGACTTGATCGAGGTTTATAAGATGATCAGAGGAATAGATAGAATAGACAGTCAGAAACTTTTTCCCCAGGTACAACAGAGTGTTACAAGGGGACATAAATTTAAGGTGAAGGTATTTAAGGTATAGGGGAGATGTCAGGGGTGGGTTCTTTACCCAGAGAGTGGTGGGGGCATGGAATGCGCTGCCCGAGGGAGTGGTAGAGTCAGATTCATTGGCGACCTTTAAGCGGCATTTGGATAGGTACATGGATGGGTGCTTAATCTAGGATAGAAGTTCGGCACAACATCGTGGGCCGAAGGGCCTGTTCTGTGCTGTATTGTTCTATGTTCTATGTTCTATGATCATTTAGGAAGAATTGTGTAAAATATGAAAACCCCAGTGTTGAGGCAAAAAGTGGAATCATCAAAGAACTGTAAATTTTCATCTTCAGAAGTGTCAGGAAATAAAGATAAATGATAACAATGATAAACTAGAGGGTTGGGGCTGCTGATGTAAAACTGTTGCTAATAAAGACACAACTACAGGTACGTTATATCAGCATTCTTGTTAACATAGTACTACATATGGTGAAACTAATGTAAAAAAAAAAGTCTACTACATTAAGTTCCACAAAGTTGTGCACGGTTCATTTTAGTTCCTACATATACATCACCAAATGTGTCATCTCTGACCAAAATATAAAATTGGACTTGATCCTCTTAATATCACCTTTCATCCCCATTAATGTCATGTTTCCAGTCATTGGGATTTTCATGTGCAATTTTCAAGATTGTACAAAGTTAAAAAACAATTCCCTCAACTTAACAAATCTAATACTTCTAAATGTTTCTTGACTTTGAAACCTGTGAATACTCAATAGTTTCAAGGATACTATTTTTCTCCACTAAAAATACTGAAACAATAGATTATTTACCAAGCCAATAGATTAAGAATGCAGGAACCAATTTTCAATCAACTTTGTAGACAGCAAAGCAGCAGAAGTTAGGAAAAATCAGGACTCAAAAAAAGATAATGTTCACCTTTTCATAGCACAATGATAATGCCATACTATTATAAAAGGTGAAACTGGTCTTGGATAATATCATGTAACACAGTTAGTATCTGAAAAGGCTTGGCTAATAACAGGAGATAAGCTTCACCCGTCAGGATGCAAAGGACTGTATGTGACAGGTGCTAATCAGTTCTGTGTTTGTTACCAAAGCCATGCGAGAATGTTTCAGTAGCAGTAATGTGAACTTTGTCTTAAGTTGGGCCTGACACTAGACCATCATGGGTCTCAGATGAAATATTACTAGCTATTGATATGTAATAAACTTAGTCACTGTTCATCAAATTTCAGCCTATGTTCTGCTGAATACTTTGTGTGGCATTGGTAGCTTAGATGAGCGACAAGAATGACTGGTGGCAGTGAAATTAACTAAAAGTATCTCAACTCCACGATTGTAATAAATGGCAGGGGGAAGCTCTTTCTTCACTTTGACTTCTTGGTTTACATTGTTGGAAGTAGGCTTTCTACTGTTTATTTCAAACCCATGGACTTTCAACTATATTTCCCCATTCTCTGCCTCCTGTAAAGATTCCATTACATTTCCCCAGTTTTCCCTGGTTCCATTTTATCTGTCCTGGTGATCTTACCTTTCACACCAACACTTTCAAAAGCATGGTCTTCCTTTTTCCTTAACTGAGGATTCACACCAAGTGTGATTGACAGGACTATCCAACAAATCCAATCAATTCCACACAGGTCTACTTTCACGTTCACCTCTCTCTCATGGAATTGTGATAGTGTTCCTATAGTCTTGGCCTTCCAATCCAGCCTCCATATTTAATGGATCATCCAACATTTCTAGAATGAAACTAATCTTTCTCCACTTCGATTGTTCAACATTCCATATGGATAGTTCCCACCACAACACCCTAGTCCACTCATTGGTTGCTGCTGACATACCTTCTGTTCCCTAGAGCATCTTTCTGTGCAAGTGTAGGAGAGACAATGTTCAGCCTTTCACCTTCTCTCTTCTCACTGTCCAAGACATCAAAGACTCTTTTGAAATAATGACAACTCACATGCACTTTTTCAAATTCTACTGTGCTCATTTATCACAATGCTTTCTCTTCCATATGGAAATGCTAAAAGCAGACTGAATTACACTTTGTGGAATACCTCTGATTTGTCTGCATTACAACCTCAATCTTCTGGTTGCTTGGCAATCAATTTTATACATTGCTCCCACATGCTAATCCTTCCAGCCATGATCTAATAATAGTACTCCATTGAAGTTCAGTGCAAGCATGAGAAAGAATAACTCATCTTTTGATTCAACATTTTACAACAGTTTGAGATCATAATATCTGCCTCCAGTTTTGTATGTTTTATTTCTCTCCCAGTTATTCTAATTTATGGATGGCATGGTGGCTCAACATTTAGCACTGCTGCCTCACAGTCCAGCATCCCAGGTTCGATTCCAGCCTCGGGCAACTGTCTGTGTGGAGTTTGCACATTCTCTCTGTGTCTGCATGGGTTTCCTCCGGGTGCTCCAGTTTCCTCCCACAGTCCAAAGATGTGCAGGTCAGGTGAATTGGCTGTGCTAAATTGCCCATAGCATGTGGTACATCAGTCAGAGGGAAATGGATCTGGGTAGGTCGGTGTGGACTTATTGAGCCAAAGGGCCTGTTTCCACACTGTGGGAATCTAATCTTTTGTTTTACTGGGTTGATCTTCATCTTATTATCCTTTCCCCCTTTATACAGATGGTGTTAAATGTTACAGTTTATGCTCCATTTGGACACAATCTTGTTTCTTCACTCTGCTCTTTTTGGTTGGTGTATCATGAAATCCTTTGTTGTTTAATCTTGTACCCTTCACCCAATCGCACACCTTCTTTCCTATTTCACTCTACAACTTTCACTGTTATGGGAGGTTAGGGGGATATAGTATCAAATCGAACTGCATCTTTGCATTATACTAATGACTCCTCAATATATTGCAGACAATTTATTTTAAAACAGAGATATTAAGTAAATTTGGTGCTAACTTAGATAAAAGATGTCAATGCAGACATAGTGAACAGCATTTTGCAGCTGGTATAGGATTTATGCAGTTTCAGACCTACATGGTGAAAATAACCCACGCCATCAAATTAGTTGCTGATTTTTCTCTTAAACCATGTTAGCTTTTAAATTTTCCATCGACTTGGAAAATATTATCAAGGTTTTTAAAATTTCAAAGCAAGTTAGACTAGACATCAATTCTGCAAAAACGAGAAGTTCAAACTATAATTTTGTGAACTTCAACTCAAGGAAGGTCAAGTACAGTGGAAAATCAGTTGTTGATTTACTTTAAGTCTATTTTGCATTGCTCGGTTAGACCAATTTCACACCACGGTGACAAATATTGAGGATATAATTTTACATATTTCATTACTGCACTCGTGTGACTTCCTAGTTTCAATAGCATCTCATCAATTAGTGATGAAGTACAGGAAATTCCATATCAGAAAAATTACTGTGCCCAACTTAGACATGGGGCCCTGCAAGCATTAACTAGGGCTGTGGACAGGGCTTTAAACTGAATTGTAGATGGGGCCGGTTGCATAGAAAGTTATGGAAAAAGTTAAGGGCAGAGGGGTGTAGAGCTATTAAAGCTTTCACAACAAGTAATACGACAGACAGTATGGCAATGGTCAAGAATCTAAGTTCAGGCAGCAGATGAGGGGACAACTATAAGATTTGGGGGCTAGGGGAGAGGGGAGGCCAGGATAGTCAACGCAGGACTATGGATGCTTTTTTTGTATACTTTAAGCATTTAAGTACAAAGTAAATGAGCTTGAACCATGGATTGAAATTGGCAGGTACACAAATGTGTGTTTCAGCGATATGTGGCAGCAAGGAGGTCAGGGCTGAGAACCACACATCCAAGGGTATACATCCTATCGAAAGATAGGCAGATGGGCTAAAGGCATGGAGATGCCTTGTTAATAAGAAATGAAATTAAACCAATAGCAAGTAGTAAGATCAGGTTGGAGGCATAAAATCTGAGTAGAATCGAGAAACATAGAAAAAGAAAAAAACCTGATGCGAGTTGTGCACCGGCCTCCTAATAGTAGTCAGAATGTTGGGAAGAAACTAAATCAGGGGATAAAAAAAGCATGTATCATTTTAAAAAAAATTAAGAGGGAAATTCAATATGCAGGAGGACTTGCAAAATTGGGTTGGTAGCGATCACAAGAAAAGGAGTTTGTGGAATGTCTACGAGATGGCGTTTTGGAGCAGCTTGATGGGAACCACTAGGGAACAGACAATTTTGGATCTAGTGATGTGTAATGAGGCAGGCTTGATTAAGGAGCCGAAGGTAAAGGAACCCTGAGGGGATAGAATTCACTCTGCAGTTTGAGAAGTAAAAACTGGAATCAGATGTAACAGTATTAGAATTGAATAAAGGTAACCACAAAGACACGAGGAAGGACCTGGTCACGGCTGATTGGAAGAGGAGCCTAGCAAGAAAGATAGTGGAGTAACAATGGCCAGAGTTTCTAGGGTTAATTCAACAGAACTTCACCCCATGGAAGAAGAACCATACTAAAGGGGAGGACTGGACAACTACTGTTGACAGGCAAAAAGTCAAAGACAGTATAAAACCAAAATAAAAAGCATGCAATACAGTGAAGATTAATGGGTAGTAATAGGTTTGGGATGGCTTTAAAAACCAGCACAGAACAACTAGCATTGGCAATAAAGGGGCAAGGTAATGAAATATTGAAAGGTAAGCTAGCTTGTAATATAAAAGATGACTAAGTTTTGTTTTTGATGCCTAAAAAAGGTAAGAGAGAGGCAAGAGTGGACATTGGATCTGTGGAAAATAAGGCTGGAGAAGTAATAATGGGGAACAAAGAAATGGGGTGGAACTGAATGGTACTTTACATCAGTTTTCACAGTGGAAGACTCCAGCAGCCTACCAGCACTTCGAGAGCCAGAGGTCACAGGAGAGTATAACGGCCATCACTAAGGCGAAGGTGCTGAGGAAGCTGAAAAGTCCGAAGATGGATAAGTCACCCGGACCAAATGGACTACACCCAGAGTTCTGAAAAAAATAGCTGAGGAGATCACTTTAGTCAGGGAGGGTTCCAGAGAACTGGAAAATGCCTAATGCAATGATCCTGTTTAAGAAGGGAGGAGGCAGAAGACAAGAACCAAAGGCTGGTTAGCCTGACCTCAGTCATTGGTAAGATTTGAGAGTCCATTATCATGGATGAGATTGCAGAGTACTTGGAAGTGCATGGTTAAACAGGGGTGAGTCAGCACGGCTTTGTCAATTGGAGGTCATACCTGACAAATCTGTTTGAATTCTTTGAGGAGGTAACAAGTAAATTAGGCAAAGGAGGGCAAGTGGACATGATCTATTTGGATTTCTGGAAGACCTTGACAAGGTGTCACTCAGAAGGCTGTTAAATGAGAGCCCATGGTGTTCAGGGAAATGGACAGATGATTAGTGACTGGCAGAAGGCAGAGAGTGGAGGAGATAAAGGGATTTTTTTTCAGGATGGTAGCTGATGACTAGTGGAGTTCCGCAGAGGTCTAGTTTGGGACCACCATTCTTCATGACATGCATTAACAATCTGGACGAAGGAACTGAGGGCATTGTTGCCAAGTCTTCAGATGCCAAAAACATACGTGGAGGGGCAGGTAGTGTTGGGGAAGCAGGGACGCTGAAGAACTTGGACAGGCTAAGAGAATGCACAAAGAAATGGCACATGAAATACAATACAATGTGGGAAAATGTGAGAAAATGCACTTTGGTAGGTAGAATCTGGGGACAGACGTTTTTCTAAATTGGGAAAGACTTTAGAAATCTGAAGTATGAAGGGACTCAAGTCCTAGTTCAGGATTGTTTTAAGGTTAACATGCAGATTCACATGGCAGTTAGGAAGGGAAGCGTTAGCATTTGTTTCAAGAGGGGTGGAATACAAGAGCAGAAATGTACTGCCGAGGCTATATTGTGCTCTGGTCAGACCGCACTTGGACTATTGGGAGTAGTTTAGACCATACAGAAGGAAATTTGCGCTGGCTTTGGAGAGGGTCCAGAGGAGGTCTACAAGAATATTCCTGGAGATGTAGGGCTTGTCATATGAGAAGCGTTTATGTCTCCAGGTCTTTACTCATTGGAGCTTGGAAGAATGAGGGGTTCTCTCATTGAAGCTTACAGAATACGGAGAGGCTTGGGATAGAGTGAACATGGAAAGGATAGTTCAAATAACTGGAGAGATTAGGACCCAAAGGCAAAGCTTCAGAGTGAAGCGACCATCCTTTAGAACTGAGGAGGAATTTAATCAGCCAGAGGGTTGTTAATCTGTGGAAGTCATTACTGCAGAAAGCTGTAGAGGCCAAGTCATTGAGTATACTTAAGAGAAGAACCTAACGGTTACAGGGCAAAGGCAGAAGGAATGGAGTTGAGAAACATATCAACCATGATCAAACAGGTAAAGGGATGGCTAGAAATTGGGAAGCCTTCAGAAATGAGATAACAAGAATCCAGAGAAAGTATATTCCTGTCAGGGTGAAAGGGAAGGTATAGGGAATGCTGGATGACGAGAGAAATTGAGGATTTGGTTTTAAAAAAAAAGAAGGAAGCATATGCCAGGTATAGACAGGATAGATTGAGTGAATCCTTAGAAGGGTATAAAGAAAGTAGGAGTATACTTAAGAGGGAAATCAGGAGGGCAAAGCAGGAACATGAGATAGCTTTGGCACATAGAATTAAAGGAGAATCCAAAGGGATTTTACAAATATATTAAAAGACAAAAGGGTAACTAGGGAGAGAATATGGCCCCTCAAAGATCAGCAAGGCGGCCTTTGTGTGGATCCACAGAAAATGGGGGAGATACTAAATGAATATTTTGCATCAGTATTTACTGTGGAAAAGGATATGGAAGATATAAACTGTAGGGAAATAGATGGTGACATCTTGCAAAATGCCCATATTACAGAGAAGTAAGTGCTGGATGTCTTGAAACAGGTAAAGGTAGATAAATCCCCAGGACCTGATCAGGTGTACCCGAGAACTCTGTGGGAAGCTAGAGAAGTGATTACTGGGCCTCTTGCTGAGATATTTGTATCATCGATAGTCACAGGTGAGTTGCCAGAAGACTGGAGGTGCCACTGTCTAAGAAGGGCGGTAAAGACAAGTCAGGGAACTATAGACCAGTGAGCCTGACCTTGTTGGTGGGCAAGTTGTTGGAGGGAATCCTGAGGAGAAATTGAGGACTGCAGATGCTGGAGATCAGAGCTGAAAATGTGTTGCTAGAAAAGCGCAGCAGGTCAGGCAGCATCCAAGGAACAGGAGAATCGACGTTTCGGGCATAAGCCCTTCTTCAGGAATGAGGAAAGTGTGTCCAGCAGGCTAAGATAAAAGGTAGGGAGGAGGGACTTGGGGGAGGGGTGATGGGAATGCGATAGGCGGAGGGAGGTCAAGGTGAGGGTGATAGGCTGGAGGCGGAGAGGTCAGGAAGAAGATTGCAGGTTAAGAATGCGGTGCTGAATTCGAGGGATTTGACTGAGACAAGGTGGGGTGGGGGAGGGGAAATGAGGAAACTGGATAAATCTGAGTTCATCCCTTGTGGTTGGAGGGTTCCCAGGCGGAAGATGAGGCTCTCTTCCTCCAACCATCGTGTTGCCATGGTCTGGCGATGGAGGAGTCCAAGGGCCTGCATGTCCTTGGTGGAGTGGGAGGGGGAGTTGAAGTGTTGGGCTACGGGGTGGCTGGGTTGGTTGGTCTGTGTCGATTCGGTCACCAGAGATAGAAATGGAAAGGTCTAGGAAGGGGAGGGAGGAGTCTGAAACAGTCCAGGTGAATTTGAGGTCGGGGTGGAAAGTGTTGGTAAAGTGGATGAACTGTTCAATCTCCTCATGGGAGCATGAGGCAGCGCCGATACAGTCATCGATGTAGCGGAGGAAAAGGTGGGGGGTGGGGCCAGTGTAGCTGCGGAAGATGGACTGTTCTACGTATCCTACGGAGAGGCAGGCATAGCTGGGGCCCATGCGGGTGCCCATGGCTACTCCTTTGGTTTGGAGGAAGTGGAACGATTAGAAAGAGAAGTTGTTTAGGGTGAGGACCAGTTCAGTCAGTCGAAGGAGGGTGTCGGTGGAAGGGTACTGGTTGGTGCGGAGGGCTTTCAGTCCTTCGTGATGGGGGATGGAGGTGTACAGGGACTGGATGTCCATGGTGAAGATAAGGGGTTGGGGACCAGGGAAGCGAACATCATGGAGGAGGTGGAGGGCGTGGGTGGTGTCCCGAACGTAGGTGGGGATTAGATTAGATTAGATTAGATTAGATTACTTACAGTGTGGAAACAGGCCCTTCGGCCCAACAAGTCCACACCGCCCCGCCGAAGCGCAACCCACCCATACCCCTACATTTACCCCTTACCTAACACTACGGGCAATTTAGCATGGCCAATGCACCTGACCTGCACATCTTTGGACTGTGGGAGGAAACCGGAGCACCCGGAGGAAACCCACGCAGACACGGGGAGAATGTGCAAACTCCACACAGTCAGTCGCCTGAGGCAGGAATTGAACCCAGGTCTCTGGTGCTATGAGGCAGCAGTGCTAACCACTGTGCCACCGTGCCGAGTTCTTGGACTAAGGGGGACAGGACTGTGTCGAGGTATGCAGAGATGAGTTCGGTGCGGCAGGAGCAGGCTGAGGCAATGGGTCGGCTGGGGCAGTCAGGTTTGTGGATTTTGGGCAAGAGGTAGAAACGGGCGGTGCGGGTTGTGGGACTGAGGTTGGAGGCGGTGGATGGGAGATCTCCTGAGGTGATGAGGTTCTGGATGATCTGGGAGATGATGGTTTGGTGGTGGGAGGTGGGGTCGTGGTCAAGGGGACAGTAGAGGAGGTATCTGCGAGCTGGCGTTTAGCCTCAGCAGTGTAAAGGTCGGTGCGCCAAACTACTACCGCGCCTCCCTTGTCTGCTGATTTAATAGTGAAGTTGGGGTTGGAACGGAGGGAGTGGAGGGCTGCACGTTCCGAGGGTGAGAGGTTGGAGTGGGTGAGAGGGGTGGAGAAGTTGAGGTGGTTAATGTTGCGGCGGCAGTTGGCTATGAAGAGATCGAAAGTGGGTAAGAGGCCAGCGCAGGGTGTCCAAGTGGATGGGGTGTGTTGGAGGCGGGAGAAAGGGTTGTCAGCGGGTGGGCGAGAATCTTGGTTGGAGAAGTAGGCACGGAGGCGAAGGTGGCGGAAGAATTGTTCGATGTCACACCGCATGTTGAACTCGTTAATCAGAGAGCGTAGGGGAATGAAGGTGTGACCTCCACAGAATCATGTTTTGGAGAGAGTTGGAACTCTGCATTCAGGAGGCTTGTGGCTTGTTGTCAGGAAAAGTAAATGAACATTGAAGATTTTGTAGAAGAAGGAAGTACTAGGCAGAGGGGATCGCTGGTGTAATTAATAAGTTTTAACATTATACTTCTAAAGGCATATGTTAAGTTAGTGAACCTTCCTTTGTTCGATTTCTCTTTATCTAAAATTAATCTTTTTCTGCTTTAAAAATATGAAATCTTGTGGAGTACTCCACATCAGTTAATTGCTTGCTGTTTAAAATTTCTTCTTTAAGTGTTAATGGTCCCTAAGAGAATCTTAACACTGAATCATAAGTAATCATAAGTAGAAGTGCATATTAGGGTTGATGGAACACAACTCTTGTGCAACTGTAACCAAAAAGAGAAAATGCTGGAAAATCTCAGCAGGTCTGGCAGCATCTGTATGGAGAGAACAGAGCTGATGTTTTGAGTCTAACTGAACCTGTGTCAGCTCTTTTCTCTCCTTACAGATGCTGCCAGACCTGCTGAGATTTTCCAGCATTTTCTCTTTTGGTTTCAGATTCCAGCATCTGCAGTAATTTGCTTTTAACTTGTGCAACTGTGTAGATTTAGAGAAGGTGTCTTAAAAGGCTTAAAGTGAGGTAGAGCGATTCTTGGAAGGAATTCCAGAAAATAGGCAGTTTAAAGCGTAGCCACAAAAGGTGGATTAATTAAAATCATGGCTGTTAAGGAGGGCGTAATTAGTGTATCAGGGATTTCAATAGGTTGTGAGGTTGGAGATTAGACAAATGAGAGAAGACAAGGAAGGACTTGGATAAAGTTTTTTTTTAATTCAAAGAAAACCTTCACTAAACTGAAAGTCAAGTGTAGCTCTGCACAACAGTAATAGGTGAATAGGAAAAGCAGTGATTTGGCAAACCTTGAGTTTATGGCATTCAGAACATGAGGCCGGTCAGATGTGTACTATCATAACAATGACATGGATGAAGCAGGAGCAGAGTCAGAAGACAGTACAGAGATGGAAGTAAGTACACAAGGTAACAGTTGCTGACTCACTTTCCAGGTTAAATAAGATTGCAATCAATCTGGTTCAGACTCAGTTACCAAGGAGAGGTATGCAGTCACTGGGGAATGGAGTTGGTAGTGGAACAAAAAGACAATACTTTCAGTCTTCCTAATATTGAATTGGTGAAAGATTGTGTTCCTCCAATATTGAATGTCAGGCTTAAAAGCAGAAAACTCCAAGAACACTGAACAGTTGAGGCAGCATATGGGGAGAGAAACAGAGTAAACATTCCATAACAATGATGGCCCTCCATCAGACAAGCATTGTTAATTTAGCAACATTGGAAGAGTCAAGAAAGGCAGTAAAGCGGTAATGTCGTTAGTGTACCTGTGGAAACGGATACTGGGATTTTGCATTTGTCTTTGAGGGATACCATATGGATGTTTAAGGAGAGCAGACCACGAGAGGTAATAGTCCACAAGCTGGTCAGGGAAATTGGTGTAGGTGATTTCCTAGCTAGGACCAGATAAGGAGATAGGAACCTGGTAGTAGGAGTGTTACACAGCTGATGACAGTAGAGGATGAGTTGACGTGATCAAATCATATCAAAAGACTGAAGACAATTGAAGATGAACAAAAAAAATGGATTGGCTACCTTTGCCACAGTCACATGGAACACCATTTGGGATTTTGGCAAGAACTATTTCAGGATATTGGCAGTGCGCAGAAATATTCTAGAAAAGATGAACTGTACATTTCAAAATTGGAGAGAAAGGAAGGCTAGAAGTGGAACACAGAGGTCAAAAGGTTTTCTTTTAGGAGAAGGATGACGGCAGCAGATTTGAAGGAAGAAGAGAGAGCTTTCTAACAATATCAGTTCACCTGGGAAGAAGGAAAGAAGTCATGTGGTCAGCAAATTGGTGAGGATAACATCAAGATAATGGCATTGCAGCAATTATGGAACTGCCAACACTTGCCAGCCTTACCCCACTGAAATTGGCAGCAACTTCCAGAGCCTGGACACATACAGTTTAGCACAGAAATCCAGAAGTCAGTGGTGATTTTACAACAAAATAAATGCAAAGATCCCTCCAAATTGTAATTAAGATTAAATCTAGGAACAGATGAGAACTCTCGCTCATGTTTTTAGTGTCTGTGTAAAACCCTTGATTACAAAATTACATCTTTTTGAACTGTGTGTAACGAGGGTTTAAATGCTCATTAATTTCAAGTTTGTAATTATTACCACACAGCCTCATTGGCCCGGAAAGAATTAGTTTAATGTCAGATGAATGTATTTTCTTCCATAATAAAAAAATTACACTTACTTTGAAAATGATTACTTTTATGACATTATAGCTGATACCCTAAACATATGCATGACCCAATCATTTAATTCACTATTTAGCATTTTTCTTAGTTTACGGTCTGTGAGAATCTCCTCCGTGTGGGACCATACCAGGCTTAATGATATCTGGACACCCAGAGACCACTTTAACTTGGTGCCAGAAAAATGATGTTAGCAAAACGGAAATTTCACCAGACCTTTCTGGGCAGTTTTCTTTTAGGTTCACTGACTGCACCATTGCTTCATTGCTGACCACAAGGCCCAGCTAATGATTTTAATAGAGCACGCTGATAGAGAACCTTTCCCAGTCTTGGATTTCTGCCTGGTATGTATGCATCATCTTGTTCCATCCTGCCATTGTGATGCTTTCACTTGTCAAGAAAGTTATACGGGCACTGTTACAGGCAAAAAAAAACTTGCCAAATAACTTTGCAGACAGAAGCGAATTATACATTGAGTTATACAAATACACACAGTGAAAGAGGATAGACATTTGTTAAGTCTACCATAGAATTCTTGGAAGAAATTTGACCCCAAATGGGAGGAAAGGAATCTCTCTCTGCCAGCCTGAGACCATAGGCAAATTTAGACTTGGGTTTCCTTAAAATGGAAGTGACAAGCTATGGAGACTGAACAATCAGCCTGCCATAAAGATGCTGAAGTCTAAGCAGCTTGAACAGTTTGACCTGGCATGAGGATTGGGTAGAAGGGTTATAAACCTGATGCAGATCAGCCTGTTTGACAGCAGCCTATAGTATTTCAGAGGAGATAGCAAGATTTGTACTTTTATGGCCATTTCGGAGTGACTCCAACTGTCTCTTTAAATGCTCCTATGATAAGCATAGTTGTATGGTGAAGCAGCCTAAAGTTCAAAATGTGCTACCAAACAAGCCCGGATGTCACTATGAACTGAGATACTTCCTCTTCCTACACCCTTCCCATTTGGCTCCAGATTTATATCTTCTGTCTGCCTGTTTTTCAGGCAAATGACAAACAACTCAGAGCTGAATTTCTCCAGCAGTTTGAGAAATTAGTAACATGTTTTTCACAGAAGGGTGGAGCTTCAGAATGTTATACATGGAACACAAGCCACATGAAGGATCTTACATGCTTTCTGTTCACAGCCTTGGATGAAGAAATGGATTAAAAAGAGATTAGCCAACAATAACAACAGTAACAGCTGTTGGAACAGCCACATTAATGGGTGCATGGGAATGGATTAGATCCCAAAGTTTATTTTCAAAAGCTTGTACATACACAACATAACCCCTGAAAAAGAGGCAAAGCAGAAAACTATGCGATGCTAAAATCATGGATTCCAGCTAGCTGAGGTCAGGGATAACAAATATGGGCAGCAGATCGCTATCTTACTAATCTCTAACAAAATCAAGATGACTTCAACATTCTTCCAATTTTAATTAAAAAGAGAGTGTGTTTCAAAATAATTCTGCTAATTATCTACATTGAACACCTGGTAGTATTTTATGAGGTCTCAGGCTAAGAACCCTTGGCTGCTAATATGACCATATAATTTGCTTCAAAAGCTTTGAAATATTTGGCACACACACACACATACACACACATGCAGTAACTCACCTCTGGAGGTAGACGTAGCGCATTTTCTGAGGCCATTTAAACACGCAAAAAAAAATGTACAACCCAATATTTGTGTTGTTTATCAAAAGGAATGAAAGTAATCAAAACGGAATGAAAGTAATCAAACAAATCTGATCAGATGCATTACATTAAAAGTTTTTCTAATTATTTATTTTCTTTGAGTAGATAAACAGATGGCTAGAAAAATATGGTAAGCCAAGCAGCATCAAGAGGTGGAGAAGTCAGTGTGTCAGGTATTAATCCTTCTTCAGGAGATGTAGAGATCGGGGGTCATGCTCACTGGATCAAGTCTATGCAGTGAACCATAGTTTTCTTTCTGCTTTTCCGAAAAACCTCCATTTTGTAAGCCAGCTGCAACTCTTCCAATACTGTCCAAAGCATCCTTACGGATTCAAAACCTTAAAACAACACACACTCAATGAGCAAGCAAATCCCTAAAATTAAATATTTTGAACCATTATTGTTGTCATATATGCCACCACCAGAATGCAATAAGCCTTTTGCATGGGATAGGAAACCCTCCATTTGTTCAGATGGTATGAGTCCCGAACCATTAGTCACTCCATCAGCAAACTGATCGGTGCCATCACAGCATCTTTTCAGCTGCTGGTCCATTAACGTCTTCCCCTCCATGCTATTCCCAGTGAAAAATTTGGCTTCCCAGTTAAATACATAAATGGACAGATTCCCGATTCTGACACATCAAAAATCTGACCACAGCAACATTTTTTGTGGAATGCTATGAAGCTCCGAGAAACAAACACATGTGTGACAAAAAAAAAACAAACAGACGAGATATCCAGTGAGGCTCATCGCAAAGCTGGGAGCATTTTGCTTCACCTTTGATGCTCTTCACAAGTTTTATGGCAGGTTTCATTCTAGACAGTAGTGAGTTGCCAATTAAAGGGGGAATTATTGCTTGTTGATGGCCTAACTTGTCTCATTAAAATATTGAACATCCCATCTTACCCAAAGCTTGCCAACAGACATGGAAACCAGAGCGGGTATCTGGCAAATACAGCTCACCACTTTGTCTGAAGGACTTGCATTTGGACACCGGGTCCCAATACCTCACAGCACATTCCATGGGCACTGATCATGCATGCACCATGTTCACGGACACTAAAATCTGACATGTGCCAGCCTCAAAAGAACCATCATGCCACATCTCTGATCCACATACAGGACACTTCAATGCTGCATTGCAGGCTGCATCAGCAACTATCATTGTAAAGTTGCAGCAAGGACAGCCAGAGACACAGACCTAAGCTCATGGACTGGACCAGACTGTACCTCCAGACTCTTTGCTGTCAGAGCGTTAACTCACTCTGAGCCTACCTGGATGTTCACTGCCTTACCTTTTTTGGACTTTGCCCCTTGGAGATACCAGGGTCATATTATTTATTTCTTGCCATGTTAGTTAGCACAGACAAAGCCAGGAAACCTGCCACGGTTGTCGCCAGACCTCAGACAAGCCATGGAGTGGTGTCAAGAGGCTCCGAGTACAGTAAATGAAGAGCAGCCTCTGATCCTTAGTGGGCAGCACAGTGGCACAGTGGTTAGCACTGCTGCCTCACAGCGCCAGAGACCCGGGTTCAGTTCCCGCCTCAGGCGACTGACTGTGTGGAGTTTGCACGTTCTCCCAGTGTCTGCGTGGGTTTCCTCCGGGTGCTCCGGTTTCCTCCCACACTCCAAAGATGTGCAGGTTAGGTAAATTGGCCATGCTAAATTGCCCGTAGTGTTAGATAAGGGGTAGATGTAGGGGTATGGGTGGGTTGCGCTTCGGTGGGGCGGTGTGGACTTGTTGGGCCGAAGGGCCTGTTTCCACACTAAGTAATCTAATCTAATCTAATCCTAGTCCAGGGAACTTTTACATAGTCAAACAGTCAGCCAGCCATTGAAGGCTGTCAGGAACAGGATGCACAAGAGACATGGAGCTGAATGTCAGGCAGCTCATCACCCACCTGGAGCCTTACTGCACAATGGGGGGCTGCTTTTCACCTGAAATAAGAGACATGCCAAATGAAGTGAACCAAAAGTGCATGGCATGGCTGTTAATTTTGGGGCAGTTGTGGAGGGTGTACCGAGTGAGCAGTTAGGTAGCACAGAGGATTAGTCATGTCGAGTGTTGGGATGGGTGAGTAAAGGATGTTGCTGGCTTTAATGAGAATGGTAGAACTTGAGCCTTGGTGGGAGCAGGTACAGTAGCAGAGATAGTGAGCGGGAAGCATCAGAGAGAAGATGGTGCACTTACAGTCATGATTTTGCACTTACAGTGGCAGAGTGGAGAATGTCACAGACCCGCATCGCACAGTGTTGTGCATTACTCCAGATACTGGAGACTGCTCTAGCCCGTTCTACTAGGCCGGTATGCTTTGGTGTCTACTGCTGAGCCTGGGGTGCACCATCTGCCCAACAGGGGGAACCAATTTCCTCCTTTACACCATGTCCAGTGCAAAATGTTAGGAATCATGCAGGGCAACTTTGGACAGATAATATTTGTCCAGGTGCACAATGGGTTTTTAAAGATGGTGCAAGCACAAGGGATGCCAATGAATTCCAAGATATCTAGACAGTGGCAAGTTGTTCTGGAAGCAGCGACTAGTGAGGTGGAGCCAGAATTGGATGGGAGGGATGTCTTTGGTACAAGATAAGCAGAGAATGAGGCAAGTTTGATAAAATACAGCAAGAAAACTCTCCAGGCCTTGAAATGGAAATCCCTCAAAAAAATAAGTGAAAATTAAAATTGACAACTCAGACTTTAGCCAAAGACAAAACACAAAGTTCAGCCTTCTGTTTTTTGTGTATAACGTTTTAAAGGCATGTAGTATTTTGTAGAAACCATCATGTTCCATGTCCCAGTGTGCTTTCAATTCACCATAATCAAGGATGATGTGATGTGGAGGTGCCAGTGTTAGACTGGGATGGACTAAATCAGAAGTCACATGACATCAGGTTATAATCCAATGGGTTTATTTGCAAGCACAAAAGTGTTCGGAGCACTGCTCCTTCCTTAGGTGAAGTGGTGGGAAGCCACAGGCATGGAATTTATAATTGGAAAGATCAAGGGCAGAGAGATCAAATAAAAATCATACAAAAAAAAAAGAGTGTGAGTGGAGTGTTGAATGAGACATCAATGTTGGTGATCGAAAGTGTTGGAGGGCGTGAATAAAGCGTCAACAGTTGAATAACAAGCAAGGGGATGACCTATAACCCAATTAAATGAGGCAGATAGATAATTACAAAAATTTAACAATAAAAAGAAAGGTGCTGCTGGAGAGAAACCAAATGACTGGAATAACATGATAAATATAAGAGTCGCATGCCAAGGGTCTAACCAAATTAAATGACTAATCCAAAACTGTACAAACTAATTAAGGTAGAGAGACCATGGCAATTTATTAAGGCGATGGTATCAAACCAGGGCAGTAAGGAAGATTTTACATCTATAGAACAGTGTGGTGGGGGTCACACGTAGCACAACATGATCACAGTGGAAGCCATCTTCATGGGTACGGAACTTGGCTATCAGTTTCTGCTTGGTGATTCTGTGTTGTGTATTTTGAAGGCCACCTTGGAGGATGTTTACCCTAAGATCAGAGGCTGAATATCCTTAACTGCTGAAGTGTTCCCCAGCTGGGAGGGAACATTCCTGTCAGTCGATTGTTGCGTAATGTCCATTCATCTATACGGTCTCACCAGTATACTATGCCATGGGGCATCCTTGCCTGCAGGTGGATGAAATAGACAATATTGGCCAAGTCACTTGAATATCTGTTGTGCAAGTGGTGGGTGGTGTGACGGTAGTATCCATGTCGATGATCTGACATGTCTTGCAAAGGTTGCCACGGCAGGGTTGTGCGGTGTTGTGGCTGAAGTTGTTCTGAAGGCTGGGTAGTTTGCTGAGAGTGATGGTCTGTTTCAGGGATGTTTCAAGTTTGGTGGTTGTTTGAAGGTGAGAAATGGGGGCATAGGGAAGACCTGGGCGAGATGCTCATCAACATCAATGACATGTTGAAGGCTGCAAAGAACATGGCAGAGTCTCTCCATTCCAGGGAAGTACTGGACGATGGATGGTACTCTCAGTTGTATCTGTGTCTGTCTTCTGAGGAGGGTGTTGAGGGGTTTTACAGTGGTAGGTTGGAACTGGTGATCGACGAGTTGAGCATCATATCCTATTCTTCAGGTGTCCGTTACGTTCCTCCTTCTCAGCAGATCCTGTGTATGCGCAGAGGTTGTCCTTAAGGAATGGCTTCTTTACTATGTTTGGGGTGGAAGCTACTGAAGTGCAGCAGTGTGAGGTTATTCGTGGGCTTGCGGTAGAGTGAGGTACTGAGGTATCCATCCTTGATGGAAATGCGGGTGTCCATGAAGGAGACTGATTCTGAAGAGTAGTCCATGGGAAGTCTGATGGTGGAATGAAAATATTTGATATCGCTGTGTAGTCATTTCAGCGATTCCTCACCATGAGTCCAAAAGGAATAAAATGTTGTTGATGTTTTGTGTGTAGCATTGGCCAGAGGTCTTGCACAGAGAAGTAGTCTTGCTCAAACTTGCGCATGAAAATGTTGGCATATTGGGGGACATACTTGGTTCTCATCGCTGATCCATATGTCTGGATGAAGAACTGGTTGTCAAAAGGTGAAGATGTTGTGGTTGAGGATGAAGCAGATGAGTTGTAGGGTAGTGCCTGTAGATTGGCAGTTGCTGGTATGGAGAACTGAAGATGTTGCAGTGATGCCATAGTTGGCGTGAGGCTTGGGGGGGGGGGTGGTGCGAAAGAGATGCTGGTGTAGTGTGCTGAAATGTCCATTTTGACAAGGAATATTCCTGGTTTGACTGTTCTGTAGTTGTTAAGTTTCTGTAAGAAACAGATAGCATTGTGACAGAAACTGAGGGTCTCCTGCACAGTGACTTTCAAGATGCTCTCAACATAGCCACACAGAGTCCCATTGCCTGACATGGTGGGACATCCAAGTATGTTGGCTGTCTTCAGAAGGCAGTAGAAAGTCTTCTATGTGAGGAATACGTGGAATGAATGAGTGTATGGGTTACCCTGAGAATCTGAATAAAAAGGTCTTGATCTGTTGAGTTGGCGGGTGTGTTCTTTGGTTGGATCTGCAGCCAGTTGTCTGTAGTGTTACTGGTTGTTCAGTTGTCAGCATGCTTCTTTGCAGGAGTCTGTTCAGTTCTTTTTTTTAAAAAGGGAAGATAGGAAAACACCCGAGTGGCCAGTGAGACACTCCTGTTTATTTTTTTTCTCAGAGTGAACAGAGCCCCTGAAGGAGTCTGTTCTATTCTGTATGACATTGGCTCCTCATTTGTCTGCTGGCTTGATGACAATGGTTGCCATGACAACCTCTGCAAGACATGTTAAATCATAGACATGGATACTACCATCACACATGGGAACATCACCCAACATTCACACAGCAGGAACTCATGTGACTCAACCAATGTGGTCTCTCTCATACCTTGCAGGAAAGGCTCTCCCCACACCCCCCAGGCATGGTACCTTGGCAAAACCATACAGACACTATGACAGCGAATGAATGGACATCACGCAACAAAAATCTCCAGACAGGGATGTTCCCACCCATTCGGGGAACACTTCAGCAGTCAAGGTCATTCAGCCCCCTGGCCTTAGTGATATACAACAGTGCAGAATTGCCCAGCAAAAACTGATAGCCAAGTTTCATATCTATGAAGACGGCTTCTTGGGGTCATGTTTGCCTATGATTTGTGCTGTGGTGTGATGTGACTCCACCACACTGTTTCATAAAATCTTCCTTCCTGTTTTGACACCATCACCTTGATTAAAAAAAAGTGTTATGGTCTTTACCTTAGTTTGTACAGTTTTGGATTACTTTTTATTTTGGTTAGACCCTTGGCATACCTATGATGTTATTCCAGTCATTTGCTTGGCCTCCCACAGCACCTTTATTTTTAAATTTTATGTAATTATCTCTCTGCCTCATTTAATCTGACTATAGATTATCCTTTTGCTTTGTTATTCAGGTATTGACACTTTACTCACACTGTCCAACACACTTGGTCACCTGCAGAGACTTACTATTTGTATGATTTGTATAATCTTTTATCTCTCTGCTCATAATATTCTGTGACTATGTGCTTCCCTCTCACTTCACCTGACAAAGGGGCTACGGTCTGAAAGCTTGTGATTGCAAATGAACCTGCTCAACTAAGACATGGTGCCACGTGACTTCAGACAGAAGTTAGGCTAAAGACTCAAATTTGCTACATCTGCAGGTAAATGCATAATTTATCACGTGACATCATTCAACTCAGGATTTCTGTTTTACAGTGGGATGCTGAGACATTGCTACAAATTTTACATTCATAATATGTATCTTTCCCCTCAGTGAAACACATCACACCACAGCACAAATCATAGGCAAACATGAACTTTCCCTCCCCTAAGAGTGCTGCATGCTCTGGGTGGAATTTTATGCTTTTGTGATATGAACAGGAGGCAGGAGGACAAACACATACACACCCCAAGCCCACTCTTTCAGTCAGTGTGTTGGGATATCATCCCAGAGGCAGGCAATTAAGAGGCTACTTCCAGACCAGCCATCAATGATGGTGGACAGATTCCTGAGAAACAGAAACCCCTCCAAGAAGGTGAGCACTGTCTTGAACGGTCACACCAGGGTATCACCATCTGGAGGCACCCTCCAAGAATTAAAAGGGTTTGCGGGGACTGTCGAGGCAGTCCCAGCCCACCTATCAGGACACCTTCCTCCCCCATCCGGACCATTTCTGGCTGCCCAGATCCATTATTAAGCTGCACTGTCTTGCGTCTTCCTGATCCATTACTCTATCTTCAAGCCTGACTAACCATCCACAATGAACCACTTTTTTGCCATCTAGTCTGCCCAGACACTTTGCAGGTCTGCATGGATCAGACTCTCCGCAACCATGTGCTGCCTCTGCTACTAGGCCACTATATCCCCTTGCCCCCCTTGAGGTCTGGTTGAATGTAGTTTCCACTGGCCTGGAGCCTCAAACGTACTCTTCAGAAAAAGTGAGAATCTATGGGTTAGGGTTGGGAAGAGGAGAGGGGAGAGCACTGGCCATTGTTTCTGCTGGCTCATGGTTCACTGTGTCTGCAAATGTGCACTGTAGTCCCCCTGAACTGCTGGTGCACAAAGGATGCTTTGGCAATTGCAACAGGAGACTATGAGCAGCCATTATCTCCCAGCCCAGTGAAACCCATGATAGAACGTCATCATGGAAGATGTGGAACCCAGATGTGAAAATGAAACATCAGACAGTTCCAGGACAATTGGTCACGCAGCACCTCAGACCAGTCACTGGCAAGTTATCTCCAATGACCTGGCAACATCCACATGGAGCCCACAGATAGGCATTAAATGGTGGTGACTGACTACCTACCATTATTGAAATAGCCTCTGCTGGTGAGGAGCCTACTGCAAGAAAATCACCTGTGGGAGGAATCAATCAGACCACTGATCTATTAGTTGCATCCCTGAAATTTCCCCCAGTTCCTTCTTTCAAGTCCATCGTGACAGGATCAGAAATATTTCACTTTTCCCCCACTCTCCCTCCTAAAGTTTTCATTATGCTCTCTTCATCTTCAGTACACCATTTTTTCCAATTCTCTCTTTCCATTTGGTGCAATCACCCAAATCTGTGTTGAATTATCTCAATAGACAATACACAATAGGTGCAGGAGTAGGCCATTCGGCCCTTCTAGCCTGCACCGCCATTCAATATGATCATGGCTGATCGTTCCTAATCAGTATCCTGTTCCTGCCTTATCTCCATAACCCTTGATTCCACTATCTTTGAGAGCTCTCTCCAACTCTTTCTTAAATGAATCCAGAGACTGGGCCTCCACTGCCCTCTGGGACAGAGCATTCCACACAGCCACCACTCTCTGGGTGAAGAAGTTTCTCCTCATATCTGTCCTAAATGGTCTACCCCGTATTTTTAAGCTCTCTCTAAGTTGGTGTTTCATTCTCCTCTCTCCCCCCGCCACCCTGCTTTCTAGATTATTGCTCCCTTTCCCCATACCATGTTTTGTGTTGCCATCTCTCTCTCCCCTTCTACATTCGTTTTGTTCCCTCTCCCTCAGTGGCAAGCTGATGAAATTACCAGTTAGCCAGGCACTTCCCTGGATAGTATTAGGTCACCTGCTGGATTGACCCACTGGTGTTTCACCAGGAATTATCAATGAATCTCTGAAGAGAGCTAGGTGGTACAGGATAGGGATCAAGGGATGGGGAATTTGCTGGGGAGATGGGTAGAGTCAGACACAAGGACTGGGAGCTATTAGCAGGCCACAGTGACTTCATAATTCGTACTGTGAATTAGGTAGCTAGTATTAGGCTTCTGGCAAGCCTTACCGTGCCTGTCAGGTATCTTTCTGGAGACATAAGATCACGCAAGTCTCAATTAATCCCTGAATCACCACTAAATTCTGGTAGACTTGGATAATGAATTTAAGTGGCTCATTAACAGGCCTAATTGTCTTCCAGCCACTATTAGACAGTTTTAAAGAAAGGACAGGAGCTGGATCAGTGTGTGAAGGACTCTCCATTTTGTGTGTTAGGGAGAGGACTCGCCTCTGACTTTATGGTCCAGGCAGTTCAGTCAGTGAAAAAAAAAGAGCAAGGATTTTAAAGAAAACCTAATGCAATCTGTGCATCTCTAAAGAGGCCAGCACTTCCTGCTCATTTGTCGATCTGAGCATGGTTCTCTATGCCTGCTTGCGGACTTGCCCACCCCACCTGCTCCAGGCTTCACCAAGTCCCGTTCGACATGTACAAACCACGATTTCCAAGGACTACTTTGGAGGAATGTTCACGAGGCCAATTGGGGTGATTAGGGACCTCAACTATGACTCAAAGCCAAAATGACCCTCTGAGTCAGGTGACTAGCCAATCACGACAATCACTCAACTGAATTACTGATTTCTAATTTACCGTTAACAATACACATTGTTTATCTACATAACAAAAGTGAAATCAGCCACAGATTCTACAGGTCCAAGTGAAGGTGGATTGAAATTGCAACTCTAGTTACAAATCTGGGGGAAAAAAAAACAAAATCTGGTAAAATGATTCAGAAGAGATTTGCAGGTTAAGTTATGAATGGAATTTATTACCTCAGGAAAGAAGCAACTTCATGCATATATTGGTGTTTAATTCCAAGTTTTAATGAAGTAATCTGTCCAGAATCTCCACCTCAGATGCAACTGATACGCACAGACTGAATAATTGAAATTGCAATACATTTCTGAAGCTTTAGCAACTGCTTACTTTTCACACTAGTTAGGTATAAGCTCATTAAATAATGAGCCAGGCAATTACCATGCCAGTTCTCGTTGTACAACAGCCGTCTCCTTCCTTCAATACAGACCGCCCTGCAGCTAATAACAAATTGATCCAACATTGTGGCTAATAGTAACAATATAACCAAAACTCAAACCATCACGTTTACTTCTGGATTACACAGCATTACAGGCTTAGCACGAAGATTTCAAGCTGGCCCGGATTCTGAAAAGCTGGGAACCAGTCTACTCTGAAAATGTAGCTGCCACGTTGGCCTCTGTGTCGTGTTCACACTACAACAGAAGAAGCTGTATCTACAAAAAGTGCCGACTGGCAGAACCACATAGAGAATAGCATGAATAACTATTTAAACTCTTTTCGCAGTGGTCCTGCCAATCAAGAAATTGAGAACATCTAAAGAATTTCAGCGTTATTTCTATTAGAGAGGACACAACTCCAATCAGCACCTGCACGGACATGAGCAAAGATTCAGATTTAGAACTCTTCCACCTCACTTACTTTGACACTATTTTACTCCTGTTAAAGGCTTTACCAGATCACCTTTCTGCCACTTACTATGAAGTTGCCTTCTTCAATGTCTCCCAACAGGATATAAATTGTAATTTATTTTTGTTTACTGGAAGAGGAAGGCTGTGCCATGGGCAAATGGACCCCTTACTTTTCTCATCACCCCTCATCTCAGACATTCCTGCCTGCACTTGGCCCAACTGGAGACTCGAGAGTTAGGAGGGCAATCTTCTCCTGCCCAGAATATTGTTTTAAAAAAATTACAATTACAGAAGATCCTACATGACTGTTAAATGCAGTTAAAAAATGTTCTGGGTACATCTTCTCCATCACACCTCCCACCCTCTCTTTCTACTATCTGAAACTTTCCCCTGGCATACTAACTGTCACAGTTCCCTTTCAGGCAACCTCAAAGTAATTCCCAAATTATGACAACACAACGTTTATATGTGCAACAGCTTGAATGCAAACTTAACTGTAAGCAATAATCCATGGGAGCTAATGTGACAGATCTGCCGGAGTTGACTGCAAAGCAGATGTGGATAATGGACTGTTCCTTTAGCTCTGTCTACTATCTCCAGTTACACCTTGCTACTTACACTCAAGTGTAAGTGTACTTCACGAGATTGAGATTTGTAACTCTAGGCATTTTAGCTGAGGGGGAAATATCACCAGACTCACTAGTCAGCAGTATCTTCCTTACAACTTACACCACAAACTGATCATGATCATTCACGTATTCTATCCTGTCTACACTCCCATAGAATTGATATATCTCAGCTTGCACTTGGAAACAAAGTGTGTGAAAGTGTTCTGAACAATCTGCACAGTTGGATGAACAAGGCCCTGATCTTTCTCCCCTTTTCCTCTGTCTCTTTCTTTGGTATGTCTAGATAAACAAAAAGAAGGGTGAACGCCTACCAGGCAATGTGAAGAGACACAGTTCATGTTATTTTCTGTGGAAGTGATGAGGATTTCACAATCTAATGCAAGGTATGAAGTGGACAAGGAAAGTAGAATGTGGTGACCTGCATTCCTGTGTCACCATCTTCAAACTTTGGGCATCATCCCTTCCTAAAAGCTCAAATATTCAGAAACAATAAGACGTTATATGCTATGTATCCAGCAGTGCTTGCTTCTCTCCAATTACTGTTATAGACTGAAGAAAGAAGACGACACAGCCTGGTTAAAGTGTAAACAATTTCTAGTTGCCATAATGTGCAGCCAAAAGGAGTCATAAATGTTGGTAATTCTCTCTGTATGGACTAACCTACCAGAGGAAACAGAGATTGTTGGGTGCCCTGCTACTTGGAAATTTGGCTCACTCCTGCCATTCCCAATTGCGTCCACCAAGCTGAGGGTTCTCCATACACTACATGGCCCGCACAGCATCCTCAGGTAAGGCAGAGGGTGGTGGGGTATGCTTCCTGATCAACACTTCCTGGCAAGCCGCTGCTGCCCCAGACTTAGTAGAATCAGCATTTTACTGTAAGGTAACGTAACATATTCTATGACATGAGTTCTAAGAATCATAGATTCCCTACGGTGTGGAAACAGACCATTTGGCTCAACAAGTCCACACCGACCCTCTGAAGAGTATCCTACCCAGATTCCATTCCCCTACCCTACTCTTCTACATTTCCCTTGACTAATGCACCTAACCAATACATCCTTGAACACTGGGCAGTATAACATGGCTAATTTGCCTAACCTGCACACCTTTGGACTGTGGGAGGAAACCACAGCATCCAGAGGAAACCCAAGCAGAGGAAACCCAAGCAGACACGGGGAGAATGTACAAACTCCATACAGAAAGTTGCCAGAGGTGGGAATTGAACCCAGGTCCCTGGCATTGAGAGGCAGCAGTGCTAACCACCATGCCACCCTCCGCCTCAGCCATTCTGGCAGCAGTATACATACCATCCCATGTGAATGTGGAGAATGCCCTAACATTCGAGACAAAATTCCCCGAGGTCGCAAATTAATTGTAGCTGTTGACTTCAACGAGGCCAACCTCAAGAGGGTGCTGCCAAAGCACCACCAGAGAATCAAACATCCTGGACAACTGCTACACAACCAAAGCCTTCAGTTCCATCTCCGCCCAAACTTTGGAAAATCTGATCACAGCGCTGCATTCCTCTTCCCATCTTACAAACAGAAACTGAATCAGGAGGATCATTTACAAAAGGAAGTACATGGCTGGTCTGAGGCTATGGAAGACTGTCTCTGAGATTGCTTGAAGTCGGTGGACTGGACTGTGTTCAAGTGTTTGTCTAAATTTTCCTCCAATCACCATTGCGGACTTAATTAGCAAATGTGTAGAGAACTGCATACCAAATAAGCCAGAGTGCTCCCCTACCGTAAATCTTGGAAAAACCTGGCAATCCACTCCCTATTGGAGGCCAGACATACAGCATTCAAAGTCAGATAACCCAGATCAATGAGAAATCTAGATATGATCTCTGCAAAGCCATCAAGGATGCCAAGAAGCAGTAGCAGATTAGAGGTCATATCTCCTAAAAAGACTCCTGCTGCCTATGGAGTGGCACAGTGGTTAGCACTGCTGCCTCACAGCACCAGAGACCTGGGTTCAACTCCCACCTCAGGCGACTGACTGTGTGGAGTTTGCACATTCTTCCAGTGTCTGCGTAGGTTTCCTCCGGGTGCTCCGGTTTCCTCCCACAGACCAAAAATGTGAAGGTTAGGTGAATTGGCTATGCTAAATTGCCCATAGTGTTAAGTGAAGGGATAAATGTAGGGGAATGGGTCTGGTTGGGTTGTGCTTCGGCGGGTCGGTGTGGACTTGTTGGACTGAAGGGCCTGTTTCCACACTGTAAGTCATCTAATCTAATCTAAAAAACATGGGATACAAAAATGAAGCAGAGCAAGGTAACAGGCAAAGATACATCCCTCCTCGTTGTGCTCAATGTGTTTGGTGCTTGGTTTGAGCAGAATACCTCAGGTGATGCCTACCACAACAGCCCAGGATATACCTGTTCCCCCGCTCACTGCTGTGGACATCAGATCGGACTTCCTGGGAGTCAACCCAAGGAAAGCAATGTACTTGATTGATCTGCCCAGGATCTAAGCATTCAAGTGGTGGAAGTATGCACTGACATCTTCAACCTCTCTCTCCTATAAGCCGTCATCCCCATCTGCTTTAAGATGACCACCATCATCCCTGTATCTAAGAAAGCTTTGATAACTACCACCCAGTGGCTCTGACCTCAATAGCAGTGAAGTGCTTCAAGAGGCTAGTCAACTCTGTATCAGCTGAGGTCTCCCAGTCTGCCTCAAACTCCTCCAATTTGCCTACTGATGTAACAGGTCCACAGTGGATGCCATAGCCTTAGTCCTGCGTTCTTCTCTGGAATATCTGGACAGCAAGGACACGCTTGTCAGACTCCTACTCATTGAAGGAAAAGCTGTAGTCAACACTATTATCCCCTCCACACTGATCTCAAAACTCCATGATCTTGGTCTCTGCTACTGGATCCTCAGCTTCCTGACTAATAGACAGCAAATCACTGAAGACAGACAACTGTACTTCTTCCACAATAACCCTCAACACTGGAGCCTCTCAAGAATACATCCTCAGCCCCGTATTGTACTCCCTGAGCACCAATGACTATGTAGCCAAATTCCAAATGAATGCCATCTGTAAAAGTTTGCTGACAACACCACTGTAGTAGGACAGTTATCTAACAATGAGGAGTTAAAATACAGAGGGGAGATAATTGATGTGGTGACACGGTACAATGGAGAACAACCTCTCACTCTCTATGTCAGCAAAGCTAAAGAACTGATCATTGACTTTAGTAAGAAAGGAGGAGGACATGCCCCTGTCTACATCAACAGAACTGAGGTTGAAAGGGTGGAGAGCATCAAGTTCCTTGGAGTGACGATAACTGATAAGTGTCATCTTCCCATGGAATTGCAAGGTCAAGAAAACACAACAATATCTCTTTTCCCTCAGACAGCTCAGGAAATTTGGCATGTCCACAAGAACCTTCACCGCTTTCTACAGATGCGCCATTAAAAGAATACTGTCCGGGTGCTTAATAGCCTGGTTTGGCAAATTCTCTGCCCAGGATTGTAGGAAATTACAGAGGGTGGTGCGCATAGCCCAGGCCATCGTGGGAGCCAACCTTCCATCTCCGGACTCCATTTACACAGCTTGCTGTCACAAAGGCTACAAACATCAAAAGGCCCTTTGCACTCTTTAATGATCTCCTATAACCTCTTCCATCAGACAACAGATACAGGGCCTGCACAGTGCTAGTTGGTTTAGGGACAGCTTCTTCCTGGCCATTATTAAACTATTGAATGGACTATCTAGCCTCAAATAAATGTTGATCTTGCTAACGTTGGTCATTCTTGATTGCCCTATGCAATGTTACCTGCATGCCTTCACCTAATATCTTTTGATCTGTACATCCTTACTTACTATGATCTGTCCATACTGCTCTAAACAACGTTTTTCACCGTACTTTTGTACAAGTGACAATAAATTTAAAAATCAAAAAGTTAAGTGTTAGATTCCATTTGTGACTTAGCAGGATGAAAGAATGCAAGGATGTGAATAAAGGAATACTTTCAGGTATAAACAATGGGTAGAAAGGGAACCATGCTACATCACAGCCATTAATATTAAGTTAGCAAAATCAGAGCAAAGTGATTTTACAAATTTTAACCTGGTATAATGATTAACTTACTTAATTCATTCTTAGAAGCAGGGTGCTGGTATTCTTTATTTTGCCACACTGGATAACGGTGATGCCAGTTTTCCAACACTGAGATAGTGGGCTGGATTATCATGGAGTTGGGAAGACTCCATAGAGATGATGGCCGGTATCCAAGATGGAATCCTTAGTCCTATATATTTGTTGTATGTGTCTGTCTCAATTTGTCAACTCAGAAATGCACATTTAATGAGTTTTGAGAAGATTTGTAGCTCAGGATGTAGGTTTGCTCACTTTCAGTCTGAAAGCTACACCGGAGTCTCACTGATGACGTTACCTAGTATGGTGATGAAACGTGCAAAAACAAACCTTTGAGCTCAGCGAGCAAACTTACATCCGTGTAACTTTACCATTATACACATCTTATTAGTTAGCAGGTGCAATCAAACAGGTGATACTGACAGTGTTGCCAAGAAGATGCACATGAGGATTTAGGGCACACCTCCATATAGCTGATTGCACATGGTAACCAACAAAGAGAAAATGCTTTGATATTTCAAATGGCAGTTGCCTATACTCGTACCAATAGTCACAACTTATACTCGGCATACCAGTCAACCATTTTTTTTTTAAATGAGAAACTCTAAAAGGCTACAACCTACTGTATCTGAAATTGTCAAGAAAAACAACTTGAGATCTGCTTATGATACTTGGGCATCCTAAATGTAACAGTTGTCAGAGGAAGTTAGAGATATTGGGCCAGATTTTTTGCTGGCAAGGCAAGATGATTTATTTGGAAATATCTGAATTTGTCAGAACTGCATCCATAAGATGGGGGTGGAATGGATTCCGTGCTTGCTGACCCAGAAAACAGCCCAAATGTGGCCATAGCGGAAGGGTGTGCTGAGGCAGGTTGGTTAGAAGGCCCATTGTGGTTTTCTGAGGCATCAGCCTAGTTGTATTAAAGGCTATAATCCAGCCTCATCCTACAACACAGTCTCAATTGTTCCTATGCCCCCTTCATTTCCCCAAGCCCCTTCCATGCCCTTCATTCAGTAAAGATTATGGACATAAACAATGAGCTACATAATAAAAATCACATTAAACACTTATGAAAGGGAACACCCATCCTGAAATGTGCTTCTCCAGTTGGCATCATTATGAATTCTTGTAAGAGTTCCCAGCCATACTGAAAGTCATGATGAATTCACAACCAAGGATTCCCCCCAGACTATGAAGTCTAATTCCCAGGCAGGTCGGGATATTATATGATTAATAATAGCCACAACAGCATTTAAGCCCACAATGGGGGATGGCTAAAGTTGTTGTTGGATGACATTCAGGTTTTGCCGCCACATGGGAGGCCTATTCCCACCCCTCACCTTCCCCATGTATCTATTATCTAGGAAAACATAGAGTCCCCATTTCACTGTTTTTATAATGTGTGTGTTTTCTGGAAATGAGAACCCAATATATACTTAGGAAAACTGCCGGTCTTTATTTATGCAATACGGAAAGCTATAGGCAAGGAATTCCAGAGATTTGAACCCAAGTGGCTGCAGGCTTTACGGCCTAGTGAGTAAAGAGAAGCACAATTCACAAGAAGTTGGCATCAGTAAAATGGACATTCAGATAAACAAAATGTGGGACTGCAGGCACACTAACATAAAGAATGTATTTAAAGACAGGCACAAGAAACGTTATATTTCGGGCACTGGGGAACGAGAAGCTCATGTACATCTGTGACAATATAGGTAAGAATGTGCTGCATTTTATGACCAGGGTTAGTATATTTGAAGCAAGAGAAGCTCAAAATAAAAAGTGTGTACTCTTCCCACCACTTTCTCTCCTACCTCAACCTGTTTCTGATATTACAGTGAGCAGGGAAGGTGTCACATAGCCTGCTTGGCCCAAGGTGTGTTGAGGCCAATAAGTGGCCAACTAATGGTCACTTGAAAAGGTTCTATTACACCTCCTATTTGACTCGGGAAGATGAAGATCTTAAAACAAAAATTTAAAGAAGTTCCTGAAATTGTGATGTCCTAAAACATACATTGGATGAGGCAAGCAAGGGAAAAATGGTAACCATGAACTGCTCTCAAACAACAAGGCAAGAGGAGAGAATTTCCATAAATTCTGTCCTCCCTGTACTTGTTCCAATTATCCTCCCACTGATGACTAGAACACTGGGCCAAGCCACTCCCTCCAGGCAGGCAGCCCATTAAATCGACAGCAGATTCCTTTAACATTACTTGAACTTAAAACGTTATGACTGCACCGCTGCTATTAAATGCTATTGGCTAGCAGTCTTTTTCAAGCATCTTTATCCAATCAGATTTTCTGGAAAAAGCTGTTACAAAAATAAACCAGGAAATTATTTCACCACTATTCAATATCGACAGGAGTCTGGAAGAAATGGCCTCATCACAGCTGAGACCATTATTTGAGCAAGCTCTGTAACATTTGGCATGCAGATGGTCCTGACTTTGCAGTGTAGTAACACAAAGAAACATTTGGGAATAATTCTCCCTGTAAAATTGGTTTAGATACATTTTAAGTTAAATGTTCCTTAACTAGTCTCATTTATATCTTTCAAGATACCATTTTTAAAAAAAAAATTTACTTTATTCCCCCCGCCCTGTACAATATACCAAGTTGGCCATCAATAGACAGTATAAAAGAGAAGTTCAAGTCAATTAGCCCATACAAAGCAACTCCGCTAAATTGTCTCATCTCACGGGGTACACAAAAACTCCTCTTGGCACCTCCCTGGGCAATGTCAGCAAAGTTATTGCATCCAAAAACAAAACTGCAGGCTCTTACTACCACTGTTACAACCATGCTCCTACAATTCTACACTGACATGCTAATCAATCAGTACCTGGCCATTATGGACATTCAATAAACAGATTTCTTATGAAAAAGAATTTCCATCCTATTTTACTAAAAACACTCTTTTCAAAACAATCCATCATGTTTGAATTTGAAAATATTCTCCACTGCTTCAAAACATAAAATCAAACTTGATTACACACTACATGTTGAATGTTCTTCCCCTCTCTCACAGCTGATTCATTCATTAATTCACCATTAGCTTTTTCTTTGCACAATGGAATCTACCCAAAAACACGAAGTGGCAGTTGGATTCTGTATGTGTTGAGCGTGACTAATAATACATTTGTATGTCAGTCAGTCTGGAAGTGGTTTGCACCTCTTGCTGGTGTATAAAGTGTCCAATTTTTATTATGGATCAATTGCTCCAGGACCAAAAGGCACCTACTTCAAGCTCTTTTATACTGATGTTTGTTTTTTTCCCTTAGATTTCAGGAAACCAAATGTCTGTGAGCTAGCACCCTGTTTTTCACAATATTAAATCCAGCTCATTTAGCCTGACAGAATTACAGACTCAAATTTTAACAGGTCTACAATTCCGCAACCAGGATAAAAGAAATCACATTTACTGCAGCAATTCCAGACCTGTCTCCCCAAATCCAATCTAAGTAAATACTAATATAAAAACTGTTTTGATGTTGAAAGTAATTATGTTTTTTCAAGGACCATTACCTTCATAATAGGTGAAGAAATCTACATTAAACGAGCAAACATCTGCTTCCACTGCTTCAACTCCTCAGTTTGTCAAAAAGCTATTACAGGCATGTTGCCATTGGAGGTAGTGGTGGTGTAAGTCAACAGAAACCTTATTGTTTGAGTGCACTAGTTCAAAAAGTAGTATCACCTCAACTGGCTTCTGCATTCCAGAGGAAATACAGGTCAATATTACTGTTGCTCATAGCCTCCCAATGTTCCTTGCTTAAAAGGTGTGAATGGCTGAACAGGCTTTTAGTTTGGTTTTGATATTCCAGTCAGATAGTGGAGTGCAACACAGAAAGAGAACCATACGATCAAAGATGCCATCTTTCCAATGAGACATCAAAAGTAAAAGCTGTCCTATCAAGGAATTGCAAAATAAAGTTAGTTTTTGGAAATATCTGCAGTTGTCAGTTCAATAGCAAAAAATATATGCAGAATTTCCAAAATTAAAAAATGTTCATTGCAGCATCCCTGGGATTTGTACTAAGAGATAATTTAATTATCAATTATTAAAATTACATAATAGCTTCAGAAATGTGACAGTTTCTGAAGTGGGAAGACAGGGAAGATTGCTAAAGCTGCAGGTGTATTGAGGAGCAAGGACTGATGATTCGGGATAGTCAACATGGCTTTGTGTGTGGGAAATCATGTCTCACAAACTTGATTGAGTTTTTTGAAGAAGTAACAAAGAAGATTGATGAGGGCAGAGCAGTGGATGTGATCGATATGGACTTCAGTAAGGTGTTCAACAAGGTTCCCCGTGGAAGACTGATTAGATCTCATAGAATACAGGGAGAACTAGCCATTTGGATACAGAACTGGCTCAAAAGGTAGAAGACAGAGGGTGGTGGTGGAGGGTTGTTTTTCAGACTGGAGGCCTGTGACCAGTGGAGTGCCACAAGGATCAGTGCTGGGTCCTCTACTTTTTGTCATTTACATAAATGATTTGGATGCGAGCATAAGAGGTACAGTTAGTAAGTTTGCAGATGACACCAAAATTGGAGGTGGAGTGGACAGCGAAGAGGGTTACCTCAGATTACAACAGGATCTGGCCAGATGGGCCAATGGGCTGAGAAGTGGCAGATGGAGTTTAATTCAGATAAATGCGAGGTGCTGCATTTTGGGAAAGCAAATCTTAGCAGGATTCATACACTTAATGGTAAGGTCCTAGGGAGTGTTGCTGAACAAAGAGACCTTGGAGTGCAGGTTCATATACCTTGAAGGTGGAGTTGCAGGTAGATAGTGTGGGATATAGGTAAATTAATGTTACTTCTGCAATTCTGCAATTGATGTGGAGGAAATATATAATTGTTTTTGTATTAGCTAAAACTGTATGTCAGAAGGTAGACATTATGGGCAAGTAGATAAGATGTTGTGAGGGGATGAAGTTAAGCTAGATACGCCTGTACAAACAGTAGATATAAACATGTGCTTCCCACTTTTACAAAAACACAGGAACAAACCCCAATTAAAAGGGTCATAGGGATCAGAACGGCCTCGGGAAAGGCACAGATGAAGGGGGTAGATAATGATGAAGAAAGAATACGCCTAACAATGACCTACAGCAGGATGAGGTCAAACAGCCTTGTGAGACCAGAAATAAGCATTTTGTCACAGACAAGGCCGGATAAGGCAAGAGATAAACAGGGGTAATGGGGGCCGGTCTTAGGGAAGTGGACGATGTAAACAGGGGAGGGAGCAGTGTAAAACAATAGACATCAAATCATATAAATGTTGTGGATGAATTGAATTTAGTGTGTGTATGTCCTCGGCCTTGTAGACAGCGGACATCACACCCGCTTGCAAGTGTAAAATAAATGACACTACTGATTCAGATCTGGTCTCGGACTGAAATTATTGAAGTGAGTGGGCTTTGTTTCTCACAATAGGATAGTGAAGAAGGCATTTGGTATGCTTTCCTTTATTGGTCAAAGTATTGAATACAGGAGTTGGGAGGTCATCTTGCGGCTGTACAGGACATCGGTTAGGCCACTGTTGGAAAATTGCGTGCAATTCTGGTCTCCTTCCTATTGGAAAGATGTTGTGAAACTTGAAAGGGTTCAGAAAAGATTTACAAGGATGTTGCCAGGGTTGGAGGATCTGAGCTACAGGAAGAGGCTGAACAGGCTGGGGCTGTTTTCCCTGGAACGTCAGAGGCTGAGGGGTGACCTTATGGAGGTTTACAAAATTATGAGGGGCACAGATAGGATAAATAGACAAAGTCTTTTCCCTGGGGTCGGAGAGTCCAGAATTAGAGGGCATAGGTTTAGGGCGAGAGGGGAAAGATATAAAAGAGACCTAAGGGGCAACTTTTTCAAGAGGGTGGTACGTGTATGGAATGAGCTGCCAGAGGATGTGGTGGAGGCTGGTACAATTGCAACATTTAAGAGACATTTGGATAGGTATATGAATAGGAAGGGTTTGGAAGGATATGGGCCGGGTGCTGACAGATGGGACTAGATTAGGTTGGGATATCTGGTCAGCATGGACGGGTTGGACTGAAGGGTCTGTTTCCATGCTGTACGTCTCTATGACTCTGAGTACTGCTAAAATAAATTACTGCAAATTATACCCCACAGGTCATTTATCATTGGAATCTCCCATCTCCAGCTGCAAAATTTAGAAATTTTCTTTTTTAACCCCACTTTACATGTCTAAAAATGGCATAGGCCTTTTGCTGATTCAGTGCAGAAGGACAATAGCTTTCCATCTCCCTCCTGATCCTGAGTAGGATAGTTGAAATCCAGCCAGAAAGCAATGCACTTTTCCAGAGTTTGACCTCCCCCACTCAGTTGTGCTCCTACTTTCATTCATCTAGCTTTTGTACCAACAAATTTTCTGCAAACAAAATTCCTATTTCATCCCAACTATCACAGACAGAAACCTCAAGACCAGATAATCGAGACTGCAAGCTCCATCTAACAGTATCTGAGGCCATTAGTTTGTTCATTTGAAGTGAACTTATCTGCATTCCTAATCAGTGATTTGCTAGATATACAACGCAAGACTGTGAAAGTCTGCAGTTACAGATACCAGACATTCAATTCTTGTAACAATGGTAATAAATATGTGAGCTAGGGATAATGCCACTGTGCAATTATGCTGGGACATTGTTACCAAATCCTATCAGTTTGTAAAGTTAGTTTACATTAAGAGGACCAAACTTAAGCATTTAGATTAAACAAAGCTTATTTCTTCAATGCTCCTAAATTTACACAACAAATAAACGCATTGTCAAATTCTTTGCAAAACAGTTTCCTTTCCTTTCTCAATTTATAACTGCATATTTGCAGCAGTTTTTCCTTTAACTTCAAAACCTGATAAGAACAAACGAAGGTTGTTTCTGCATGATCCTGATACAAAGCATTCAATCAATCATATTTAGGAATGCAGCAAATATAGTGCATATGAAGTTTCTGAAGGCTTTTGATAAGGTATGTCACAGAAGACTTGTACTAAAATTATGTACCAACACTGGTAAAAACCCAGAGCAAGATTACAGAGCATCTGGAAGTGGTATGCCCCGCAGGTCACTGTTGGATGACATACAGATGGCGCTGGATACAGAGTACACAATATTAAATATATGTCAGCAATTCAATGGAGTGAAGATGATTTGTGCTTCTGCTTAGGAAATCAGAGATAAGGAGTCAAATTAAATTGATTTCTGAACAAGGGGAGGGGTTAGGCAAGTTTCTTGACTCAAAGAAAATATATTAGGTTATTAGGAAAGAAAGACCAAAAAGAGTGAGATTAATTGGATAGGTCTACCAAAAGTTTTGTAAGGAAAATCTTGTGTCTATTATATAAAAAAAAATTGGCTACCAAGAGCAAACAAAAGGTAGTCCTATTCATACAGCACATTTTAAATGCTAAGGAGTTTCCAAAGCATTTCACAGCTAAAAGAAGTGTAGTTGTGTGTTTTAATGTAGTTGCTTCTTTCTGAAAATGTGATGCCATAAAAGCCAATGCGGTTGTCAGCAGCTGGATGGAAACTGATAAGTGTAGAATTTAATTGTTTAATTGTTTGGTACGTAATTAAGTGTGTCTGTCAGCTCTTTGTTCTGTGCACTTGCTTTAAGAAACATAGCTAGTTATGGTTACAGAGAAACAGATACTACACCAAAAGCAAGAACCATGCGAGCAGACATGTTAAAGCATTAAATAAAGCTCCTAATCATATATAGGAAACATGCACAAATTCTAGAAGTACTTATCTATTGATAACACAAGATCCAGCTTGAGGAAAAGAAAAATGTAACTCTCCACTTTAAGCCAAATCACTGTGCAAAAGGTAGACAGGGCAAAGAAAAAGTTCAGTGTGCCACTTGGAGGTAACTATGGCTGAATGTGATGAGTGGTATGTGCATACCATCACAGACAGTAAAACATCAGGTCATTTTAAAGATCATGATTTGGAGATGCTGGTGTTGGACTGGGGTGCACAAAGTTAAAAATCACAACTCCTGATGAAGGAGTAGCACTCCGAAAGCTAGTGCTTCCAAACAAACCTGTTGGACTATAACCTGATGTTGTGTGATTTTTAACTTTTTATAGATCAGTCAGTTGAGACTATGGGCATCTCAGTGTTGCTTATCACCACAGAAGTATCTATACAAAGTGACAGTCTCCACCATATTACTTTCTCACTCCTGCAAGAAACAAAGTCTTCAAACTTGATTATTGTAGTTTAGAGAACAATAACAAGAATGTCCTATGAAAATTTCACACTAAACAACTACAATCTATAAAGCCAGAATGGTAAAGAGGTTTTATCAGAGTAAACTTGTTCAATAAGCTTGGCTTCAAACCTGAAGTCCTTTATTTACTGGTTTTAGACAGATTAGGGGATACTGTCATGCTCTTCCCATAAAAGGTATAATTTCTGCAAGTTTCACAAAATGAGAGAAGGTTAACAGTCTATGCTGAAGTCTCAGAAGCTGAAATGACTTCAAATAGAGACAGTATTGATTATGCTCAATTATATCTCTGTGGGTATCAAACTTAGTCAATGAATCAAATTTGCCAAATTTCAACCGTATGTTGATTAAGGCAGTCAACAGACTATTAGATTAGATTCCCTACAGTGTGGAAACAGGCCCTTCAGCCCAACAAGTCCACACCAACCCTCCGAAGAGTTACCCACCCAGACCCATTTCTCGCTGACTAATGCGCCTAACATTATGGGTAATTTAGCATGGCCAATTCACCTGACCTGCACATCTTTGGACTGTGGGAAGAAACCGCCGCACCCGGAGGAAACCCACGCAGACACGTGGAGAATGTGCAAACTCCACACAGACAGTTGCTAGAGGCTGGAATTGAACCTGGGATCCCTGGTGCTGTGAGGCAGCAGTGCTAACCACTGAGTCACCATGGACATGTATTCTACCCAATGATCAAATAAATATTATGGGTACACAGTCTTCACAAGTTTGACATATAATTGGTCTATTTTTAAGATAATACTAGCATAGCAAAGCAAAGAGGTTAAAGCTTTTGTTACTCGTGAAAATGTGTTTTAGTACAACTAATGTCCCACTAAGTTCGGAACTAACACATTCGAAAAGATTATTTCAGTCTTGCCAGGATGTTCATCCTTCCCACAACATTGTCTTCTGTCCCTTCCATGAGTGAAATTTATCATCAATAGTTCTTGTCAGCATGTACAACACACTTTTACTGTCAGAAGGATTAATGCACTTTCCCCACCATCCAACATTAACTTGTTCAGATGCAGAATCAGTGCAGCTGGAGAAAGGCCTACCTATAACCGGTCAACGATATTCCATAAGACCATAAGTTATAGGAGCAGAACTTAGGCTATTTGACCAATTGGGTCTCCACCATTCAATCACAGTTGATATGGATTTTCAAAACCATTTTCCCGCTTTCTCCCTGTAACCTTTTATCCCTTTGGCAATCAAGAACTTATCCACCTGTCTTAAATATACTCAGGTGACCTGGTCTCCACAGTCTTCTGTGGCAATGAATTCCACAGATTCACCACTCTAATTAAAAAACACCTATCTCCTTTACCAAGGCTGTGTCCTCAGGTCCTCTTCTGTCCTGCCAACGGAAACACCTTCCCAATGTTTACTCTGTCCAGGTTGATCAGTATTCTGAAAATTTCAGATCCTGTCTCATCCTTCTAAACTCCATCGAATATAGCCCCAGAGTTCTCAAATGATCCACATGTGTGAAGTCTTTTATTCCTGCGATCATGCCATGAACCTCCTCTGGACGCTCTCCAGGGCCAGGACATCCTTCCTGAGGTATGGAGCCAAAAATTGCTCACAATACTCCAAATCTGGTCTGACCAAAGCATTATGAAACTCAGAAGTACATCCCTATTTTTATATTCTAGTTCTCTCGAAATGAATGACAACATTGTATTCGAGTCTGTAGTTAGGAAGGCAATGTGCAAGTTTACCTTAGGGAGAAGTTGCACTAGGACTAAGTCTCTTTGCACTTCAGATTTCTGAATTTTCTCTCCATTTAGAAAATAGTCCATACCCCTATTCTTCCTACCAAAGTGCACGGCCTCACACTTGTTGCACTCCATCTGCCACTTCTTCGCCCACTCTCCTAACCTGTCCAAATCCTTCTGCAGCATGCCTGCCTCTTCAATACAACCTACCTTCATGCAATTTGACATTGAATTTGTGATAATAAATTGGCTACACTGAGACCATGGAGCCTCTTTGAAAGCAACAGTACAAAAGATACACAAATGGAACTGACAATCACCACAAATAGCATTTATCATTTCAAAACGTAACAACATCTCCCCAGACCTTGTGCTTTTTCAGCCATACTCAAAACATACATCCAACAGATGAACTAGGTTATGGAAATGGAGGTGTACTCTCACAGGCCACTAAAGGAAGCAAATGACCAAATCATTTGTTCCACCAATTATCGGCAGCTGAAAACAAATCATCTACTGAAGTGTGGGAAGCACTCGTCTGCATTTTTGCTTGTGAACATTTGAGCTACATGTATCTCAATCATTGAAAGTTCACTTTCTGCACTGATCTTAAAGCATCAACCAAATTGTAGCTGGGACCGTCAGGGAGACTAGTGGTTGCTCTGCTCTGAATGAAGTTTTTCATGGTATTCATTTTAAAAATTCCTGCCAGAATGTTTAGTCATGTATCACTCCATTAAAACAGAATTAATATCTGGATACTTTTCCTTTGTATACATGGTCATGAAGAATAGGGGTGAGATACCTATATTACCAGAAGGAAAGAGAAATCTGCAATAATATCACTTTTTATATAAAACAGGTAATAAAATGTTTTAAATAACAAAGGTTCACTCAGTACTAAGCACTAGCAGATAATAAAGGCATTTTGGTGCTTTGCTCCCCCCATAAGCAGAGCTTATCCAGTGTTTGTTCTTGGAAATGAAGAGGATTGTATTCATTATGTATAGTGTTTGCAAAGATTCTAGTGATTACACAGGTGATTGTCAAGGCTGATGTGCCCTTGGAAGGTTCTGCTACAAATAAGACAGGATACTGCAGACTATTGAGTTTTGGATGAATTGTTCACTCTGGAGGTCTTCTGCTTGCATTTTCTCTTTGCCTTCAATGGGTGTTCATTTTCCATGAAAGATGTACTGACTTCATAGTTGTTGCACCTGATGCAATGCCCTTGGGCCAGCTTCTCCCAGGACTCAAAGTTGAAATCAAACTTCTAAATGAAGATTCACATCATCTTTGTAACATTTACTTTGACCATTGTAAGGGTGTATCCCCAGACTCAAGTTCTCTATGGTAAGCAAATTACTGTCATTCTGGCTAGATGACATGTCTCTCATAATTTAGGATTGATGCCTGACAGGCCAGCTCAGTGAACGCTTCTGCATCTTGTGTTTTGCTGTACCATCTACACTTCAGAAACAACTGTAAGCAGATCAAGTGAAAGTGATTGAGCTTCTCAGCAGAACATTGTTACATGGGTCCAAACATTACATTGGTAAAGTAGGGTTGCAGGACTATTACACTACAGACTTCCAGTTTGTGGGTAGACTTTTCTTCATTCCTAAACTGATTTTGATGGCTATTGTTGCTTTGTCAATTCTTGCATGCATCTCATCATCCATGCAGACAGCAGAAGATAAAGTGCTGTTGAGATAAGTAACCTTATCAGCTGCTGGCAGATTTTGGTCATGGCCTGAAAACTTGGTCCCAAAATAGGGTTGTCTTGGAACAATGGCTATACATTATTTTTCTTCTTGCTGATTTTGACAGCACAGTTGTCACACTCATTGGAAAACAAGTTCATGCTACACTGTGTGTCCAGCTCTGCACTGGCTACTAATGCATAGTCATCAGCAAACAGAATTTCATGAGATATATCCATGACAGCCTTGGCATTTGCCTGGAATGGTCTCAGATTGAGCAGCTTCCTGTTAATGCAGTGTAATTCCAAAGGCATGATCATCATAGGCATCAGAGAACAAAGCCGTGAAAAGCATGCTGCAGAGTATCAGCACAAGTACACAGTACCACTTATAGAGTCAGAGATGTACAGCATGGAAACAGACCTTTCAGTCCAACCTGTCCACACCGACCAGATATCCCAACCCAATCTAGTCCCACCTGCCAGCACCCGGCCCATATCCCTCCAAACCCTTCCTATTCATATACCTGTCCAAATGCCTTTTAAATGTTGCAATTGTACCAGCCTCCACCACTTCCTCTGGCACCCTCTGCGTGAAAAAGTTGCCCCTTAGGTCTTTTTTATACCTTTCCCCTCTCACCCTAAACCTATGCCCTCTAGTTCTGGACTCCCCCCACCCCAGGGAAAAGATCCTATCCATGTGCCTCAATTTTGTAAACCTCTATAAGGTCACCCCTCAGCCTCCAACGCTCCAGGGAAAACAGCCCCAGCCTGTTCAGCCTCTCGCTGTAGCTCAAATCCTCCAACCCTGGCAACATCCTTATAAATCTTTTCTGAACCCTTTCAAGGTTCACAACATCTTTCTGATAGGAAGGAGACCAGAACTGCATGCAATATTCCAACAGTGGCCTAACCGCAACATGACCTCCCAACTCCTGTACTCAATACTCTGACCAATAAAGGAAAGCATACCAAATGCCTTCTTCACCATCCTATCTACCTGCTATGAACCTGCACTCCAAGGTCTCTTTGTTCAGCGACACTTCCTGGGACCTTACCATTAAGTGTATAAGTTCTGCTAAGATTTGCTTTCCCAAAATGCAGCACCTCGCATTTATCTGAATTAAACTCCATCTGCCACTTCTCAGCCCATTGGCCCATCTGGTCTAGACCCATTGCAATCTGAAGTAACCCTCTTCGCTGTCCACTACACCTCATAATTTTGGTGTCATCTACAAACTTACTAACTGTACCTCTTATGCTCGCATCCAAATCATTTATGTAAATGACAAAAAGTAGAGGACCCAGCACCGATCTTGTGGCACTCCACTGGTCGCAGGCCTCCAGTCTGAAAAACAACCCTCCACCACCACCCTCTGAGCCAGTTCTGTATCCAAATGGCTAGTTCTCCCTGTATTCCGTGAGATCTAACCTTGCTAATCAGTCTCCCATAGGGAACCTTGTCGAACGCCTTACTGAAGTCCGTATAGATCACATCTACTGCTCTGCCCTCAATCTTCTTTGTTACTGCTTCAAAAAACTCAATCAAGTTTGTGAGACATGATTTCCCACTTGTGACTGGGGATGGGTTAGAAGATTCAACAACATCCAGGTTGCATGCAAGTATGCCATTATGGAAATGCCAAACCATTGTGCTGAATTTCTCAAGCCAGCCAAATTTCTCCATTACCTCTCAAAGTCCTCAAATCCTCAATATCAGAGCAACAATGCAAAATCCTGTATCTCACTTGTATTGTGGATGCATTAATATTTTTAAACGCATGAGATACCTCACTGTACTCAAAGAAATTCAATGTAAAGAGTAATAAAACTCAATTCCTCAGAAAAGCAAAAAGACAGTTTATCTTTTTTGTCTCTCTTGGTCCACCACAGGCATAGGATCAATCACTTTCTGTTGCAATGCAATTATCTACAGCACACAAGGATCACCTTTGTGCAACCAATCCAGCTATCTAGTTGCTTTCATGGGAAACACTTCTTTGTCAATCTTTCTCAAGTGTGAATCTTTCATTAGCTAATATAGAACATTGAAAAATCACATCGCTGTTATTATAACCTAAAAAAGGGACTAAATACTCATATTTTCCCACAGAAGATAATTGTTTTAAAGATCAAAAATGACTACATTTATTACCATACACCCATTAATCCAAGAGACAAAATGTGTTTTAATACGAGTATAATGTGATTGATTAGGACAGATCTGAATGACAGTCGACACTTTCCCTGACCAGGAGAAATACGACAGGGAATCTAAGCAATAGTGTTTTAAAACTGCCCTCTGGGCAGGTGATTTCCTCTCTCCCCTGGGTAATTTCCTGCGTGACCAGCATACACAATAAGCAACACAGGAATTGAATCTGTACATCATTACCTTCCGAACAATAAATCACGTAGAATCCACCCTTTAGATGCTTTGTTTGGCTGTCAAGCGCTCCCTTTACGTCCCGTTACACTGTGCAATTTATTTAATCGTTCTGAGTTAACTGACAATAATGTAATTCGAGTCAACAATGAGCATTTGATAAACTGTAATGAAAAGTGAAAATTAATACAATATAATCCAAATATCAAACGCGTCAAGGAGTTTACCAGTCTTCTTTTAAGATCCTGATTTGCACCACGGACCACAAAATACCATTAAAAATATTTCAGAAAAACCCTAAATTGGAAATGACTAAAAAGACTTAGCTCAACAGCTGAAACAATCACAAATATTAACAATAACCATTCTCGTTCATGTTTAGAAACGCTGCCTGGAATCTTCCGATCATAGAAATGAAAATACATTTGTACGTGCAAATACATAAGAGTTAATAAAGTCAAACTGTGCTATTGCAGCTTTCCCTTTCTCTCGAAACCGTAATAACTGAAGTCAGCTTTGGCCGTTTCTTTGCGCACATGTACTTCATACTAGCCGTAGTGTCTTAAAACGACTGAATTGATCATGCTTGAATCTGTCAGTTACTGGGGCGGGGGGGAAAGAGAAGGGTACAATGCAATTTAACTCCAAACTGTGATTCTCAGGCAGTTCGCCGCAGTGCTCCTGTGAAGCATACCTTTGATACATGTTTCCATTTCCAGTTGCTTTTTCTGTTCCATGTCTGGCAGTGCAACACAGTTGCGACTTCAGTGAGTTACAGTGTAACGAGCCCCTCACTCCACTCCGCTCAACGCTCCTGGCCTCACGCTCTCTCAGTAGCTCGCTCTCGTGTTGCCGCCCCGCCATCTGTCAAGACCCACCGGGTGACTGACAGGCCCTACCATCCAATCAGCAAAGTCTAATCGTTTCAAGCTCACCAATAGACATCGGCAAAGACCCGGAGTGCCAGCGTAACAATGCTTGGGGCCAAGATTGACAGATCCATTAACAAATCAGAGGGAACGACAACCTTCAGCCAATCAGTGAGAAAAGTACCCGCCGCTCGTCTTGGTCGTGGGCCAAAGAACCAATGATAACGCGAGAAAGGAAACAGCTTGCCCAATCACCGTGGTCCCAGACAAGGTGCGGTTCCCGGGTCGCAAGTCTCAGTCCGACATTCGGTACTTTCATTGTTGTGGTGAAGACTGAATGTTCGTCCCATGAGGTGTGTCAGGCCTCAGCAAATCCAGTGACTAATGCATAAATGAAAAATTGTGGTAGAGCCACTTGAGCAAATCCACAGTTCATTGAAATGTGGCAGAACATGCAAAAGAGCCAAATGGAGAGGTAAATAAGATGTGCAATAAGAAGGCGAGAATGATGGAAATACTCTGAGGAACTGAATGCAGTATGTTTTTGTGATCAGCAACAAGGAGTGCATAATTAAGGAGGTCGTGATGGATCTATACCAGGCCTTGATTGAGCCACAATTATACGTAATAGTACAATTTTAGCATCCTTTATAGCAATGGAAAGGTGCCGTGTGAATTTATTAGGATGCTATGAGGGGTGAAAGCTTGAAAATTATGAAAACGTGTAGTCAACTGATCCTTTGTTCAAGATTATGGAAGGAATCTAAAAAGTAAACATAAATGTTAAAACGGTGTGCCCAGTGGTCTGGGACATGAAACGAATTGGGTAGATTTGAACAAATTCTTCACAACATTGTTGAAGTCTGCATTCCTCTGCTGCATAACCTATGTTGAAGTTACTTTAAAAGAAAGATGAGACTGTTACTTGAAAAAAATGTTAAATGTTGTGGGGTGGGGAGTGAACAGTACATCGGGTTAAGATGATTTATATGGGAAGAAATACCAACTCAGTCTGAATAAACCACAGATTAAAATCTGCAGACTTTTGTTCCCAGTGTAAATGTCGCAACCTGATACCACTGCATTTTGATATCTCATTTGGTCAATAATAACTATAATTATCATGCCTCCAGGAAGCCACTAAACCTGGCAAAGTGCGCCACATAAAGATGATATTATCACAAAAAAAAATGTATGTTTATCACAGTTAATACCAATCCGGACCTCTAAACTGAGCCCCTCATCAATATTTTTGCACCACATTCAAGATATTGGCAAACTGCTCTTCCACCAGTCAGAGTTCTCAGCAATGGCTATGTTCCTTTCTGTGTCACAAAACAGAAGTTGCTGAAAAAGCTCAGCAGGTCTGGCAGCATCTGTGAAGAGAAATCAGAGTTAATGGTTCAGATCTGGTGACCCTCCCTCAGAACTGATGGTAGCTAGGAAAATGTCAAGTTTATATGCAGAAGTTAGGGTGGAGGGAAGGGATAAGTAGTAAACAATAGGTAGGGATAGAGCCCAAAGAGAGAGACGAACCGTTGGACAGACAAAGGAGTCGATAATGAGGGTGGGTGAATAGCTGTTAATGGAGACTCTTCGTGGCTAACAATAGGTAGTTTGTAATGGAGACTATGTGATAACAAGGTCTGGTGTGTGTCCCCTTCTGTGTCACTGGCCTTCCTGTGGTTAGGTTGAGGCCCCCATCCTTCTGATGCTCTGCTGACACTGTACTTTTCCTGCTGAAGAACTTGTGTCTGAAACCTCGACTCTTGCTCCTCAGATTCTGCCTGACCTCCTTTTCCAGTGCCACACTTTTTAACACTGTCAGGTCTGTGAATAGTTTGTGAAATTCTGATGACTTCGGACTGGGTTTATGTGCACCAGATAAGCTTTAGCTATTTGGCCTAGTTGTTTCTGTGCTGCAAATTTCTGTGATTTTGCAAGGTTAACCTTGAATCCAATTGATAGAATAGTGTAGTTAGAGTGCAGTAGTTATCATTGTGGAAAATAACTTGTATTACAGGAACTGAATTCCACACTTTTGCAGTTTTGACGGTAAGGACTGGGTACCTTGAGTAGAATGACAACCATAGAGTCATAGAGATCTACAAGCAAAAAAACAGCCTTTCGCCCATCATATCTCCATCAGTCAAAAGCAACACCTAAAAATATTCTAATCCCATTTTCCAGCACTTAGCCCGTTGGCTTGTATGCCTTGGCATCACAAGTATACATCTAAATGCTTGTTAAATGCATTGGAGATTTTTCCCTCCAGCACCCGTACAGGCAATGAGTTCCAGATTCCCACCACTCAATGGGTGAAAAGTTTTTTTCTCAAATCTCCTCTAAACCTTCTGCCTGTTATCTTAAATCTATGCCTCGGTCATTGAACCCTCCCCAAGGCGAGAAATTTCTTCCTGTCTACCTTATCTATGCCCCTCATAATTTTGTACATTTCAATAATGTCCCTTCTCAATCTCCTGTCCTTTAAGGAAAACACCCCCGGGATGTCAAATCTCTCTTTATAACTGAAACTCTCCAGCCCAGCAACATCCCAGTAAATTGCTCCTACATCCTTTCCCATGCTATAAAGTGAATTCCAGAATTGCATACAGTACTCTAGCTGTGGCCTATCCAACGCTTTATATAGTTCCAGCATAACCTCCCTGCTCTTAAACTCTTAGACAAATAAAGGCAATTATACAAATGCCTCCTGAACCGTTTTATCCACCTGTCCTGATATATTAAGGGATCAATGTACACCAAAGTCCCTCTGATCTAAAGTGCTTCCTAAGGTCCTACTGTTTGTCATGTATTCTTGTTGTCTTGTGTATCCTGCCCAAGTGCATCACCTTGCATTTATCCCAATTAAATTCCATTTGCCAGTGATCAACCTATCTGAGCAGCTTGTCTTGCAGTCTTATGATATCCTCTCTATTTATCACCCCACCACTTACTTGTGTCATTTACAACTTAATGATCAGGCCTCCTACATTTAAGTCTAAAAAGATTTATATAAACCCGAACACTGACCCCTGTGGAATCCCTCAGATTTCCAATTGGAAAAATACCCCTCAACCATCACCCTCTTTCTGCCACTCAACCAATTGTGGATCCAATTTGCCAAATTTCCTTGGATTCCATGGGCTTTTACCCATGCTATCAATCTCCCATACAGGACCTAATCAAAAGCCTTAACAAAGTCCTAGTAGACTATGTCAAAAATATCGCTGTCAACTACCTAATCACCTCTTCAAAAAAATTCAATCAAGTTGACCCTCCTTGTTGTACTCATCTCGGGCTTTTGTGTGGTTAGTGTTAAAGGACAAATAAAGCAACATGATAAAGTTTAATACGTAGTAGTAACTATATACAGGTTGCATTGTCATGATTACAAGATGACAAGTGGAAGTCATGACTCTGCAACTGCAGTTACACAGGCCTGGGCTTAACAGTTCCTAAACTACCCTGGGCACTCCATCCAGTGGCTGTGTTATATATCAGAACTTCAATTTAGCTCAGATTAACCCTTTCAATTCCATTACTGTCACAACAATTCCCCTTAGACTAATTGTACAATGATACAATGATCAATTTACATTTACCATCATCCTTCCTTCCCCAAGTCTCTGACTTAACAAATTCAAATTCTGTATCTGAAGGTGTGCAGCAATCACAGCAAATAAACAGCTCATTATGCAGTAAATACATATGACAGATAGCTAAGATGGAGCTGTTGCTGTATGATGATAAGGACTGGGTCCTGAATTTTGAGAGGCTTGTGACATTCCAGAAGCTAGGTAAAGTTGGACTGGTACCAATGTTAATCAATGCAATAGTTAAAGGTGACCTTGGTTTAGGAGATGAGGATGTCAAATGACTAGTTGAAGATAAAGAATAGTAGGTGAAATAGTGGGAATTGTTTACAGATTCCCTAAAATTATTCACAATTTAGGATGAACTATACAGGAAGAAACGTTGGATGATTGTGACAAGAAGGCAGCAGTAATCATTTGTATTTTGAATCTACATATAATCTTGAAAATCAGATTGGCAATGGTCAGCTGTATGAGAAGTTCATGCAATAGTTTTCAGATTATTATTTCTTAGAGCAACGTATCCTGGATCCAACCAGAGGGCAGATTAACCTAAAATGAAATTTAGTGACAGAGTAATTAATGACCTCAAAGTAAGGCAATCTTTGATAGCAGTAACCATAGTATGATTAAATTATATATCTAATTTGAAAGGGAGAAGAGTGGATCTAAGACTAATACTTTAATATTATATAAGGACAACAATGTAGGCAAGAAAATAGAGTCAGCTGCTCTGAACTGGAAAACAACGCATGAGGCTGCATCAATAAAAAAGCAATGGCAGATATTTATGGGATATGGCAGCATACGTAGGATAAATATATTCCTCCTATAAGGGAAAAAAAATGTAAGGTGAGCACCCATCATCTATCGCTAATTAAGAAGGCTAAAAAAAGGAAACATAAGGAAAATGTTGCTGATTGTGCAAATGTAAGTGACAGGTCAGGCGATTGGAAAGTGCATAGAAAATTAATGAAGAGGTACAATAGAATATGAGAGGAAGCTAGCTGGAAATGTCAAACACAGCAGTTTCTACTGATATTTGATAAGGAAATGAGTAAATAAAGTGAGCGTTGACCCTCCCATCCTGGCACCTTCCCCTGTCACCGCAGGAACTGTAAAACCTGCGCCCACACCTCCTCCCTCACCTCCATCCAAGGCCCTAAAGGAGCCTTCCACATCCATCAAAGTTTTACCTGCACATCCACTAATATCATTTATTGTATCCGTTGCTGCCGATGCGGTCTCCTCTACATTGGGGAGACTGGACGTCTCCTAGCAGAGCGCTTTAGGGAACATCTCTGGGACACCCGCACCAATCAACCACACCGTCCTGAGCCTCCTTCACTGCCGCTCCCTCACAACCAGACGCCTGGAGGAAGAACGCCTCATCTTCCGCCTCGGAACACTTCAACCCCAGGGCATCAATGTGGATTTCAACAGTTTCCTCATTTCCCCTTCCCCCACCTCACCCTAGTTCCAAACTTCCAGCTCAGCACTGTCCCCATGACTTGTCCTACCTGCCTATCTTCTTTTCCAACTATCCACTCCACCCTCCCCCCACCCCCAACCTATCACCTTCATCCCCTCCCCCACGCACCTATTGTACTCTATGCTACTTTCTCCCCACCCCCACCCTCTTCTAGCTTATCTCTCCACGCTTCAAGCTCTCTGCCTTTATTCCTGGTGAAGGGCCTTTGCCCGAAACGTCGATTTTACTGCTCCTCGGATGCTGCCTGAACTGCTGTGCTCTTCCAGCATCACTAATCCAGAATCTGGTTTCCAGCATCTGCAGTCATTGTTTTTACCTAGTGAGTATGGAGCAGTTAACAGTAGACAATAAGGAAATGACAGATAAAAGAACAAATACTTTGCTTCTGTCTTCATTTGCTAATGAGTATGATTGTCCACTTAGGAAATTCTTTGTCACTGGTCATGTGTTCTGTAGGTGCTTGTCGTGACTGATGAATCTGACCTTAGAGCCCGATCACTGACCACACACTTAGAATTCTGTCCAGGAGGTGGAATTGGTCCTTGGCCTGAGATCATTGGCATTCCTTTATCCAGTTCTTTTTCTGCACTTCCTCTGACTGACTGCTTGGTGTTCTCAAATAGTTGTCCTTTCATACTGGAGTTTCCTCCAAGAAGGTTTCTTCAGAATGAGGGTCTCCCATGCAATGACGTCCATGTTATATTTCTCAAGGGAAGCATTCAAGGAGCCTCTTAACTGCTGCCTTTGTTTTCCTGTCTTTCAAGTGCCTTCCTTGAACTGCGCAAAAGTGATTTGCTTTGGCAGTCGGAACCCTGGCACCCTTAACATGGAGTTGGTTTCAGATGATCATGGCCTCAATGCTGGTGCTGTTGGCTCCTTCAAAGACACTGATGTTAGTATGCCTATCCTCCCAGCTGATAAGGAGAATCTTCAGCTGCTTCATCCATGACCTTCCCTCCATCATAAGATCAGAAATGGAGTGTTTGCTGATGATTGGTGCTGTACATTGTGCTATCATGAACTCCTTTGAAACTGAAGCCGTCCAGCAGGACGTGGACAATATCCAGGCTTGGGCTGACAAGTGGCAAGTAACATTTGTGCTACACAAATGTTAGGCAATGATCACCTCCAATAAGAGGCAATCTAATCACCACCCCTTGATATTCACTGGCATTACAATCACCGAATCTCCCGCTATCAAGACACTCACAGTTACCATTGACCAGAAGCTCAACTGGACTCATCATATGAACACAGTGGCCCCAAGAACGGGTCAGAGCTAGGAATACTGCAGCAAGTAAACTCACCTCCCGAATCCTCAAAGCCCATCCACCATCTACAAGACACAAGTCAGGAATGTGATGGGATACTCCCCACTTGCCTGGATGAGTGCAGTTTCAACTACACTCAAGAAGCTTGACACTGCCTAGGACAAAGCAGCCTGTTTGATTGGTACCACATCTACAATGATCCACTCCCTCCAATACCAACGCATAGTAGCAGCAGGATGTACCATTTACAAGATGCACTGCAGACATTCGTCAAAGAGCTTTAGAGAGCACCTTTCAAACCCACGACCACTTTCATCTACAAGGATATTTTGTTTTTTGCTAGGATGGTGGCAGAGTAGGCAGCGTCCAGTCTTCTCATCCTGGGGCTAGTCTATCCATCTGTTTTTTCTTTTATCTTTACCTTCCTCTGTCTTCTAAGATTTTAAAGTGTTTTTATTTAAAACTTACCTTGGAGTGGCTGAGCACTAGAGCGAAGCAGGCTAGGGGCATGGTGCGTATCGGGGACTGTCGTGGGACTGGTGGGGACAGTCAGCAGTTTGTGAGCCTGGTAAATTCACATGCAGAAGCCCCTATGCTGATCTACCGCAATGTAATGTAATCTGTTTATCTGACTGAAATGTTTATCCTTTGAATGTTTTTCTTATTTTTTAATTTATAGTATGAATCACTGTAAGGTAATGAAACTTTTTTTCATTTTTAATTGTATCTAAGATTTGTACCTAGGTACTTTGTACCTAAGATGGAGCCGTGAGGGGTAACATTGTAAATTTTTCACTGTGCTCTGTACTTGAGTAGCCATGACAATAAACCTAATCCTAGTTCTAACTATACACAAGAATCTTGGTATTAGCAAAGCTGTCACAGTCCTAGAGGTGTACAGCATTCGGTCCAACCCGTCCATGCCGACCAGATATCCCAACCCAATCTAGTCCAACCTGCCAGCACCCAGCCCATATCCCTCCAAACCCTTCCTATTCATACACCCATCCAGATGATTTTTTAAATGTTGCAATTGTACCAGCATCCACCACTTCCTCTGGCAGCTCATTCCATACATGTACCACACTCTGAATGAAAAAGTTGCCCCTTAGGTCTCTTTTATATCTTTCCCGTCTCACTCTAAACCTATGCCCTCGAGTTCTGGACTCCCCCACTCCAGGGAAAAGACTTTGTCTATTTACCCTATCCATGCCCCTCATATATTTGCAAACCTCTATAAGGTCACCCCTCAGCCTCCGATGCTCCAGGGAAAACTGCCCTAGCCTATTCAACCTCTCCCTACAGCTCAAATCATCCAACCCTAGCAACATCTTCACAGTTCTTTTCTGAACCCTTTCAAGTTTCACAACATCTTTCCAATAGGAAGGAGACCAGAATTGCATGCAATATTCCAACAGTGGCCTAACCAATGTCCTGTACAGCCGCAACATAACCTCCCAACTCCTGTACTCAAAACTCTGGCCAATAAAGGGAAGCATACCAAACACCTTCTTCACTACCCAATCTACCTGCGACTCCACTTTCAAGGGGCTATGAACCTGCAGTCCAAGGCCTCTTTGTTCAGCAACACTCCCTAGGACTTTACCATCAAGTGTATAAGTCCTGCTAAGATTTGCTTTCCCAAAATGCAGCATCCGATACTTAACTGAATTAAACTTCATCTGCCACTTCTCAGTCCATTGGCCCATCTGATCAAGATTCCAAAACCTTCTTTGCTGTCCACTGCACTACAATTTTGGTGTCATCTGCAAGCTTACATCCAAATCATTTATATAAGTGAGGAAAAGCAGTGGACCTGGCACCCATCCTTGTGGCACACCACTGGTCACAGGCCTCCAGACTGACAAGCAACCCTGCACCACCACCCTCTGTCTTCTACTTTTGAGCCAATTTTGTATCCAAATAGTTAGTTCTCCCTGTATTCCATGTGATCTAACCTTGGTAACCATAAAGAACCGTATCAAATGCCTTATTGAAGACCACCGCCCTGCCCTCATCAGTCCTCTTCATTACAGCGTCAAAACATTCAATCAAGTTAATAAGACACAATTTCTCACACGCAAAGCCATGATGACTATCCCTAATCAGCCCTTGCTATTCCAAATACATGTAAGTCCTGTTCCTCGGGACTCCCTCCAAGAACTTACCCACTAGCAATGTTAGGCTCACTGGTCTGTAGTTCTTTTCGTTACCATCTTTCTTAATTGTGGCACCATGTTAGCCAACCTCAGTCTTCTGGCACTTTACGGGAATTTATCCATCTTTTTGCATTTTGAGTGTCCAGTTCTTCCTCTAATATGGACATTTTTCAAGATGTCACTATTTATTTCCCAACATTTTATATTTTCCATGTCCTTCTCCACAGTAAACACTGATGAAAAATACCTGTTTATTATCTCCCTCCATCTCCTGCAACCTTCCTGATCTTTAACAGGCCCTATTCTCTCCCTAATTACCCTTTTCTCCTTAATATATTTGTATAATCCCTTTGGATTCTCTTTAACCCTATTTGTCAAAGCTTTCCCATGTCCCCTTTTTCCCCTCTCATTTTTCTCTTAAGTATACTCCTATCCCTTTGTACACTTCTTTGGATTCACTTGATCTCTGCTGAATGGAATACAGCAGGTGATTAAGAAGATTAATGAAATGCATCCTTTAGAGAGAATTTGAACTTAAAATTGATCATATTGTGCTCAGTTGTACAAACTGACTGCATACTGAATACTGTAAATTGTTTCAAACTTGGTTGGACAGATTGGGCTTGTGTTCTCTGGAGTTTAGAAGAATGAGAAATGAGTAAATTGAAGTGTAAAAAATCTGAATGATCTTGACAATGTGGATTTGCAAAGGTTGTTTCATCTTGTGGGTGAACTAGAGTTATGGGTCACTGTGTTAAAATTAGGGAAAGCCCTTTTTCAGACAAAGATGAGTGAAAGCAACTTTCTCAGAGGGTTGCATGCCTTGACAATTCCATGCCCCAGAAGGTGGTGGAGGCAGAGTAATTGAATATTTTTAAGGCACAGGTTGTTGTGAGGTAGGAAATTAAATGTTACTGGAAGTTGGAGGACTTGTGGAATTTGAAAACCAAATAGATCAGCCACAATCCTATTAAATGGTAGAATAGGCTTCAGCAGCCAAGTGGCTGTCTTCTGTTCCTAATTTGTATGTTCACAAATGATCTTGTGGCTTGACAATTCTTCCAGGATTTGTTCATTCGGAAGATCAGTAATTTGTTTGCTTGAGGATTGTTAAAAATGATACTGATAATTTGTTTATTTCTCTGTAGGATCCTTTATCTCATGAATATCTTTCACTGAGGATGTAGTTGAGTATTGACATTGTTACTGTTACTTGTACCCTCTCTGGAAAATCTTTGATTTATTGAATTTCTTCACAAAGGTGAAGAAATGATGAAAAAAGTAGTTGCACCGCCACTCGTTCAAGAGTTCAGATATTGGGGACATTATCCAAAATGGTATGGGTTATTTTGCCTCATGCAGAAGATTACTTTCTCATCAATAATTTTCTTTTTATTTGTTCATGGGATGTGGCTTTCGCTGGTTGAACTAGCATTTCTCATCCATCCCTAACTTTGTTGGAGCTGAATGGCTTGCTAAGCCATTTCAGAAGGCTGTGCGCCAGAGTCACATGTGGACCAGACCAGGTAAGGGCAACATGTTTCCTTCCTTAAAGGGCATTACTTTGGAATTCAAACTCGTTCCCAGAAAATTAGAGCCTGGACATTTGGATTACCCGTGCAGTGACCTTGCCACTGCACAGTATTGTTAGCAGATTGCTGTGCTATCTGCATTGATTTGGTTAAAGATTTGCAAGTAATCCCAGATGGCCTATGTGGCTCAATTGTTGAAGTGATACTTGGTCATTTTCTCAAGCCTTGTGATAGTTATCCTCTGAGGTTTGTTCAGTTCTATCAGAGGTGGAGGACATTTCCAGTAGCTCTGTGAAATCTATGACTTCTTCCACACTCTTAGTGTGAAATAATAGAGTCCAGTACCAGTAGTTCTCAATGATTGAAATTTCCTCTTCTGATAAAATAGGTTTGGGACACCAACCTAATTGAGTTTTGCAGGTTCAGTCTTTTTAAGTTCAGTGATCAGTCTTGAAAGGTCTATGAAGTCTTCTGCTTGTTGCATTTTCGTAATTCAATCAATGCTACTTTACTTAAGAAGTGTTTAAATACATCAACAAATTGCAGAATATTCAGGGCTAAACACAAATCCTTATTTAAGAGTAAGTTTCATTCATTATGGATATACATATTTTCAAACATCCAGTACTGCTTATGTTCTAGTGAAGCTTATAACATCCCTTTAATCTGAGGGTTTGTTCCACCTGCACTGTGTAACTCCAGATCTGTCTGCTTTAACAGCTTGTGTTTTAGCCAAAGTATAGAGTTGGATAAGGCTGTCCCTCTCTCTTTCCGTCTTGCTTTGGTCTCTGTCTCGTTGTCCCCGCTCCCGCTCTTTTACTGTCCTGCTCTCTCTTTGTGTATCAAGCTTAAAGTAAGTAAGATGTCCATTGCCTTAAAAAAAATCAGCTAGCTATCAAGTAGCAATAAACCTCCTGTGTTCTGTAAGAATGCTTTGACTATCTCCATTGGAAGTATAATTTCAAATGCTGGTAAGTCTTCTAATGGAGTTGGGTGATCAATGTGTGGAGGTCATTATGTGTGCACTATTCCAGAACGATATTAGACTTCGACACATCTTTTACAAGTGACCCATATTAGTAGGAATTAACAAAACTTTGTAATATCTGGCCCCTGCCTGTGGGCTTTTCTGTTCCACAGTCCACCACTGAATCTTAGTAGCTGATGTTTTGCCTACTTTTCATGGTAACTTTTTGTGTAACTATTTGGAATGTTTGTACCTTATGAAATTAAACTGGTTTAAACATAGACAAAAGAGCTGAATTCTAGAAGTGAGGAGAGAGTATGATGCTGACATCAATCAGAGAATTACAGAAGTGTTATCACCTTTGACCAAATGGGGCATCAAGGAGCCCCAGGAAAACAGGAGTCAGTGGGAATCAGGAGGAAAACCATCGGTTGGAGTCATCTTGACACATGGGAAGATGGTTGTGGTTGTTGAAGATTAGTCTTCTCAGGTCCAAGGCATCTCTGCAGGAGTTCCTCAATGTAGGTCCTAGGCCCAACCATTAATGACCTTCCCTCCATCATCAGGTCAGAAGTAGATATGTTCACTGCTGATTGCATCATCATTCACAATTCCTCCGATACTGAAGCAGTGCATGTCCAGATACAGCAAGACCTGGACTATATCCAGGTTTGGGCTGACAAGTGACAAGTAGTATTCATGCCACAGAAGTGTCAGGCAATGACCATCTCCAACAAGAGAGAATCTAGCCATCACTCCATTACGTTTAATGACATTACCATCACTGAATTCTTCGCTGTCATAACTTGCAGGTCACCGATGACCATAGCCTGAACTGGATGATCATGTAAACACTGTGGCTATAAGAGCAGGTCAGTGGTAAGAATCTGCAGTGAGTAACCTGTCCTTGGACTCCCTAAAACTTGTCCAGTGTCTGCAAGGAACAAGTGGATGTTCATATTGAATGGTGAAGTAGCTCAAATGGCCTATTCCGGCTCCTAATTTCTGTATTTATAAGTTTAGGGGTGTGATGGAATACTCTGTACTTGCCTGGAAGAGTGCAGCCCCAACAACACTCAGTAAGTTAGCCACCATCCGGGTAAGCAACCTGCTTGATTGGCACCACATCCACAAGCATTCACTCCTTTCACCATTGACACTTAGTAGCAGCAATATGTACTATCTATAAGATGGACTACAGAAGTTCACCAAGGCTACTTAGATGTTATCTTCCAAACCTGTGACTACTACTACCTAGAAGGTCATGGGCAGCAGGTACATGGGAACACTGCCATGCAAGTTTCCCTCCAAGTCACTCATTATCCTGACTTGGAAATATGCTGCTATTCCTTTAGTGTCACTCAGTCAAAACTGGAAATCCCTTCTAAATGGCATCTTCCTACACTAAATAGATGGCTGCTTTTTAAGAAGGCAGCTCACCACCACCTTCTCAAGGGTAACTAGGGACAGGCAATGCCTACACCCCATGAATGAATGAATAAAAAAGGCCCATTGCCCCTCACTAGCAAGATTCCTATTTTCCAATCAACACCTGGTTGTATAAAAGGACATTTTTGCTTTCATTAGTTGGATAGCTTCTCACTGCTGATCTAACACAATTTTCCTAACATTCTCATCAATGTCCATGTTGTTCAGAGGATGGATGATTCTGCCTTTTGTGTCTGTTTCCAAAATATATTGGATAACCTTTTTCTGAAGCCAAGCATTCCCTGGATGGAAAAAAGTTTTGAAAAAGACTGGTTAAAAGTTTTAACAAAAATTCTGAATGGAATCTGATAAGAATCTGTGTGGCATGTTGTATGGTGAGGCATGTAGAGGGGCAGAATTGGACAAATGCGACAACACTGATCCCAATGTTGTGGTAATCTCACTTTTTTTTAGACTTCTCAAAAGAGACATGACAAGATTCTCAGTAGACCATGGCGAGTTGCCAGTTGACAGGACTGAACACTTGTTAAGCTCCTTGCTGACTGTCCAACTTACCTCTTTTATATTCAGGCTCTGATCTTTCCAAACTTGCCCAACAAATTCAGCGTTGGGAAAACATGACATGGAAATCAGAGAGGGTATCAGGTGGATTCAGCTCGCTGCTTGATCTGAACAAACTCCATGTTGGACACCAGATCATATTCCTTGAGCACCAACCACATGCATCCCACATCCACAGACATCTGATATGTGCCAGCTGTTAAGAGCCCTCATGTCACAGATGCAAAAGACTAACAGGACACTTTTAGTCTTCAACGCTGCATCTCGAGTTGTGCTGGCAATTCTCATTGTAAAGCAAGGATGCTATGTGTTCAGGGCCTCATAGATAGGACTAGGCTGCACCTCCGGGTGCTACTCACTCACTTTGGCCTTGCCTGTATGATCACAGTATCCCTACCATGTTTTGCCTTACCTTGCCTTTTCATGCTTTACCCCCTTGGACAGAGGTACTGGATTCATATTACTGATGTCTTGCTGTGCCATTTAGCACCGATAGAAAGCCAGGAAACTTGATATCATTGTTGGCATGCTTCAGTTGAGTCAAAGAAGATAGCCTTTGCTCAGGGGAACCTGGTACAGTAAGTGAAGCACATTCTTTGACATCCTTCCAGACCTTAGTCTTGCCATTCAGAAACAGAATGCCCTCCCCATGAGGGGTGAGGAGCTGAGTGACAGGCAGCTGACCACTCATTTTGACTCTTTCTGCCCTATTGGGGATGGTTTTCTCCTAGAATGAGAGAAAGGTAGGTATTACAGGAGATGAAAGTGTATGGCACAGCTATTACTATTAGTGTAGGCGTGGAGATGTCTCGAGTGAATACACAGCACACAGGGCATGCAGGTTTGGTGGTCTCAGGGGTTGGAATGAACGAGAGCAAGTGAGGGAAGATGTTGTAGGTAATAGTGAGAATGATGGAGCATGAGCCTTGGTGGGAGATGGGTACAGTAGCAGAGTTAGAATGAGTGTGAGATATTGGTCAGAAGATGAGTTAATTACCCTGGTGGATTGGAGAAGGACATTGACTTTTTTCTTAGTGTTAGGTATTCCTCCAGATGGCTGACAATGCTTTAAAGAAGGAGGGAACCTCGGACCAGGCTGGTATGGCCTGGTATCTTGGCCCCCATTGCCACTCCAGGAGGAGGAGGAAGACCTGTATCAGTAGTATTCTGTCCAACAGGACATCCTGCTTACAAAGTGAGGCATTGGTTTATCCCTGTCTGCAAAGTCTGAGGTAGATATCAGGAACTGTAATAGGCAACTGCAGACTGACCGTGCTTGTCCAGGTGCATGATGGGTTTTTAAATAAGGATGGGTACAAAGATTGCCAGTGAATTCTGGGATATTTTCTGAGTGGCACATTGCTCTACATAGTGCATGGCAAGATGGGGAGGAAATTGGACATGGAAGACAAACCATATTGTCTTGGCAGGTTATTAATAAAGCAAGTTTGGTAAGATTCAGAGAAAGATTCAGAGAAAACTCTCTGAGCCTCATGGCGAAAATCACTTCTCAACGTGATACAAGTCATTCATAGCCAAAAATAAGGAAGGTTCACCCCTCTCTATTATGAATTCTGATTGCAAGCTCCATATTCACAGGGTTTAATCAATATGTAGAGGTAATTGATTAAATTGCCTACAGTTTCTACAAGAGTTAAGTCTCTCATTAAATCTTGTCCACTCAAGAATTCTACTTGTTCCGAAGTTAAAGTTGTTAAAAGATTTTGTAAAATCATCAAAAATTTGATATTTTCTTTTGTTTTCTGGTGATTTACAACATCAACAGCTAGAGGGGCATATTGAATATTGTAATAAATTAACTTATCCTTCTGATTCAGTCTTCAATTTTGATGCAATTCTGCATCTTGGGACTGTTTCCTCCTCATATTCCAGTATTTTTTTTTAGATTAGATTACTTACAGTGTGGAAACAGGCCCTTCGGCCCAACAAGTCCACACCGCCCCGCCGAAGCGCAACCCACCCATACCCCTACATTTACCCCTTACCAAACACTACGGGTAATTTAGCATGGCCAATTCACCTGACCTGCACATCTTTGGACTGTGTTCTGTTAAGACAACCTTTGAAATTGAATCTGCCTGGAGGTATTATGTATTCTTCTTTTTCTCCTTAATGTATGAAATAATCTTATTACTTTGAAATTTTAAATGTTTATACTTGCAACTTTGTCTTAAATTCAATTTTCTATGTATTTGCCTTCTTGCCTAGCAGTATTTTATTTAAAATTGCTGTAAAGCCTGTCTTTGCAACTTTTTCTTTATTCATCAATCTTTGTTCATTCTGTATCACAGTTTGACAGTATAACAGTCTTCTAATAAAGTTTTAAGTTGTATTTAGTGTTGTTTTGTAATGATTTGCTGCTTCTAGCTCCGAAATCTTTTCTGTTGTAAAGTGCTTGTATTTTTAAAAAACTGTTCAGAACTTTAAAATTCAGTACTTCAGTCTCATTCCAATAAGCTTTTAAGATTCTTTTAAACATTTCAAAGTTTGTAAACTTGTTAAATCCTGTGTTCTGAAGCAGTAGCAAAGTCTACTTACTTTTAGGAATCAAAGTGGAGAATTCCTGCCTGTTTTGCTTCATCTTAGGAAGTTTGCCTGTTGTTTAGGACAAAATGGAATGCTCCTTCTCGAGATGAATTCCACCCTTTGTCCCCTGACAAAATTGGCATCTTGCACTCTGTTTTCAATTTAAGTGTTTCTAATTTATATTCAAAAGAATTTTTCTTGCCTCTAAATCACCTTTAGGGCTTAAACTTTCTGATGCCTTATACTTACTACTTCTAACTTGCTTCCAATCTTGCTGGTTTAGTGATTGTAGCGAGGTTAGCCAAGCGGACCTCATAGAATACGAGGTCCCTGATTGGGGCTGTCTATCTGTTCCAATCAGGGAGCCCTGGCTGCCAGATATAAACAGGGGTGTCAGAGGTTCTGTTCACTCTGAGAGCTTGCTCTGAGGAAGCTGGATCAGTGTCAAGAACTTCCCACACGTAAATGAAGAGTGACTTGGTGACGGGATAGTGGCATCAGTGGAGTTATTTCATCTGGTTTATAAATGAAATTAAAACTACGGTCCTATTTTTAAGATTTTTTCTACAACTTATTATAGCATCATTCATGAGGGTAGAAAAGCTCGTTTTAATGGTAAGTGCTTTTTGCCTCCTCTTTTCAGCTACTCAGTCAAAGGTCACAGCTTACAAGTAAATTTTCTACGCTTTCCTTTAGAAACTAAACAGCTAGAGCCTGGCATCACTTGCTTTCCTGCCAGGTTGCAACTGGGTCTGCACTCTTACCCTCACTCTTATCCAAGGCCCCAAAGGAGCCTTCCACATCCATCAAAGTTTCACCTGCACTTTGACAAATGTCATTTATTGTATCTGTTGCTCCCGATGCGGTCTCCTTTACACTGGGGAGACCACACACCTTCTCACAGAGTGCTTCAGGGAATATCTCCGTGACACCCGCACCAATCAACCCCACCGCCCTGTGGCCGAATATTTCAATTTCAATTTCAACTCCCCCTCCCACTCTGCAGAGGACATGCAGGTCCTGGGCCTCCTGCACCACCATTCCCTCACCACTTAACGCCTGGAGGAAGAGCGCCTCATCTTCCACCTCGGAACGCTTCAACCCCAGGGCATCAATGTGGACTTCAGCAGATTCCTCATTTCCCCTCCCCCCACTTTACCCTGGTTCCAAACTTCCAGCTCAGCACCACCCTCATGACCTGTCCTACCTGTCAATCTTCCTTCCCACCTATCCGCTCCACCCTCCTCTCTGACCTATCACCTTTACCCCTTCCTCCATCCACTTATTGCACTCCCAGCCACCTTCTTCCCCGCTCCATCCCTCCCATTGATCTCTCCAACCTGAGGTTCCCAGCCTCATTCCTGATGAAGGGCTCCTGCCCAAGATGTTGATTTTCCTGCACCTCAGATGCTGCCTGACCTGCTGTCCATTTCCAGCACCACTCTAATCTTGACTCTTACAGTGCCAGCATGATTATCTACAGCCCATCCTGTTGAATTTTGCACTTTTTTCCTTTTCGTGTTCTTCTGACTGTTGGTCTTGTAGTGGAGGTCAGATTTGTTGTAATTGTGGTAGCAACAACTCGGTACCTCAGGATTGCTGCCATCATTCCTGTTCCTATACTTGTTGAGGGGCATTCTAGTCATTAGTGGTGAACGATAAACCATAAATAAGTCACAGTATATGATGCACTTATCTTAGCCAACATGATATGGTTTATTACATTGGACTGAGGATGTTTGCTGAGCTGGGAAGTTGGTTTGCAGACGTTTAGTCCCTTTCTCGGTGACATCCTCAGTGCTGTGGAGTTTCTGTGAAGCTCTGCTGTACTGTGTCGGTTGGAATTTATTTGGTTTTATTCCCGCTGTTTCAGATTGTCAGTTCCGGTTGTACGTTGTAGTGATCAGTATGTAGGGTCTAGGTCAGTGTGTTTATTGATGGAGTCCATGGATGAGTGCCATGCTTCTAGAAATTTTCTGCCTGTCCTCTGTTTGGCTTGTCCTATTGTTATCCCAGTTGAATTTGTCACCTGTGAGCCTAGAGAGGGTACGTGCATATCTTTCAGGATTTCACAATGTCCACAAAACAGCAGGCATGTTGCTGCAGGAGCATGAGGACCAGACAGCAATGGAAGAGGTGGGGCACGGGGTGGGTGGTGCAGGTAGAATGCTGGTATGGGCACGCAATGAAGCCCGATTGTGTGTATTAATTTAAAATGGATTCATTAGCACTCAGGTGGGGGAGAATCTGGGCTGATTGTCCTCTTGCTAGCTCAAAGGTCCTGTGGCCAGTTAGCATTTCCTCTACTGTTAGAATGTAGCTGAGTCGGCAGTCTGGAGATCATATAACCTATGTTGGAAACATAAGTTACATGCTGCTTTTATCATTCAGTTGAAGGAGGCTCCCATTTTAGAACAGAAGTGGGTGGAAGCAAATTTTCAGAATACAACTGAATGATGAAATGTTCGATTCAGAAGCTGGGAGTTTTGTTCTTTTAGGTAAATGAAAAAGACTGCAATCTTCAGTGATCTTATGATCTACCATAATTACAATTAGGGACTAGTTAACTTTTGAACAATGTGTTTCCTTACTCATTTAAAAAAAAATCTTCTCAGCCCTAGAGATCTGACACAATACAATCAGTGAAAATTGATCTAATCATGCTGACTACCAAACATGCCTACCAGTGTTCCCATGACCAGAGTGTAATTCGTTTTTGATGTTGTGCTTTATACTCTGCGCAACTTTTGTGCTTGTTTCCATGTTTCTTATGAGTTTAATTTTTCATTCCATTTTAAGACTTTTCTTCATCCCAAATTGAGTCTCTAAAACTGGCAAGCGATGCATTCCGAATCATCTGCCAGTGTTAGTCTTGAGATAACTTTGGTGAAATAGATATAGAGAGGTAAAATAGATTTTCTTTTCACCGTGGGAAATTTCTGTCCTCTGTTTTATGCTTTCTCAATGTTATAATTAATAATATAAACTTAGGTCTCAGCCCCTCTGATGTATTTCATGTAGCATCATTATAACATAAACCTTTATAAAAAATTATTAAATATAGCCATTGTCTCTTAAGCTGGGTATTTTCCACAATCTCAATTCTTAAAAATGGTTATTTTAAAATTAGAGAATAATGAAAGAGAAGTATTAGATTCAGTGTTGTTTGTAGTTTTCCAGAATCATTTTCACAGAAAGTGAGGCTTTGTATGTGTTTTAATCACAATACAGTAAAGTTTTAAAAAGAAATTAAAGCTTCCAGTTTCTAGCTGAAAGACATGGAAAGATTTCAACATTTTAAAATCTTACTGTAACAAATTAATAAAAATTATACCATTGAGGGTTGTTTTTCAGACTGGAGGCCTGTGACGAGTGGAGTGCCACAAGGATTGGTGCTGGGTCCACTGCTTGTCATCATTTATATAAATGATTTGGATGTGAGCATAAGAGGTATAGTTAGTAAATTTGCAGATGACACCAAAATTGGAGGTGCAGTGGACAGCGAAGAAGGTTACCTCAGATTACAAGGCATCTTAATCAGGTGGGCCAATGGACTGAGAAGTGGCAGATGGAGTTTAATTTAGATAAATGCGAGCTGCTGCATTTTGGGAAAGCAAATCTTAGCAGGACTTATACACCTAATGGTAAGGTCCTAGGGAGTGTTGCTGAACAAAGAGACCTTGGAGTGTAAGTTCATAGCCCCTTGAAAGTGGACTCACAGGTAGATAGGATAGTGAAGAAGGCGTTTGGTATGCTTTCCTGTCTTGAGTACAGGAGTTGGGAGGTCATGTTGTGACTGTACAGGACATTGGTTAGGCCACTGTTGGAATATTTTGTGCAACTCTGGTCTCCTTCCTATCTGAAAGATGTTGTGAAACTTGAAAGGGTTCAGAAAAGAGCTGTAAAGATGTTGTCAGGGTTGGACGATTTGAGCTATAGGGAGAGGTTGAATAGGCTAGGGCTGTTTTCCCTGGAGCATCGGAGGCTGAGGGGTGACCTGATAGACGTTTACAAATATGAGGGATATGGATAGGGTAAATAGGCAAAATCTTTTCCCTGGGGTAGGGGAGTCCAGAACTAGAAGGCATTGTTTTAGAGTGAGAGGGGAAAGATAAAAAAAGAGACCTAAGGGACAATGCTTTCACTCAGAGGGTGGTACATGTATGGAATGAGCTGCCAGAGGAAGTGGTGAAGGGTAGTGCACTGGCAATATTTAAAAATCATCTGGATGGGTATATGAATAGGAAGGGTTTGGAGGGATATGGGCTGGCTGCTGCCAGGTGGGACTATATTAGGCTGGGATACCTGGTCAGCATGGACGGGTTGGACCGAAGGGTCTGTTTCCGTGCTGTACATCTCTATGATTCTAAATCACAGAAATGTGTGTTTCCTTGTACAATTATCACCCATTTCACTCTCCCTGGAATTACGGTCCTTTTAGCAAACAGTCCACAGTTAATCCCAGTTTCTGTCGGGTTTCCATATCTCATTTTACCAAGTACTAACTTTGAGTGACCATCTCCAGATATTTTTCTCTGTTGTCAGGGAGATGTTTTATCCACTCCAGCAATGAAATTTGTTTAGACAAATCTCCTGGAATCCTTAGATAGCTTTAGAATGCTTTTTTTTGACTAGAGAACCCCATTTTCCCCATCTGGCTCTAGCTCACAAAGTCAAGCAGCCTTTTTTCTCTGACCATGCAGAACTGCCAACTGTCTGAGATACTAATTGATTTTAAGGAAGCCTCTCATTAGCCTGATCTCAGAAATGGATTCCTCTGCCCCCTTTCCCTTTGACAACATGAAATATATTAACCTTGCATCCAGATAACAATGAGAATCCAACTTTTTTTTATCTTAGCAGCAAATGGACCGTTTATAACACAATTGTTTTTCAGCTAGTGGGATTGTCCTATCAAGAAGATTGGATAATGTGGGCCTGTATTCTCTGGAGTTATAGGAGGTGATTTCATCTAAAAGAATTGAGAGAATAGATGCAGGTGTGGTGATTCCTTGGTTCAGGAGTCCAGAATCAAGGGGGTAGAATTTAAAACTAATGAAATGACATTTAGGTCCAGGATGAGATTTTTTTAAACTCAGAATTGTAAACCTTTGAAATTCCTGAATACAAGAGAGCTGTGGAATCTCAGTCTTTAAAGATGTTTAAAATAGAATTAGATAGATTTCTCATAGTGTACAGGGTTAAGAAGAAGGGGTAGGTGAAAGGTATTCGATCAGCCATGCTCATACTGAATGGTGGGGCAGCCTTGATAGGCTGAGTTGCCTACTCCTGTTATTTGTGTTTCTAATGGAGTTCTACTCTTTCCGCAGTGCCCAGTGTGGCTAACACCCTCTGTTTGTTTAATGTGGGATAATCATATACTTGAAATTCTTCAAATGACTGGAAACACCAGAAGCAAGCAATAAACAAATGAACAGAATATTCATGTACTGTACCTCTGGGAACACAGGGACTGCTTGTCTTTTGACCAATAACAAAGTTATAGTTTGAGTGATCAGTGCATGCAGCTCACAACTGCCTGCTAATGAAGTCTGTCTGGCTAATTGAGTCTGATGCTGCAGTGTTGTATCACGTTGAGGGTAATGATCCTCCTACTCAATGTCCTCATCTTCCTCCTTGGAAGACTCCTCCCACTCTCACAGCCTGCCATTTCAGCTTATCATGTCAGTGCCAGCTCTTTGAAAGAACCACCCCACTATTCTCATTCCCTTGCTCTTTCCCAACAATTTGAAAACTTACCCCCTTTTGAGTTATGCATCCAATTCAGTTTTTGAAAGGAGTTAAGAAAGTGAAATCCTGGTTCATTGACTGACCAGTATAATAACGGCATTGTCTCTGATTTGACTAATGGGAAAGTATATTGGGACAGTCAACTTCTGATGGAGACCAAATGATACACAGCGTCATAGTTTCTGCTTGTTCTGTTCTGCTCAGGTGGTACAAGAACAGAATTTATTTTTGAAAAAAAAAAGCACTTGGAACCCTGTACGAAAAGGAGAGGGTGGATCCTGTTGGGTGGTTCCTGGGCAGACTGTCAAAGCCATTGAGCAGAATGCTTTATCACCAGAACTCTGCAACAAGCACCAAGGCATAGCTTAGCTAGTAGTGAGAAGACCTGTGAGATCTTTTATGCATGCCTACACACAGCCCTTGAAGTGACTGCACTGGTGAGGAGAGTATCATACATCTTATTTAATGTGCTTCTGCAAAGAAGGTCTGGAGAGAGATGCAATGGTACTTGTTGAGGTTTGTCCCAAGTGCCTCCGTGATGCAGGAGTCTGCTCTATGGGTTGTTTCCCGGGAAGCATACTGTGACAAACGTCAGGAGCCTATCTGGTTCGCTAATGTACCTATGGGAAGTGTATCCACCATCCTTATAGCCTACATGTGAATCCAGGCCCACAGCCTTACAGCCATCTCTAAACTGATGTCTTGAGTGGTTATGCATAATAAACACTGGTCCAGTCCGTGACACCCATATCCCATGAACATATTTTTTAAATTAAAAAAAAAGTAGTGATTGTATCCTGTATTTGTAGAGTTAACATTTATAACTGGTAATGCTCCATATCATGTGTTGTTAAGGGATACTACATTTGAAAGACTACTATTACGTTGAAGCAGGATCAGAGATGAAGACTGGACACTGTTGGCATTAACGTGACTCTGAATTATAAAGAAATGTACACAAAATTGAACTTGTTTCCACAGGAACAGTTTGCAGAAGGACAAATCAGTTATTTGAACCAGTTTGCAATTTTAATTATGTAGTATTCAGCAAAATTTTTAACTTGGACAGTTAATATAGCAATTGAGAAACCAAATAAAAAAACAATAAGCCTCAAGGGGGATAACAAATTCTAGGAATTTGCTACCATTGAGTAGTAGCTATGTGAGGAGAAAGTGAGGACTGAGATGCTGGAGATCAGAGCTGAAAATGTGTTGCTGGAAAAGTGCAGCAGGTCAGGCAGCATCCAAGGAACAGGAGAATCGATGTTTTGGGCATAAGCCCTTCTTCCTGAAGAAGGGCTTATGCCTGAAACATCAATTCTCCTGCTCCTTGGATGCTGCCTGACCTGCTGCGCTTTTCCAGCAACACATTTTCAGCGCTAGTAGCTATGTGAAACAAACTCCTGTCAGAGATTAACAGATTATGAAATAACCGCTTAAAATAAATGGAGAAATATTTGAACAGGAATTATACTAAATGTTCTCTTTCACATTACATTGGTTTCACTTATTGCATGTTTATCATAAGTTATTGAATTACATGGGTCTTTCACTGTTGTCAATCATGAAAATATTATCCAAGGAAAGTAATTGTTTAAAGTTAAATGATGTTGATTGCGATGCCAGTCTATAGCACTTTTCATGGGTTCAGGTAAGTATTTTGAAATTTTCTCATAATACAGGGTCAACAAGCAGCAATGAGATGATCAGTTTCTGATTTTGAACAGGCATGCATATTGACCAAGACATATTTGGGTTGTGGGTATGTGGATTTCATGAGGAATGCAGAAGTGGGAATCATGGCAGCAGGGGTTTCAATAAGGCAGGAGTTGAAATCTCACTTGCCTGATGGTGGGTTAAAGCAGCATGTTTGAAGCAGATTGAGCTGCATGTTGCCCTGTGGCACAGTCTTATACTGTACATTCAGAGGCCTAGAGGAGTAATGGAGGATCAAAGAGAGGAGGGAAGATGGTTTAGGAAAGTGTGAAGCGGGAAGGACCTGGCATTCAGGGCGTTGTAGGTGGTCATGGGAAAAGTCTGTCAAGGTAAGAAAACGTTTTTTTGTCATTTATATAAATGTTTTGGATGTGAATATAGGAGGTATGGTTAGTAAGTTTGCGGATGACACCAAAATTGAAGGTGTAGTGGACAATGAAGAAGGCCATCTCAGAGAACAATGGGACCCTGATCAGATGGGTCAATGGGTCAAGGAGTGGCAGATGGAGTTTAATTTAGATACATGTGAGGTGTTGCATTTGTTAAGGCTGATCAGGGCAGAGGTATTACAGTTAATGTAGGACCCTGGTGAGTGTTGCCAAATAAAGAGACCTAGTGGTGTAAGTGCATATTTCCTTGAAGGTGGAGTTACAGGTAGGGTGATGAAGAGGCCTTTTGGCATGCTTGCCTTCATTGGTCAGGACATTGACTATAGGAGTTGGGAGGTAATTTTGCAGCTGTACAGGAAATTGATTAGGACACTTCTAGAATACTATGTTTAGAATCCTGTGTTTAATTCTGGTCTCCCTGGTATAGGAAAGATGTTGTTAAACTTGAAAGAATTCAGAAATGATTTACAAGAATGTTGATAGGATAGGAGGATTTGAGCTATAGGGAGAGCCTGAATAGGCTGGCTCATTTTTCCCTGGAGCATCGGATGGGTGACTTTATAAATCATGAGGGATGTGCATAGGGTGAATAGCCAAGGTCTTTTTTGAAGAGTGGGGGAGTCCAAAACTAGAGGGCATAGGTTTAAGCTGAGAGGGGAACAATTTAAAAGGGACCTGAGGGGCAACATTTTCATGCCAAGAATAGTGCATAAATGGAATGAACTGCCAGAGTCGTGGAGGATTATACAATTATAACATTTAAAAGGCATTTGGATGGATACATACATAAATAGGAAGTGTTTAGAAGGATATGGGTCAAATGCTGACAAATGGGACTTCTTCAGTTAGGATATTTGGTCAGCATGGACGAGTTGGACAGAAGGGCCTTTTTCTGTGCTGTACATCTCTGTGACTCTATTATTAGATTTAAAATGTGATGTCATTTCGGGCTAAAGGGGTTACATCTTAGTGTTTAAATGACAGAGTTCTTACAGGGCTTTTGATTCACCCACTACTGTTCAATAATCCTGCCTAATGGTGAATTTGGACAATGTCTAAATGCATAGAAGTGTTGGGCAGTTGAATCTACAAGTTTATCCAGGCCTTCAGACTTGCAAATATTACAATGAACACTACTGTGACTATTTAATATAAACTGAATACAAAAGCAGAAAATAACTTAATTCAAAATTATTTTTAAAAGTGTCCCTAACCCTGCTGTAACCATCAAGCATGAGCATCTTGAACTCTCTTTTATAGATAGTGTCAACAAGCAACAAGGATGAGTTGATGATTCATTGAATTGAATTGATCATTCAATATTGTATGATAAACATGTATTAAGTGAAACTAATGTAATGTGAAATATTTCCAAGTGAAACTTAAATTTGTAGACAGTCATGGTACCTTTGTTAATGGTAATGGAGTTAGGCACAAAGTTGCTCCCTTGTTGACCAGGGACTCTTTTACAGCCTACTGATAGCTTTTGCCTTGACTGGGGACAGTATGTTTCACCATAGAATCCCTACATTTTGGAAGCAGGCCATTCAGCCCATTTGAGTCCACACCGACCCTCCAAAGATCATTTCACCCAGACCACCACCACCCCCCCCCCCCCCCCTCCACTCTATCCTGTAACCCTGTATTTCTCAAGGCTGATCCATCTAGCCTGCATGTCCTTCGACATTATGGGCAATTTAGCATGGCCAATCCACCTAACCTGCACATCTTTGGACTGTGGGAGGAAGCCTACATAGACACAGGGAGAACATGCAAATTCCATACAGTCTATCACCCAAGGCTGGAATCAAACCTGTGTGCCTGGTGCTGTGAGGCAACAGTGCTGATCACTGAGCCACCATGCCACTCTGAAAATATTCTCCACCTGCATGGTCACTACCTCCCCCTGCATGATCCTGACACTTCATATTTTAATTGGAATCACATGGGAACTAGTTAAAAGCAATGGATTAGAATTGGTATCCAGTTCCTGTTCTGCTGTAGGTGCGGTTCACCACCCATGAACTCTCAGCCACTGTGGGAGAGGTAAGTAGATCATTTGAAATCTTGAGCTTCTTAACCAGTGGTAATGAGTACAAAGGCAGGGACATTATGCTGATTATTGACATAGCTATGATTAGAACAGAACTGGAGTATTGTGTCCAATTCTGGTCACGATACTTTACCAAGAATGTAAATGCTGTGAGGAACATTGACAATACTTCCTATGGCAATTTGGATTTCAACATAAAGATAAGTGGGTTTTAGTCCTGTCAAGAAGATTTTTTAAAAGTAATTTTTGAACAGTGAATTAAAAAATAATTTCAAAGAAAACATGTGACTTAAATGACTCGATCTGATACCTGTGGAGTTCATTGCCAAATGTTTGTCAAATTTAAAGAATATTGTCATCTAGGAAGGCAGACCAGAGGTCACAATCAGGTTTCAGTTGAGAAAAATAGTTTCATACCAGCAGAAGGACAGTTTATTTTGTGGCATTTCAAGTTTTCAGATCTTGAAAGAACCCTGTAAACTGTTGTTGCAGTTTCAGTAGACAGGGCTTTTCTTGAAGTTCAGTTAGGAAAAATTAAAGAGGTATCCAGGATGTGTGCATCTCAGAGAGACATAGGAATAGAGAAAGTCATGCCTGGTGAATGTATAGAAATTTGCTGAATGTTTCCTTCTGCTGTGTACGTTATGATCTGTCTAAATTTTTATTTTTTGTAACTGGAATACGTGTAGAGAAGTTATTTGGATGGAACTGAGAAATAGGAAAGGGATGATAATTTTATTTGAATTGCACTATAGACCCCCCCCCCCCCCGCCCCCAACCAAGTAGTCAGCAGGAAATTGAGAAACAAATTTGAAAGGGGATCTTGTTATCTGTAAGAATAATAGGGTGGTTATGATAGGAGATTTTAACTTTCCAAACTTGGACTGGGACTGCCATAGTGTTAAGGACTTGGATGGAGAAGAATTTGTTAAGTGTGTACGAGAAAATTTTCTGATTCAGTGTGTGGATGGACCTACTAGAGAAGCTGCAAAACTTGACCAACTCTTGGGAAATAAGGCAGGGCAGGTGACTGAGGTGTCAGTGGGGGAGCACTTTGGGACCGGCGACCATAATTCTATTGGTTTTAAAATAGTGATGGAAAAGAATAGACCGGATCTAAAAGGTAAAGTTCTAAATTGGACGAAGGCTAATTTTGATGGTATGAGGCAAGAACTTTCAAAAGTTGATTGGGGACAGATATTCATAGGTAAAAGGATGGCTGGAAATGCCTTCAAAAGTGAGACAACAAGAGTTCCTGTTAGGGTGAAGGGCAAGGCTAGTAGGTGTAGGGAATACCAGATGACTAGAGAAATTGAGGTTTTGGTCAAGGAAAAGAAGGAAGCATATGTCAGATATAGACAGCAAATATTGAGTGAGTCCCTAGAATGGTCTCAACACAGTAGGAGTTTACTTCAGAGCAAAATCAGGAGAGCAAAAAGGAGACGAGATATCCTTGACAAATAAGGTTAATGAGACTCCAAAGAGATTTTACAAATACATTAAGGATAAAAAGGTAACTAGGGGGAGAATGGGGCTGGAGGCGTGTTACCAGCAGTGTTCCACAAGGATCATTGCTGAGTTCATTGCTTTTCGTCATTTATAAATATGATTTGGATGTGAACATAGGACATATGGTTAGTAAGTTTGCAGATGATCTCAAAATTGGAGGTGTAATGGACACTGAAGAATGTTACCTTAAAGTACAAAGGGATCATGATCAGATGAGCCAATGGGCCGAGGAATCTCAGATGGAGTTTAATTTAGACAAACATGAGGTGCTGCATTTTGGAAAGGCAAATCAAGGCAGGGCTATACACTTAATGGTAGGGTCCTGGGGTGTATTGCTGAACAAAGAGACCTTGTAGTGCAGGTTCATAGTTCCTTGAATGTGGAGTTGCAGGTAGACAGGATAGTGAAGAAGGCATTTCGTGCACTTGCCTTTATTGGTCATTGTATTGGGCATAGGAATTGGGAGGTAATGTTGTGGCTGTACTGTACATTGGTTAGGCCAGTTTTGGAATACTATATGCAATTCTGGTCTGCCTGCTATGGGAAGAATGTTGTAAAACTTGAAAGGGTTCAGAAAAGATTTATAAGGATGTTGCCAGGGTTGGAGGATTTGAGTGACAGGCCAAGGCTGAACAGACTGGGACTTTATTCCCTGGAGTGTTAGAAGCTGAGGACTGACCTTTATGAAAGTTTACAAAATGATGAGGGGCCTGCATAGGGTGAATAGACAAGGTTTTTTTTCCCCAGGATGGGCAAGTCCAAAACTAGAGGGCAGAGGTTTAGGGTGAGAGGGGAAAGATATAAAAAAGACCTAAGGGGCAACTTTTTTCATGCAGGAGGTGGTGCGTGTACGGAATGAGCTGCCAGAGGAAGTGGTGAAAGTGGGTACAATTACAGCATTTAAAAGGCATTTAGTTGTGAAATGAATAGGAGGGGTTGAGGGAGATATGGGCCAAATGCTGGCAAATGGGACTAGATTAATTTAGGATGTCTGATCAGTGTGGACAAATTGGACTGAAGGGTCTGTTTCTGTGCTGTATATCTCTATGATTCTATAACTAATGTTCACTTGCTAACAATACATTGCAGCCTCTTCTGACTATGTTACCATTCACCCTGACCATTAAACTGCAAAAATGAACAAGCTTTATTCTGAGGAGTAGAGACAGTCAATGATTTCAAAACGAAATTGGATGAAAACTTGAAGGAAATACATTTTTTAAGCTACAGGAATGGAACTAACTGAATTTTTCTAGGGAGTGGCTAACATTGACTTGGTGAGCTGAATGGTCTCCTTGTGTAACTCTGGGGAGAACTCTCTTGTCATGTGCAATGGGACATTTTATGCCTATCTGATCAGGCATACATGGATGTCTTATTAAAATGAAAGATAATGCAACTCTCTAACAGAGGTGAGTTAAGTGACTCAAGGCTTGATGCAGGGTTTGCATCCATTAGCTTTGAATTAGAAGTAAGAACGCCATCACTGAGTCATGGTTTAAGCACCATTGTGGATGGCAAGAAATTCAGTGGAACGTTTCCTCAGAAGGTTAAATAAATTGAGTCCACAAATGAACAAATTGTATAAGTTGTTTTGAAGAAATAGACTTGTTGAATTCACTTCTAAATCTTTGCTTTGTGCTTGTTTTCGACTTATTAAAGTTGGAGAAATTCCAGTAATATCAGAAATGAGGAATTATGCATCTGCAATGATTTTCAGATGCAATGTATCATACATTGGAGGGTAACTTCTATACAACTACTTAATGTACACGTAGTCATGTTGTTTTGATTTATTAATAAAATTAAGTAATTATACATTTTAAAATTTTTTAAAAACCCTTACTGAAGTAACTGTAGACTTCCTATCCTTTTTTAAAAGCTCAGAGTTGGGTCATTCACTGTTTAGGTTTTCTCACTTCTAACTCTGTTCTTATTAAATAAACAAGGTGTGTAATAACGCTCATCTGTTTACAGTTTTACAAACAATTGCTTCATTTTTGTATTCAAAGTTTGTGAGAAGATTTGTATCTCGGGTGCTCGTTGTTTTGGTTCTGTTCGCCGAGCTGGGAATTTGTGTTGCAGACGTTTCGTCCCCTGTCTAGGTGACATCCTCAGTCCTTGGGAGCCTCCTGTGAAGCGCTTCTGTGATCTTTCCTCTGGCATTTATAGTGGTTTGAATCTTCCGCTTCTGGTTGTCAGTTCCAGCTGTTCGTTACAGTGGTCGGTATATTGGGTCCAGGTCGATGTGCTTTTTGATTGTACCTGTGGATGAGTGCCATGCCTCTAGGAATTCCCTGGTTGTTCTCTGTTTGGCTTTTCCTATAATAGTAGTGTTGTCCCAGTCGTGACTAGCCACAAAACGACACAACCAGCTATCCTTAGTAGCCACACACGCAGATGACAAGCAACATGAATTCGACTGGGACAACACTACTATTATAGGTCAAGCCAAACAGAGAACAGCCAGGGAATTCCTAGAGGCATAGCACTTATCCACAGGTACAATCAATAAGCACATCGACCTGGACCCAATATACCGGCCACTACAGCGGACAGCTGGAACTGACAACCGGAAGCGGCAGATTCAAGCCACTATAAATGCCGGAGGAAACATCACAGAAGCGCTTCACAGAAGGCTCCCAAGCACTGAGGATGTCACCTAGACAGGGGATGAAACGTCTGCAACACAAATTCCCAGCTCTGCGAACAGAATCATTTTTGTATATTTAAGTTCATCTCATAAACCAAATGTTATTTTTATAAAAATCGTATGGATTATGAAGACGAATGTTCACAACAACATAATTCAGACAACCTTTGGATTCATAAAGGAACTCTGCCCCTTTACGAGATTGCATGTAGGATAGGAGGCTGCTGCACTTTACTATTGCAGCTTTCTGAACAAGGAAACAGGACTCCAGGGTCATGGAGGGGGGGTCCTGGAGGTGGATGTGAGTCGGTGGAGAGATGCTATGTAACTGCAGGCGACCATAACCATCAGAAAGGATTGGAGGCAAGTAGCCATGGACAACAATTCCCACCATCTGCACCCAAGGACCTGGCAGTTGTGCAACAAGAGGTCTAGTGCATTCATGAAGATCATCATGGTCATTGTATCTCCATATGACAACACCATTCCTCAGATTCACCAGCTCAATGCCCCACCTACCAATGCCTCACCCTCAGGATTCCTGCATAAAATCGTGATACTCCATTCACCCATATAGGCCTCCTCCCTGCTAATGCTGCCAACCTTACCTCCACCTATCTCCAGATTTTTAGCCATGGCAAGTACATAACTCAAACACAGGGCAATACACTCACTGACATTTCTCCTTCTCTCTTGCAGAACAAGACTGCACACAACACAAGAGAGAAACTTGCAGAGGCTAAGGATGCCTGCTTATTCTCAGTCCTATGACGAAGATGCTTCTCTGCATCATTGGACTGGCAGAGGTTGTGAATCTGCCTTCAGTCAGAACACTCAGTATGATGGCATTTTCCAGTTTTCCCAACTTCCAGCTTGCCTTCACCCTGCTGTCTGACACTATAAGCAAGCTTCAAAAGGTATGGTTACACATCTCTTGTTTCTTTTCTATTCCCCACCCTTCAGCTTAAATCTTCCTTTTCTTATGGTCAACTGTCAGATGCAAAAATTCTGCCTGCCCAGCTCGTGTAGGGACAGAGGTGAGAGGAATACAAAACAACTGAAGAAGAGGAGCTGCCACCTGAGACTTGAGGAAGCAGCATGCAGTAAGTCATTGGGCACAAACATTGGGCAGTCAGACCAACAATGAAGAATGGTTTGTAGGTCAACTGACAGGAGGACAATGTTGCAGGTGAGTTCTGCTGCTTAGGACTCAGATAGGCCCCCCAGATAGCGTGGCATGTGGGAGAATGCTGATAGGCATGTGCGAGGAGATACTGAACCATTGACTGGCCATCCAGAAAGTCTTGTGTCACTTTCAAGGAGCAAGGCAGAGACAAATTAAAGTACAACAGAAGCATTATGGGAGAGAGTTTGCCCTCTCTGCAGTCTTTGTTCCATCTCTTGGGGTGCTGCAGATCCTGAGGTACTGCCACTTCTGCTCCCATACCTGTTACAAACTCAGCGTAGAAAGGCACATGGATGCTTTACACAAAATGCCTTGCAGGCCATACCAGAAATGATTACCAGAGTAGCCCATACCTTAGAAGAATGTCCGACTTTGGTTGTGTTGTCTTGAGATACTTAACTCCCTCATTCCTGATGAAGAGCTTATGCTTGAAACATCGATTCTCCTGCTCCTCAGATGCTGCCTGACCAGCTGTGCTTTTCCAGCACCACGCTCTTGATGCCTCAAGTTACTTAAGTGCCCAGTCTTTGTAGATTATGGTACATTGCTCCCCAATATTAACTGTACACCCAGTTTGGAATTAAGTGAAAATTTTAATTTGCATTTCTTATTTATGTCTCAATTATTGGTGAACATTGTAAATAGCAGCAATGGATCTTGTAGGCCACTCTTTCCATTTTCATCCAATCTGACAAGCTATTCTTCACATCTTTAAGTTTTTTTTCTAGGCCAATGTGCATCAATTTAGCCATTTGTGTTTTAATTCTACTTGCCATACTATTTATTACAAGCCTTCTGCATGTTGCCTTAGCACCAGCCTTTCAGGACTCTACATATTTGCAATCAATGGCATTGTTTTTTTTAGATTAGATTACTTACAGTGTGGAAACAGGCCCTTCGGCCCAACAAGTTCAAACCGCCCCGCCGAAGCGTAACCCACCCATACCCCTACATCTACATTTACCCCTTACCTAACACTATGGGCAATTTAGCATGGCCAATTGACCTGGCCTGCACATCTTTGGACTGTGGGAGGAAACCGGAGCACCCGGAGGAAACCCACGCAGACACGGGGAGAACGTGCAAACTCCACACAGTCAGTTGCCTGAGGCGGGAATTGAACCCGGGTCTCAGGCGCTGTGAGGCAGCAGTGCTAACCACTGTGCCACCGTGAGAACTTTAAAGAATTCAATCAGGTTAATGATTTCAGAATTTCAGAATCCATTCTGACTTATTTATGCCTCTAGATGATCTACCATTACTTCTATTTCAGTTTTGTTATGATCCTAGCTGATGCCACTACTAGACAAGTCAGATCCCAGAATGAAGCCTGACTTGATGGGTCAAATGTTTAATTTTTATGGTTGGTTACATGGTATTTGGTCATTGAATATATTCATATACATGAGATTACTAATGTTCTTTAACAACAGAAAGCCACTTTATTACACAATAGGAAGAAGAACAATGCTACATATAAGGTAGTTTAGGAGGTTCTTAATATAAACAGCGAAATAAAGTTTCAAGCTGTTTCCCAGCAATACCTGTTACAGATATGCAAATGCCAGTGGCCTAGTAAATGAATATCTAGGGCTGTCTTTAAATTAAGTAGATGGGGTATGTTTTTTTCGGAGGGGTGGGGTTAAAGTGGAGAAGATTCAAAGGGAAGGAAATATAGGCAAGCAAATCAAAGGAATAAGGCAGCATTTCAGGGCAACTTTGTCTTATTTTGACAATGGTACCAAGAGGGGGAGAGGAATTGATAGAGTGCACAGACATAGAAGAAAGGTGACTTGGAATAAAGGGGGAGCAAAATGGTAATAAGGCAAAATTAATGGCTCCTTACTTGCATGCATAAAGCATTCAAAACAAAATAGACAAATTAGTGGCATAAATAGAGGTTAATGGGTATAATCTTGTAGCCATTTCAGAGGTATAGGTACATGGGGATCAAAGTTGGGAACTAAACATTAATGATTATGTGACCTTCCAAAAGGACAGGTAGGAAAGGAAGGGTGGTGAGTGATTTTTGTTAGTACAAAATAGAATTGGTGATGTTACTAAGAAATTATTGTAGATCAGATGATGTAGAATCTGTAAAGGTGGAGATGAGAAATAATAAGGGGAAGGAGCCACTGCTGGGATTTGATTTGATTTTGATCTTATTGTCACATACTCAAGTACAAAAGCACAGGAGTACGGTGAATAGTGCATAATGTTACCACACAAAGCTCCATCTTAGGTACAAGTATCTAGGTACAGAATCTTGAGAACAAGGTAGAAATAAAAGAGCAAAGTTAAAAGTTAGACATTATAGTACAGTGACACCACCTTAGTTTTAAGTAGAAAATAAAGAAATAAAGTTCAGACGTTGAACTCTTTCTTAAGTGCTTAGTCACGGTGGGACTGTACTTCAAAGAATTACCTCAAGACTGAAAGTTCATGCTGAGGCCACACAGGGCCAAGAGACGGCCATGTACAGCCCAAAAACCACCAAAAGGAATAGTGTATAGCCCCTTTAACAGCAGATGTTCCGTATGCAGGAAACGTATCTGATAACAGCAATGGTATGTATAAAAGCAATGGTGTTTATTAATCACAGGTGACTTTAATCTTTTTGCAGATTGAAAAATTCAAATTGACAGAAGGACTTATAGCGAACAATTCATAGAGATTGCTAAAACAATACTTGTGGATCCAACCAGGAATAAGGCTGTTTTGATCTGATTATATGCAATGAGGCAGGTTTAATGAATGATCACAGAGTAAAAAAAAACCCTCCGGAACAGTGACTACAAAATGGAAGGATTTAGCATTCAGTTAGAGAGTGAGAAACTTGGGTCAGAACGAATTGTAAATCAACGTAAATAAATGTCATTACATGGAAATGATGGTACAGTTGGCTGGAATAGACTGGAAAGGAGTTTAGCAGAAAAGAGTTGATGAGCAATGGTAGACACGCAAAACATAGTTCATGATTCGTAGGAAAGATATGTCCCAGTGAGGAAAAAGGATTCTAGGAAGATAAATAACCAATCATGGTCAACTGGAGAAGTTAAGGACAGTATCAAATTGAAAGAAAAATTGTACAATGATACAAAGATTAGTGGTAATTCAGAGGATTGGGAAAATTTTAAAAGTTAATACAATATGACTCAAAAAAAACACAGGGAGAAAACAAATTATGAAGGCAAATTAGCTAGTAACATAAAGAGAAAATTTAAGAACCTTTTCAAATATATAAAAAATAAGATAGAAGCAACAGAGAACATTTGACTGTTAAAGAATGAGGCAGTGGAAATAATAATGGAGAAGAATTTGCAGAGGATTTGAACAAATACTTTACATCAGTCTTCACAGTAAAGGATTATTAGCATTCAAACATAATTAATAATTGGGCTAAAATGGAGGGGGAAAGTTACACAATAACTATCACTAGAAAAAACGTTCAATGGAAACTGAGGGCGTTAAAATCTGATATGTCCTCTGGACCTGATGGATTGCATTCTAATACTTTAAAGGTCATAGCTACAGAGATGGTGCATACACTGGTAATAATCTTTCAAGAATTCTTAAATTCTACAAGAGCCCCAGAAGATTGAAAACCATCCAATGTAACATGCTTATTCCAAAAGGGAAGGAAAGAGGGGGGAAAGGTAACCATAGGCTAGTTATCGTAACATCAGTTGTTGCTGTGGGATCGTGTTCAGTAATGACTGAGATCAGTGAGTGGCAAAAATGGCCTATTTATTGAGCATCTGCAAGACCACAGTTCAAGGCAGTGATGGAATCCAAAGCACAGGTTTTACAGGAGCCACTTTATACACAGTTCTTACATACATTAACATTTTTCCACTATGCTGTTACATAGTTGTATCTATTGTACACAAAAGTTTGCATGTGACATCTGTCCTGGGGAAGCAGGAGATGGTTTAAGGGGTTTGTGGCCCTATTTAATATATATTTAAATAGTATACGCTAGTGGAGGAAACTGTTTAATGTTCTGCAATCTATCCAGGTCCCAAGAGATGGTTATTAAGAGTTGATAAATCTGGTAATCTTTTCGTAGTTCAAGTGAGTTGTGGAGACACAATGGCAGTGATAGCATTGTTCTGAGTAGATTACAGTATTAACACTTATTCAGGGGTAGCCTTTGATATAGAGACAACTCTGAACACAGCTTGCAGGATGGGGCTGATAAGAATTGAAAGGTGTAAAGGAGTAGTAATGGATTGTAAGGGATGTGTTAGTTTAGTTTATCTTGTAATAGTTAAATACACTACAAAACACTGTTTTCTGAATGAATGAATGTAAATGTGGTGTAGTAAATATAGTGTGCTGGTGAGTGAGTTGATAAAGTGAATCATAATACAATATCTCACAGGAAGGTAAGGTCCTTTGACCCATCAAGTCTGCACTGATGTTAGAAATACCTAACCTTCAACTTAAGTCCTATTTACCAGCACTTGGCCCATAGTTTTTAATGTTATGATACGGCAAATGCTCATTCAGGTAGCTTTTAAAGGATGGGAGGCAACTCAGCTCTACCTCCATCCCATGCAGTACATTCCAGACTGCCACCACTCTCTGGGTAAAAATGTTTTTCCTCCCAACTCCCCTATACCTCCTGCCCCCACCTTGAACCTGTATTTCCTCATGACTGACCCTTCAACTAAATGGCAACATCTGCTCCTTATTCACACAATTCATGCTCCTCAGAATGTTTACACCTCAATCAGATCATCCCTTAGCCTTCTGTGCTCCGATCCCTCAAAGTTGCCACCCAAGTGGATAGTGTTGTTAAGAAAGCATATGGTGTTTTGGCTTTCGTTAACAGGGGATCGAGTTTAAAGAGCTGCGAGGTTTTCCTACAGCTCTACAAAACCTTGCTGAGACCATACTTGGAATATTGTGTCCAGTTCTGGTCACCCTATTATAGGAAAGATATGGAGGCTTTGGAGAGGATGCAAAGAAGATTTACCAGGGTGCTGTCTGGACTGGAGGGCTTGTCTTAGGAAGAGAGGTTGACTAAGCTCGGACTTTTCTCCCTGTAGAGAAGAGAGGTGACCTGATTGAGGTATACAAGGTAATGAGAGACATGGATAAAATCAACAGCCAGAGACTTTTCCCCAGGGCAGGATTGACTGGCACGAGGGGGTCATAGTTTTAAGATATTAGGAGAAAGGTACAGAGGGGACGTCAGAGGAAAGTTCTTTATGCAGAGAGTTGTGAATGCATGGAATGGAAGCAGAGCCATTAGGGACATTTAACTGACTGTTGGACATGCATATGGACAGCAGTGAATTGAGGGGTGCGTAGGTTAGGTTATTTTATTTTAGCTTAGGAATAATCCTCGGCACAACATCATGGGCTGTTCTGTGCTGTACTTTTCTAAGTTCTATATTCTAATGAAAACAACCCAAGCCTATCCAATCTTTCCCTATATTTTAAATTTTCCATCCCAGGCAGCATCCTGGTGCATTTCCACTGCACTTCCTCCAGTTCAATCACATCCCTCTTGTTATGTGATGACCAGAACTGCACACAGTCCTTTAGCTGTGGTCTCACCAAAGTTCTATACAACTCCAACATGACTTTCCTGCTTTTGTAATGAATGCCTCAGTTGATAAAGGCAAGTGTCCCCTATGCCTTTTTTTAACCACTCTTCTAACATGGCCTTACACCTTCAGAGATCTATGGACAGGGTCATTTTGTTCCATTTTTAGTGTCATGCCGATAATTGAAAACTTTCTTTTCAATTTGCTCCTTCCAGAGGGTTTTACCTCTCACTTTTCAGCATTGAATGCTATCTGCCACTAATCAGCCCATTTGATAATCTCATTAGTATCTTCTTGTAGCCCAAGACAGTCAATCTCACTGTTAACCATCTGACCAATCTCTGTGTCATCCACAAATTTACTAATTCAATCCCCCACACAGTCATCTCTATCATTTATGTAAATGACAAATAATAGGAGATCGAGCACAGACCCCTGTGATATACCACTGGACATTGGCTTCCAGTCAGTAAAGCAGCCTTCTGTCATCACCCACTGTCTCCTAGAACTGAGCCAATTATGAATCCACTGTATCCCATATCACCCTGTATCCCATATGCATTTGCCTTCATGATAAGTCTCCTGTGTAGGACCTTGTCAAAGGCTTTGTCAAAATCCATATAAACTACATCAACTACATCTTCTCATCTATGACTGATCACCTATTCAAAAATTCAATTAATAATATTATCATTGCTGTGAAGCTGGTTGGTCTGTAGTCCTCAGATTTAATTCTATCTCTCATCTTGTACAGATTGGAGTAACAACATTAGCTGACCATAGTACTCTGACACTATTCCCTTTTGTGTGAATCTTTTAAATGTTGTACCTAAATTAGAGTTTTTGCTATACCCTCCTTGCTATTCTTCAGTATGCATGGATGCATACTATCTAAATCTAGTTTTATTCAATCTGTATCAATATTCTTTTTAAACTCTCCTAATGTAATATTTGTTATCTCAGATTTTGAAAACTAAGACATGAAGTTATTCAATGTGCCTACTATTTTGGTCTTTACCAGGAAATGTATCTTGTTCAACTTTTAATGACCCTATCCCTACTTCAATTTTCCTTGAGCTATTTGTCTCCATAGAGGATAATGGCCTGGAATTTTTGTTCAGAAGATAATTGTTACAACAGTGTAGATAGGAGTTGTGCGTCAGAACGACGTGGAAGACCCAACACAATTACCCTGAAGTAGAGACTTCTGATGGGCAATTACCCAGCATTCTAGAACCCTCTCAAAATTCCCCCAACTTAGAATCAGAGTTGGAGACTGTGGAGGGTTGTAAATGCCTTGCTCATTAACTAGCCAGGCTTAGTCAAGAGGATTAAACCTGCTTTGACTTGGGGAATTATTAAATTCACTCCTTGACTCTCTGCAGAGCCTCCTTTTAAATCCCCATGGAAAACCCAGCTCCTAATCACCTCTTCCTGACCCAGCAGTTATGAACTGACCACGATTCACCCTCAGACTCGATATCCCATCTCTGGACCCAACACCCCCTCCCCAACTTCCCCTGGTCTTTGCCCTGATTCATGGTCCCTGACATCAGCCCCTCCACCACCATCACCACTCACACCCTGTGACCCTACCTGCGACCCCCTGATGGACACTTGAGACCTTCTCTTCCTTGAACTTGTGCATTAAGCTCCCTTGCGACCTGAACCCCCTCACACTCTACTGTAAACCCCTTTCCCGACATGGACTTGACTGGACCTTCCCCCACTCAGACTCTCAAGGATACCCCCCCCCATACACTCTGCAGAGTCAAAAGGTGTGGAGCTGGAAAAGCACAGCCGGTCAGGCAGCAACCATGGAGCAGGAGAGTCGACATTTCAACCATAAGCTCTTCATCAAGAATGTCCAGAACCAACCTGGCAACCTCCAACTTCTGTCTCAAACTGATCCCTCCCATAATGTATTCTGAGCACTTACCCATTCAACCTCTCACTTACTTTATACTTAAATTGTCATTGTAGCTGTGAGGTTGGATTCATGACCTTTTGCTCATGTTACAATGGAGGAACCATCTTGAAAAAGGGACATGGTTTTGATACTGATCCATTTCACTCCTCATTGTGCAGATTCCTGAACCACACTAGAACTTCACACTGGGAACTCCTTGAACAGTAAATGGAATTTTGTTCTGATGAGATGGAAATAGTTTTTAAGATTCTGATCAGAAGGTCTGGGCCTTTTTATGTAATTTTATAGTCTTAATAATTTAAACAAATTAAATAATTAATATTTATATTTAATTTTCTCTTTAGCTATTCTGTCATCTGTTGTGTGCTATAAATAGTTTTCTTATTTCTGGCTTTTAGTGGAATATATTTCATTTGAACTCTATTTTAAAACATTTCCCCCAGCTTTTGTGTTTCTTTGCTTTCCAAAGATTTTCTTTGTGACCAAATATACTCAACTTTTCTAACCCATCACCTTAGTATTTATCCTGTCTTTTTGAGTCTCAATTCTAATCTTGAGCCTAACTGTATAGCATTCAATGTGACTGTTTCGGCTTCCAATTGTTCCTATTCTTTATTTATTACAAGGCTCCGCAGTGATTGTCTTCTTGTTAGACTTTGCTTTGAGTGAAGCACTGTAAAAACCTAATTCCCTTCACTCCTTTAAAAGGAAAAAACTGCGATGCTGGAAATCTGAAAGAAACACAGAGAATCACATCAAGTCTGGTGGCAAATCAGCATGACCTTTCTTAAGAATGAAAGAAGAGTCATACCAGACTCAAAACATTAACTTTATTTCTCTCTTTACAGATGTGCCAGACCTGTACTGTTTCTCTAGCCTTGTGAGTTTATTCCATTTACTCCTTGCCTTACTTCACCTTGTCGGTTAGTTTGAGGCAAATTGAAATTTCCCACGACTATCGTTTAATGTCTTGTTTTCTACAACACAGAAGGATTTCTTCTTCCAATCCCCTTCAAATATTTGACAGCCTCATAAAATTAGAGACCTGGTTAGCACTGGCTAGTGACAGGAGAGAGAACTGGTGAACACTTAAGACAGCACAAGAGGCAGTGAATATGAAGCAGTATAATAAATGCAAAAGGCAGTGAGAAAGAGAGGGAAGAGATCCAGGGAACATGTGAGTTAACGGTAATGAGAAGGGAGAGACTGGAGGAGCAGTGAAAACGGAGCGAGGGGCTACGAGACCCTTTGTGTTTGTGGACTGACCACATTCAGAGAAAAATAATAGAATGATGGCAGAGGGAATCGGGTAAGTGATTGGCTAATGAGTATCGAGCTCATTTACTTTGCAAACTACTGTAATTCAAGACTAATTGCAAGATGTTTAAGTTTTAGTGAAGTGGGACATGGTTTATTGAAATTAAGAAAGTGTGATAGATTTTAGTTAGATTTATCAATATAAGTAAGCTTTAACTATAGTTGCAAGGTTTATTAGTATTAATTATTAGCATTAATTACTAGTTAAGGCTAAAAAAATGTCAATATAAGAAAATCCAAAATAAACTAAAGTTTATGTAAGCAAAGTCTAATTAGGCAGGACAGCACAGTCACTTTGAATATGTATCTGTGAAGTCATGGATGCTTCTAGTGACCTGAATGCCCACATGTTCAGGATGTAGATGTAGAAGGTTAACCCCTAGCATTTGAAGCTCAAACAGCAACTGGAGTTACTGTCCTGCCTTTGCCAGTGATGTGGGTGCAAATTCAGAGAGGTGGTTGCCCTATAGGTTAAGAGTTAAGCTGCCCAAGAGAACAAAGCAAGTAGTGTCAGAGTCCTGAGATCCTGCTTGACAATTGGCTTTCTGCTTTAGATAGTCATGAAAGCATTGATTCCTCGGAAGAATGCAGTCATAATCAACTACGTGGCACCATGAATGATTTAACCATGCAAAAGGTGAGGAAGAAGGGAGAGGGAACAGTAGTAATAAAGGGAGGCGGGGTTTATGAGTTACCGGAACGGACAGACATTTTTGCAGACATGGTTGTAGACATGACTCCAGGGCACTAGGCCTTCCTGGTGCCAGGGTCAAGGGTACAGGAGCAGAATATTACTCTGGAGGAGGATGAATAGCCAGAGGTCTTGGTCCATGTTGGTGTGAATGTCTTAGGTAAGAAGTGGAATGAGGTCTTGAACCCTGATTTCAAGGAATTAAGAAAGAGATTGAAAAGCAGGATTTCTCAATCAGTAGCCTTTGGATTGATCCTAGTTTTACATGTCAGTAAGCATTTAGTGATTAAACATTCGACTGGGGAACTGTTATAGGAAAGAGGCCATCAGATGTCTGAGGCATTGGCAGTGGCAGTGGGGCAGATGGAACCTGTACAAGCTGCAGGACCAGGACTAACCCTTGCAGTGAAATACAATAGGGCTACTAAAATGAGTTTAAACTAGATTGTCAGGAGGATGGCTCCCAAGATGGAATTCAGATTTGAGGGAAGCAAAAGTGGTAAATGGAAATAGGAAGCAAAAATAAAAGACAGATGAAACATTGGCACACACCAATTAGGATCAGAATAGTCAGTAGTTTTAAAAACTCAGAATTAAAGGCACTCTGTCTGAATGTGAAAATGTTGCTGATTTGAATACACAAAATGCTGATGGTCGTAAAACTATAGTGGGAATTTGTGCCTGGTCTCGAACATGAAATTAGAGATCCATGTAACATGGGTAATGAATAGTCAACTTCAACTTACTCAGAAATTGAGTTAACCAAAGTAGTATTTGTGCTATAGAGGATGAATTCCTGGATTGTGCACAATATCAGTTTCTAAAACAGTGTGTTGAGGAGCTAACTGGAGATAGGGCTAATTTGGATTTAGTATTATGTAATGAGAAGGCTAATTAATAATCTTGCTGTGAAGGCAGCTATGTGAAATAGCATAACACAGTAGAATTTTACATTAAGGTTGAAAGCAATCTAGGAAATTAAGTCTGAGGAAAATAAATTATGAAGGAATGAGGAACAAGTTGGCTATAGTGGATGGAGAAAGTACACTAAAACATTTGATGGTAAGCAGGCAATGGTTAGTATTGAAAGAAAAACTACATGTTCGACAACAGATATACATTCATCTAAGGCATAAACACACAAAGGGAAGGGTAAATAACCACAGTTAATGGAAGAAATTCAAGATTGTGTTGGATCAAAAGAAGTGGTGCATGAGGATGCAAGAAAAATGGTAACCTGTTTCTGTGCACCGGAGACATACCTGGGGTATTTTCCATGTTTTGTGGTGTGTTGCAGTTGTATTGGAACATCAGGCTGCACTAAGTAATGGTAACCCTGCTCTTTGTGATTTTTATAAATGACTTGGACGAGGAAGTGCAAGCGTGGGTTTGTAAGTTTGCTGATGTCACAAATATTGGTGAAGTTGTGGATAGCGTGGAGGTTACAACAGGACATTGACAGGTTGCAGAAATGGGCTGAGAAGTGACAGATGGAGTTCAACCTGGAAAATTGTGAAGTAATTCATTTTGGAAGGTCGAATTTCACTGCCGATTACAGGGTTAAAGGCAGGCTTCTTAGCAGTGTGGAGGCCCAGAGGAATCTTGGGGTCCACATCCATAGATCCCTCAAAGTTGCCACCCAGATTGATAGGGTTGTTAAGAAAGCGTATGGTGTGTTGGCTTTCAATAGCTGGGGGATTGAGTTTAAGAGCCGCGAGGTTATGCTGCAGCTCTAGGAAGCCCTGGTTAGGCCACACTTGGAATATTGTGTTTATTTCTCATTGCCTCATTATAGAAAGGATGTGGATGCTTGAGGGAAAGTGCAGAGAAGATTTACCAGGATGCTGCCTAGACTGGAGGGCATGTATTATGAAGAAAGGTTGAGGAATCATAGAGTCATACAGCATGGAAACGGACCCTTTGGTCCAACCAGTCCATGCCAAACAAAATCCTAAACTAAACTAGTCCCACCTGCCTGCTCCTGGCCTATATTCCTTTGAACCATTCCTACTCATCCATCTACATGTCTTTTAAACACTGTAATTGTACCCGCATCCATCTGTGTAAAAAGTTTACCTTTAATGTCTGTTTTAAAATTTCTCCCCTCTTACCTTAAAAATATGTCCCCTGGTCTTCCCCATGGAAATTCCCCATCTTGGGGAAAAGACAACTGCCATCACCTCCATCTATACCTCTGCTAATTTGATAAACCTCTATCAGGTCATCTATCAAGGGAGCTTTTGTCATTAGAGTGAAGAAGGATGAGACTTGTCTTGATAGACGTGTACAAGATTATGAGAGGCATAGACAGAATGGAAAGCCAGGGACTTTTTCCAAGGGTGGAAATGGCTGTCATGAGGGGGCATCATTTTGGGTGATTGGAGGAAGGTTTAGGGGAGATGTCAGAGGTTGGTTCTTTACACAGAGGGTAGTGGGTGCGTGGAATGCCCTGCCAGCAGTGGTAGTAGAATCGGATACATTAGAAACATTTAAGTGACTCTTGGATAGGCACAAGGATGATAGTAAAATGAAGGATATATAGGTTAGTTTGATCTTAGAGTAGGATAAAAGGTTAGCACAACATTGAGGGCCAAAGGGCCTGTACGGTGCTACACTGTTCTATGTTCATAAGGAGCAATTTCAAACCAAGCAAAGTAGGTCCGAAAAAAAGTGATCAAGAGAAAAGGGAATATGAATTTAAACAAAACTTGACCTACTCTTGGGAAATAAGGTAGGGCAGGTGACTGAGATATCAGTAAGGGATCGCTTTGGGGCCAGCAACCTTAATTCTATTAGTTTTAAAATAGTGATGGAAAATGATAGGCTGGATCTAAAAGTTGAACTTCTAAATTGGAGGAAGGCCAATTTTGACGGTATTCAGCAAGAATTTCCAAAAACTGATTAGGGGCAGATGTTCGCAGGTAAAGGGACTGCTGGTAAATGGGTAGCCTTCAAAAATGAGATCCCGAGAGTCCAGACACAGTATGTTCCTGTTAGGGTGAAAGGCAAGGCTAGCAGGTGTAGGGAATGCTGGATAACTAGAGAAATTGAGGTTTTGGTTAAGAAAAAGAAGGAAGCATATGTCAGATATATACAGCAGAGATTGAGTGAATCCTTAGAAGAGTGTAAAGGCAGTAGGAGTATATTTAAGAGGGAAATCAGAAAGGCAAAAAGGGGACATTAGCTAGCTATGGCAAATAGGGTTAAGTACAATCAAAGGGATTTTATAAATACATTAAGGACAAAAGGGCAACTAGGGATAGAATAGGGCCTCTCAAAGGTCAGCAAGGCAGTCAATGTGTCAGCTGCAGGAGATGGGAGAGATACTAAATGAGATGCCCCCTCATGACTTTGCATCAGTGTTTACTGTGGAGAGGCATTTGGAAGATATAGAATTTGGGGAAATAGATGGTGACATCTTGTAAAATGTCCATATTACAGAGGAGGAGGTGCTGGATGTCTTAAAATGCACAAAAGTGGGTAAATCCCCAGGACCTGATCAGTATCCTAGAACTCTGTGGAGTGATTCCCTAGCAATCTAGGGAAGTGACTGCTGGACCTCTTGCTGAGATATTTGTATCATCAACAGTCACAGGTGAGGTGCCGGAAGACTGGAGGTTGGCTAACATAGTGCCACTGTTTAAGAAGGGTGGTATGGATAAGTAAAGGAGCTACATACTGGTGAGCCTGACATCGGTGATGGGCAAGTTGTTGGAGGGAATCCTGAGGGACAGGATGTACATGTATTTGGAAAGACAAAGACTGATTAGGGATGGTCAGCTTTGTGTGTGGGAAATCATGCATCACGAACTTGATTGAGTTGTTTGAAGAAGTAACGAAGAGGATTGATGAGGGCAGAGCAGTGGAAGTGAGCTATTTGGACTTCAGTAAGGCGTTCGACAAGGTTCCCTGTGGGAGGCTGATTTGCAAGGTTAGATCTCATGGAATACAGGGAGAACTCGCCATTTGGATACAGAACTGGCTCAAAGGTAGAAGACAGAGGGTGGTGGTGGAAGGTTGCTTGCCAGGCTGGAGGCCTGTGACAAGTGATGTGCCACAAAGATCGGTCCTAGGTCCACCGCTTTTCATCATTTATATTGTGAACATAGAAGGTACAGTTAGTAAGTTTGCAGATGACACCAAAATTGGAGGTGTAGTGGACAGTGAAGAAGGTTACCTCTGAGTACAATGGGATCGTGATCAGATGGGCCAGGGCTGAGGAGTGGCAGATGGAGTTTAATTTAGATAAATCTGAGGTGCTGCATTTTGGAAAAACAAATCTTAGCAGGACTTATACACTTAGTGGTAAGGTCCTGGGGAGTACAGCTGAACAAAGAGACCTTGGAGCGCAGGTTCATAATTCCTTGAAAGTAGAATCGCAGGTAGATAGGATAATGAAGAAGGCGTTTGGTATACATAGAACATAGAACAATAAGGTGCAGAACAGGCCCTTCAGCCCACGATGTTGTGCCGAACACTTGTCCTAGCTTAAGCACCCATCCATGTACCTATCCAATTGCCGCTTAAAGGTCACCAATGATTCTGACTCTGACACTCCCACAGGCAGCGCATTTCATGCCCCCACCACTCTCTGGGTAAAGAACCCACCCCTGACATCCCCCCTATACCTTCCACCCTTCACCTTAAATTTATGTCCCCTTGTAACACTCTGTTGTACCCGGGGAAAAAGTCTCTGACTGTCTGCTCTATCTATTCCCCTGATCATCTTATAAACCTCTATCAAGTCACCCCTCATCCTTCGCCGTTCCAATGAGAAAAAGCCTAGCACACTCAACCTATCCTCGTACGACCTATTCTCCATTCCAGACAACATCTTGGTAAATCTCCTCCACACCCTCTCCAAAGCTTCCTCTTTCCTAAAATGAGGCGACCAGAACTGCACACAGTACTCCAAATGTGGCCTTACCAAGGTCCTGTACAGCTGCAACACCACCTCACAACTCTTGAATTCAATCCCTCTGCTAATGAATGCTAATACACCTTCTTACAAGCTCTATCCACCTGAGTGGCAACTTTCAAAGAGCTATGAACATAGACCCCAAGATCCCTCTGATCCTCCACCTTACTAAGAACCCTACCGTTAACCCTGTACTCCACATTCTTATTTGTCCTTCCAAAATGGACAACCTCATACTTGACAGGGTTGAACTCCATCTGCCACTGCTCAGCCCAGCTCTGCATCATATCTAAGTCCCTTTGCAGCCGACAACAGCCCTCCTCACTATCCACAACTCCACCAATCTTCGTATCGTCTGCAAATTTACTGACCCACCCTTTGACTCCCTTTTCCAAGTCATTAATAAAAATTACAAACAGCAGAGGACCCAGAACTGATCCCTGCGGAACTCCACTTGTAACTGGGCTCCAGGCTGAATATTTACCATCTACCACCATTCTCTGACTTCGACTAGTTAGCCAGTTCTCTATCCAACTGGCCAAACTTCCCACTATCCCATGCCTCCTGACTTTCCGCATAAGCCTACCATGGGGAACCTTATCAAATGCCTTACTAAAATCCATGTACACCACATCCACTGCTCTACCTTCATCCACATGCTTGGTCACCTCCTCAAAGAATTCAATAAGACTTGTAAGGCAAGACCTACCCCTCACAAATCCGTGCTGGCTGTCCCTAATCAAGCAGTGTCTTTCCAGATACTCATAAATCCTATCCCTCAGTACCCTTTCCATTACTTTGCCTACCACCGAAGTAAGACTAACTGGCCTGTAATTCCCGGGGTTATCCCTATTCCATTTTTTGAACAGGGGCACAACATTTGCCACTCTCCAGTCCCCTGTCACCACCCCCGTTGACAGTGAAGACGAAAATATCATTGCCAATGGTTCTGCAGTTTCCTCTCTTACTTCCAACATTATCCTAGGATATATCCCGTCAGGCCCGGGGGACTTGTCTATCCTCAAGTTTTTCAAAATGCCCAATACATCTTCCTTCCTAATAAGTATCTCCTCTAGCTTACCAGTCCGTTTCATACTCTCCTCTTCAACAATACAGTCCCTCTCATTTGTAAATACTGAAGAAAAGTACTCACTCAAGAGCTCTCCTATCTCTTCTGACTCAATGCACAGTCTTCCACTACTGTCCTTGATCGGACCTACCCTCGTTCTCGTCATTTTCATGTTTCTCACATATGCATAAAAGGCCTTGGGGTTATCCTTGATCCTACCCGCCAAAGATTTTTCATGCCCTCCCTTAGCTTTCCTAATCCCTTTCTTCAGCTCCCTCCTGGCTATCCTGTATCCCTCCAACGCTCTGTCTGAACCTTGTTTCCTCAACCTTATGTAAGCCTCCTTTCTTCCTCCTTACAAGACATTCAACCTCCCTCATCAACCAAGGTTCCCTCACACGACCATTTCTTTCCTGCCTGACAGGTACATACATATCAAGGACACGTCGTATCTGTTCCTTGAAAAAGTTCCACATTTCACTCACATCCTTCCCTGACAGCCTATGCTCCCAATTTATGCTCCTCAGATCCTGTCTTGCAGCATCGTATTTACCCTTCCTCCAATTGTAAAACCTGCCCTGTTGCACGCACCTATCTCTCCATAACCAAGGGGAAAGTCATAGAATTGTGGTCATCATCACCAAAATGCTCACCCATCACTTGTCCCAGTTCGTTACCGAGTACCAAATCCAATATGGCCTCCCCTCTGGTCGGATAATCTACATACTGAGTTAGAAAAGCTTCCTGGACACACTGCACAGACACCACCCCATCCAATCTACTTGATCTAAAGAGCTTCCAATCAATATTTGGGAAGTTGAAATCGCCCATGACTACGACCCTGTGGCTTCTGCACCTTTCCTAAATCTGTTTCCCAATCTGTTTCTCCACATCTCTGCTGCTATTGGGGGGGCCTATAGTAAACACCCAACAAGGTGACTGCTCCTTTCCTATTTCTGACTTCAGCCCATACTACCTCCAAAGGCAGATCTACCTCGAACTGCCTTTCTGCAGCCGTTATACCATTTCTAATTAGCAACACCACCCCCCCCTCCTTTTTTACCACCCCCCAATCTTACTGAAACATCTGTAACCAGGAACCTCCAACAACCATTCCTGTCCCTCTTCTATCCACATTTTCGTGATGGCCACAACATCGTGCTATTGTCAGAATTGCATTAGGGCCTATAGCTTTCAAAGCAGGCTTTTTTGGTATTCCGTAGTCTGAATCAAATTGGGTAAAGATTGGTATCTGTGGTGCTGAGGAGGCTGAAATGAAGCACGATCCACGCCTTAAGTTCACCCACCTTATTTCTGATACTCCTTGCATTGAAGTATACACACTTGAGCCCATCTCTGTGTCCGCAAGTATTCCCTGTCAGTACTACCTTCGCCACAGCCTCCCTACATTCTTGGACATCCTGAAAAACAGCTTACCTACTTGCTAGACTACAAGTCCGGATCCCATCCCTCTTTCCTTTATTGGTCAGAGCATTGAGTATAGGAGTTGGGAGGTCATGTTGTGGCTGTACAGGACAGTCGTTTGACCACTTTTGGAATATTGCATGCAGTTCTGGTCTCCTTCCTATCGGAAGGATGTTGTGACACTTGAAAAGGTTCAGAAAAGATTTACAAGGATGTTGCCAGGGTTGGAGGATTTGAGCTACAGGGAGAGGCTGAATAGGTTGGGGCTGTTTTCCCTGCAAGGTCAGAGGCTGAGGGGTGACCTTATTGTGGTTTATAAAATCATGAGGGGACTAGGTATGATAAATGGACAAGGTATTTTACCTGTAGTCCAGAAGTAGAAGGCATAGATTTAGGGTGAGAGGGGAAAATTTAAAGGGGACGTAAGGGGGAAGGTTTTAACGCAGAGGGTGATGCATGTATGGAATGAGCTGCAATAGGTAGTGATGGGGGCTGGTACAATTACAACATTTAAAAGGCATCTGTCGGATATATGAATAGGAAGGGTTTAGAGCAATATGGGCCAAGTGCTGGCAAATGGGATTAGATTGGGTTGGGATATCTGGTCAGCATGGACAAGTTGGACCGAAGGGTCCTTTTCCATCCTGTCCATCTCTCTGAATCTATGACTCTAAAGGAGGTATATAAAACATTCTTTACGTATGTGTAAAGGAGCTAGGATAAATATGAGCTCATTACAGATGTATACAGGAGAAGTCAAAATTGTGAGCAGGAAAATGGCAGGAAAACTATAAAAATAGACAATGCTGAAGCATTTGTTTCGACCTTCAGCCAGAAATTCCAAGTAGATGCTTCATTTCAGCCTCCTCAGCACCACAGATACCAATCTTCACCCAATTTGATTCAGACTACGTAATACCAAAAAAGCCTGCTTTGAAAGCTATAGGCCCTAATCCCATTCTGACAATAGCACTGAATCCTGGTCCTCCAGAACTAGTGCAGCCAGGCTGTTCCACTACAGCTGCAACATACCACAAAACATGGAAAATACTCCAGGCATGTCTGCTGCAGAGAAACAGGACAAATCCAACCCGGCCAGTTACATTTCATAGTTTATTCTTGATCATTAGCAAAGAGATGGAAGGGATTAGTGCTGTCAAGCAGCACTTCTGAAGAATAACCTGATCAGTGATTCCCAGTTTGGGTTCTCCCAGGGCCACTCAGATCCTGAGCACTTTATAGTCTTGGTTCAAACATGGACAAAAAGAGTTGAATTCCAAAGGTGAGGTGAGAGTGACAGCTCTTGACAACGAGGCAGTATTTAACCAAGTATGGAATCAAGAAACCATAGTAAAACTGGAGTCAATGAGAATTAGGGAGAAACTCTAAGCTAGTCATACCTGGCACATAAGAAGGTGGTTGTGGTTGTTGGAAGTCAGTTATCTCAGCCCCAGGACATCTTTGCAGGAGTTCCTCCAGGTAGTGTCCTAGGTCCAACCATCTTAGCTACTTCATCAATGACCTTACCTCCATCATAAGGTCAGAAATGAGGACGTTCACCGCTGGTTTTTACAACTCCTCAGATACTGAAGCAATCAATTCAGATTGACAATATCTAAGCTTGGGTTGACAAGTGATAAGCACAAGCAATGATCTTGGGCTTACAATTGACTAGAAACTGAACTGGACTGGTTCACTTATAAATACTGTGACAACAAGAGCAGATAGGAATCTGCAGTGGGTAACTCACCTCCTGACTCCCCAAAGCCTGTCCACCAACTACAAGGCACAAGTCAGGAGTGTGATGGATTACTACCCTCTTGTCTGGATGGGTGCAGTTCCAACAACACTCAAGAAGTTTGATACCATCAAGACAAAGCAGCCAGTTGGCTTGGCACCACGTCTAACACCTTCAACATTCTGAAGAATGTTATCAAGAAGGGTCAGTGATTTGAAACATTAACTCTGCTTTTTCTCCACGGATGATGTGAGGCCTGCTGAGTTTTTCCAGTAATTTCTGTTTTCGCTAGCTTCAATGGTCATTCCCATCACTAAAGAAATATAGTAGCAGTAGTGTGTACTAACTATGAAAAGTACTGCAGAAATTCACCAAGGATCCTCTAATAGTAATAAACACTGGACTAGCAATGATGTTCACATCTCATGAGCAAACCTTTGAAAACCTAAACAATTACATTGGGTTGACCTTTTTTTTTGCCAAGTACAAATTCCATTGAGTTTTTTGGAGGGCTTTCTGTTGTAAAGCCTAGTAAGATTTTGTGCCATACCTTACCAAATTTGCTTCATTAACTACTGTCCCATGTCATCAGTTTGTGAGCAGGGACCCGGATGTCCTGCTGGATGGGATGGTGCAGAAGCAGGATTTTGTTTTCTCTCAGGACCAGCAGAGAGGTCATGCCACATGACCATGCCAGCCCAGAATGCCCAAGCATTGGAGAAAGAGTGTCCTTCTCCAGTCATCTGGTGTAAGTGGCTCCATTTTCTCTGCAATACTTCACACTCACTCTATCTCTGCTATTGTACCCACCTCCCACCAAGACTCATGCTCTCCCATGCTCAATATTGCATGAAACATCTTTCCCCACACACCCACGAATCGTTGAAGAAAGGATTGCGAAGATGATTCAGGAGAAGAGTGACAGTAATAGGGTGGTTGTTATGGGGGACTTTAACTTTCCTGATATTGATTGGGAAAGCTATAGCTCAAGTTCGTTAGATGGGTCAGTGTTTGTCCAATGTGTGCAGGAGAGTTTCCTGACACAATATGTAGATAAGCCAACAAGAGGTGAGGCCATACTGGATTTGGTTCTGGGTAACGAACCAGGCCAGGTATTAGAACTAGAGGTAGGTGAGCACTTTGGGGACAGTGACCACAATTCGGTGATTTTTACTCTAGTGATGGAGAGGGATAAGTGTGTACTACAGGGCAAGAGTTATAGCTGGGGGCAGGGAAATTATGATGCGGTGAGGCATGACTTAGGATGTGTGGATTGGAGAAGTAGATTCCAAGGCAAGAGCGTAATTGATATGTGGAACTTGTTCAAGGAGCAACTATTGAGTGTCCTTGATAAGTACGTACCTATCAGGCACGGAGGAAAGGGTCGTGTGAGGGAGCCGTGGTTTAATAAGGAATTGGAATCCCTTGTTAAATGGAAGAGGGCGGCCTTTGTAAAGATGAGGCGTGAAGGTTCAATAGGGGCGATTGAGAGTTATAAGGAAGCCCGGAAGGACCTGAAGAGAGAGCTAAGAGCAGCAAGGAGGGGACATGAAAGGTCCTTAGTTGGTAGGATTAGGGAAAACCCTAAGGCTTTCTATAGGTATGTTAGGAATAAAAGAATGACTAGGGTAGGAATAGGTCCAATCAAGGATAGTAATGGGACGTTGCGTGTGGAGGCTGAAGAGATTGGGGAGGCACTGAATGAATACTTTTCGTCAGTATTCAATCAGGAACAGGACATTGTTGTCGATATGAGTACTGAGGCACGAATAAGTAGAATGGATGGCTTTGAGATATGTAGAGAAGAGGTGTTGGAAATTCTGGCAAGGGTGAAAATAGATAAGTCCCCTGGGCCTGATGGCATTTATCCTAGGATTCTCTGGGAAGCAAGGGAGGAGATTGCAGAGCCATTGGCCTTGATTTTTGTGTCCTCTTTGTCTACAGGAGTAGTGCCAGAGGACTGGAGGCCAGCAAACGTGGTTCCCTTGTTCAAGAAGGGGAGTAGGGATAATCCTAGTAACTATAGGCCAGTGAGTCTCACTTCTGTTGTGGGCAAAGTCTTAGAGAGAATTGTAAGGGATAGGATTTATGCACATCTGGATAAGAATAATGTGATCAAGGATAGTCAGCATGGTTTTGTGAAGGGCAGGTCGTGCCTCACAAACCTTATTGAATCCTTTGAGAAGGTGACTAAGGAGGTAGATTAGGGGAAAGCGGTAGATGTGGTTTATATGGATTTTAGTAAGGTGTTTGATAAGGTCCCCCATGGTAGGCTACTGCAGAAAATACAGAGATATGGCATTGAGGGTGAGTTGGAGGTTTGGATTAGGAATTAGCTGGCTGGAAGAACACAGAGGGTAGTAGTTGATGACAAAGGTTCATCTTGGAGTGCCGTCACTAGCGGTGTTCCGCAAGGATCTGTTTTGGGACCATTGCTGTTTGTCATTTTTATAAATGACCTGGAGGAAGGGTTAGAAGATTGGGTGAGCAAGTTTGCGGATGATACGAAAGTCGGAGGAGTTGTAGACAGTGAGGAAGGATGTGGCAGGTTACAGCAGGATATAGATAAGCTGCAGAGCTGGGCAGAAAGGTGGCAAATGGAGTTCAATGTAGCTAAGTGTGAGGTGATTCACTTTGGTAAGAGTAACAAAAAGATGGGGTACTGGGCGAATGGTCGGATACTTGGTAGTGTGGAAGAGCAGAGGGATCTTGGTGTCCATGTACACAGATCTCTGAAAGTTGCCACCCAGGTAAATAGTGCAGTGAAGAAGGCATATGGCGTACTGGCTTTTATTGGTAGAGGAATTGAATTCCGGAGTCCTGAGGTCATGCTGCAGTTGTATAAGACTCTGGTGCGGCCGCATCTGGAATATTGTGTGCAGTTTTGGTCGCCATACTATAGGAAGGATGTGGAGGCATTGGAACGGGTGCAGAGGAAGTTTACCAGGATGTTGCCTGATATGGTAGGAAGATCCTATGAGGAAAGGCTGAGGCACTTGGGGTTGTTTTCATTGGAGAAAAGAAGGTTTAGGGGTGACTTGATAGAGGTGTACAAGATGATTAGGGGGTTAGATAGGGTTGACAGTGAGAACCTTTCTCCACGTATGGAGTCAGCTATTACAAGGGGGCATAGCTTTAAATTAAGGGGGGGTAGATATAGGACTGATGTTAGGGGTAGGTTCTTCACTCAGCGAGTCGTAAGTTCATGGAATGCCCTGCCAGTAGCAGTGGTGGACTCTCCCTCTTTATGGGTATTTAAGCGGGCATTGGATACATATATGGAGGATAGTGGGTTAGTGTAGGTTAGGTGGGCTTTGATCGGCGCAACATCGAGGGCCGAAGGGCCTGTACTGCGCTGTATTCTTCTATGTTCTATGTTCTATGTTCTACCCCCTCACACCACTAACCCAGCGTGCCCTCTGTGCTGCTACCTATCTCCCCATCTGCACCAACTGTGTCACCCACTTTCATCTCCCTTATTACCTGCCTATCTCTCATTGCAGGAGAAAAAGACAGCTCTCAATAGGGGAAGGGGACAAGATAGGAGGTGGGCAGCCAAATATTTGGGTCCTCCAGGCGATGTGACTCAGGCCCAAGTGGTTGTGTCCAAGCCCCTGTACTGGGATCAGAAGCTGCCCTTATTGTGTTGGGACACCCCATCCCTGACTGAAGATTCTGCTCCTCAAGTGGATTGAGGGCTGCTGATAACCATGACAAGCTTCTTTCTGTTGTAGCTATGGTAAACAGTAAGACAGCAATTGACAAATATGACCATGGTATCTCTGGCTGAGGGGACAGAGTGCACAAAGGCAAGGCAGGCAGTGATGCTGTGAGCATCCAGGTAGGTTCAAAGTGAGTGAGTGGTCTGACAGTAAAGAGCCTGGATGTGCAGCCCGATTCAGACCATGAGCTGGGTGTGTGTCCCTGACCACATGGTGCCCTTGCTGCAGTTTTATAGTGATAGTCACCAGTGCAGCTAAAGTGTCCTGTAAGTGAATCAGAGTGAGTATGCCATGAGGGTTCCCAGAGGCTGGCAAATGTTGGATGCTAATGTCGGTGGGTGTGGAACACGTATGTTTGGTGCCCATGGAGCGTCCTTCAAAATGTTGGTGCCTGTTGCCCAGTATGGAAGTTGATCAGAGAATGCAGCAAGCTGTAGTAATCAAATATGGGAATAGTGACCACAATTCCATAAGCTATCAGCTTAGTCAAAACCAAAGGAAGGCTACCTAAGGTCTAAATAACTAAAAACAGATTAAGTTTTTGAAGAATATAGAGAAAGTAGGAAGGAGCTCAACTGGGAGTTAAGAATGCTAAAGGGGACCATGAAATGTCCTTGGAGCTAGCAGGGTTAAGGAGAAAATCAAGGCATTTTACACAGATATTAGGAGCAAGAGGGTAACTAGGGAAAGAGTAGGCACACTCAAGGATAAAGGAGGGAGTGGAGCCAGAGGAAATGAGTGAGATCCTGATTGAGTACTTTATGTCGCTATTCACCAAAAAGAGGGATGTTGAGGTTAGGGAAAGGGTTAGAGTTAGGAAATACTCTCAGGCAGGTCAGCATAACGAAGGAGGAAGTGATGGGTGCCTTGAAATAAATTAAGGTAGACAAGTCACCAGGACCAGGCAGGATTTATTCCGGATACTGTGGGAGGCAAGGAAGGCCTTAATAGATATCTTTGCAGCCTCTTTGCCCTTAGGCAAGGTTCCAGGGGACTGGAGAATGGCCAATGTTGTTCCTTTGTTTAAGAAGAGAAACAGAGATAATCCAGTTAAGTACAGGCCGGCGGGCAAGATGTCAGTGGTAGGAAAGCTGTTAGAGAAGATAATGAGATTTGTTCACATTTAGAAGCAAATTGACTTGTTAATGATAGGCAGCATGGGTTTGTGCAGGGAAGGTCCTATCTCACCAATTTGATTGAATATTTTGACAAGGTGAATAGAATGATTGATGAAGGAAGGGCAGTGAATGTTGTCTCCATGGGTTTTAGTAAGGTTTTTGATGAGGTATCTCATGGCAAACTGGGACAGATGGGATCCAGAATGAGCAGGCTAGATGGGTACAAAATGGACTTGGCCATAGAAGACAGATGCTTATTGGAATGGAGATCAGTAACTTGTGGTATTCCACAAGGATCAGTTTTGGGATCTTTGTTGTTTGTCATGTATAAAAATGATCTGGAGGAAAATGTGGGTAACACCAAAATTGGTGGAGTTGCAGATAGTGAAGAGGATTGTCAAAGCATATAGCAGGATATACTTAGATTGCAGATTTGGGCAGAGAAATGACAGATGGAGATTAATCGGATAAATGTGAGGTGAAGCATTTTGGAAGATCAAATTATACAATAAATGGCAGAACCTTTAGAAACATTGACATACAAGGAATCTGGGTATACAGATCCACAGACCCCTGAAAGTGACAACACAGATGGTTAAGGTGGTCACAGGGCACACAGCTCACTTGCCCACATTGCCTGGAGCATTGAATATAAAAGTTGGTGAGTTATGTAACAGCTGTATAAAACCTTAGTTAGGCCACATTTGGAATATTACATACAGTTCTAGTTGCCACATTACCAGAAGGACATGGAGAAGGTGCAGAGAATGTTTACCAGGATGTTGCCTATTATGTGGAGAGGTTGGATAAACTCTGATTGTTTTCACTGGAAAGACGGAGGCTGAGGGGCGACCTGATAGAGGTCTGCAAAATTATGAGAGGCCTCGATAGGGTGATGGTCAGAGGCTTTTTTCTAGGATGGAAAGGCCAAGAACAAGAGGGTACAGGTTCAAGGTGAGAGTGGGAACATTTAGGGGAGAAGTGCTGGGAAGATCTTTCACACAGAGTGGTTGGTATCTGGAACACATTGCCAGTGGAGGTGCTGGAAGCTTGCATGTTAGCAATGTTTAAGGTGTATCTTGATAGACACATGAACAGAGGATTAGAAACTGCATATGGGCCATAAGTAACCAGTCTAAATAAGGAATAGGGATTGATGCAGGCTTGGTGGGCCAAAGGTGTTCCTTTTGCTGTATTGAATTGTATTATATAAGGACCTGCTATGATTTCTATGTTGAGTTTTCTTAGTGTCTAGCTTGTTCAGTGTGTCTGCTAAGATTAAAAAGTTGAACATTACTGAGTTGAGTTGATTGATAATAAGGCAACTTCACACCCAATGAAACCTCACAACCCCATGACACCTTCCCAGGCAATCATGGAAGGTATACTACCTCCCTGTTTTCTTCCTCCTTCCAAGGCCCCAAGCACACCTTCCAGGTGAAGCAGCAATTCACCTGTATTCCACACAATGTGATCTGCTGTATTCGCTGCTCACAATGTAGTTTCCTCTACTTTGGGAGATGAAACACAGACTGAGTGACTGTTACACAAAACACCTATGTTCTGTCTCCAGAAATGACCCTGAGCCTCCAGTTGCCTTTCATCTCAGCACACTGTTACTTTCCCGTACCAACATCCATGCCTTGGGCTTGCTGCAGTGCTCCACCAAAGCTCGGCAAAAACTGAAAGAACAGTATCGCATTTTCCACCTGGGGACCCTGCAGCCTTCAGAACCCAATATTGAGTTCAACAATTTTAGGAGCCAAATATCTTATTCCATGTCCTTTACCCAACCCAACATCCCAGGCCCCATCATGATAACCTCCTTTCAGCACAAACCAATTAACCTTACACTTAACTATGGTTTGCTGGTGTAAGTCAATTGGCTGGATGGCCGGTTTGTTATACAGGGTAAGACCAATTCCCACACTGGTTGAAGTTAGCATGATGGACTCTTCTTCTCAATCTCTCCCCCTGCCTGAGCTGTGGTGACTCTCAGGTTAAACCATAACCAGTTGTTCCCCCTCCCCCCCACCTCTCTATTCAGAGGGCAGGTCAATGGTGAGTTTTCTTATTTAATGGTCTCCCCTATCAACCTTTCTTTCTCCTTAGGGTACTATTATCCATCCCTTTTCCAGCCGAACTGTCATTCTCTCTTTGGGCTCTATCTTCGCCTATCCACACCCTGTTTTCAGCATATATACTATCTTTCCAAGCTATTATCAGTTCAGAAGAAGGGTTACTTACCTGAAAAGTTAACTCTACTTTCTCTCCACAGGTGCTGCCAATTTCTCCAGCAATTTCTGTTTTCGTTAATTCCCCTTAATTCCCAGTAACTCGGTGCTACCTGGTGAGAAATTCATTTCACTGCTCAACAATGAAGACTATAAGAATTTCTTTAGATATATAAAAGGCAGGAGAGAGGCAAAAGTGAACATTAGGCTGCTGGAAAATGATGCTGGGGAGATAGTAGTGGGGAGTAAGGAAATAGCTGAGGAATTGAATAATGACTTCACATCAGTCTTCACAGTGGAAGACACAAGTGATTTCCCAGAAATTCAAGTATGAGGGGCCAGAGTTGAGTATGGTGGCCATCACCAAGAAGAAGGTGCTAGAAAAGCTGAATGACTTAAAGGTGGATAAATCACCTGAACCACATGGGGTTCCATAGGAGATAGTTAAAGAGGTAGTGGAGGCATTAGTGGTGATCTTTCAAGAATAGCTAGGGTCAGGGAGGGTCCCAGAGATCTTGAAAATCATTAACGCTGGCAAAAGATGGAAAATTACAGACTGATTAGCTTAACCTCCGTTGGTGGGTAAGATTTGTGAAGGATGAGATTTCTGACTACTTGGAAGTATATGGTAAAATAGGGCAAAGTCAGCATGGTTTCATCAAGGGGAAGTCAGGCCTGACAAATCTGCTAGAATTCTTTGAGGAAGTAATGAGCAGGTTAGATCACGGAGAGCCAATGAATGTTATCTACCTGGACTTCAAGAAGGCTTTGACAAGTTGCCGCACAGGAAACTGCTGGGTAAGGGTCCAAGGTGTTAGAAGCAAGGTGCTACCATGGGTAGAAGCTTGGCTTATGGCAGAAAGCAGAGAGTGGAGATAAAGGGGTCCTTCTCAGATGGCAGCCGGTGCCAAATTGTGTTCTGTAAAGCTCAATACTGGGACCACAACTTTCCACTTTGTGCATTAACAATATAGATAAAGGAACTGAGGGCATTCTGGCTAAATTTGCAGATGATACAAAGATAGGTAGAGAAACGGGTAGCATTGAGGTGGCGGGGAGGCTGCAGAAGGATTTGGACAGGTTAGGAGAGTGGGAAAAGAAGTGGCAGATGGAGTACAATGTGGGGAAGGTGTGAGGTCATGCACTTTGGTAGGAAGCATAGAGGTATGGACTATTTTCTAAATGGGGAGAAAATTTAAAGTGTGAAGTGCAAAGGGACTTATGAGTTCTAGTTCAGGATTCTCTCAAGGTAAACTTGCAGGTTGAGTCAGTAGTTAGGAAGGCAAATGCAATGATGGCATTTATTTTGAGAGGATTTGAATATACAGTTATAGCATCATCGAGATGTACAGCATGAAAACAGACCCTTCAGTTCAACTCATCCATGCCGACCAGATATCCTAAATTAATCCCATTTGCCAGCATTTGGCCCAAGTCCCTCTAAACCCTTCCTATTCATGTATCTATCCTGATGCCTTTTAAATGTTGTAATTGTACCAACCTCCACCACTTCCTCTTGCAGCTCACACCATACACGCACTGCCCTTTGTGTGAAAAAGTTGCCCCTTAGGTCCCTTTTAAATCTTTCCCCTCTGACCCTAAACCCTCTATTTCTGGATTTCCCCCAACCCAGGGAAAAAAACCTTGTCTATTTACCTATTCAATACCCTCATGATTTTATAAACCTCTATAAGATCACCCCTCAGCCTCCGATGCTCCAAGGAAAACAACCACAGCTTATTCAGCCTCTCCCTCTAGTCCAAACCCTCCAACCCTGGCAACATCCTTGTAAATCTTTTCTGAACCCTTTCAAGGTTCACAACACCCTTCCAAAATGAGGCACACCAATATTCCAAAAGTGCCCTAACCAGTATCCAGTACAGCCGTAACATGACGTCCCAACTCCTGTACTCAATACTCTAACCAATAAAGGAAAGCATACTAAACACCTTCTTCACTATCCTATCTACCTGCGACTCCACTTACAATGAACTATGAACTGACACTTCAAGGTTCAGCAACACTTACTATTAAGTGAATATAAAAGCAGGGATGTACTTCTGAGGTTCTGTAAGGCTCTTGTCAGACCACATTTGGAGTATTCTGTGCAGTGGTGGGCCCCGTATCTGAGGAAGAATGAATTGGTCCTGGCGCGTGTTCAGAGGAGGTTCATGAGAATGGTCCCAGGAATGAAAAGCTTAACATATGAGGAACGTTTTGAGGAGTCTGGGTCTTTACTCGGTGGAGTTTAGAAAGATGAGGGGGTACCTAATTGAAATACGGAATACTGAAGCATGGATAGAGTAGATGTTGGGAAGATGTTTCCATTTTAGGAGAGACTACTACCCAAGGGCACAGCCTTACAGTAAAGATCATTTAGAACGGAGATAAATAGAAACCTCCTTCAGTCAGAGAATGGTGAATCTGTGGAATTCATTGCCACAGAAGGCTGTGGAGGCCAGCCCATTGAGTGTATTTAAGACTGAGATAGATAGGTTCTTGATTGTCAATGGGATCAAGGGTTATGGGGAGAAAAAAGGAGAATGTGGTTGAGAAACTTTTCAGCCATGATTGACTGGTGGAGCAGACTCAATGGGCTGAATGACATAATTTTTGCTCCTATGTCTTATGGCCTTTTTTGCACAAAGGAGGCAGTGACTTGTTCCTGATGTGAATACAGGTCTCACTGCATGTCACGCTTAATTCTGCCACTGGCTTGCTATAGCTCATGTTACTCAGGCTCCTGTAGAATCCTGTTTTTAGTGTCTTTCTTCAAAGAAGAAAATAAACCAAGGGAATTGTGAAACTAAGGAACTGAGAATAAATGAGTGTTAACAAAGAGTTAGTGCTTGAAAAGAAATAGAATTGAAGTTTTTATAAATCTTTGACCACAGGAGCTTCACCCTGGAGCATTGAAAAAAGGTGGCTGCGAGTTGGTGGCATGTTGTAATTCATCAGGAATGAAGGGCTTAAGCTCGAAATGTTGATTCTCCTCCTTGGATGCTGCCTGACCGGCTGTGCTTTTCCAGCACTGCACTCTTCGACCCTGAGCTCCCACATCTGCAGTCCTCACTTTCTCCTCGGTACATAGAATTTCCCTAGATTCTGAAAAGCTTCCTGCAGACTGGAAAATAGCAAATGGAATTCCAGTATTTAAGAAACAAAAGGGGTAAAGGAGAGTTGCAGGTCTGTTGGTTTGAAGTCAGGGAAATGTAGGAATCTATTATAAAAGATGTGATAACTGGACATTCAGAAAAAAAATTGTAAAATTTGGTAAAGTCAATATGGTTTAATGAAAGGGAAATCATATTTAACAAAGCTTTTGGACTTTTTTGATCATGTTACTTGGATCATGAAGGAGAAGCAACGGAAGTGGTACTTTTGGATTTTCAAAGGCATTAATTAAGGTTCAATGCTTTTTAATAAATAAAACTAAAACATTTTGGATTTAGGGACGTATATGAGCTTGGAATGAAAATTGATTAATAGACAGAAAGCAGAGAGTAGGAATAAACAGGTCGTTCTCAATACAGCAGGGTTGTTACTAGTGAGATATCTCGATGCTCAGAGCTAGGGGTTCAGTTCTTCATATCTTCAGAATTGATTTTGATTTGGAGGCCAATTGTATTGTTTCCAAACTTGCTGATGACAGCAAACTGAGTAAGAACATAAGTTGTAAAAAGGATACAGGGAGGCCTCAACAGGACTCGGACAGGTTAATTGAATGTACTAGAACATGCCAAACTGAGAGAGGTTAGAAAGTGCCTGTGTTCAAAGGGACGTTGTTTCCTTGCTCGTGAATCACTAAAAGTTAGTATGTACAGGAAACAATTAAGAAGGGAAATGGTTACGCTGGCCATCACCATAAGGGGATGGGAGTATAGGAGTAACTTCCAGAAGGCATTTGATAAAATTCCACTTCAGAGCTTGTTAATGGAATTGAGGTCACATTACTGACAGGGCTGGAAAATTGGTTGAGAGGCAAGCAACAATAAATAGGAATAATGGGTAAGCATTCAAATTGGCAGGATGTAACCAGAGGTGGCCCACAGGAATATGTTAGGGCCTTAATTATTCATATTATTTATAAATGACTTGGATAAAGGCAGTGAAAGTCATATATCCAAACTTAGCGATGACACAAAGTTAGATTTTTTAGATTAGATTAGATTACTTACAGTGTGGAAACAGGCCCTTCGGCCCAACAAGTCCACACCGCCCTGCCGAAGCGTAACCCACCCATACCCCTACATCTACATTTACCCCTTACCTAACACTATGGGCAATTTAGCATGGCCAATTCACCTGGCCTGCACATCTTTGGACTGTGGGAGGAAACCGGACCACCCGGAGGAAATCCACGCAGACACGGGGAGAACGTGCAAACTCCACACAGTCATACTGAGGAGGCGGGAATGAACCCGGGTCTCAGGCGCTGTGAGGCAGCAGTGCTAACCACTGTGCCACCGTTAGGCAGCATTATCTACAGTGTAAGTTATAACATAAAATTACGATGGAATAATAATAGCTTAAGTGAATGGGTAGCCGGAGTTCAATGTAAGCAAGTGTGAGATAATCTATTTTGGACTGAAAAAGGATAGATCAGGGTTTTTTCTAGATGGTATGAAACTAAATACAGGCAATGTCCAAGGAGACTTGGAGGTTTAGGGACACAGACTTTTAAATATTGCAAATGGATGCGAACAAGCAAACCAATGGAATGCTGCCTTTATATTTAGCAGATTGGAGTACAAGGATGCAGACATTATGCTACAGTTATACAAAACCCTTGTTAGACTGCCCTTGGAGTACTGTGAGCGGATCTGGGCACCACACCTTAGGAAGGCTATGTTGGCCATGCAGGGAGTATAATGTAGGTTTACAAGATTAACACCTGGGCTTCAGGGGCTAAATTAGGAGATGTTATACCAATTCAGTCTGCTTTCTTTAGAGTTTAGAAGTTTAAGGGGTGATCTGTTCGAAACCTTTAATATATTACCAGGAAAATACAGGCTAGACTTCCACTGGCTGGAGATTTTAGAACCAGGCAGGCATAGTCTGAGAATTAGGACCAGACTATGTAGAAGAATGTTAGGAAGCACTTCTACACAAAGGGTGGTAGGGGTTTGGAGCTCTCACAAATGATCAGTTGTTGATTTTAAGTCTGAGATATATTTTTGTTAAGCAAAGGTATTAAGAGACATGGGTCAAAGGCAGGTAGATGAAGTTAGGCCCCGGATCAGCCATGATCTCATTGACTGGCTCAAGAGAATGAATGGCCTACTCCTGTTCCTAAGTTCCTATTTCTTTCTTTAGTTGTGTTGCACCTTGGTCAGACACTACCTGGAGAACTGGGTGCAGTTTGGTTCCCTTACCTAAAGAAAAATAGACTTGCTACATAGAGAATTCAATAGACGTTCATCACATTAATCTCTGAGATAGTGGGATTGTTGTATGAGGAGAGAGGAGGAGACTGGGTGTGTATTCCTTAAACTTACAAAGAAAGAGGGGAAACGTCTTAGAAATATTCAAAATTTTTACAAGGTTTCACAGGGTGGATGTTTATATTTCACCTGAGTCTAGAAACAGGGGACAATCTCAGGATAATAGTACAATGAGGAGGAAATTCTTCATTCAGACGGTAGTTAATCTGTGGAATTCTCTACCACAGACAACTGTGGGAGCTCAATCACTAAGAACATTCAAAAGAAAAATTGTTAGATGTTTGGAGACTAGTGACATCAAGAGACAGGAAGACATTGTGGGAAAGTTGTAATGTAGTAGAAAATCAGCCATGATCCTATTGAATGGTGGAGCAGGCTCAATGGGTTGCATAACCTACTCCAGCTCCTAAAGTGCTGGATCCCTCATCTCTTAATTCAAATAGATTTTGTATCTATCAGCTACAAGCATGTTGAACAGAACAGTTTCGAGGGGCTGACTGGCCAACTCCTATTTCTTACGATTTTACTGCTAATTGTATAATTTTCTCTAATGCCATGATGTTCTCTTATAATTATGTAGCTACTTCACCCCATTTTCTTTCTCCTCTCTTCTTTCTAAATGTGTTACATCTTGCAATACTTAAATGCTATTGCTTTAGCCAGTTTCAGTCATCCCTATCAAATGTGGATTCTCTCCACATACTATGCCTCCACTTCCTTTTGAATATTCCTGATGTTGCTGAAGGAACAATTTACAGTTTTGTTATCATTCATCTTTGTTTGTTTGTAATAATTACTTTATCTTTATGCTCTGTCTTTATCCAGTGTCTGCCCATTCTCTTTATTTCCTCCTCTTTTAGTTTGTCGTTTTCTCTTGTGGGCGGCACGGTGGCACAGTGGTTAGCACTGCTGCCTCACAGCGCCAGAGACCCGGGTTCAATTCCCGCCTCAGGCGACTGACTGTGTGGAGTTTGCACGTTCTCCCCGTGTCTGCGTGGGTTTCCTCCGGGTGCTCCGGTTTCCTCCCACACTCCAAAGATGTGCAGGTCAGGTGAATTGGTCATGTTAAATTGCCCGTAGTGTTAGGTAAGGGGTAGATGTAGGGGTATGGGTGGGTTGCGCTTCGGCGGGGCGGTGTGGACTTGTTGGGCCGAAGGGCCTGTTTCCACACTGTAAGTAATCTAATCTAATCTAATCTAATCTAATCTAATCTTCTGATTGTACCGCAGAATGAATTCACACAAACTCCATTTATTTTGCTCACTCACAGCCAAATAAAGAAAGAAGTAGCTCAGACTGGTCAAGGAGTTAATGATTTATTAAATAATAAACAAGATACTTTAATAAAGTTTGACAGAAAAAACTGCAAAAACAAAATAAACCACAATACAGATGTACAATGCCACAAGTATGTACATTAATTACACATGTGGTCACTTTGTAATCCGTGGCTCTCAATGAGAAATGGCATTAACAGACTGTGCCAGTCCAAGGAAAACACGAAAAGTTGGTCTGCATTTTCTTAAGAATTCTGTGATCTCCCTTCTCAGAGTGCTTCATCACAAAACCACTCCCATGCATTCAAAATTAATATAGTTGGTGGCCAAAATTATAATCATAACTAGATTCAAATAAAATGAACAGCAGTATTGAAGATATGCTCAACTCACATGTATTTCATTACATCTGAAGCAAGAATTTCTAAATGTCATCACTACTACAGTTATTCACAATATAACCTGGGCAGTGTGATTGCATATTACATATCACGTAACAAAATAATCTGGTAGTAACGACAGTACTATTGTAAAAATGGACAAATAGGGTAACAAACGATGCGTAAATGTTAATAGCTTTTAATTGAGCATATATTGGTAGCTGTCCAGTTCATGTAACCTTAATGGCTGGTCAGTACAACAGCAATGAATTATATCAAATTAGCTTGTTTCATATGAATGATGCTATTACCATCTTGCTAAAATCAATGTACATATTTGAAGTCATAGTACACAACAAGACATTCACTAAAATCAGATATATCAAGTCAGTTTGTCAATAAACTTAGTATCAACAATTTCCATGTTAAAAATAAAAAGAGAAAAGCATTGACTAAATGTTATCAGGTTGTTAACTTCAGTAAGTAATGCAGGATGCCTATCAATGAAATACTGCTCCTGGGCCGAGTTCATTAAGAATCTTACTTGGCTGCTTAATTCTTCCATCCAAAAGCAATGAATAACTTATTGGCATTGCATTTATATCCAAGTACATAAAAGACAGAACATTATTGCAATGTCCTACTCAATCAGTGAGTCCATAAAGTATGTTTGGAGTTTTGAAATTAGATTTCTCATGGAAGAAAAGTTTTTGGTTTATGACTACATACAGCTTGCAAGTAGGTAAAATGAGCCAACTAAAGAGCTCATTAGCCTACACAGCTATTTCTCTATATTTCAACATGACTTGTCTTTTCAAATACATCCTTTTCCCCCCTCACTTTCATTTACTCCCCTGACAGTAGCATAGGATTTTTTTTTACTGATTTATCTAAATACAATCCAGTTACATCTTTAAGATATTTTCTTCAAAGCAAAATTATCAAGGTAATTTTTAAAAAGTCTGCTAAGGTGACAGGACACTAAAAATTTAAACTTGAGAATTAGCTTTGAGCATAGATTACTTAAACAGGAAGACGTGCCATCTTTTTATGGTAGCTAACAAAAGCCCTATAATTAAATTAAATTTTCCATGAATTTGAAGCTTTATGTCAAAGAGTGACAACGTTTTCAAGATAATATTTGCCAAGAAATGAGCTTGCTATTATAGAGCCCATAAATTGAATTCAGAATACTAAATAATGAATTAATCTGCCATTCTACTCATCATATCCTCAAGATGAGAGATAAGAAACCTTTGTTTGGATATGTGTGCTGACTGGATGAAGCTCGGAGAATGGAAACAAGAATGAAAGGCAGATAATTATCAGAGTGTTAACTTATCAGGGGTCTTATTGTTTTAATTAATCTATGTTAAACCTGACTGCCTCTAAGCTTAACACAAGGTGCCTACGGTCAAATATGTATCCTACTGAGGAACATTTTTTCCAAAAGAATCCCCATGTGGCATGTAACTCAATATGACCAGGCCATAACCACCACAGTGTTGCCCACTATGTTTTATATAGACAAGCATTCTGACCTGAAGGGCCTTCGACAACTCAGGGTGATCCATCTCATGGAGCAACTGAAAAAGGCATTAGGGTTTTCTGGACTGAGAAGGTGCAAATTTATTTTCTCAGAACAAGACTGCGTTTTATAGCTACATGTACCAGGAAGCAAAATAATCAAAGCATAGAGAAAAGTTGGTTGCCCCATCATTTCTGTGAACATATAATCCAGTCAGACTTTACTTCATGTTTATTGCTCAAAGCCAAGCAAATTGGTCCTTGTCAACAGACATCTAATTCCCTACAGAAAATTATAATTGAGTCTGCTCCCACCACCTTTTCAGGAAGTACATTTAAGATCGTAACCACCTGCTGGGTTAAAAATATGCATGTTTCCTCTGCTGATTGTTTAAATTAATTATCTGGTAACATTCCAGCTGCCATTGGAAAAAGTTTCATCCTATTTATTCCAACAAAATGTTCATTTGTCTAGAATACTTCAACCTAATATCCATTTAGCCTTCTCTTCTATGAGCCTACATTCTCTCGTACCTCTACTTAGCTCATCTCTTCCTCGTCCCCAGCACAAACTGCTACATACTTTTAAGGCCTTGACATTCTTTCTGATATGTGGTATACAAAATTGAACATAGAATTGCTGATACAATGAGTTAAAAGATTCACTGTAATTTTTCTACTTTATGCTCCTTTTCATGAAGGCAAAAGACCCTAATAGACTTATCAAACTGAGCTGATACTACTGAAGATTTATTTTCTTGAGATGTCACAGATCAAGGCTTTGGTTCCAGACCACATGGTCTACACATTCATCCAATGTAGTGAAGTAAACCAGGTACACCAACTCCAGACCCCAAGCAGTGAAAACAGTTTTGAAATTCCTTTTAAATGTCACAGAACCACAGAAAATAGGTGCATGAGTAGGCCATTTGGCCCTTTGAACTTGCCTCACCATTCAATGTGATCATAGAGATATACAGCATGGAAACAAACCCTTCAGTCCAGCTCGTTCATGCCGACCAGCTATCCTAAACTAATCTAGTCACATTTGCCAACATTTGGCCCATATCTCTCTAAACCCTTCGTGCTCATGTACTCATCCACATGCCTTTTAAATGCTGTAATTGCACCAGCATCCACCACTTCCTCTGGCAGCTCATTCCATATACGCACCACCGTCTGCATGAAAAGGTTACCCCTCAGGTTCCTTTTAAATATCTTCCCTTTCAACCTAAGCCTATAGTTTTGAACCCCCCTCCCCCAACCCTGGGAAAAAGAGGCTGGCTTTTCACCCTATCCATTCCCTCATGATGTTATAAACCTCTGTAAGGCTCACCCCCCTCAGCTTCTGACGCTCCGGGGAATATAATCCCAGCCAGTTCAGCCTCTCCCTATACCTTAATACTGCCAACCCCAGCAGCACTGAGACCAGAAATGAATACAATATTCCAAAGGTGGCCTAACCAATGTCCTGTACAGTTGCAACATGACATCCCAACTCCTATACTTAATGCACTGACCAATAAAGGCAAGTGTACCAAATGCCTTCTTTACTACCCTGTCTACTTGCAACTCCACCTTTAAGGAATGATGAAACTGCATCCCAAAGTCTCCTTGTTCAGCAACACTACCCAGGATCCTACCATTAAGTGTACAAGTCCTATCCTGATTTGCCTTACTAAAATGCAATACCTCAAATGTACCTAAATTAAACTTGCTGCTGTCAACTTTGTGTCTGGACCAGGGATGCCCAGATGTAGAAATCAGATGTACATACTATTTCATGCATAAAACATACCTGTTTCATACCATGAACTGTTTACAAATGAGAGTATGAGTGTACTAATTAGGAGTAGAAGTAGTGTGCCATTCAGGCCTTGTATCTGCCCTGCCATTCAATCACATCATATCTGATTTGATTGTGGCCTCAATTACACATTCCACCTAACCCTGATAGATTCTTAACTAATAAGAGTGAGAGCTTGTTTTCCTTGCCCCTCACTGCTCTTTGGGGGAAGAAGGTTGCACTGATTCTCAACCTTCTGAGTGAAAGAAATTCTCCTCTTGTGCATCTTAAATGGAGAGTCTTAAACCCAGTCTCCTCATTGCAGTCTCTCCCAAAAGGGGAAATATCCATTCAGCATCAATTATATCAAGACCTCCCAGAAGTCTATGTCTCAATAGGATTACCTCTTATTCTACTGAACTCCCATTGATACATGCTTAATATGTCCTCATTATGTAACAACCCTTCCTAGATATCAGTTGACTAAACCTTCACAGGTTAGCTGAAACCTTTGCAGAACGCAGGAATTAAGATTCAACCCCACAAATCCAGAGAGGCTAGAAATCATGCCCAATATATTAGAGTTTTTGCTCACACTCCCACAACTGTGAATTCCACCAGCTAGTGCACTTTGAACCAATGTTCCCCCAGAGCAATAGCCTGATTAACTGTCTTATTTACTTGAGTAACCAATTTGTGATCTGCCGGTTTGCACCAGGCAGAGATCTGTTTAGCCAGTGGTACTGAAGGAAATGCCAGTGATCTTCCATCCTTAACAATATTAGGGCTTAAGGCATGCACAATGGCCAACTCAGGAGACAATCACAGAATGATAGCATAATTACGGTGCAGGAGTCCATTCAGCCCATTGTGTCTGCACCCTGTCTCCAAATTATGACAGGGTCAAGCTCCTGCCTTTTTCTCATAATCCTGCACATTAATTATTTGAAAAGAAATAATGTTAAAGGCTGACCTCTGACCCTCTATCCGGGAAATTGGTAACTACCATAAAGATTGTTCAGAAATGACTTTGGAGCAGCTGCTTGCAAACACAAACCTTTTTAAAACAACGTACAATATTTACAAAGGCATGTAGGAATGAGCATTCAGAGAGCCCTGCTGCTGATAATATATGCTACTCACATTTAAAGATGTAACCATTATCTTAGTGAACATCAGCTAAATGTTCCATTTCTCACTTGCAGCTTAACCCAAGAACTAGCAGCAGAAGTAGGCAATTCAACTCCTTGGACCTGATCTGCCATTTAATATGAGTATAGCTGATCTCATCTCAGCTTCAATTCCATTTTCTTTCCCACTCCCTTTTTTTTTAACCCATTACTAGTTATAAGTCTCTGTATCTCCTTAAATCTATCCAATTTTTCAGTGCCCACTGCGAAGTCACCCCTCAGCCTTTGAACGCTCCAGGGAAAATAGTCCCAGCCTATTCAGTCTCTCCCAATAGCTGAAACTCTCCAACCCTTGCAACATTCTTGCCCATGATTCTTTGAGGGAGTTAATTCCTTCTCATCTCCCATTTAAATAAGACTGTAAGGTGTTGGAGTAGAATTGGTCCATCAAGGCTGCTCTGCCATTCGATCATGGCTGATCTGTTTCTCAACCCCATTCTCTCGCCTTCTCAATGTAACCCTTGATTCTCAGCCTTAAACCATGACCTCTCATACTAGATAATCCTCACAAGGAGAAACATCCGCTGCATATCAACTTTAAAGGAAGGTCAATTTTTGGCAGAAGTGAAAATGCATTCTCTCCCCTATCATGCCTTGACAGACTGCATGGTGCTGCAGCAATGAAAACAAAATGTTTGGGCATCTGTGTACCACCTCATTGTCATTGATGGAAGATACACTCTGAATCCCAAGAAAGCTAGTATAAAAATGTGCTTATTGTTTAGTCAAACATAAGGCAGGGCCTAGGCAGTTGGAGCACTTTTCAGATTTTCAGTTATCGAGTCATAGAGATGTACAGCACGGAAACAGACCCTCCGATCTAACTCATGCATCCTGACCAGATATCCTAACCTAATCTAGTCCCATTTGCCAGCACTTGGTCTATATACCTCTTAAGCCTTCCTATTTATGTACCCATCCAGATGCTTTTTAAATGTTGTAATTGTCCCAGCCTCCACCACTTCCTCTGGCAGCTCATTCTATACACACACCACCTTCTGTGTGAAAAAGTTGCCCATTAGGTCCCTTTAAATTATCCCCCCTTACCTTAAACGTCTGCCCTCTAGTTCTGGAACTCCCACCCCAGGGTAAAAATCTTGTCTAATTACTGTATCCATGCCCCTCATGATTTTATAAACCTCTATAAAGTTCTCCCTCAGCCTCCGACACTCCAGGAAAACAATCCCAGCCTATTCAGCCTCTCCCAGTAGCTCAAACCCGCCAAACCTGGCAACATTCTTGTAAATCTTTTCTGAACCATTTCAAGTTTCATAACATCCTTTCTATAGGAGGGAGACCAGAATTCCATGCAGTGTTTAGGCCATTTTTGGAATAATGTCCTGTAGAGCCGCAACATAATTTCTCACTCCTGACCAATAAAGGCAAGCATACCAAATGAATTCCTGATGAAGGGCTTATGCCCGAAATGTCGATTCTCCTGCTCTTTGGATGTTGCCTGATGTGTGCTTTTCCAGCACCACACTGTCAACCAAGCAAACCAAATGCCTTCTTCGCTGTCCTATCTACCTGCGACTCCATTTTCAAGGAATTATGAATCTGCACTCCAAGGTATCTTTGTTCACTCCCCAGGACCTTACCATTAAGTGTATTAGACCTGCCCTGATTTGCTTTCCCAAAATGCAGCACCACATATTTATCTAAATTAAACTCCATCTGCCAGTTGGCCCATTTGATCAAGGTTTCATTGTACTTTGAGATAGCCTTCTTCGCTGCCCACTACACCTCCAATCTTGGTGTCATCTGCAAATTTACTAACTATACCTCCTAGGTTCACATCCAAATCATTTATGTAAATGATGAAAAGCAACAGACCCAGCACCGATCTTGGTCACAGGCCTCTAGTCAGAAAAGCAACCCTCCACCACCAGCTTCTGTCTTCTACCTTTGAGTCTGTTCTCAAATGGCTAGTTCTCTTTCTTTTTTATGTGATCTAACCTGGTCAAATGCCTTATTGAAGCCCATATAGATCACTTCCTCATGAATCCTCTTTGTCACTTCAAAAAAAACTCAATCAAGGTAATGAGACATTATTCCTCACGCACAAAGCCATGTTGACTATCCCCAAACAGTTCTTGCCTTTCCAAATACATGTACACCCTGTCCCTCAGCATTTCTTCCAAAAACTTGCCCGCCACTTCTTATCACTCAAAGCACTTGACATTGTCTTCTCACCTAGAAATAAAAGCAAGATTAACAAGTCATTATAGTAGCAGCCAAACAGAATTATTCTATCTTTGCTTATTTATTATTCATCAAAACTGCCAAGATTCCACTGGAGTTCAGAGACAGCTTCAGTTGTCCACTTTTATAGATATTTTCTAATCAACCTGCTCAGAGATGTTATTACACATCTCTGGAGCAAGTGGGATTTGAGCATGGGCTTTCTGGTCTAGAGGTGGGGACACTACAGCTGCACCACAAGAGACACCCCACTTTCCACTTTTATACAGGTAATTGTGTAATCCCACTTACATAACAGAACAAATGTTTTATATTACTGCATGAAAAAAAACAGAAAATGCTGGAGAAACTCAGCAGATCTAGCAACTTCTATGGAGAAAGGAACAGTTTTAGGGGATTAGGTCTGGATGGGATGCTCTTTGGAGGGTTGGTGCAGACTCGATGGTGTAGGGATTTTCTCATCCTATGATTTTGAGCCCAGTGACCCTTCATTAGACATGTTCTGAAGAAAGATCACTGGACTTGGAGCATTAACTCTGTTTTTCTCTTCAGAGATGCTGCTGGACCTGCTGAGTTGCTCCAGCACTTCCTGTTTTTGGTTTCAGATTTCCAGCATCTACAGTTCTTTGTTTATAATCAAATGTTTCATACTCCTTCATGAATTACTTTTTATGACAAAGAAAAATTACAGATGTTGTCAGAGGAGCAGGAAAGCATTAAATAGTTAAATTAAAATAAAATCTGATAGTCAGGTCACTTGTGGGAATGAAGTTGATGCCTTGCAACTTCAGCATGTTGAGTTCTTCAGGGCAGGATTTTCCCATGAACTTCAACACGTTGACATGGGATCAGGTGGCAGTTCCTAGGCCCGCACTTGCAGGCAGCAAGACCAATGAAGCAAATGCCCCTGAGGTACCATGCTAACTCTAGTTTTAATCTCACCACCCTATCATGGGTGACTCTGCTGTTCCAGGGTCTGCCAGCCCAATCAGAGCACCTGCAGAACTGAAACCTTGGCACTCAAGGAAGTGGGTGCATCTCATGCAGGTAATGCCCTCAACATGGAGATAACCTAAGGGCTGGAAAAGTAATAATACAAAGCAGGGAAGAATGCAAAAGGTATTGCGGAATGGAGGGGAAAGCCCTCTGAATGGATCATAGGAAGGGTAGTAATCTTTCTTTCCTCTGAGCCAAATAATACAACATGGAGTCCCCAGCTCTAATGAATCCCCAGCCTACTTTTATTGAGCTAGTAGCCTCCTCCAGTAGCCTGGCAAAGAGGGCATTTGCATTGCTGGCAAAATGCCAGTGAACACAAAAATAAACCCGTTAATTCTTGGGCCATCAGTACTAAATTGGCTTTCTGTCTCTGAAACTGACAGCTGCTGCAAATCCTAGGCTGTTGCTGGGAAACTTCCCAGCAGGAATGCATCAAGCAACTGTCATGATGCTGCTCTCTCCACTATTACCAGCCCACCACCAACCTCCACACCTGTAACCACAGAGTCAAGAAAATTCTGCCCTAATTTCCTGCAATATCCAGTCACACCAAGTACTAGCCAAGAGCATCCAGGCTACTTCTGGGTAGTTGCAAGGCTCTGCTGCTTGTCTATATTTGATGGAAACCTTTCTTTTGAATATAAGTAGAGCTGTACGACAAAAATTTTAAAATTCAATCTAATAATCATGAATAAAGTGATGACTGATTTTTGCAATCTGCAATAACTGTCCAAGTTGGGAAGTTAAATCATTCAATCGAGTGAAACATGACTAGAGAGAATATATCAATTAATAGATAAGGAGCTAGGTTATGTGAATTGGAATAGAAACTTTTCTCATAACTAAAACAAATGAAGTTTTGTTTAAGTGAGTCAAAATTCTATAGACATTTATACAGCACAACTGTTTTCCATCGATAACTGTTAAAAGCTGCAAGAAAAACAAATTTTACAGCTGTGGTTCTGAGAAACCAAGTTATATAAGCTGGAATTCACCACAAGACAGAATAAAATTCCCCCTATTTTGCAAAAAGACTGAGTATACAAGTAAGCCATTGAAATTTGAGAAAAAAAGCTCAAGTTTCCTTTGTAAATCACAAGAAGCAATACTGTATTTCAGTAACTTGACTTCAGCTTCGAACTGTAAGAGTACTACAGAAAAGTATTTTTAGAATGAAAGTGGTTTGCAATGTTTGCTGCTACACATTACCTTTTGCCACATAGGTATGTGAAACTGATTAGGGTCAGTTTAGTTTAAAGGGTATCTTTCATTGCCATTTGAAGGGAATTAGTCTGGTGAAACAGAGAAGTGGTACATAGCTGAGCTTCACAATCTTTAATTCATCCAGTACATGTATAAGAAACTGATAAAAATTTACAAAATATTGTTCTGAATGAAATCTGATTTTCTTTGTTTCAGTGATAATGAGATATATAATCAGTTGCATGACAAGTATTGTTATACATTTTATTCTGTCAGCATTGAAGAGTGTTTGGATTGCAAAGGACTGTTTCCAAGGTCACACAAGCATTTAAGTTTTGATTCAATATTTTTCTAATTTTTATTTGCACTACAATTCACATAAAATATTGATTTTTAATACAATAAAAATAATGCACTGGACAACTGTTTCCATATATTACCTATACTTAAGCTGCATTTAGACGATAAAGTATCGGTTGTACTGGGGGCTATTTTTGTTGTGTTGAGAATTAGTAGCTGCAAACTTCATATAATCTGTAGGAGGCATTGGAGGAGGTACCAGACTGCAGCAATTCATCAAACTTTTTACCACAGGCTGATTGCCTTTAAGCTTACAAAGAGCTGCTATTGTAAACAGTTTCTATAATCTATAGCTTGCGAAAAGTAACTTTCTACTGTGTATTCAAACCAAATTTTCTATTTTTCAGTTGGAGCCAACAACTAATAACCAAATTATATTAGAGAATGTAAATAACTGAAAACTACAAAGAACACATATTCCATTGTCTAACATTTACTTTGCTGTATTTTACACAACTTAACATACATAATTTGAAATACACCTTGCAGTATGAATTTTATTCACTTGAAATCTATACTAAATCACACTCATACGCTGTGCCATAATATGCAATTCTCGGCATATTTGTTTATGTTTTACTCTTACAATATTAGAGAAGGCAAATTTTAGGCTTTAAAATATAGTTAGAGCATAGCATACAACTACATGTGATTCATCACTGAACACCAAGAGCCAAACATAACTTTTCTTTGACGAGTATGTGATTATTATGGATTAAAGGAAAATACACCACATATCCATTGGTACGCGCTGAAGTGAAAATGACTAACTTGGATCCTATCATATCTAAATAATCAAGTAAGTTACATTGTATATTTAGCTATCCTAAGTTACTGAAAACCCACTACAGTTTGTGGTATGTACCTATTCACAATTGCTTTTGAATTATTGATGAGTATTAAATAAAAAAAATTCAGGAACATAGATTGGAGCTTTAATCTATTTATTGTAATTAATTGGAAATTTGAATATCTGAAACTCATACAACTCCTCTAAAATAGATCCTGTGCAAAACAAACGTCTTGTGGTTACACCAATGAAACTTGGTTACAACTGGTAGACGTAAGAGCTCGCCAGAATCAATGCAAAATGTTCATCCAAGAATTTCCAACTGCTTGGTAAGTATCTTCAATAAATTATTCTTTAAGGTACCTCTAATTCATGAATTTAGCAAATTCTGAAATAAAAACTTATAAAAATTCAGGCACTGGAAGTTGGAAACAGCTACTCCATGACTAATGGCACTGTGATCCTGGCTGGTGGTAAAATGTTTACATTGTGTTTACAGTTTTTAATTCTTGCCTTTGTTTTTTTGATTTGTTACAGACAGAAATAAACACCAAAGCATGATCTACACACATGTATTGTGTTAGTGTTCTTTTTTGTATGCTCTGTAAATATTTCAAAACAATTATGAAGGAGTAATTTTATGGATTGCTTGCTTTAAAGCCTTTTAATAGTCTGACCATCATGGGCAGTATGCCCAAAATCTCAATGTGTCTTGGCATTGAGCCAGGCTCCCAGCACCAGAACAAATTTGCAAAGATCACCTCTTCCAACCATGGACTGCAGAAGTGATCTTTCTTTTCTTGTTGTCACCATGAAGTAAAGTCCAAAACCTTTGCAATGGAAAATGCAATTACTAAAAGAATTTATAACTCATTCAATATTCACTGCAGTGAACCACAGACATTTAGCAATTCTGAGTTTTCAAAATAAACTTCTAGTGTTCTTCTGGTGCTCACTGTAAACCTTGACTAAAAGCAAAAATAATCTTTTGACTAAGCTCTTGGCATTTAGAAAAAAAGATTAAAGTATATGAGCAGTTCAGAGATTGAGAGGTTTTGGGGCAGATATTCCACGTTACTGAATTTAGAAAGAAATGGGATATCTTGAAATGTTCAGTGAAGTAAAAAAAACTGTTTGAAGTGTTAAATAAAATTATTTTCAGTTTGAAGCACTCATATCAGCATTAACCTCTTCCAGATTATGTAACTAATACATCATTACCCTATATTTTAAGAAGAGCACAGCAATGACTATTGTTTTCAACACACACTGTCTTGCGGCCTCTCTCTATTTTGACCAGCAAATCAGTGCCGGCTGAGTGCTATGGATCCATGTGCAATAGGAGCATTCACATAAAGTGTGAATTGTCGGTAGACACAGCAATAGTAACATTATACATTTATACATCTTTATAGTAGTAAAACATTCCAAAGTACTTCATAAAATCATTACCAAACAAAATTTGACTCCAAACCACATGATAAGATAGATGAAGATGGGGTAGGTTTTAATGATTATCAAACTGAAAAGAGGTGGGAGGCTTGTGGGGTGGTGGGAGAATTCCAGGGTCTAGTGGGACAGCTGAAGACACAGCTAACAGTGGCAGAGTGATTAACATTGGGTGATTATAAGGAATTGAAGTGGAAGGGTGAATCACAGGGCTCCATCAGATGGCCTGCTGATCATGGAACTGGATTTTTTGGTGGACTATGAGACTCGAGGTTGGAGCTTGGGTGGATGGATCAGAAGGCAGGAATGGGGTCCAGTCCTAGCGGTTGGAGATGTGAGGACTGGTAACAACAATGTATTGTTCATTCACATTTATATAAGCTAGAAACTTTGCTCAGAGGTTAGTGAGTGATATTACTGGCTAGCTTAGGGCAAACAAATGTTGCAGCCAGGATATGAAATCAGCATCAGAACTTTTATTTGGTTACAAAAAAATAATCATTTTTTTTCAGGCATGGGTAAAGGACCATTCTGGTTTGTCCCAACCCAACATTAATGTGCATACAATCCCTGCTGTCATTTTGGACATTTAGGAGCTAGTCCTTGAATTGGCATTCTGGCAAAAAAAATGGTTTTCCATTCTCAGAGCTTCATTATAATTTGGTTGCTTATTCAATTATATGTTCAAATTAATTTCAAGAACAATGTCAACTTCAATGGGTTGGCTGTTCTACAGCTTACTGAAAAAATGCCTGAAATTGGAATGACACCAACCATCATTAATACAAAAAGCATCTAGATCCAAATTTGGGCTGATTATAAATAGAGCCTTGCAAGCAACAGTCAGCTAACATGTCACTCCCACAGACATAATGCAGTACTTTATTTTATTGCAACATTTTAAAATATAGTCGCTGTGAGTAGTCTAGATATGCATTTAAGAAAAATGTTCGTGACATATTAATGGATGCTAATCTAGCAGATTACACACAATGCTAGCATTTTGAGTATATGCCTGTGTATACTTGAATAAAGTGCAGCATCAGCTTTGCTATTCTGATTTGCATCAAACAACTCTTCCATAGCTAACTGTGAGAAGCAGTCATGAAACTCACATCTACTTCAATCACTAATCTCACATTTCCAACGCTAGTTCCCTTCCCACCAACTAGCAATTTTTAGCAATAATCCACTATTGTACTAGAATGGTACTTAAGTATCTGAATCTTTCAATAAGATGATAACAAATTATTGCCAGTTGGAAGATTTTTAAGCTATTTTTGATCAAGATAAAGTGTACTTTGGATACTAAACCCCAAGCTGCCCTTTTCCCTCCCTCATTTGATAAGCAGTCCTATTATGCTATAGGTTAAATAGACAGCTATTTCTTAAGGGTTTTCAGCAAACAACAGTCGAAGCTTAGAGTTTAATGGCTATAATACTCGGCTTTTCATGCAAGGTTAGCAGAAACACAACCTGTAAGCCTGCACACATTCTCAAAGCTGTTCTCTTAATTCATCCATAATGAATTAACATACGATTTGTTCAAGTTCTGAGCACAGACTTTGTTTTCCTGGTAGGATCTTTTTGTCATGATGGACTTTCCCTGAATAAATTTATATATTTTACTGATCAAAAGAGCCGTGCTTTCTTCTTCATGTCATTTCTCTTCCATAGTGCGAGACGGTTAAATTCTTCTATAGTCAAACCAAACACCCGATAGAATTCCTCTGGAGACAAGTGCCGCTAGAAAAGAAATACATATTACTTTCAGTATTTATGCAATAAAAGAGAAAAATATTTATTAACAATTATTAGAACTTATAATCAATAAATGTAGAACATTTTAAATAAAACAATAATTTTGTTCAAAAAGAGACTGATAAAGAGTTAAATAATTTGGCATTAATCTGTGTTACTCTCAGACATTTACAGACCTGTTGTGCGTTTTCCAAAATTCCTACTTTGACAAAAAAAACCCCAGAGAACTGCAGATGCTGGGAATCAGAAACAATGACTGAAATTGCTGGAATAACTCAGTAGGTCTGGCAGCATCTGGTAGAGTTAACATTTTGGGTCCAGTGATTCTTCCTCAGAACTGAGTTTAGCTCAGAAAAGGTTGGGATATATGTTGAAGATGGAGTTGGGGGGGGGGGGGAAGAATAAAACGATAGATGGGAAATGAAACACAGAGAAAAGCAGTTGGGCAGACAAAGGAATGAGCAAAGGTCAGGCTGGTGGGATCAGTAATTGCTAATGAAAACCATTAGTAGCTGACAGTGTATTGTTTGTGGTAGCAGCCCATGTGATAACAAGGTTTGATGTATGGGGAAATGGATTAAGGACATGGGAGAAGTTGCTCAGCCCCTAAAATTGTTGAAACTCGATACTGAGTCCAGAAAGCTCTAGGGTTCCCAAGAAGAAAACAAGATGGTATTCTTCCAACTTGTGCTGAGGTTCACTGGAGCAACAGAGCAAGCTTGAGACAGAGATGTTAGCTAGGGACAGTTGTGTATTGACATGGCCAGCAACAGAAAGCTCTGGGTCATTTTTGTGGACAAAACTTAGGCATTCTGCAAAGCGGTTGCCCAGTCTGTGTCTCCCATGTCCTTACTCCAATCCCTGCAAACCAGGCCTTGTCATTCACACAGGCTGCTACCACAAACAACTCATTGTCAGCCATTAATGATCCACATTAGCAGCTAAACATCCTCCTATGCTGATATTTACTCATTCCTTTGTCTGTCCAACCGTTTTTCCCTCACTGGGCTCCATATCCACCTGTCGTTTACTTCTCCCTCCTTCCCTCACCCCATTTTCTGCATAGATACCAACCTTTTTCTAGCCACAATCAGTTCTGAAGAAGGGTTACTGGACCTGAAACATTACATTTTCACCATCATCACTTGGACAAGAACGGCAGACTGGGTCATTATGGAATCTACCTAATTAAAAAAAAATCAGAGGAGATCCATTCCACCAGTTAACTAATCACTGATTGAGATGGCAGCAAATCTACCAAGATGTCTGCAACTTGAAAGCAATGTTACAAATGTACAATCTGATATCATAGGTTTTAAAGAAGAATGTGACTGAAGAACATTTCTGCTTTAAAAGTTTGTACATTGGAAATTAAGTTTTAAAAAGGTCTCTTCAAGATGAAGGGCAACATCAAGGCATGTCTATTACAATGAACTTTCTCAAAGTGTACTGAACTTTGTCTTAGTTTCAAAGAAGGAAAGATTTAGGAATGTTCCAAGCAGTTGGCAACTCATACATTCTTCCAAAGCTCATAACAATTCTTCCTGCCTCAGCAGAAAGCAAAGTGGGAGCCATTCAAATTTACAACTAGGTCACGTGAAAAATTGATTGCCTCAGCTCTTTTTGTAGTCATTCACAAAAAGTTTCAGCATTTATTTTCCATCCTCATTGACCCTTGAACTGAGTGACCTGCTGGGTAATTAAGAGTCAACCACAGACCAGGTAAGGATGCCAGATTTCTTTCTTTAAAAGGACATTCATTTACCAGATGGATTTTTATGACATTGGCAGTAATTTCATTGTTGCCTTTAGGCTACCTTTTAATTCTAGATTTCTATTGAATTTAAATTTCACCATCTGCCACAGCGGGATTTAAACCCCTTACATCAAAGCATTAGTTTGGATCTCTGGGTTACTAGTCCAGTGACATTACCACTACGCTACTGCCTCCACTTAAAAACAATACAGTCTAGCCCAAACTCTAAGCGGTCACATAACTTAATAGATGACTCATCAGTCTGGAGCAGACACTTTTGTAAATTGAAACTGTATAAAACTGAGTATACAGCCATCAGTCAAATCATCATACAGACTACACAGCAGAATTCCAAGCAGTCTGTGATTAAAAAAAAGCCTTTAAAGGCGAGTTTTGACTAAGGGAAGAACAAAGGAAAAATATATACTGAGAAACAGATACTGCTCTGTTGAAGATATTCAGGCAGAAAGTGTCAAAACCAAACTACTCATACAGCACAGAAACAGACCCTTCAGTCCAACTTGTCTTTCTGGGTGGATATTCCAATCTGACCTAGTCCCATTTACTAGTATTTGGCCCATATCCCTCTAAACCCTTCCTATTTATTTTGCCAACTGGCTTTTAAATTATAATTGCACCCACTTCCATCACTTCCTCTGACAGCTCATTCCATACATGCACCACCCTCTGCATTACAATTAACTCTCGGGTCAATTTAAAATTTTTCCCTCTCTCATTAAATCTATGCCCTCTCATTTTGGACTCCCCTACCCTGGAAAAAAAGATCTTGGCTATTCACCCTATCCATGCCCTTCATGATTTTACAAATCTCTATATAGTCCCCCATCTCGGTTTCCAATGCTCCAGGGAAAAAAGCCCGAGCCTATTCAACCTCTCCCTATAACTCAACCCTCCAGTCCGAGCAACATTTTGTAAATCTTTTCTGCACCTTCTCAAGTTTAACAACTTCCTTCCTATAGAAGGGTGACCAGAAGGAATCTTGTTTCCTTCACAAAATCTGTTCTCAGGACATTAATGATTGGACAAAAGAATTTAATGCATTTCTCCAAGTTTGCATATGGCATTTAGCTGGCAGTGTGTGCTGTGAGGAGGATGCTAAGAGGCTGCAGTGTGACTTGAACAGACTGGCAGAGTGGACAAATACAAAATAATGTTAATAAATGTGAGGTTATCCACTTTGGTCACAAAAACAGGAAGGCAGATTATCTGAACGGTGGCAGTTTAGGAAAGGTTGAGATACAAAGAGTCCTGGGTGTCATCATGGAACAGTTGCTGAAGGTGTAGCAGGCAGTGAGGAAAGTTAATGGCATGCTCCCCTTCATAGCCAGAGAATTTGAGTACAGAAGTAGTGATGTCTGACTGCGGTATTATGGGGCCTTGGTGAGACCACACCTTGAGTACTGCGTGCAGTTTTCATCTCTCAGTCTGAGGAAGGACATTCTTGCTATCGAGGGAGTCCAGTGAAGGTTCACCAGACTGATTCCCAGGATGGCAAGACTGCCATATGAAGAAAGACTGGGTTGACTGGGCTCGTATTCACTGGAATTTAGAAGGATGAGAGAAGATCTTATAGAAACATACAAAATCCTGATGAGACATCAGGATTTGAACTTAGTGGGAGCGAATGGACGGAAGTCTGAGAAGGTAAGAGATACAAAACCTGACCTCGTGGATTTGGAACTGGAGTTGAGCATGAGCAGATAGAGAGCAGCCTGGGAAGGTATGAGTGTCTGATTCTGAGGGGGAAACCGAAAAGTGACATCACAGAGAGCTGTGACTTGATTGGCTAAATTTGAATCTGTGTTAAACTGAATCTTGCTAATTTATTGGTTACAACTTATTTATTGGTCACAAATTGCATAAGCAGAGATAGAAAAACAGTTACAAATTTAAGAAAAACAAATTCAAAACAATTACATGAAATAAGGAGGGAGGGTCACATGATGTACTGTTTCTGCATGATGTGGGAGCTGGTGGACCCCACTGTGGTTCCCAGTGACCATGTCTATAATAAATGTTGGTTGCTGGAAGAACTTCGGCTCAGAGTCAATGAGCTGGAGTCTGATCTTCAAACATTGGGACACATCAGGGAGGAGGAGAGTTACCTGGATGCTGTGTTTCAGCAGACAGTTACACCCCTTAGACTAACTAACTCAAATTCAGCTGGTGGTCAGGGACAGAGGGTGTGGCTGGGAGTGAGGCAGGTAGATGGATCCAGGAGGTAGAATTATAGGTACGTCAGCCCCTGGCCTTTTCCAACAGGTTCAAGAGTGTTGTTCCCTGTGTGGACGGGAATGGGGACTGCAGGGAGGATGAACTGACTCACCGCAGCAGCATCATGGTGCAGGAAGCCATTCAAGTGGGGGTGGGGGGGACAGATGAGAAATATCAATGTAATTGGGGATAGTATTGTTAGAGGCATAGACACTGTTCTCTGTTACCAGGATCAACAGTCCAGAAGGTTGTGTTGCCTGACTGGTACTCTGGTTTTGGATATCTCATCTGGTCTGCAGAGGAACTTGGAGTGGGATGGCAAGATCCAATGGTCATGGTTCACATGGGTACCAATGACATAGATAGAACTAGGGCAGGGGTTCTGGTAAGGAAGTATGAACAGCCAGGAGCTAAATTAAAAAGCAGAGCAAAAAAGTAATAATCTCTGAATTACTATCTGAGCAATAAGCTAATTGGCACAGGGTCAGTAAGATTAAACAGGTAAAGGTGTAGGCCAAAGATTGGTGTGGGAAAATGGATTTCAATTCAGGAGACATTGGCACCAGTACTGGGGAAGAAGAATCTGTTCGGATGAGATGATCTTTTTCTGAACTGCGCTGGGACCACACTCCTAGTGAATCACTGTACACAGGGCTTTAAACTAAATTGGAGGGGTGCAGATATAGGGGAAATTCAAAAACCTGAATTGAAGGAGGAGGTAAGAGTGCAGAACTCAGGAGAGGTTATTAAAATCTCCAGCAGAGTCACAAATAGGACAGAGCGTATGGAAAGGGTTGGTAATCAAACTTCAAACCCACTGGACAAATGAATGACAATGAGAAGAGGGCCAGTTAATACACGACTGAAGGTGTTAAATCTGAATGCATGCAGTATAAGGAATAATGTAAATGAGCTTGTGGTGCAGATCGAAGTCGGCAGGTACGATGTAGTGAGCATCATGGAGAGGTGGCTGCAAGGAGAGAATGATTGGGAGCTGAATATTCAAGAATATACTTCCTATCAAAAAGATAGGCAAATGGGATTAGATTACTTAGTGTGGAAACAGGCCCTTTGGCCCAACAAGTCCACACCGACCCTCCGAAGAGCAATCCATCCAGACCCATTCCCCTACATTTACCCCTTAACCTAACACTAGGCAATTTAGCATGGCCATTTCACCTAACCTGCACATCTTTAGACTGTGGGAGGAAACCAGAGCACCCAGAGGAAACCCATGCAGATACAGGGAGAATGTGCAAACTCCACACAGATAACTGCCTGAGATGGGAACTGAACCTGGGTCTCCGGCACTGTGAGGCAGCAGTGCTAGCTACTGTGCCACCATGCCTTATTAGTAAGGACTGAAATTAAATCAATAGTAAGAAAGAATGTAGGGTCACATAGTGTAGAATCTTTGTGGGTAGAACTGAGGAACCACAAAGGTGAAAAAACCATAGTTGGAGTTATGCACAGGCCTCCAAACAATAGTTAGCAACTGGGGTGCAAGGTACACCAAGAGATAGAAAAGACGTGCAGGAAAGGCGAAGTTACAGTGATCTTGGGGGATTTCAATATGCAGGTGGACTGGGAAAATCAGGTTGGTAGTGGATTACACGAAAAGGAATTTGTGGAATGTCTATGAGATGGCTTTTTGGAGCAGCTTGTGTTGGAGCCCACTAGGGAACAGGCAATACTGGATTTAGTGTTGCGCAATGAGGCAGACTTGAAAAGGGAGCTTAAGGTGAAGGAACCTTTTGGAGGCAGTGACCACAATATGATTGAATTTACTTTGCAATGTGAGACGGAGAGGGTAGAATCAGACAAAATGGTATTACCGCTGAATTACCGCGGCACGGTGGCACAGTGGTTAGCACTGCTGCCTCACAGCGCCAGAGACCCGGGTTCAATTCCCGCCTCGGGCGACTGACTGTGTGGAGTTTGCATGTTCTCCCCGTGTCTGCGTGGGTTTCCTCCGGGTGCTCCGGTTTCCTCCCACAGTCCAAAAGATGTGCAGGTCAGATGAATTGGCCATGCTAAATTGCCCGTAGTGTTAGGTAAGGGGTAGATGTAGATGTAGATGTAGATGTAGGGGTATGGGTGGGTTACGCTTCGGCGGGGCGGTGTGGACTTGTTGGGCCGAAGGGCCTGTTTCCACATTGCAAGTAATCTAATCTAATCTAAAGGCAACTCCAGAGGTATGAGGGACAAGCTGGGTAGAATTGACTGGGAGAGGAGCCTAGCAGGAAAGACAGTGGAACAGCAATGGCTGGAGTTTCTGGGAGTAATTCAGGAAACACAACAGAGATTCATCCTGAGGAAAAAGAAGCATGGTACAGGAGGATGAGCCAGGGCAGGGATAGCATGAAACCAAAAGAGAAAGCATATAATGTGACGAAGGGCAGTGGGAAACCAGAGGATTGGGATGCTTACAAAGACCAACAGAGGGGAACTAAAAAAGAAATAAGGAGGGAAAAGATTAAATATGGGGATAAACTAGCCAGTAACATAAAGGAAGACTGTAAGAGTTTCTTTAAATATATAAAGGGCAAAAGAGAGGCAAAGGTGGATATTGGGCTGCTGGAAAATGACGCTGGAGAGATATATTAGTGGGGAACATGGAAATGGTTGAGGAACTGAATAGTTACTTTGTGTCAATCTTCACAGTGGGAGACACAAGTAATATCCCAAACATTCAAGAGAGTGAGGGGACACAGTACAGTATGGTTGCCATCACCAAGGAAAAGATGCTAGAAAAACTGAATGGTGGGTAAATCATCCAGACCAGATGGACTACACCCCAGTGTTCTAAGGGAGATAGCTGAAGAGATAGGGAGGCATTGGTGGTGATCTTTCAGGAATCACTAGAATCAGGGAGGGTCCCAGAGGACTGGAAAATGACTAATATGACACCCTTCTTTAAAAAGTAAGGCAAAAGACAGAAAATTACAGACCGATTAGCTAGTCAGTCATGGGCAAGATTCTGGAATCCATTGTGAAGGATAAGATTGCTCAATACTTGGAAGTGTACAGCAAAATAGGACAACGTCAGCGTGGTTTCATCAAGGGGTGGTCATGCCTGACAAATCTGCTGGAATTCTTTGAGGAGGTAATGAGCAGGTTAGACCAATGAGAGTCAATGGATGTTATCTTCAAGAAGGCCTCTTACAAGGAGGCGCACAGGAGACTACTGAGTAAGATAAGGGGTCATGGTGTCAGAGGCAATGTGCTTGCATGGATAGAAGCTTGGCTCTCTGACAGAAAGCAAAGAGTGGAAATAAAAAGGTCCATCTCAGGATGGCAGCTGGTGACAAGTGGTATTCTGCAAGGCTCAGTGTTGGGACCACAACTTTCCACTTTATACATTAACAATCTAGATGAAGGAACTGAAGGCATTCTGGCTAAATTTTCAGACGTTAGGTAGAGGGACACCTGTCTGCAACTTGGCCGATATCCCTCTAAGCCCTTCCTATTCGTATACCAGTCCAGAAGACTTTTAAATATTGCAATGGTATCAGCTTCCGCCACTTCATCTGGCAGCTCATTCCATACACGTACCATCCTCTGCGTGAAAAAGTTGCCCCTTAGGTCCCTTTTATATCTTTCCTCTCTCACCCTAAACCTTTGCCCTTATGTTCTGGACTCCCCCACCTCATGGAGAAGACTTTGTCTATTTACATTATCCATGCCCCTCATGATTTTATAAACCTCTATAAGGTCACAAATTTGGCAATTATACCTTCTGTCAGTTGAATGATGTAATTTCTATAAATGATAAACAATTGAAGTCGCAGCACCAATCCCTGTGGCACATCATTCATTATATTTTGCCAAACTGAAAATGACCTATTTACATCTAACCTCTGCTTCCTTCTATCCATGTCAATATGCTATTCTCTACACCAACAAATTTATCTTCTGCAATTACCTTTAATATGCTGCCTTATCAAATGCCTTCTGGAAATCTAAGCATAGTACAACTACATGTTTCCCTTTCACTACAGCACAATTACCTTTATCTCCTCAAAGAGCGACAACAGATTGGTCAAACATGAATTCCCTTTCATAAAACCATGTTGAGTCTTCCTGCTTATATGTTATAGTACCCTAATATAACTTCTTTAATAATAATTTCTAACATTTTCTCAATGACAGATATTAAGTTAACTGTTTTGTACTTTCATGTTGTCTGTCTCTGATTCTGGGGAAAAAAAATGACGTTTCAATTGAATGGGATTCTCCCTGAATCAAGGGAATTTTATAAAATTAAAGCCAATGTATTCATTATCTCACTAGCTACTCTTTTTCAGACCATAGGATGAAGTCCATCAGGACTTAGGCATTTGTCAGCCTGCAAGTCTAACAATTTACTCAATACAACTTCTTTGTTGATTGTACTTTTCCTGAGTTGCTTAAATGCAAATGGAATATTGTCCTTCATTGCGAGAGGGACGGAGTTTAAAAATTCAGAGGTTACGCTTCAGCTATATACAGTGCTGGTGAGGCCACATCTGGAATAGTGTGTACAGTTTTGGTCTCCTTATTTGAGAAGATGTATTGGCACTGGAGGGGTGCAGATGAGGTTCAGTAAGTTGATTGTTGAGTTGAAAGGGTTGTCTTATGAGAAGAGACAGAGTAGACTGATACTATATTCATTGGAATTTAGGAGATTGAGGGGGGGAATCTTATAGAAACATATATGTGGGGTGGCTCAGTGGTTAGCACAGCTGCTTCACAGTACCAGGAACCCGGGTTTGATTCACACCTTGTGTGATTGTCTGTGTGGCGTTTGCACATTCTCCCTGTGTCTGCGTGGGTTTCCTCCAGGTGCTCCGGTCTCCTCCCACAATCCAAAGATATGTGTGATTTGGAAATGCTGATCAGGTGAATTGGCCATGCTAAACTGCCCCATAGTGTTAGGTATGTTAGTCAGGGGTAAATGAAGGGTAATGGGTTTGGGTAGGTTACTCTTCAGATGGTCAGTGTGGGCTTATTAGGCCGAGGGGCCTGTTTCCATACTATAGGGAAATCTTTTAAAAAATTATGAAGGAAATAGGTAAGATATGGAATTCCCTGCCCAGTGAAGCAGTTTTTAAGGCCAAGATAGATGGATCTTTGAACAATAAAAGAATTAAGGGCCATAGTGAGTGGGCAGCGAAATGGAGCTGAGTCCACAAAAAGATCAGTCATGATTTTATTGAATGGCAAAGCAGGCTTAATGGGCCAGGTGACCTACTCCTGCTTTTTCTTATGTTCCTCACTGTCTTCTACCTCCTGATTTAGTGCTACTCTGGGATGTTACTTGTATCCTCTATAGTGAAGGCAGATGCAAAATACCTCTTAAATTCACCTGTCATTTCCTTATTTTCCAATACTAATTCTCTGGTCTCACTTTATTTAGGACTAATACTCATTTTGTGAACTCTTTTCTTTAAATTTTTATTGAAACTCTTGTAATCTGATTATTTTTCTTTTGCACTGCATTTTATCTCCCCCTTATTCAGTTTTTAGTCTTTGACTTTATTCTTTGATTTTTGTTATATTCTGGCCAATTTTAAGGCGTGACACCTATCTTTGCAAAACTATAAGCTTTATCTTTTAATTTGATACTATCTTTAACATTGATAGTTAATCACGGACTTTTTGGTTATCCTTTGGAGTTTGGTTCACTTGTTTGAAATGTATCTTTTCTATTCTGAATATCCCCTTAAGTATCTGCCAATGAATTTCTACTTATGTATCCCTTAACATAATTTGCCAACTCACCTTAGCTCTGATTTCATGCCATTATAATTGCCTTTATTTGAATCATTTAAAAATTCTTGGATACACTCCTCTCGCCCTCAAAACACATGTAAAATTCAATTGTATTACAGTCGCAGTAACCTGGAGAACCTTCACTGTGAGATCATTAATAAATCCTCTCTCTTTGTATGATACCAAGTCGAGGAGAGCCTGATTCATGCTGGCTCCAGAATATACCATTCTTAGAAACATTCTTTGAACTCCTCATCTAGGCTATGTTTGCCAATCTGACTTTTCTAGTCAATTTGTAGATTAAAAACCACCATGATTATCACCATGCATTCCTGACAAATGCTCATTATTTTGTCCTTCATCCCTACCCCAGTGGTTACTGCTAGGGGCCTGTATAATACTCCCACAAGTGACCTTATACCTTTATAATTTTTTCAATTCTTCCTGATTGTTTCCATGTCTTGATTTCCTGAACTTCACACATCCCTCTCTAGTATCATTACTCTCTGCAAATACTATAATTATCTCTCAGAGCTACCCCTCCAAATTTCTTATCATTCCTAAGTGTTTTGTACCCTTCAAGATTCAAATCCCAATTTATGTCACATATTGGGACATTTTTCTTGTATGTATTCTTTTAACGTTATCTATAATTTTTTTGAACTTGGGACCTGCCATTTCTTATGAATAACTTTTTCCCTTTATACTTAATGAATCTTTTGGAATAACTTGTAATAAACCAACTTTTCGTCTGTTCAAATGGGTACTTGACTGTTGGACTGCAGGAACCTGAATCATTAAAAAAGACTGCATGACCTACAGTCCAAAGTGTGATGCTGGAAAAGCACAGCAGGTCAGGCAGCTTCCGAGGAGCAGGAGAGTCGGCGTTTTGGGCATAAGCTCTTCATCAGGGATGAATGAAGGGCTTATGCCCAAAACGTTGACTCTCCTGTTCCTTGGATGCTGCCTGACCTGTGGTTTTCTAGCACCACACTTTTCAACTCTGACTCTCCAGCATCTGCAGTCCTCACTTTTTCTCATTGCAAGATCTACAGTGCAGTGGTCATATAGTGAACATGTTTGGTTCTCATGACGGCAACCTACAACATCTGGAAAGAAGAGTTTGCATTTTCTATTGATGCTTGGAGTAAATATCCTCAGCAGTAATACTGAACACTTGAATCCTCTTTATCTTGTACACAAAATCATAGTGCAATGGATCCTGGATAAGATGTCTCAGAGCTGTCAATCAATAAATGTTTACCCTTGACTTTATAAATGAAGAACTACAGCTGCTGGAGATCTGAAACAAAACAGGAAGTGCTGGAGGAATTCCGCAGGACTGGCAGCAGTTGTAGATAGAAAAACAGAGTTAATGTTTTGAATCCAGTGATCCTTCATCAGAACTGACAATAGGAGAGAGGTTGCAGAGGAGACTACCATCCTTGTTTCCATGACTTAGCTGGGCAGCATGGTGGCTCAGTGGTTAGCACTGCAGCCTCACAGCACCAGAGACCAGGGTTTGATTCCAGTCTCAGGCAACTGTCTGTGTGGAGATTGTATGTTATCCCTGTGTCTGCATGAGTTTCCTCTGGGTGCTCCAGTTTCCTCCCACAGTCCAAAGATGTGCAGGTCAAGTGGCTTGGCCATGCTCAATTGCCCATAGTGTTAGGTCTGGGTGGGTTAATCATTAATCATCAGTGTGGATTTGTTGGGCCAAATGGCCTGTTTCCACTCTGCAGGAAATCTAATTTACAGTGCACAAAACAATGCAGTTAACCTCACCGTGATTGCCAAAGCAAAATTATTTTTCACATCATTCAGTTTCTGATCAAACCTATATGACCTTATTGCACCTACAAAGACTTCTGTTTCCTATTTCTCTTATTCAATCATGTTGGGATGGATCACTGCCTCTCTTTCTGCTTGTGTTCAGGTAATCAAGCCTGATTCTGTACTTACTGCTCTTGGTCAAAAGCTGCTGCTTCCTTTCATGTACAGCTATTGAACATTATCCAAACCCTACAAGTGGCACAGACAATCTGTTTCCATTCTTCTTGCAGTAGATGGCACTCCACAGGAAGGAGCGCATAACAATGAAATGGATATCCTGTGCCAATGTGAACCTGGCACCAACAAAGATCCATCATCAAAAAAGGCAAAAAGAAGGAAAGTGAAACATTGAAGATGGTCATTAGAGCCAATTTGGGCTTTTCCCTCCTTTTACTCTTTTTGTTGAAATTTTTTCATATACACATTCAGCATGACACCCTGACAATGCCACATTAATACTCGCTCTTCCTTTATCTAAACTCGTAAAACTAAAGAAACCATAAATAGCTTAAATTAAACTTTTAAAAATTCTCATTGCTAATATGGAAGAGAATTCCTTTCTGTTTCACCAAATCTGTCAAAATGCCATAATGTTTATGGGAAGGAAGGGAGGGTGAGCCAGACAACAGCTAGGAGACAGATCATGCTGAGGGAGGTATGTCAGGCCTTGGGCTTTGGGGGAGAAGTGGGGTGGAGAAAGGTTGACAGGAGAACGACGGGATCACGGAGGAGGAACAATACTGTGGAAGGAAAGAGAATGCGGGCTGCAGGAGGTTGGAGGAACATGAGGGAATGGAGAGATGGGCAAGAGTCTGAAGCACAATCACAGGTGATTGGCAATGGAAAAGACATTACACTGGGAAGAGAAATCGTGGTGAAGTGCATTCGCAAGATCCTGGGCAGAAAGGTCAGTAGGGGTTCAGAGCATCGTGAAGAGATGACAGCAAGGAAGAGGTACCATGCCGCCAAAAGAAGAAGACTGCAGTCTTAGGGCCCATGTTCTAACTTTCCATTGACCATGTTTTAAATAATGTAAACATGCTAATATTAGGCATCACCAGACAGAAATGAAGGTCATTATGCATTTTTGTATAATTTTTCATTGAGGTTTTTACACACAAAGCTTTAAGGAGAAAGTGAGGACTGCAGATGCTGGAGATCAGAACTGAAAATGTGTTGCTGGAAAACGCGCAAGGTCAGGCAGCATCCAAGGAACAGGAGAATCGACGTTTCGGGCATAAGCCCTTCTTCAGGAATGAGCAAAGCTTTAACCAATATTTCTTTATTAAGTACCAATCAACATGTAATATGTATTCAGCATTAATTCTTGCACTGTTCTAAAGCAAATCTCCAGCTCTATGTTCTATTTTAACCTCCAGTCTTCCTGATTTCTTCTTTTTCAGCAATCAAGAAAATAATAAGAATACGTTAACAATAAGTTATTCCTGGAGATGACACAAGGCTGATTGCATGATTTCTTGATCAGGAGAGGATCTTTATGGACCCTTATCCTATGGACAGGAAAAATCTACAACATCTTTGATTGTTTAAGTGATAAAGTGCAAGCTATACTTATCACTGCCAAAAAGTGTATTGTTCCACGAGGGAAAGGAACTTAGCTTTCATGCTTCTTCAACTGGAATATCACAAGGATCAGTCCTAAAGCCTTGATTATTTACGATCTATGACAAATGACTTGGAGGAGGGATCAGAGTATAATACATTAAAATTTGCTGATTTTACAAAATTAGTAGAAAAGCATGTTGTGATGAGTGCATAAGGAATCTGAAAGAGATGCAGATAGCTTGTGTGAGTGGGGAAAATCTTTGCAGATGGAGTTTAATGTAGGAAAGCATGAGGTAATACACTAATCGGAAGAATCAAAAAAGCATATTTAACTGAAGAGAAACCTCAAAAAAGTACAGTGCTGAGGGACCTGGGTACTCTTGTACATGAAACACAAAATATCAGTATGCAGGTGTGGCAAGTAATTAAGAAACGAAATGAAAGTTTGGCCTTTCATTAGAGAGTTGGGTAAAGAGTACTGTATATAGTTTTGGTCCTCACAATTAAGAAAGAATATACTGGAGGCTGTTGAAAGAGATTTATTAGGCTGATTCCTGGGAGGAATCAGTTGATTTATCAAGAACAACTAAACAGGTAAGAATTGGGACAGGCCAGGGAGGGGGTTGGTGTTGGCGGTGGTGAAACATCCAAGTTTCTATTGGGGGCTTCAAAGGGTAAATGTTGGAAAGATCTTGCTACTTGTGAGGTAATCTAGAATTAGGGGTCACAGTTACAATAAAGGGACACTCATTTAAAATGGAGATTAAGGCATTTCTACCCCCAAAGGATAGTGAATATCTAAACTTCTTAAACTCAAGAGAGCTGGAGAGGCTAGATTATTGATCTTACTTAAAGAGGAGCTGGATTTTTTTTAACCTATCATAGAATTGATGGCTATGCTGAGCGAGTGTTACAGATGAATTGAGGCCTGGCACAGATCAGCTATGATCTTGTTGAATGGTGAGGCAGGCTTGGGACCGAATGGTTTACTCCTGCTGTAATTTCATATATACTAATATTCTTGTTTGTTGTTGTCACATCTGTTTTGTGCTACATGACGTAGGAGACTAACACACCATGATGCCCAGAAGATGGTTAAGCAATATAGTTTCTACGAAGGCAGCAAGGTCATGAGTTCAGCACTACAATACACTTGAATGAAATCCTAAGCTTGTGGGAAAAAAACACTGAACAATCAATAGACAATAGACAATAGGTGCAGGAGTAGGCCATTCTGCCCTTTGAGCCTGCACCAGCATTCAATATGATCATGGCTGATCATCCTTAATCAGTATCCTGTTCCTGCCTTATCTCCATAACCCTTGATTCCACAATCCTTGAGAGCTCTATTCAACTCTTTCTTAAATGAATCTAGAGACTGGGCCTCCACTGCCCTCTGGGGCACAGCATTCCACACAGCCACCACTCTCTGGGTGAAGAAGTTTCTCCTCAACTCTGTCCTAAATGGTCTACCCCGTATTTTTAAGCTGTGTCCTCTGGTTCGGCACTCACCCATCAGCGGAAACATGTTTCCTGCCTCCAGAGTGTCCAATCCTTTAATAATCTTATATGTCTCAATCAGATCCCCTCTCAGTCTTCTAAACTCAAGGGTATACAAGCCCAGTCGCTCCAGTCTTTCAGTGTAAGGTAATCTCGCCATTCCAGGAATTGACCTTGTGAACCTACACTGCACTCCCTCAATAGCCAGAATGTCTTTCCTCAAATTTGGAGACCAGAACTGCACACAGTACTCCAGGTGTGGTCTCACCAGGGCCCTGTACAGCTGCAGAAGAACCTCTTGCTTCTATACTCAATCCTTTTTGTTATGAAGGCCAGCATGCTATTAGCCTTCTTCACTACCTGCTGTACCTGCATGCTTACCTTCATTGACTGGTGTACAAGACCACCCAGATCTCTCTGTACTGCCCTTTTACCTAAATTGATTCCATTTAGGTAGTAATCTGCCTTCCTGTACTTGCCACCAAAGTGGTTAACCATACATTTATCCACATTAAACTGCATCTGCCATGCATCTGACCACTCACCTAACTTGGGGCGGCACGGTGGCACAGTGGTTAGCACTGCTGCCTCACAGCGCCTGAGACCCGGGTTCAATTCCTGCCTCAGGCGACTGACTGTGTGGAGTTTGCACGTTCTCCCCGTGTCTGCGTGGGTTTCCTCCGGGTGCTCTGGTTTCCTCCCACAGTCCAAAGATGTGCACGTCAGGTGAATTGGCCATGCTAAATTGCCCATAGTGTTAGGTAAGGGGTAAATGTAGATGTATGGGTGGGTTACGCTTCGGCGGGGCGGTGTGGACTTGTTGGGCCGAAGGGCCTGTTTCCACACTGTAAGTAATCTAATCTAATCTTGTCCAGATCACCCTGTAATCTCCTAACATCCTCATCACATTTCACCCTGCCACCCAGCTTAGTATCATCAGCAAATTTGCTAATGTGCTAATTTGCTAATACCATCTTCTATATTATTAACATATATTGTAAAAAGCTGCGGTCTCAGTACTGATCCCTGCGGTACCCCACTGGTCACTGCCTGCCATTCCGAAATGGAGCCATTTATCACTACTCTTTGTTTCCCATCAGCCAACCAACTTTCAATCCAAGTTAGTACTTTGCCCCCAATACCATGCACCCTAATTTTGCTCACTAACCTCCTATGTGGGACTTTATCAAAAGCTTTCTGAAAGTCCAGAATGCATACACAAAATCATTTCCTCTCTCATCCTTCTCTGGGATTCTGTTGCATTGATATGGATGCATGTTAAAAGCTGCCTTGGCTATTTATTAGCAACACCTCTGTGAATACGGAGGAATGACTGGGTGGATTGGTTGTAATTTCACATGCATCTGAGTAGTTTGCAAGTCCTCACTGATAAGGTCTGCAATTTGGGTACAGACATTTCTTGAGGTAATGGGGGCTAGTAGACAATACCTTTTTAAACTATACTGCTGTCTGGGGTGTCACCTTCAAGAAAATTGGGAAGAAAACTGGAGGGGAAAAGTGAAATAATACAGCTAGCTGTATTGGAATGATATTCTAGGTTGGTTTTCAAATTAGGTGTCTTTACCGCTGGAGTCAAAACATTATAATTTCTAGAGTTAGCAGTTTATGCTCAACAAAAGGTAAAGTTGTCTACTGGAACATAGGGCTGCTCTCTCATTTGAGAGAGATGAGTGGTAGTGGTTTAACCTGAGGGTCACCACACCTCAGGGAAGGGGAGAGGTTGAGAAGGACACTCAGCTGCTGCAGGAATTGAACTCACACTGTTATTAGCTCCACTCTGCATCATCCAGTCAACTGAGCTAACTGACACCACCCTCTGAAATTCTATGAGAAAGAATCCCAATTGTAAATATAACTACCTTCAGAAATAAAAGTTTAAAAGTCTTGCTTGTTATAATTATTTCAAATCTCTTGCATACTGACATTATTACAGTGAAAGTTTGACCCAACAAATGCCATTAATCTGATCTGAAACGTCAAAAGTTCAGCTGGTTGTCGAGCTGGAATGTAAATAAGTGTGACTAATTAAAACAGAGTTATTTAATCAAAGACTAACCATGCATCATATCAAATTCAACAGCATAGACACTGACTTGTGATGTGAAAACTGGGATTTACAACAACAGCTGTGGGTGATTTGGATTCATGGGGCTGAACTTTCATTCCAGGTTTGGAACCCTGACTCCAGGAACATTGAGGTATGAACCCTGAAAATGCCTCTCCTGGACATGGGCTAATATTTTGAAGGAGATGGTAAATTAGTAGTTTGTTCACCCAGCTACTGTCCAAGAAGGTGCAACAGACATTTTGAGGAGACAGGATGTGGATGTGATGGACCTACTTTAAAGAGCATCCGGCAGTCATAACTGTAGACATTAGTTTCTTGGATGAAGGCACAGGCCAAAATGCAGCTGAGTAGCAATATAACAAGTGTTTGATCTGATCATGCCTCCATGGGGCAATGGTAAGCCAGATAGGCCAGTATCCAGTTGTAAATGTGTGACAGGAGAAAGGCAGATGGTCAGTCAGCCAAAGAAAGCATATAGGTGAGTTAGTTTAATAGGTCAGCAGCCACTGTGTGATCAGACAGATGCAGTGAAGAAAGCATGTTAATGAGTTTCTCAGCTCTGGCAAAGTGAATTCAATGTTACACCTGGATGATAAGTCTTCAATTCAGAGTCAGCACATACCTATAAGGAGAGTGGCTTAGAGTGCACAACCTCACTGTTCCTGAGACTGTGTATCCAGAGGCAATCCAGAGGAGTCATCCACAAAAACTCAAAGAGGTGATACTGGAGCTATGGAAATTGCATGCAAGTTATTAGCTAAATGTGGAGACAGAGGGCACAATGATCTTGTTCTTGATTTTGAAGAAAAAACAAGAGGACAACATTTGAGAAAGGGGTGATGAAATAGCACACCTTGTGATGGCTTGGATGGAGAAGATCTTTGAAACTGCCAGACTGCTGGCAAGCAGTGGGCAAGTTGGGATATACTTCAAAGAGGTGGTAACATGTTATTGTTTCCTTGTAACAAAGCTAAGGGTGTCCTTTGAGGATCAAGCTCACTTGGCAACACCCCTGCCTTCCCCAACTCTTTCATGGCACTCATGCAAGTCTTCATTTGTGTAATTCATCTCATTATTTAAGTAGTCATGTGCTATTGCAGCTCCAGGAACGTAGTGAATAACAGCAGGCAGCTTTCATAGCTAGGGCCAGCTATGAAGGAGCAGGCTCAGCCTCCTTCTTTGTACGTAATTTCTGGGGATGGGGGGGAGACTTTCTTCCACTTTAGAATTGTGGCTCTTGAGGTAACTAAATAGTCAAATGCTGGATTGACTCACCCTGTCATAGATGGGGCAGATGGTGGAGACTGGGATGGGACGGTTTGAGCATGGGCTCACCCAGAGGCTGTCAGAGACATCTGAAATCATTGGCACCTCCGAGATGCTTCTTTTCCAGTTTGGATGGTCTTGAGCACAAATGAACAGGCATGTTGTATATTTTTAGGGAGGGTTTAAGGACATCCATGAAGCATTTTCTTTGCCCACCCAGTAACTGCTTGCCGTGACGAAATGTGGAGCAGAGATCTTGTTTTTGAAGTCTTTTGTCAGGCATGCAGATGATGTGGTCCACCCAATGTAACTGATTGACAGAAACTCGTGACTCAATGATGATGACTTTGGCCTCAGAAAAGGTACTGATGTTAGAGATTCTATCCTCCCTGAAACTACTAATGTGGCAACCTTAACATATTGTTGCTCCAATACTCCCCACTGTGACTGAGACAGAAGTGCAGTCAGGTTGTTTTCTTGTGGTTGTAGACAGTTGAGATATCTGTGACACTGTGCTCAGTTTTGCTGTTCCAGGAGGTGCATTGCTACAGCTTAGCCACCAATGTAGTACATTGATTTGCAGGATTTTGTTGAGACAGTGAGATAATATTTCTGTAAAGAATTGAGATATTTGCTGTACAGCCTCAGTCTGCCACCATATTGTTGGTAGACAGTTCAGAGAAGGAAGATGCATCTAAGGCGTCATTGTCATATCAGTTACATGTTCCCTCCACCATGACAGATTCACTCACCTTAGTGGAACCTCATAATTTTAGAATGTGCAGCACAAGGTAACCAGCACTTCACTTGTGAAGAGGGGAAAGTGATGAAGATAGAAGCAACTTTGGGCAGTGCCAGCTGGAAGATGGATAACAGTTTTAGCTGTGCCCAGTTGGGTGAAGTTGCAGAAACTTGGAGGACTGATAAAAGGTGGGTCTTTCCTGAACAGGTCCCAGGACATACTTGTGCAGATGCTGATGTTCCCAGATGCAGTGTGGAAATATGGGCAAAGAATGAAAGAGTCTATTCATAAAATACATTTTGTAAAGGGGACATGAACTTCTCCACTGAAACAGCGGTCAAGTTCATGGACAACCAAGCAGAGCAGCATGGTGAGTTGATGCAAGAGCACTGCACTGCTATGCACACAATGCAAGTCACATTCTGAAGCACTGACCAGTCAGTTGCATTGATGGTACAAAGTTGCATTGATAGATAGTAATTGGTTTCTTCAGACATGAATGTGCACATTGAAAGGGCATCGAGCAGGAAAGTACCAAGAAGGCCACAAGAAAGTACCACAGTAAATGGCTTAGCCACAGCTTGTTCCTTTCGCCCCTCTAAATAAGGCACCACCTGTATGGCAAACTGTTGTGACTGAGGCTGTACTGCACTGGTTCTGGTGGGTGAACTGTAGCAATGCCCCTCCTAGAACTGCAAAACTGAGCACAGTGTAACAGGTATCTCAGTTGTCCAAAACCACAAGAAAACAACCTACCTCCACTTCTGCCTCAGTCACAGTGGGGAGCATTCCATAACAGCAGCACTAAGTGCAGGTTGCCACATTAGTAGTTCCATTTTGCAGTTCAATGCAATACTTATGTTCACAGATTAACTCTTGATGCAAAGAGATTGTTGATGGCAGCACCTTAAGTTATGTGATCCTATTGTTTTGAGGGCATTAAGGTAAGCTGAAGTTGGTTGGATACTTGATGCAAAAGTGGGTTAATGGAGACAGTTTGGTTGGCAGCTACATGTCTTTCATACATTGCAGGGAAACAAGAGGCATGTCTGTGTGCCCCACCCAGCCCTTCCGGAGAGTATCCTTCACCTGCCTGGTCCTATGATGGACCATTGCTTGTGAGAGACATCACAGAGCTGCTGCTGCTCTTGAAATAACCCAGAGGCAAAGAGTTCAATATCACACTCACTTTCAAGACTACTGGCAGAGCACAGCCATGTGACTGGAAAGGCCAAAAAGGTCTCCCTCATGACAGCACATAAATTCGCAGTCACTTGCTTCGATAGAGCAGCCTTCAGAGATATTGAGACTTTGGTGATAGTGTATATGGCGAGAGTAATACCACCGTGCTTTGTCCCCAGAGTATTATCTCTGTAGCGAAGGATTGTATATATTGCTGGGGCAGCTGCTCCTCATCACCTCTGTTACTTCGTCAGATCAGCTGATCCCATTGTCCTGGGTAAGCTGCCTGGAAACCCCCACCCTCTCCTCAGTGTGCTCCATTAACCCCTACAGGTACACCTCCTAAAACATTCATCAGAATCTGCTTACAAAAAGGCACTGTGTACTGAATCATGAGCTCCTCTGTTTATTCCACCATTCTTGCAGTGTTAGGAATGTCTAACTTCTACACAGCTTCTCTGAATGGCATCCCTCATTCAGCTGTCTCATTTCTTCGGAGGTGCTGCTGAGCCAGCCTGTTTCCTAAAATAGCCTTGAAAAGATCATATAGGCTCTGTAGTGAGCACTCAAATAGCTCAAAGTACTTCAAATCTACTCTCAGGTTGCTGTAATCTCAACAAGTTGCCTCATCCAAAACTGCAGAGATGTGGAATGTGTCAAGAAACTGGCATGACACTTGACCTTGTCATTTTCCTGGAATACATGCAGAAATTTTTCTACATCAAAGCAATTTTCTTTCTCTTAGCACATAAATGCTATCTCTCTAAACTGTGGTTATATGCCTTATTTCAATCAAAATTTCACATATTACATAAGCATTTTAAATATTACCAGTTTAAGATCGCTGCTGAGATTAAAATCTAGCTATTTAAATTTAGAGCCTTTTCAATGTGACCTGTTCTTACATGTGTTCCTTATTGATAGTTTACCCTCTGTTAATGTTAGTACTATTCTTTTGGGAATTAGCAGACCAAGCTAAGCCTAGTTAAGTACAACACAGATTGATTCTGATAGCAGAAAAAGAACATGCACAGCTGGAGGGGTTATGCATGGTTCATAGTTTGACAGCTGCCAACTTATTCCTTATCTTTTTCAGACAGTCTACAAACAAAATGAAGAAGGAAAACTGATTGGTCATCCACATTTATACTTCTCTTTGGTTCAATAATGCTTTAAAAATGTTCCGTAAGTCAAAATTTTCAGTAGCTTTATCTATTTTGGGAGATTTGGGATTCATCTCTTATATGAAGTGTACTAAATTATCACTATTATAGATCACTAATGTGAACAGAATTAAACAGCAATGCAAATATGACCAGTGGAATTCTTACTTCTAAAATTTAAACAATAGTTTTGTCAAAAGTTATAATTGTGAAGTTGGTGAATAAAGAGCTGGGGTCACTTTTCAGGGTCAAGTTTACTGCCCATCATGTCAGATGTTACATGATCGTTGCTCAGTTACTAATAGCTACTGTTGCCCAAGAGGTTTTATATACAGTGTGAATTATGTGCAAACTGTGGGGAGAGAGGGAAATGGAAACCCCGAATTCCTACCCACCCTAAATTTGTCCATTATGTTTTGGGAGATAGGATGTCAGTTGGGTGCAAGATTTAACTCCACCCACAGAGTGAAACACATACATTATACGTGCATTAATGTCTGCAGTATGCAGTAGTAATGATGCCAAAACTTTCGCATTTTCCACAGTTACTTCCGTAAAGCTGACAGTCAATCCAGGAGTCCACAGATGCTCAGCATAATACTGACAGTACAATTTAGGAACAGATGTAGGCCATTTTGCCATTAAAGCCTTTTCTGCCATTCAATGTATCATGGCTGATCTGTTTGTTTTCTGACTTTCACATTCCCACTTTGATAAACCCCAATTCCCTTCCCTAACAAGAATCTATTTACCTTGCCTTAGAAGTGTTTAATGACATTGCCTCCGCAGTGTTCTGAGGCAGGGAACTCAAATGTCAGACAAAAAAAAAAATCCTTTAATCTCTGTCCCAAAAAGTTGACCCCTAATTTTAAAACAGTGTCCCCCAGTTCTGGACTGATCCATCAAGAGTAAACATTCTTTCAACATCCACCTGTCAAGGCCATTCAGGATCAAGTCATCCTCTTTTTTTTTAAACTCAAGTGGGAAACAAGCTTAAACTGTTCAACCTAACATCATAAAACAATCATTCATTCCAGGTATCAATTCAGTTAATCTCTGAAACTCCCCCAATTCATTTACAATGTACCTTAAAGAAAGAGACCAAAATTGCACACAGTATTTGGCATGTGATCTCAGCATTGCACTATATAAATGAAGCATATTGCTTCACTGCTGACCATAAAATCCAGGCCAATATTACACTGAAATCATTCATCTGTCATTTATATTATTAAATTAAAAGCACTGGGCCCAGATTTCCATTTTGTTTGGATGTGGGTGACACTATTTATTTGTCAATTCTGAGTGCTGAATTCTAAAGGCTGTGTTGTGCCACCTTCTTGAGCCAGTGCAGTCCTTATGATGAAGATACACTTACAGCACTGTTAGTTAGGGAGTTCTGGGGTTTTGATTCAGCAATAATGGTAGGACGGTCACATACTTCAAAGTCAGGATACAGTAATAGTTGGAGGGACTCTGAGTTGGTAGCATTCCCATACAATTGCTGGTCTTGCCCTTCTAACTAGTAGAGGTTGAGAGTCTGGAAGGTACTGTTACAAGAGTCTTCATGACTTATCATTGTATATCTTGTAAATGCCACACTCTACTCTCATGGTATACAAGTGGTGGAAGTAATGAATATTGAAGATGCTGTTCAGGGTGTCAATTAAGGTGGTTACATTGATCTGGATACTGTCAAGTTACTTAAATATTGAAGCTGCATATCCAGGCAAATAGTATGTCATTGTGTTTCTCTGTATGGCTTGAAGGTGGTGAACAGGCTTGGGAAGTCATGAAGTGAGACTCTAGCCATGGAATCTGCAACCTCTGCCATTGCTCTTTGATCAGTACAGTTAAGGTTCTACATCAAGGTGACCTCGAGGCTATTGATGGTGGAAAACCTGATGATGGTAATATTGTTGAATAGAATAGAATCCCTACAGTGTGGAAACAGGCCATTCGGCCTAACAAGTTCACACCTACCCTCTGAAGAGTAACCCACTCAAACTCATATCCCTGCCCAATTAGTGTACATTTACCCCTGACTAATGCACCTAATCCACATATCACTGAACACTATGGGCAAGTTAGCACAACCAATTCACCTAACCTGCACATATTTGGACTGTGGGAGGAAACCAGAGTATCTGGAGGAAACCCAAGCAGACACGGGGACAATGTGTGCAAATTCCACATAGACAGTCGCCCAAGGTTGGAATCGAACTGGGGTCCCTGGCGCTGTGAGGTAACAGTGCCAACCACTGAGCCATCCTCACAGGAGAAATGTCATTGTTGGACAGTGTTATTGTCTTGCACTTGTTTGGTGAAAATTATATTTTCAAATAATGTTACTTCTGAAGACAGAAGACATGTTCAAGTCAATTTAATGAACTAATACTCATCAGCAAGGCACACATCCTTACTTTGTCCCAAAAGACTTCTACCAGTACCACTCCAAATTAATTTGGGAATATCCACAAATGGAAGTCCCCAAATATTCAAATACTGTGATGGTTTAACACTGTGCAACAGTTATATTGGTTGGTTGGCACATATTATCATAACAAACTGATGGAGTTGAGCATAATGATGCAGCTTTCCAATGTAATCACTGAATCACAAATGACACAAAATGCAAATTCACAGGCCTCTTTTTAAAAATGTCAGAGGAAAAAGCCTTGAATTTACATCCTGGGACACAACTGTTCATGTATAACATGTTCACGAGCTCACTTAACAAATGATATAAATGGATTAATTCCTCCTAAAATTGTAGACATAAAATGAAGTGTTCATATGTTAATATTCCATAGCATAATATCAGGGCAACAGCTTTCAATCAACTGAATACTGAACACTTTCCTAAAAGTGTTGAAAATATGCCTATGGAAAATTATTGGTAGGTTTGGATTTCTGTTCTCAGCTTTAATTGTAACAATCAATACTGAAATTACATCAATAATGAAAGAGTTGAAGGGCTTTAATCATTTAAATGGATTGCTGCAGTAGATAAAGTGAAATAATGTGCATCCTTTTAGATTGATAGAATTAAATTTTAATTCTAAGATCATTACTCAGAAGTCATTGACAAAACTGTTAAAAGATACACCTCTGGTTTAAAAGCTCCTTTGGGATATCAAAATAGTGCCAACTGTTTACTTAAAAGCTTGTGCAAATACCATACTCAGATTATAATTTAAAACCTTTTGGGAAAAATATTACAAATGCTTCTTCATTGGATATTAATTATGGTTTTGACATTTAATCTGATGAAATCCATAGGTCGTTAATTATTGCAGAGCACAAAATGAGAGCAGCATCAGCTGAAGTGCTACAGCAATTAAATTACAACAGCTTCTGCCAAATAATCTCTACAGTATTTACGATGAATAAATCCTTCCTGATTTTACCCTATATTCTTGTCAATACTGAAAATAACTAAACAATTTGCTTCACTCATAGAAACAATCACCACACTAGAAATAAGCCATTAAAAATCCTCTCTGGAGTGTGTTTTCTAAAAAATGTGTGCGCACAACCAGGTGTGGACTGACATTCCCTTTTATTTGGAGTATGCACTTAATTTGTTTAAGTGCATGGCTCCCTGTTTTTTAATGCTGTATACAGGTGCAAGAATTTAAAATGGTCAGGATATGCAGGCATTTGCAGGTTGTTATGTGACCCAGTGGTAACACTAGTGTAGGCTTGTCATTTTATTCACGTAAATTAATAGACTGAAATAACAGGCCTTGAGAGTTACAAGATATTAAGGAGCAGAGCAACAGCACATACTTCTTGGATGCTGTACAGGTTCTTCACTTTACATGAATTGGTGATTTTTGTGCTCATTCAGGTGAGGGGAGGTTGGAGTTGGAGAGTAGAATGCTGTATTCAATTTTGGAATTGAGTGTAACCATCAAACAGATTAAGGTCAGATATTTTATAGTGTCAAGCAGTCTCTGCATTTTTCCATCTACGGCCTTAGCCCAAACTCAAAAAATGTCAATGCATCAATGTGAACTTTGTTTTCCATTTACATTTCAACATTTTATGGAAGCTAAGATTATGGCCCTGTAAAGTTGCTAAATTAATAGTAGCTTATAAGTATTTTCATATCTGAATTATTCTTTACTATTAACTGGATTGCGATTGCTCAAAATATTTCCCGAGTCTCTCAGATTATTATACCTGAGTATGAGCTGAGCGCCAGGTTGAAAATATAAGATATAGCTACTTTTGAGAGCCAAACAAAATTATTTTTTACGTAGAGGTGGGAAAGGGGGCTCCTGAACTGTGGTCAGCAAAAGGTAGTGATTAACATTTTTTTTCTCCAAAATGTTAGTCAACCTGAATCAGAGCAAAGTTCCCTCTAATTTCTTTTTACTATTGTAACCAGTTTGATGCATTGCATGGCCCTTTAAGATTGTACAGGCATTTGTTGTGAAGGGTCTAGTCCATTGCAGGGGTTAATGTTCAAAAACAGGAGGTGGTTGATATCAGAAGCCTTTGGAATTGGAAGTCGGGAGTGGAAATTTGGAGGCCAAATGATGAAATTGGAGGCAGATTATAGGGAAAGGTTGAAGGCCATGGCATGGGGAAGTGTGATGGGACTTTTAGGATGAGAGTAGTGTCCTGTCAGGGGAGGTTGGAGGCTGCTTAAGGGAGTTTGGAATGATTCAGAGATGTCTGATGAGATGTGTCCACTGAACCGGAGGTGGAAAGGTACTTACGTACTTGAACCAGAGCCTCCTTTTAGTCGCTGGGTTTACTTAGGGCCTGGGAAACTCAGCCAGCAGAACTGAATTTGAAATCATAGATAAATTTAGATCGATATCTTAATTATAATACTTAAATTAGTAATATCACACACCCACTAATTCCAATTGGTTGTCCACCCTTTGTACTATCTCCCTTAAAATCAGAATTGGATTGGTTGGAGTCAGCATTCAGAGATTTAATAGTTTAACTTTGAGGGGTTACAAGTTCTGGTAGTTGAATGTGAGACTTAGTGTCTTACTCCCTTATTTTAATTATATTTGTGAGTATTTATCTTTTTCTTAATCAATCTGATATGGATTCAAATCCAGATATCTGAGGACATAGCTTTAAGTTACTGTACTATCCAATGCCCTCATCTTTTATAGATTTTAATATTCTAATAAATTGTAAGGTCTGTTTCTTGTAAATAGTATGTTTTTCATGGAAGATTAGATGGAAATTATTACCTACATCTAAAACTGCCCTCAACACTTATACAATCAACACACAAATCAAAGCTAGGCAAGTGAAGTTTTTGTTTATGAGAAGGCTTGCTTTTTCAGATACTATTTTTTGTAAAATACAAACTGAACTGTTTTTTGCATAATAGAAACAACATGACATGTAAACATAATTCTCTTGCAATACTGTCCAATTCCTGACACTTGCCTTGAAAATTAGAGTTTTTTTAAGTATCGAAAAAAATTGGAGTCACAAAGAAAAACAAAGTTAGAGGAAGTAGGTCAAGGGGCACGATGCCTTTAGCCAAGGGTACTGCCTTACTGCTCATAAATCTTGGTATGTGGTACAGTAAATACTAACAGTTGGCTAAATCCACTGCCTACATTTCCAAATTCTTGGCTCAATTTCCGTTTGCATAAATCCACTGAATAGCAAAATGTGCAACGCAGCACAAATAAATTAGCATTAGGCTTGGGGTTTAGCTGCTTTTATATTTTGTTCTTTTGATTGCAATGGGTTGAATTTTACATTTGCTTACTGGTGGGCTTGTAGGCAGAGGAGAAACAGAGAATATAATCCCCAGGTTGGATTTCTCATCAGCCTTCAGCCTGGCATTCATGCAATTGTGGGGGCAGGCAAGGCTTAGACTTGCCTGCCCACATTTGGTTCAACTTAGGCAATAAATTGGCCAATTAACAACCAATTCAGAGCTCTTTCTGACCTGGTCTCAAATTTTAGGCTGGCTGAAGGAATTCAGCAGGGAAGATCTTTCTTCATTTATAATCAATGCTTCTTGCAATGTGAAATAATTGAGCAGCCATCTTTTTCTACTTAAGTGGATGTGCTTTCATGTAGCCAACGAGTTGGTGTTGAGGACTGGGACCTGATTCCGGATTCCCAATTCTATTCCCAGGGTGTCTGATTTTCAGGAGAGCCTTTATTAGATTGTGGGCTGGTTCAGATTGTAAGCCCGCACCCTATACTTCCGATCTCTCACCAGTGATACCTCATGATTTCCAGCATCCTCAATATTTTGTTCTTAATTTCACATTACTCCAGCACTCTGACTAACATTTGCCCCTCAGCTGAGAGGCATTAGCACACTAGGTGTTGAATTGCAAAGTTTAGTCTCCAGTACTTACAAACATTGTCTGGTTTTCTAACAACGAACCCAGTGACAAATTTGATCTATTATCTGTTCAGTAATCTTAGACATGAGGATGTGAAAGATGCCATCAAAATGAAGTTCTTCCTTCTGCTTTTCTGAATATATTGTAGCAATGGCAAGAAATTTAAAAATCAAAACAGCTTGACTAATCAGTTGCTAAAGTAGAGTGGGACAAACAGCTTAGAGATTGATTTTTCTCCTATCACTTCTGAGCCAGTGTTAACTGCATTTCATGGCTGTTGATTCACAGAAGTAAAGTCTATAAATTAGCTTTTAAAGAGCTGTTTTTTGACAGAAAGTTAATTGAATAACTTGCTCCAACAAGTGTTATTACAATAACAGAGATAAGTTTGGAACTTAGCTTGTGTCCTTCAAGTTATATCGTGTTAATTTTGGTTTGTTCCTAATTATTAAGTTTAAACTCTATAAGATAGTGTTGCTAACTCCTTGTTGAGAGGTACAATCCCAACCAATGCTATTATCTTGGATTTTAGAAACCTCGTCATGTTCACCAGCATGTGTTCTTTGCTGCCAAAATAACGAACTCTTAAGTTCAATATGGAAATATGAGTCATTATGAAGTGGAATCTGGCTATTTTCACAAACAAAGGAATAAAACAATAGTGGTTGGAGGAGGTGGAATCTGCATAAAGTAACTTCTTAGCAATGCTATGCAGACTATATTGATCCCAAGGGGAAAGTATATAACTATCTTCAATTCTATCAATTGAAGCTAGACTTGGTAATGATGTTCTCCATCAAGGACAGTGTTCTCTTTTAAAAAAAAACTGCTCACTGTTGTAACAAAACAGTGGGAATCTTGTTTCCTCTTGGCACTCTTTTTCCCTTTTCTTCTGGAGGGAAAGAAATGTAAACAACCCTAAGTTTCAGCTTGGTCAATACTCTATAACCAGATTGATCATGAATGGAAACTAAGAATCCATAGAGCAACCACTCTTCCAAGGGTAAAAACAAGGACCGCAGATGCTGGAAACCAGAGTTTAGATTAGAGGGTGCTGGAAAAGCACAGTAGGTCAGGCAGCATCCGAGGAGCAGGAAAATCGATGTTTCGGGCAATTCTTCCAAGGGTGTCAATAGGGAAATCGTCTCTGAAACGACCTTCAGCTAATAGGACAAGTACTGGGAGAAAATGGGGCAGATTTCCATTTGCACTATCTGGCAATAATATATTCACTTCCCTTATCTAAGTCATAAATATAAACTGTAAATAATAGTGATCTCAAAACGTATCCCAGGAATGAGGCTTGTCGGCTGGGGGCAGAGAGACAAATGGGGGGGGGGAGGTTTGGAGGGAAGGTAGCTCAGAAAGTGAAAGGTGGATGAAGGCGAGGAAGAAGGTGATAGGTCAGAGGGGGGAAGTGATGGACAGGTCAGGAGGGCAATACTGAGTTGGGGGCTTGGGAGTGGAGTAATGTGGGGGGAGGGGAAATGAAGAAACTGTTGAAATCCACATTTATTCCATGTGGTTGCAAGGTACAAAGGCAGAATATGAGGCGTTCTTCCTCCAGACGTCGGGTGGTAATGGTTTGGCGGTGGAGGTGACACAGGACCTGCATGTTCTTGACGGAGTGGGAGGGGGAGTTGAAGTGTTCAACCACTAGGTGGTGGGGTTGGTGGGTGTGGGTGTCTCAGAGATATTCTCTGAAACGATCCGCAAGAAGGCGTCCTGTCTCCCCGATGCAGAGGAGACCACATCGGGTGCAACGGATGCAGTTGCTGAAATTTCTGTTGGATGTGGAAGGATCCTTTGGGGCCTTAGACAAAGGTGAGGGGAGTGGTGTGGGCGCAGGTTTTGCATTTCCAGCGGTGGCAGGGAAAGGTGCCAGGAGTGGGGTGTGGGCTGGTAAGGGGTGTGGACCTGACAAGGGAATCGTGGAGGGAATGGCCTTTTTGGAACGCTGGTAGGAGTGGGTGGGAAATATATCTTTGGTGGTGGGGTCAGTTTAGAGGTGGCGGAAGATGATGCAATGTGTGCGGAGGTTGGTGGGGTGCAAGGTGAGGACCAGGGGGGTCCATCCTTGTTGCGTTGGGAGTGGTGGGGTTCAAGGGCAGTGGTGCGTGAAGTGGAGGAGAAGCGCTGGAGGGCATTGTCAACCACGTGGGAAGGAAAGTTGCGATCTTGGGAGGAGGAGGCCATCTGGGACTTTCTGATGTGGAATTGGTCATCCTGGAAACAGATGCAAAGGAGGCAGAGGAATTAGGAATAAGGCATGGCATTTTTATGGAGGTAGGGTGGAAGGAGGTGTAGTCTAGGTAGCTGTGGGAGCCAGTGTGCTTGTAGTAGATGTCTGTGGTTAGTTGGTTGAGACGGTGATAGAGAGGTCCAGAAGAGGAGGGAGGTTTCGGAGATGGTCCTGGTGAATTTGAGGTCGGGGTGGAAGGTGTTGGTAATGTTGACGAACTGTTCAACCTCATTGTGGGAGCAGGAGGTGGTGTTGATACAGTCATCGATGTAGCCGAGGAACAGGTGGGGAGTGATGCCAGTGTAACTGCAGAAGATGAACTGTTCCACATACCTGATAAACAGGCAGGCATAGCTGGGTCCCATGCGGGTGCCCATGGCTGCTCCTTTGGTTTGGAGGAAGTGATAGAATCGGAAGAAGTGGTTAAGAGTGAGAACCAGTTCAGTCTGGCGGATGAGGGTGTTAGTGGAAGGGCACTGGTTGGGATGGAGTGAGAGGAAGAAATGGAGGGCTTGGAGACCTTTCTTGTAGCGGATTGATGTGTACAGGGACTGAACGTCCATAGTGAAGATGAGGTATTGGGGGCTGGGGAAACGAAAGTCTTGGAGGAGGTGAAGGGTGTGGGTAGTGTCAAGAATGTAGGTGGGGAGTTCTTGGACTAAGGGGGACAGGAGGTGTCGAGGTAGGAAGAGATGAGTTCAGTGGGACAGGCACAGGTTGAGACAATGAGTCGACCGGGGCAGTCAGGTTTGTGAATCTTAGGTAGGGAGTCAAATTGGGCAGTGTGGGATTCACGGATAATGAGGTTGGAGGCTGTAGATGGGAGATCTCCAGAAGTGATGAGGCTTTGGATAGTCTGGGATCTGATGGTTTGGCGATGGGAGGTGAGGTCGTGATCAAGGGGGCAGTAGGAGGAAGTGTCTGCAACTTGGCACCTGGCTTCAGCTGTGTAGAGGTTGGTGTGCCACACTACTACTGCACCCCCTTGACTGCAGGTTTGATGGTGAGGTTGGGGTTGGAATGGAGGGAGTGGAGGGCTGTGTGTTATGAGGGCGGGAGGTTGTAGTTAGTGAGTGGGTGGACAGGTTGAAGCGGTCGATGTCATGGTGGCAGTTTGAAATGAAGAGGTCAAGGGCAGTTAACAGGCCGGCAAAAGATGTCCAGATGGATGCGGTGTGTGTTGGAGGCGGGAGAAGGGGTCCTCGGCAGGTGGACGGGTGTCTTGGTTGAAACAGTGGGCTCAGAGGCGGACGCGGCAGAAGAAACGTTCAAGGTCGCCAGTGTGTGTCAAACTCATTAAACGGGAAGCGTAGAGAGATAGAGGTCAGACCTTTGCTGAGGACTAAATGGTAGACAATAGACAATAGGTGCAGGAGGTGGCCATTCTGCCCTTCGAGCCTGCACCAGCATTCAATATGATCATGGCTGATCATCCTTAATTAGTATCCTGTTCCTGCCTTATCTCCATAACCCTTGATTCCACAATCCTTGAGGGCTCTATCCAACTCTTTCTTAAATGAACCAGAGACTGGGCCTCCACTGCCCTCTGGGACACAGCATTCCACACAGCCACCACTCTCTGGGTGAAGAAGTTTCTCCTCAACTCTGTCCTAAATGGTCTACCCCATATTTTAAAGCTGTGTCCTCTGGTTTGGCACGCACCCATCAGCGGAAACATGTTTCCTGCCTCCAGAGTGTCCAATCCTTTAATAATCTTATATGTCTCAATCATATCCCCTCTCAGTCTTCTAAACTCAAGGATATACAAGCCCAGTCGCTCCAGTCTTTCAGTGTAAGGTAATGGTCTGGGGGAATAGTGAACACACAGCAGGGCTGGGATCTAGGACCTGGAATGGGACTGGAGCTGGAGGTTGGGGCAGAGACAGTCACTTGAGTGGGCGTGATTATAGGGTCAGGAATGATGTCACCAACAGCAGTGACGCTCACAAAGGGGGCAGAAGTGGGGCTTACAGTGGTGTCCACAGGGGTGGAAGTGACATCACCAATGACACTGATGATGTTCCAGTTTGGTTCTCGGCAGGTGACATCACTGGTTGCGGAAGTGACGTCAGCGATAGAGTCTTCCTTGTCTAGGTGAGTGATGTCTTTAAGGGAGGAAGTGGCTGCTGCATGGCAACTGCCGGGGTGAAAGTGACCTGTAAGTTAGGTATCGTGTTTGTGTTGGGGCGGTGAGACTAGTGGCGGTAGTCGCGGAAGTGGTTGGGTGGACAGCAATCTTGGAGGTGGTGTGGTCGGCAGTGACAGCAGTCCATTCAGTGGTGGGGGGTGTGGGGGGGAAGGTGTAAGGGATTTCCTTGCTCACCCCAGCAGTCATGGAATGAGCGGCCGCATGGCTAATGGTGTCTGGGCTGTTCCAGAGGCCCGGAGAAGGTTCTGGAAGGTTCGAGGAAACCGGTGTATTGAGGGAAGTATATGACAGTTCGTTTAACTTGCGTTCTTTTATGTCCGATGTGGAGGAGAAAATCCATTTGTTGAGCGCTTGAATCCTTCTGAGGATGTTGAAATTCAGAGGTCCATTGCAGATCTGGGAGAGTGTGGCTCTGAGCTGGGGCAGGACAGATGTGGGTAGAATAAATGGTGGTGCATGGCTAATAGCATGTAGTGGAGGATCCGGAAAGAGAATGGCTGTTGAAGGTTTCAGATTTGTAGTGTGTACTGAGTACCCTGTTGAGGTCCAAACTGGGTTGGTCTGAATGTGGCCCGGAGTCCATGTGCGATCAGACGGTTCTGTAGGCAGGGACTAAGGAAGGAGGTGTGACTGTGGTAGCAAGTCTGCCTGAGGATGTGGCTAAAGAGCTTCAGGGAAGAGGAAAGGACCTTGGCCGGGGGGGGTGGGGGGGTGGTACAGTGAGAGAGGTTCTCACTGAGATCTTTGTAGAGATTTATCTCTCAGCCCCCGGCCCACAAGCCTCATTGCTAATGAAGGGCTTATGCCCGAAACTTCGATTCCCCTGCTCCTTGGATGCTGTGCTTTCCTTGAAACCTTTCCGGACTTGGCGAGACCAGATTACCAGAGGATGGCATTTTATTATGAGGAGCAAGAGTGATTGCCCTGAGTAAAGGTCATTGCCAGATACTGGCTGAACATTATCATGCTCAAAGTTAAAAATCACACAACAGCAGGTTATAGGAGAAGGTGAGGACTGTAGATGCTGGAGATCAAAATCGTGAACGTGGTGCTGGAAAAGCGCAGGTCAGGCAGCATTCGAGGAGCAGGAGAATCGATGTTTCGGGCATAAGTCCTTCATTAGGAATGATGAAGTAGCAGCACTCCAAAAGCTAGTGTTTCCAAATAAACCCGTTGGACTATAACCTGGTATTGTGTGATTTTTAACTTCGTCCACCCCAGTCCAATACCTTCTGCTCCACACCATGTTCATCAGGCTCATGCAGGGATGCCCAAAATCAAGATGTTGGTGAGAAGTTATGTCTGTTGGCAAGGATTGTATGGCACTGTCTTGGTAGGGGGTTCCCAGAGTGCCAGCAAGGACAAAACTATCACCAGCAGAACCCCCACATTCATGGGAATGGCCAGAAAAATCCTGGATTCAGTGACACGTCAACTTTCAAGGGTGAAAATGTGTTTCTGGAAGAGCGCAGCAGGTCAGGCAGCATCCAAGGAACAGGAGAATCGAGGTTTCGGGCATAAGCCCTTCTTCTCCTTTCAAGGGCTCAATATCATTGTGAGTGCTCACTCAAAGTGGTTGGACATGCATAGAGTTCACTCATCAAACATGGGGATGACAATAGAAAAGCTCAGAGCATCTTCAGGGACTCCCTGAAATTTTGGTCACATACAACAGCCCATTATTTACCAGGAGAGAATTCAAATATTTCCAAAAGTTGAATGGCATTCGGCAGACAAGGACAACTTCACCCCATCCATCACCCAGTGGTCTGGAAGAAAGGGCAAGTCCAAACTTTGCAGGCAGTCTTAGAGAAAAGTAATACAACTTCATTACATACCCAATTGTCCCATTTTCTATTTGATTATTGGACCATCCCTCATGTAACTATAGAATACAGCTCTAATGGGGAGAAGACTCCAGGTTAAATCTGATCTTCCCGTGCCTGAGGGGGATGAAACAGCAATGCTGGACACAAGACTACTCTAAGTGAAAGAACCATTTTATTTCAGGGGATGAAGTTTGGTGACAAAAAATGGCTCTGTGTGGGTAAGAGGCATAGTCGACGTGAGGTCGGGTTGTGTGATGTAGATGAGGTGGTCCTGAACAAGCACGTGGACCACATGAAAGCTGCAAATTTGCGAATGGAACAGGAGCAAAACATATCTGGCCCCGCAGAACAGTTGGAAATGCTGTCGGAAACCGTGGGTTCTCCTCTTCTGTCCAGCATTGAAGAAACCTCAGAGTCTGAGATAGAGACAGCAGATGTTGCAGCCTTGATGCCTTTATCATCTGAATAAGTGGATAATTTTCTTCTGAGGCATTCCAGGTGTAAGAGGCAGGCTACCATCTGGTACAGGGCAAAAATGAGGACTACAGATGCGGGAGATCAGAGTCTAGATTAGAGTGGTGCTGAAAAAGCACAGCAGGCCAGGCAGCATCCAAGGAGCAGGAAAATTTACGCCTCAGGCAAAAGCCCTTCATCAGGACACACCACCCACATCCAAGGCTGAGATGGAATAACCAGACCCGGACCGGCTACAAGAAAAAGAACAGGCTTATGTCCGTGGACTTGGGGGCGGGGGATGGATGTCATGACTGTAATGAGATCAGCCAGGTGGAATATCAGTTACAGAATATCAGTTTCCTAATTAGGACAGTTAATCTGGTCCTTTCAGGGAGGCCTGGCTGTCAGATATGAGAGATTAGACTAGATTAGATTCCCTACAGTGTGGAAACAGGCCCTTTGGCCCAACAAGACCACACTGACCCTCTGAAGAGCAACCGACCCAGACCCATTTCGTCTACATTTTCCCTTGACTAATGCACCTAACGCGATGGGTAATTTAGCATGACCAATTCACCTAGCCTGCCCATCTTTGGACTGTGGGAAGAAACTGGAGCACCCAGAGGAAACCCGCACAGACACGGGAAGAATTTGCAAACTTCACATGGACAGTTGCCCTGGCGCTGTGAGGCAGCAGTGCTAATCACTGAGCCACCGTGCTGCCAAAATCAGGAGTGTCAGAGGTTCTGTTTACTCTGGGAGCTGGCTCTGAGGGAGCTGGAGCAGTGTCAAATCCTATGCACATGTAAATAAAGGGTTCCTTAGTGATGACATACCAGCCTCCGTGGAGTTATTTCAACCCCCTCCCTCACTTTTGTCCTTGACTATTTAGTGTGTTTAGAATGCTATGAATGTCTTCTCATGATGCAGAAGTATTTATTCAAACCGCAGTGTCATTTCCTGTTTCCCATTATTAGTACTCCAGCCTCGTTCTTGAAGCCACCTAAGTGCACTTTGACCTTTTGTTGTTTTCTATATTTGAAGAAGCTCTCACTACTCATTTTGATATTGCTTGTTAGTTTACTTTCACTTTAATTTTTCCCTTTTTTGGTTCGTCCTTTGTTGCTTTTAAAAACATTAGTGATTCCGCCACAGATTAGTAATGTTTGCTGCATTGTATGGCTTTTATCGTTTCATTTTGATTCAATTCAATTTAACTTCCTTGGTTAAGCATGGCTGGTTTACACACATTCTTGATTCCTTCTTCCTCACTGGGCTTCAATTTTGTTGGTAAGTTCATTATGCCACACTTTATCAAAATCCTTTTGTCAAAATTGTGAAACAAAGTAAATTGATTACCATTTTATCAAACTACAGAAAAACACTCAGCACACCCTTGCAACTTGTTTGGTTCACTTTTGCATTGCAGCCTTTTACTGAACTTTGCGTAACACTGCAAAGAACGTACACTTGTAACGTGCATCATTTTCTCAATACAGGCAGGAACATTTCAAAACACCAACAGACTTTTCCAAGTGCACAGCCAGATCCACTGGTTCTGCTATAATATATATGCTTTATGATATATATTATATATTTTACATACTTAGAATGTATACTTAGTATTCTAAGTATAGCACCATTTTTGAATAAAACTTTGATACTGTCACTTAAACATGCATGTTACATTTTTCAGGCAATTAACTCAAAATTCCAAATTTTGGAAACAGGTAGTATCACACAAGATCATTTTGATTGAACACCAGTTTGTTTCTTTTGCCTGCTGAACTCAGTGACATCCAGTGTAAATCAATACCATCAGTTCCTTATTCATGATTTTTTTTCTGGCTGTGTGACATGTCAGCAAAGGGACAGCAAACAGAACTGCCAGCAGTTAATTATCAAATACAGTTCTGGCAATTACTGTAAATAGCAGATTTTAAACATTACAATTGATTACCAAAACATGAACAACTACTAATGAACATGTTTGAGTCCATGAAAAGGTATTTCCATGCATATCATTGTTAGTCAAGTTTACAAAATATCTTACATGTTCAAGAAATCACATGGAAGTTGTGACATTAAGCGTTAGTTGGGATGAATTTAGATCGTTGCTAGGTCAAGATCTGGTCAAAATGTGTATTTAAAATTAGCAAACATTGGCCTAGTCTTTCACAATTCAACTAAATGCTGAATGATTTATGTGTAGAGATTTTTTATTGGTTTTGGTGAAGAAGCTTGTGAGTACTGCCATGATGGAAATGCATTTATAATAAATTGAACAGAGCAGTAACATGCCTGGCAGTACTCCACACTCCCTCATCTGAGATTCTCATCTCAGCCTCACAATTAGAAATTGCCAAATGTAGGCCACCAAATACTTCACAGGAAGAAGAAATTGGTGGATCAGGAAGGGCAGAAAATATTAAAATAAATTGCACTCCAAAGAAAATAAAAATGAGTCAAACAGTGGTTAAACTGATGATATTATTAAGACAGAATTCAGTCTCCAAATGCTTGAACTTGTTAATAACATATGGAAAAAATCTCTTACCAGATGTTGAGCAAACCCTTCGACATTGTAAGCACATCCTTACTGCGCCACACCTTGTTTTGGCCACAACTTTTCTATCCCCACCCATGGAACACAATTCCATTATTAATATTCATATTTTGCATTTATTAGAAATTGCTGCAGCAATTTTATTCCTCTGTAGATTATATTCAAACTAGATCTATATTCAAACTGAATTGAATGTAATATCCTTGGTTTGATAGTCCCTTCTGAAAGCATTGTGGGTGTGTCTACACCAGATGGACTGTGATAGTTCCAATCACAGCTCATCACCACTTTCTCCAGAACAAGACAAGAAACACTAACCTAGCCAATGCACCAACAACTTGAAAAAGATTTTTAAAACATTCAAGGATCTACATATTTACCTAGTGTTAAAAGGGTTATTAAATAGCACCTGATACAATTAGTAATTCTTCCCCAGGCATTGGGTATTACACTCACATATTGATGAGTCTAATGAAGATTCCTGCCGGGATTACCCCGCTTTGAGAAGTGGCAGGAAGGGCAAACAGGCAGACAGGTTGCCGCAGATGAGACACCCATTCCTTCCTGACAAAGTAGAAATTAAGACTGTAGGCTTTCCCACCCCATCACCTATTAAGGACCATTAGTGGTCCTTATCATAAATGACCACTTCAGGGCCTCATTCTGCTATTTGTGTTCCTGGCAGATGAAAAAAATGGCAGTTTCCCCCTTCCCCACCTTGTTAAAATGGATGGCTGGGTTGCTGGGAAGGAATCTTGATCTTCCTCAATCTGGGGATGATCAGAGACATGGATGGGGCACTCAAAACTCCTCTGACAGTCCGCTCAAAATAATTATAAAATTGATTCCATAATAATTGCATGAATGCCTCCATTCTTTGCTGGGTGTAAGAGTCCAGTGTGAAAATGGTTTAAGCAGTCTCAATTCAATTCCTGTTGGCCAAAAGCACAAGACTTGTACTAATTAGAATTGGTAAATTCACTTAGATTAACCAAGTTATAAGAGATGGAAAGAAACAGATTAGCATAACAGTGCCTAACTTTTCAATGTTGTATTTAATGCACCTTGTTGTGGCTGAGCAGAGTTTACTTTCTTATACATTTAGCAGTGCTATAATTGAGTTGGTAAGAGTGCTTTTTGAACAGAACATATCTGTCTTTCAGCACCAACATCCCTCATCTAAATCAGTGGAAAAACCCATAACAAAACAAGTTAAAACTGTTCAAAATGTGTCACCTCAATAATGTCTTTATCCAGCTTTGATCTTTCACTAAAGCCAATTGATCTGTTCCAATACATAGTTTTGTTGACAACTGTTACTTGGGTAGTGTTGTAGAACAGGGAGACTGTTCAGGTACGTAATCCTTTGAAATTTATGTCACAGATAGACAGGTAGTTGGGAAGATTTTTAACAAGCTTGATATGTAGATGCCGGTGTTGGACTGGGATGTACAAAAGTTAAAAATCATACAACATCAGGTTATACTCCAACAGGTTTAATTGGAAACACTAGCTTTTGGAGCACTGCTCCTTCATCAGGTAAAGGAGCAGCGCTCCGAAAGTTAGTGCTTCCAGTTAAACTGTTGGAGTATAACCTGGTGTTGTGTGATTTTTAACCTTTGCATTCATAGCTCAGCCTTTGAGTATTGAAGTTGGGATGTTATGTTGAGATTTACCAGGATGTTGATGAAGCCTCTTCTGGAGTACTGTGTCCCATTCTGGTCAGTCAGTTACAGGAAGGATATTATTAAACGGGACAGCATTCACACAAAATTTACCATGATATTTCCAGGAATGGAGGGTTTGAATTATAAGGAGAGGCTGGATAGGCTGAGTCTTTTTTCACTGGAGCATAGTACGTTGACGCGTAAACTCAGAGGTTCATACAATCAGAAGGGGTACCGACAAGGTGAATAGCGAAGGTCTTTTCCATAGGAAGGGGGATTTCAAAATCTGTAAGGCGAGAGGAGAATGATTTAAAAAAGACATGGGGCAAACTTTTTTTTACACAAAGTGGTCAGTGTGAGGAATGGACTTCCAGAAGTAGTGGTGGATGCACGTACAGTTATAATGTTTAAAAGACATTTGGATAAGTAAGTGAATAAGAAATATTAGAGGGATATGGGCCAAGTGCTGGCAGATGGGATTAGGTTAGTTTGGGATTATGATTGGCATGCATTAGTTGGACTGACGAGTCTGTTTCCATGCTGCATGACTCTGACTCAAAGACTATACAATAGTAGGATCACAACATTCAATCATCAGTGTAATCTGCTTTAACAGTCATTGTGGCTCTGTGTAATATTAACTTACATGATAGCTTGCAGAAAATTGGGATATAGTTAAAAGTTTTAAAAAAAAGGAAGCATTCCTTACTTAATTTTCCTGTGGTGTGCTTCAAAACAACCTATGAACCTCTTCAGAGATTTAGCTGTCATAGGGTGTCTGCTTGTGAAGTTAAGCACCAGCAAGATATTTTGATGAGGCTTAAGAACCAATTTCTTGCCTCTAACTTTGGGTGTAGTATTTGTTCCCTGTGCCTATTTGGGATCTTATGGATGCCTAAAGTAAAGTCTAACAGCATTTGCCCCCCAGATATCTGTAGATTTTTCTGGAATGCATTCCACATTTTGGCCAGGATCATCACCAGATTGCAGGCCCTTTCAAAATCAGGTCTGATCAGCTTTGTCAGGTGGTTGGGAGTTAGAATGGTTGGGAGGAGTAGCACGGGAATGTCACAGTCAGGTCACAGATACATGTCAGTGAGCGTTGAGTGTTATTATCCTGGGCTTAAATGAGGAATTTTCAGGGTAACATTTCCTCATTAACTATTCAGGTGAATCCCTTGGAATTGTGCGATTTCTCTAACTCCAGCTCACAGCTGGACACTTGCAGAGGGGTTTCAGTGAGCAGGGACATAGCCCATCAAAAGTTCAAACTTCACCCTTGGAGATCAGCAGTCAGCAATTGTGTGGAGTCCTAATGTACATCTTGAGCCATATGCCTGGTTACCGATGATCCTAAGATCCAAGGATTTGGATACATAGCTCAGCAATTCACTCAGGAGGAACACAAAACTACTTATAATAGATTTTAAGAGCTTATTCCTGGGTTTCCTTTCAGAAATTATTATTTCATGTTTGAGGTCAGTATGGACGTTTCATTGTGTTTAGTGACTTCAATTATTTACGTTTTGAATATTAGAACCATGCACAAAGGGGGAATGGAGGTGCATTTAAACTATGATTGCTTTTCCCCTCTTAAGCCAAAGACAGCTTTCCTTTTTTAGTCCCATCTCTTAGTGAGATGAAGCATATTTCCCAGACTTTTTGGATTCCGATTTTTGAATCACACCCACAGCAAAATCCTTCTAAGATGGAATCAAAGATAGGGTTTATTAACAAATAGTTCAAAATATAAGGGAATTGCTTCACTATTCCATCCACACACAAGTCCTCAGGAAATTAAGAAAGACAAAACAGGAGAGGAAGAGGTTTATAACTCAGAGTTATGAAAAATCAGCTTATGTAAATTAAAACTTTCAGGAGTTTTCTTGGTGAGCCAGGCCCAGTTATTTTACATCGTCTAGGCAAAGGTTTGTTTTCTTTCTTGCCATCAACTTGGTGAGAGAAGATTCAAGATAGGCTGCCAACTCACCCTGGAGTCCTGCTCTTCCTCAGGAGATCAAACAGCAACTAATTTAGAATTGTGTAATTGCATATTTTAGCAAATTAATAAGCTCACAGATCAGTCAAAAACAAACATTTCAGGTGCTAAGGGCCCATCTTGGTGGACTACAGTAATTGGCCTCCTCCATTAGCATTTCTATTGTGAGGTGAAGAGTTAATTACAAAAGCATTAATGCCCATTTTAGCAGAATGGGTTCTAAAATTTCCCTTTGTTTAGAGCTTACTGGAGGCCTACAGCTCATTTCCAAGCACCTTGTGACAGCTCGGCCATTTTATAAGTAAAGGCAAGGTCTCTGGAGGTCTATTGAACTATGGGGTTGCTGTCTCATTACAGAGAGATAAATGGTGGTGGTTTAACCTGAGGGTTATCATACTCAGATGAGGGGAGAGATTGAGAAAGAGAGTCCTTCATCGTAACCTCAGCTGGTGTGGGAATTGAAATCACGCTGTTGGCATCACTCCACATCACAAACTGGCCAACAGAGCTAACCAACCCCCTTTATGAGTTCACCAAGGTTTAAATCAAATTTTTAAATAAACACGCCCTTTGGCCATGCTAGTTAGTATCATTTTTACAAAATTTAGAAATGAAATCAAACTAATTTTTTAAAAAATTAACAGAATGATAAAGAAAAAACACATTTTTGAATTTATATATATTTGATGTTCAAATATTGAACAAATTCAGTGTTCAATTCATTGATCCATTCAGTGATTCAACTATATAATTGTAGAAAGCTATTTGGTGGCGTCTGCCCTTGGGAGTTAGACCATTATTAGTTTATATGAGCAAATGTCACCCCTCCCCACCTAGCTATTTGAAATAAAGTTTACAACAGGTAAAAATGGATAATTAAAAATGACAAATTGCATGTTTTTAAACACTCAATTGATTTCCCTTGTGGAACAAGAAATTCTTCATTTTCTTTTCTAATAACCCTGCATGATATTATCTGTCTTAGAGAACTAAATAAGCAGCCTTCCACCTTTGAGGATTTGTCAGTTGGCAGGAAGACAGCCTTGTGATGCAAACAGCATGGATTCAATTCCTGTACCGACTGAGGTTACCATGAAGGACTCTTCTTCTCAACCTCTCCCCCTGCTTGAGGCATAGTGACTCTCAGGTTAAACCACAACCATAAGAGAGTAGCCCTATGGTCTGAAAGGACCATGACAATTCTATTGGAAACATCCTCAAAGACTCCAGCAGATTAAATAAGCATTATTTCCCCTTCATGAACGCATGTTGACTTAATCGCATTATTGCTTTCTAAGCGTTCTAGCATCAACTCTTTTATAGTAGATTCTAGCATTTTCGTCACTACTGATGTTAGCCTAACTGGTTGGTAATTCTGCTTTTCCTCTCCCTCCATTTTTAAATAGTATGATTAAATTTGCTACCCTCCAATCTGTAGCAACCATTCCAGGGCCTATTTAATTTTGGATTGAGATCAGCAATCATTCAATATTTCCTGGGCCAATTCCTTTCATGATTTGAAATGCAGATATCAGGCCCTGGGGATTTGCAAGCCTTTAACCTCTCCTACAATTTCTTTACCAATATGGATTTTCTTCAATTTTCTCCCTCTCACTAGGCCCTTGGTTCCTTAACATTTCTGTGAAGTTTTCTGGCAGGAAGGAAGTGAATGACTACCAGGCAGAGTAAAGAAAGACAGGTAGTGTACGAGACCCTTGCAAACATCCCTCTGTCCAATAGATATAACATCTTACATGCTGTTGGAGGAGACAACTTCTCAGGGGATAGCGGTGGAAGCTAGATCCATGGCACCACCAGTGTTTTTGCTGCATAAAAGTGGAGGATGAAGAGTGGTAGGATTAGACTGACAGGGATTCATTAATAAAAGGGAAAAGACCAGAGATTCTACACCTGTAAAAGAGACTCCATGATGCTATGGCTCAAAGTGAGAAACAATTATGCAAAAGAGACATAAACTAACCAATAAAGTTAATAGGAAAAGTCTGAAGCATTGTGTCTTAATCTGTGGTCCATTCACAATAAATTAGATAAATTAACAGCACAAATAGATGTACACAGTTGCAATTACAGAGCTAGTTCGATATTCACCTGTGGTGTGACCACTTCCATGAATGCACTGGCCATGATAATCTCAGCATTGCTGGTGCCCCACTGTAAAACAATCCACAGCCCTAGATCTGAAATATACTGAGTCAGTGGCTGCAGTTGGACACATATGTGGTCTCATATGCACTGTAAATGTCCGTGACTTCTCACATTGCACATGAGGAACATATCACTAGAGTAAGATCTGCTATCATGACTTCCCTTTAGAATTAGCTCTTTAGTCCCTACAGGCTTTTCCCCCCCACTCCAAACAATCCCATTATAGTCCAAAATCTTCACTGCATTACTCTACTCCTAATGCTTTCTAATTCAGAGCATTTTTTTATATTTCAAAATATACTTTATTCATAAAATACTTTGATGATCTGTATAACTGGACATGCCATACATACGTAAACATTCCATTTGTTTGCATACCGAAAACAGAGTAATCATTCCTCTTTACAGGTCTGTACGATTACATTTTTAGCTGAGGCGTCAGCAGAGCCCAAATGACTGCGTGGGCCCCTTGTTCTTCTTAGGCAGGCAGATGTTAAACAGTGGTCTTTCCCCACCGCGCCTTGGCAGCAGCTGCCCCAAGCTTCAGCACGTAGTTCTGGACCTTGGAATGTGCCAGTCTGCAACACTCAGTCGGGGTGAACTCCTTCAGCTGGAAGATCAACAGGTTTCGGACCACCCAGAGAGTGTCCTTCACCGAGCTGATGATCCTCCAGGCACAGTTGGTGTTCGTCTCAGTGTGTGTCCCGGGTAACAGGCCGTAGAGCACGGAGTCCTGCGTCACGGCGCTGCTTGGGACGAACCTCGACAAACACCACTGCATTCCTCTCCAGACTTCTTCTGTGTAGGCACATTCCAGTAGGAGGTGTGTGACAGTCTCGTCCCCCCCGCAGCCACTTCGAGGGCAGCGTGCGATGCGGCTGGGAGTCCAGGCATGCATAAAGGATCTCACAGGCAGAGCCCTTCTCACCACCAGCCAAGCCATGTCTTGGTGCTTGTTGGAAAGTTCTGGCGATGAGGCATTCTGCCAAATGGCTTTGACAGTCTGCTCAGGGAACCGCTCGACAGGATCCGCCCTCTCCTTTTCCCGAAGTGTCTCAAGGACACTACGTGCTGACCACTTCCTGATGGACTTGTGGTCAAAGGTGTTTTTCTTCATAAACTTCTCCACGAAGGACAGGTGATACGGAATGGTCCAACTACTCGGAGCGTTCCACGGCAGCGAGGCCAGGCCCATCCTTCGCAACACCGGGGACAGGTGGAACCTCAGTACGTAGTGACACTTGGTGTTTGCGTACCGGGGATTCACGCACAGCTTGATGCAGTCACACACAAAGATGGCCATCAGGGTGAGGGTGGCATTGGGTGTCTTTTTTCCCCCGTTGCCCAGATCTTTGTACAGCGAGTCCCTTCGGGCCCGGTCCATCTTTGACCTCCATATAAACTGGAAGATGGCCCAGGTGACTGCAGCAGCACAGGTTCTGGGAATAAGCCAGACCTGTGCCACGTATAATAGCAATGACAGTGCCTCACACCTGACGACCAGGTATGTTCCCGCGATGGAGAGCGACCGTAGCTTCCATCTGCTCAGTTTCTGCCTCACTTTGCTGATACGCTCCTCCCAAGACTTGGCACACGCCCCAGCCCCTCCTGAACCAAATACCCAGCACCTTCAGGTGGTCGGTCCTGTTGGTGAAGGGGATCGAGGATTGGTCGGCCCGGTTCCCGAAGAGCATGGCCTCGCTCTTGCCTCGGTTTACCTTGGCCCCTGAGGCCCGTTCGAACTGGTCACATATGCACATGAGTCTGCACACGGACAGTGGATCTGAGCAGAAAACGGTGACGTCATCCATGTACAGGGAGGCCTTAACCTGCAGGCCCCCGCTGCCAGGAATAGTCACCCCTCTCAGGCTCGCATCTTCCTAATGGACTCGGCAAATGGCTCTATGCAGCACACAAACAAGGCAGGAGAGAGAGGGCAGCCCTGCCTGACTCCAGATCTGACTGGGAAGCTATCTGATTCCCAACCATTGATTGAGACTGCACTGACAATGTTGGTGTAGAGCAGTCTGATTCAATTGCAGATTCCCTCCCCAAAGCCCATTTTGGACAGAACATCTCTCATATACCTGTGTGATATCCTGTCAAAGGCTTTCTCCTGGTCCAGGCTGATGATGCAGGTGTCCAACCCTCTGTCCTGCACATAGGTGATCGTATCCCTGAGGAGTGCGAGACTGTCAGCGATCTTCCTGCCCGGCACAGCACAGGTTTGGTCCGGGTGAATCACCGACCCCAGAGCAGACCTGACCCGGTTGGCGATTACCTTTGACAGAATTTTGTAATCCGCATTCAACAGTGAGATTGGTCTCCAATTCGAGTTCCTCCCTCTCCCCCTTCCACTTGTAGATGAGGGTGATGATGCCTTTCCTCATGGATTCACTCACGGTACCTGCCCGAAGCATACAGACATACACCTCCAGCAGGTCCTGGCCAATCAAGTCCCACAGAGCGGAATAGAGCTCGACCGGTAAGCCGTCGCTTCCGGGAGTTTTATTCTTTTCGAAGGACTCGAGTGCCTTGGTCAGCTAGACCAGAGATAGCGGCTGGTCCAGCCTCTCGCGTGTTCTGTTGTCTAAGACCTCCGTGATAGAGGACAGGAACGACTGGGAGGCTGCGCTGTCGGTCGGCTTTGCATCATACAGACTGGCATAGAAGGATTTACTGATCCTCATGACATCAGCCTGAGATGACGTTATCGAGCCATCTGCTTCCTGCAGACTGCTGAGTACAGAGCTCTCTTTGTGCACCTTCTGGAAGAAGAAACGTGAGCACTTCTCGTCCTGCTCCACCGAGTGGATCCTGGACCGGAAGATTATCTTGGAGGCCTCCGAAGCAAAGAGCAAGGCTTGCTGGCCCTTCACCTTCTTGAGGTCCTCCATGACATCCACCCCCATCGTCTGCAGCAGGAGCAGGTTCTGCATACTTTCCTGGAGTTGGGACAGTTTTCCCCGCCTCTCTCTCGCCTCCTGAACACCTTTGAGGATGAAGAACCTCTTGATGTTCCCTTTTACTGTTTCCCACCAGTCCACTGGGGACTCAAAGAGAGGCTTCATGGTTCTCCAACCTGCATAGCCCCTCCTGAGCTCCTCAATGTTTCCCGGGGTCAACAGCTTTGTGTTCAGCTTCCACGTTCCCTCACCAGCCTGCTGCTCGTCCTGTAAGTGACAGTCGGCCAGCAGGAGGCAGTGGTCAGAGAAGAACACTGGCTTGACATTGGTGGATCTGACCGAGAGCGTTCGGGACACAAACAGCTGTTTAAAGATGTATCCTATGAGCACTGATGTTACCACTCTTCTCACTCGCAGTTATATGCAGAGTTCCTCCCAGTCCATTTCACAGTGATGCTGACTGCTGTGCACTCCTCCCAATCCCTTAAGTGAGCAATCAGTGCCTTTTTGGGAAGCATAAGCAAACCTGTGAGGAGCTGCTTGCAGTTTCCTGGCAGAGGTTCCTTGTTTACAGGCACTCAGTTCTTGATCAAGAAATCAGGAAGGGGTTAACCTCCTGACAGCCATCTCTGTGCCTTTGCCACAAATTCACCCCTGAAATCTCAAATCCACAACCATAACTCATCTCCAATAGAACATAGAACATTACAGCGCAGTACAGGCCCTTCGGCCCTCGATGTTGCGCCGATCAAAGCACCCCTAACCTACACTAAGCCACTATCCTGCATATACCTATCCAATGCCCGCTTAAATACCCATAAAGAGGGAGAGTCCACTACTGCTACTGGCAGGGCATTCCATGAACTTACGACTCGCTGAGTGAAGAACCTACCCCTAACATCAGTCCTATATCTACCCCCCCTTAATTTAAAGCTATGCCCCCTTGTAATAGCTGACTCCATACGTGGAAAAAGGTTCTCACTGTCAACCCGATCTAACCCCCTAATCATCTTGTACACCTCTATCAAATCACCCCTAAACATTCTTTTCTCCAATGAAAACAACCCCAAGTGCCTCAGCCTTTCCTCATAGGATTTTCCTACCATACCAGGCAACATCCTGGTAAACTTCCTCTGCACCCGTTCCAGTGCCTCCACATCCTTCCTATAGTATGGCGACCAAAACTGCACACAATATTCCAGATGCGGCCGCACCAGAGTCTTATACAACTGCAGCATGACCTCAGGACTCCGGAACTCAATTCCTCTACCAATAAAAGCCAGTACGCCATATGCCTTCTTCACTGCACTATTTACCTGGGTGGCAACTTTCAGAGATCTGTGTACATGGACACCAAGATCCCTCTGCTCTTCCACACTACCAAGTAGTCTACCATTAGCCCAGTAATCCATCTTTTTGTTACTCTTACCAAAGTGAATCACCTCACACTTAGCTGCATTGAACTCCATTTGCCACCTTTCTGCCCAGCTCTGCAGCTTCTCTATATCCCGCTGTAACCTGCCATATCCTTCCTCACTGTCTACAACTCCTCCGACTTTCGTATCATCCGCAAACTTGCTCACCCAACCTTCTAACCCTTCCTCCAGGTCATTTATAAAAATGACAAACAGCAATGGTCCCAAAACAGATCCTTGCGGAACACCGCTAGTGACGGCACTCCAAGATGAACCTTTGCCATCAACTACTACCCTCTGTCTTCTTCCAGAGAGCCAATTCCTAATCCAAACCTCCAACTCACCTTCAATGCCATATCTCTGTATTTTCTGCAGTAGCCTACCATGGGGGACCTTATCAAACGCCTTACTAAAATCCATATATACCACATCTACCGCTTTCCCCTCATCTACCTCCTTAGTCACCTTCTCAAAGAATTCAATAAGGTTTGTGAGGCACGACCTGCCCTTCACAAAACCATGCTGACTATCCTTGATCACATCACTCTTATCCAGATGTGCATAAATCCTATCCCTTACAATTCTCTCTAAGACTTTGCCCACAACAGAAGTGAGACTCACTGGCCTATAGTTACTAGGATTATCCCTACTCCCCTTCTTGAACAAGGGAACCACGTTTGCTAGCCTCCAGTCCTCTGGCACTACTCCTGTCGACAAAGAGGACACAAAAATCAAGGCCAATAGCTCTGCAATCTCCTCCCTTGCTTCCCAGAGAATCCTAGGATAAATGCCATCAGGCCCAGGGGACTTATCTATTTTCACCCTTGCCAGAATTTCCAACACCTCTTCTCTACATATCTCAAAGCCATCCATTCTACTTATTCGTGCCTCAGTATTTATATCGACAACAATGTCCTGTTCCTGAGTGAATACTGACGAAAAGTATTCATTCAGCGCCTCCCCAATCTCTTCAGCCTCCACACGCAACTTCCCATTACTATCCTTGATTGGACCTATTCCTTCCCTAGTCATTCTTTTATTCCTAACATACCTATAGAAAGCCTTAGGGTTTTCCCTAATCCTACCAACTAAGGACCTTTCATGTCCCCTCCTTGCTGCTCTTAGCTCTCTCTTCAGGTCCTTCCGGGCTACCTTATAACTCTCAATCGCCCCTATTGAACCTTCACGCCTCATCTTTACAAAGGCCGCCCTCTTCCGTTTAACAAGGGATTCCAACTCCTTATTAAACCACGGCTCCCTCACACGACCCTTTCCTCCCTGCCTGATAGGTACGTACTTATCAAGGACACTCAATAGTTGCTCCTTGAACAAGTTCCACATATCAATTACGCTCTTGCCTTGGAATCTACTTTTCCAATCCACACATCCTAAGTCATGCCTCAACGCATCATAATTTCCCTGCCCCCAGCTATAACTCTTGCCCTGTAGTACACACTTATCCCTCTCCATCACGAGAGTAAAAATCACCGAATCGTGGTCACTGTCCCCAAAGTGCTCACCTACCTCTAGTTCTAATACCTGGCCTGGTTCGTTACCCAGAACCAAATCCAGTATGGCCTCACCTCTTGTAGGCTTATCTACATATTGTGTCAGGAAACTCTCCTGCACACATTGCACAAACACTGACCCATCTAATGAACTTGAGCTATAGCTTTCCCAATCAATATCAGGAAAGTTAAAGTCTCCCATAACAATCACCCTATTACTGTCGCTCTTCTCCTGAATCATCTTCACAATCCTTTCTTCAACGATTCTTGGACTATTAGGAGGCCTGTAAAAGACTCCTAACAGGGTGACCTCACCTCTCCTATTCCTAACCTCCACCCAAACTACCTCAGATGGCAAATCTTCGTCCATCTTCCTTTCCACCGCTGTAATACTATCTTTGACAAGCAAAGCCACACTCCCCCCTCTTTTGCCCCCACCTCTGACCCTACTAAAACATTTAAACCCTGGAACCTGCAACAGCCAATCCTGCCCCTGATCTAGCCATGTCTCCGTAATAGCCACAACATCGAAGTCCCAGGTACCAACCCACGCTGCGAGTTCACCTACCTTATTTCGTATACTTCTGGCATTAAAGTACACACACTTCAAGCCACTCTTCTGTTTACAGGCACCCTCCTTTAAGATTGATGCCATATTCCTAACCTCCCTACACTCCAGGTCCTGCACCCTAAAGCTACAGTCTGGGTTCCCATGCCCCTGCAGAGTTGGTTTAAACCCCCCCCAAGAGCACTAGCAAACCTCCCCCCAAGGATACTGGTGCCCCTCAGGTTCAGGTGCAGACCATCCTGTTTATAGAGGTCCCACCTTCCCCAGAAAGAACCCCAGTTATCCAAGTACCGAAATCCCTCCCTCCTGCACCATCCCTGTAGCCACGCATTTAACTCTTCTCTCTCCCTATTCCTCGACTCTCTATCACGTGGCACGGGTAACAAACCAATCTGAGATCTATCATGATTATATCTAGAGTAAATAGGTGCTCGCTGACCAGACAGACACTATAGATCGAATGCCACTATTCAGCTAAGTGATAGCCTTCAACAAAATGGTGCAGGTTTTCCACCAGCTTCACCTCCATTAAATACTGTTGAATTAGTCTATGTTCCTTTGTTATTTGCTGCTGCCACCTACACTTCCTTCTACAAGTTCTATATTTTCATCATAAAACATATGTATAGAAAGTGGAGAACCTGGCACGGATCGTTGGGGAATATTCTTCCAAGTGTCTTCTTTTGCTCTGCTTCTTAAATCCCAGCGAAAAACTAACCCGTGCCGCAAGACTACCTCCATTTCAAATACTTTTGTTTTTGCTAATGGTCTCTTATCTCAGAAGGTCATCGGATGCCTTCTAAAAACACAGTGCAAAGTTTTAACATAAAAAGAGTTCAATCTTGGAATTAATAAAATAAATTATTTTTCAGTTATGTTCAGACCGTCCTCATGAACTAAACAACAGATATTTTACCAATCAGATGCAGCAGAACACCTAACTGACTCAAAACTGACAGACCCAGAGAGCTGCTGAGACTGCCACCTGCTGACAAAAAATCTAGCAAACAGTACACCACCTTGCGAGCCTGTTTCTAAGTCTTTGATGATTTGACCATGATAATCATAAATAGAGGTCCAGCATTTTGTTTAAACAAGTGTAGCTGCAGAAAGGCAAAATGTAGTGGATAGAGTCAGAGAGTCGTAGTGATGTACAGCATGGAAAAAGACCCTTCGGTCCAACTTGTCTATGCTGATCAAATATCCCAACCTCAATCTAGTCCCACCTGCCAGCACCCGGCCCATATTTCTCCAAACCCTTCCTGTTCAGATATCCATCCAGATGTCTTTTAAATGTTGAAATTGTACTGGTCTCCACCACTTCCTCTGGCAGCCCATTCCACACACGTAACACCCTCTCACCCTAAAGAAAGTCGCGCCTCTCACCTAAACCTATGCCATCTGGTTCTGGACTCCCCCACCCCAGGGGAAAGACCTTGTCTATTCACCCTATCCATGCCCCTCATGATTTTATAAACCTCCATAAGGTTACCCCCTCACAGCCTCTAATGCTCCATGGAAAACAGCCCTAGCCTATTCAACCTCTCCCTATAACTCAAATCCTCCAACACTGGCAATATCCTTGTAAATCTTTTCTGAACCCTTTCATGTTTCACAACATCCTTCTGATAGGAAGGAGACGAGAACTGCACACAATATTCCAAAAATGGCCTAACCAATGTCCTGCACAGCCACAACATGACTTCCCAATTCCTGTACTCAATACTCTGACCAATAAAGAAAAGCAAACCAAATGTCTTCTTCACTATTCTATGTACCTGCGATTCTACTTTCAAGGAACTATGAACCTGCACTCCAAGGTTTCTTTGTTCAGCAACACTCCCTATGACCTTACTACTGTGTATATATGTACTGCTAAGATGTGCTTTCCCAAATGCAGCACCTCGCATTTATCTAAATTAAACTCCATCTGCCATTCCTCAGCCCATTGCCTCATCTGATCAAGATCCCATTGTAATCTGAGGTAACCTTCTTCGCTGTACACTACATCTCCAATTTTGGTGTCATCTGCAAACTTACTAACTATACCTCTTAAGCTCACATGCAAATCATTCATATAAATGACAAAAATTAGTAGACCCAGCAACAATCCTTGTGGCACTCCACTGGTCACAGGCCTCCAATCTGAAAATCAACCCTCCAGCACAACTTTCTGGTTTCTACCTTTGAGCCAGTTCTGTATCCAAATGGCTAGTTCTCCCTCTATTCCGTGAGATCTAACCTTGCTAATCAGTCTCCCATGGGAACCTTGTGGAACACTAACTGAAGTTCAAAGTTTGGGAGGAGATTTGTAGCTCGGGTGCTTGTTGTTGTGGTTCTGTTTGCCGAGCTGGGAATTTGTGTTGCAGACATTTCATCCCATGTCTAGGTGACATCCTCAGTGCTTGGGAGCCTCCTGTGAAGCGCTTCTGTGATGCTTCCTCCGGCATTTATAGTGGCTTGTCTCTGCCGCTTCCGGTTGTCAGTTCCAGCTGTCCGCTGCAGTGGCCGGTATATTGGGTCCAGGTCGATGTGTTTGTTGATAGAGGCATGGCACTCATCCACAGATTCTATCAACAAACACATTGACCTGGACCCAATATACCGGCCACTGCAGCGGACAGCTGGAACTGACAATCGGAAGCGGCAGAGACAGGCCACTATAAATGCCGGAGGAAGCATCACAGAAGCGCTTCACAGGAGGCTCCCAAGCACTGAGGATGTCACCTAGACAGGGGATGAAACGTTTGCAAGACAAATTCCCAGCTCGGCGAACAGAACCAAAACAACTAACTGAAGTCCATATAGATTTTGTCCACCGTTCTGCCCTCATCAATCCTCTTTGTTACTTCAAAAATAATTGCATTCTGTTTCCTGGCAGAACAGCTGTGGCTCAGTGGAGAGGAATACTGCATGAACTGGACATGGTCAGAGTTTTACAGGACAGGAAGAGGCCCTTCAGCCCATCGTATTTGCCCAATCATCAAATTTTCGAACATTTGGCCTGTAGCTTTGTATGCTACGGTGTTTCAAGTGGTCATCTAAATACATTTTAAATGCCTTTCTACCCTTTTAGTCACCGAGTTTCATCACCTTCTGGATGAAAAATGTGTTCCTTCCATCCCCTTTAAACTTCCTGCACCTTCCCTTAAATTTGTGCTCCCTGATTACTGAGCCACCTACTAAGGGGGAAAGCTTCTCCCCATCTACCCTCTACGCCCATTGTAATTTTAAATACATCAGTCATGCCCCCTCTCGGCCTTCTCTGCTCTAATGAAGCAGTTCCAGCCTATCTCTTCTTTTTTCATTAGCTTAAAGACTCCAACCTAGGCACCATCCTGGTGAATCTCCACTACAGAAATCATATCCTTTGCCACATCCAATTCTGAATCCATGCAGCCAGTCACTGGGGGTCCGATGCATCTGGATGAACATAGTGAGGAACCTTGTTGAAAGCCTTACTAAAATCAAGCAACAGTGGAGGGCAATTGCTTTCCGATTGGACTCCAATTCTAGTGGTGAACCCCAACCCACTTGACCATTCTGAAGAAGGGTCACAGAATCACAGAATCCCTACAATGTGGAAGCAGACCATTTGGTCCATTGAGTCTGAAGAACAGCCCATCCAGACCCAGACTTCCACCCCATTGCCATTTATGAAAGCTAATCCACCTAGTCTACATGTCCCTGGATACTATGGGCAATTTTCTTAGCATGGCCAAACGACCTAACCTGCACATCTTCAGACTGTGGGAAGAGGCCAGAGTGCTTGGAGGAAACCCATGCAGACAGTGGGAGAACGTGCAAATTCAACACAGCCAGTAACCCGAGACGGGAAGCAAAGCTGGGTCCCTGGTGCTGTGAGGCAGCAGTGCTGGGCACTGAGCCAGTGTGCCGCCCAACTGGGCCCAAAACATTAACTCTGCTTTCTCACTGCAGATGTTGTCAGAACCTGCTGAGCTTTTCCAACCATGTCTGCTTTTGTTTCCCACTTGCCTTTACTCTGATTCTCCTCAATGGGCCTCTGCAGTCTTGGGAGTGGCAGCCATTCCTGATGGCCACTGCTGGGTGCAAAGAGCTACTGGCCCTCTAACTGCTGCCAGAAAAGAGTGGAATCTGTAATTTTTATTTTAAAAAAATAATTCCTGGAATGTGGAAGTTGCTGGCTGGGCCAGCATTCATTGCCCATCCCTATCTGCCTCTTGAATTGCTTGGCTTGCCAGGGTTGTTTCAGAGAACAGTTGAGAGTCAACAACATTGTTGTGGGTCTAGGCTCACTTGCAGTCCAGACTAAGGAAAAAAGATAGATTTCAGGCAATTAGTTCGCAGAATAACATAAAATTGCTTTTTGACTTCCAAGACTGCCAGAGATCAGTTTGCCCATTGCTTTCTAATCGGTGGTCAGGGTTATTGTCTCCATGTAAAAGATGGACCAGGATTTATCAGTGTAATAATTAGTAGGTCAGAACATAGTCATACTGGATACACTCAGTACATTAAGCAGCAATCTGTGGAGAGTGAAAACCAGAGTTCATTTTGATGGCCTTTCATCAGAACTGACCAAGATCACTGACCTGAAATGTTAATTGTTCATTTCTCTCCACAGATAATGCCAACATGAGTACTTCTAACAGTTTCTCTTTTTGTTTCAGATTTTTAGCATTCACATTTTGCTTTATAACTTTTAAGAAAGCTTGTGTTTGAATTCTGTATGTGATTGGTTGGATTTTTCCTGGTCCATGAGATGCGTGCGTAATGGTAAGAAATATTGGAAAATGCAACAACAATGAAAAATATTTGATTCTCAATATTGAGAAAAAAAAAATCTGATTTTCCCCTTCAAGTTTCAATGAAGTGTTCTGAATTTCATTAATAAGCAACAACTACCTTACTTCCTTGTACTTGCCTCTCAGAGTCGAGAGTATGGTGCTAGAAAAGCACAGCAGGTTAGGCAGCTTCTGAGGAGCAGGAGATTAGACGTTTTCGGGTTCTGAAGAAAGGCTCTTGCCTGAAACATTGGTTCTCCTGTTCCTTGGATGCTGCCTGACCTGCTGTGATTTTCAAGCACCACACTCTCGACTCTAATCCCCTGCATCTGCAGTCCGCACTTCCTCCTCCTACTGACCACCCCATTCACTAAGACCTCTACAGCCCCACGTGGAAAGTGATGTGCCAGCTTCCCTTTCTGAGACATTTTGGTTTCCTAAGACTGTGTGAGGTAGTTCCTGGTTTGAAGCAGTGAGCAGATGGATTTTACCTTGAGCAGTATTGGCTTATGCGCTATTAAGTCCAGGCACCATTGGGAATTTTGCCTCCCCCGCCCATGATTTCATGAATAGGATACCAGTGCAATTCATTAATTAAGGTGAGGAGCAAAAAGACAGTGAGAAATGTTATTGTGAAGCATGAAACTTTCCTATAGTAACAGCCAAAAAAAAATGGAAAGTTTAGCTCAATTACAATGAAGATCAGCTCATAACAAGGAAGATACATCACACTGACTGTGCATGTTTAACTGTGTAGGGGCCAGAGACCTTTGGTCATATAGGCCTGGTACTAACACTCACTTCACTGCTATACATATGGTGTGTCACATTGTCACGGGCATTGTCTTTTGAACTGAGGATATGAAATGTTTTGAAGAAAGATAACTTGAGATGAAACATTAGGTTTGTATTTCTTTCCACTAGTTGGTCTACTTTGTGGATGAATGGTAGACAAACGTGTTGGGATTTTGCACACCTACATGAGAAAGGAGACAAGATGAGCCGTGAAGGGAGGGTGAGAATCATCATTGTAAGCCATGTAACACCCTAAAATAACAACCAAAAAGTAGAAAAAGTCCAGCTCACTGTTCAATTCAGGTATTCTTTTTCTGTAATGTTTTACATGGATTGGAAAGAAGAAACAAAAAGCACTTGTACTTATATAGAGTCATTGAGCTGTACAGCTGAAACAGACCCTTCAGTCAACTTGCCCATGCCGACCATATATCCTAAATACACCTATTTCCATTTGCCAGCATTTGGCCCACATCCCTCTAAACCCTTCCTATGCAGAAAGCAATTCAGATGCATTAAATTTGTAATTGTACCAGCCTCCACCACTTCTTCTGGCAGCTCATTCCATACATGAAACACCCTCTGTGTAAGAGAGTTGCTGCTCAAGTCCCTTCTAAATCTTTCCCCATTCACCTTAAGCCTGTGCCCTCTAGTTTTGGACTCCCTCACCCTGGGAAAAGGCTTGGTCTATTTACCCTATCCATGTCCCTCATGATTTTATAACCCTCTATAAGGTCACCCTCAGCCTTTGAAGCTCGAGGGGAAATGGTCCCAGTCTATTCAACCTCTCCCTATAGCTCAAACCTTCCAACCCTGGCAAAAGCCTTGTAGATTTTTTCTGAACCCTTTCAAGTACCACAACATCCATTCTATAGCAGGAAAACCAGAATCGCATGCAGTATTCTAAAAGTAGCCTAACCAATGTCCTGTACAACCAGATCCTAAACTCAGTGCACTGACTAATAAAGGCAAGCATACCAAATGCCTTCTTCAATATCCTGTCTAGCTATGACTCCACTTTCAAGGAATTATGAACTTGCACTATTAGGTTTCTGTTCAGCAACACTCTCCAGGAACTTACCATTAAATGTACAAGTCCTATCCTGATTTGCCTTTCCAAAATGCAGCGCCTCATATTTATCTAAACTAAACTTCATCTGCCATTCCTTGGCCCATGGACCCATCTGATCAAGATCCCGTTGAACTCTGAGGGAACCTTCTTTGCTGCCCACTACACCTCCAATTTTGGTGTCATCTGCAAACTTACTAACTAAGCCTCCTACGTTTGCATCCAAACCATTAAATAAATGATGAAAAGCACTGATCCTTGTGACCCATCGCTGGTCATAGGCCTCCAGTCTGGAAAGCAAGCCTCCACAACCACTGTGCCTTCTACCTTCAAGCCAGTTCTGTGTCCAAATGGTAAGTTCTCCCTGTATTCACCTTGATCTCACCTTGCTAACCAGTCTACCATGAGGAACCTTATCGAACACTTTATTGAAGTCCATACAGATCATGTCCACTGCTCTGTCCTCATCAATCCTCTTCGTTACATCTTCAAAAAACTGAATTTAAATTAATGGACATGATTTGCCATGCACGCAGCCATGTTGACTATTTCTAATCAGTCCTTGCCTTTCCAAACACATGTAAATCCTATCCCTCAGGATTGCCTCCAACAAACTGGGGCGACACAGTGCCTCAGTGGTTTGCACTGCTGCCTCACAGCGCCAGGGACCCGAGTTCAATTCCAGCCTCTGGTGACTGTCTGTGTGGAGTTTGCACATTCTCCCCGTGTTTGCGTGGCTTTCCTTTGGGTGCTCTGGTTTCCTTCCACAATCCAAAGATGTGCAGGTTAGGTGAATTGGCTATATTAAGTTGCCCATAGTGTTAAGGGATGTGTAGATTAGGTGCATTAGTCAGGGGTAAGTGCAGGGGAATGGGTCTGGGTGGGTTACTCTTTGGAGGGTTGATGTGGATGTTTTGCACATGCACACCTAAACTACCCATTCAAGAGACCCCTCCACCATCCATGGTCCCTCTAACATGGGAACACTATTTATTACCAGACCAATTCCTTCTGCCATGCTGGAACTAAGCTTTATGTGAGTTAAAAGGACTTTGGATGTTTATCTGTTGTTCTGCGTTTAGTCAAGCTCAAAATAGCTTACAAACGGACTTCACCCAAACAGCAACTCTATTGTTTGTAAGTTACTGCTAACAAATCAGTATACTCTGCATGCTGATTGCACCTAGATTAAACAACAAGGTATGCCTAAGGTCTAGAAGCAAAACCTACTTTCAATGTAACAGAGGAGAAATGGAGAGAAGGTTGAAAATAAACCCTCACAACCATCATGAGCAGCAAAACATTCATTGATTTAAGTTATAGTGCAGAACCTATGTGGTTCAGATACCACTTTGATGGCATAATGACCATTTGGGTGGCATGGTGGCACAGTGGTTAGCACTGCTGCCTCACAGCGCCAGAGACCTGGGTTCAATTCCCACCTCAGGCGACTGACTGTGTGGAGTTTGCACGTTCTCCCCGTGTCTGCGTGGGTTTCCTCCGGGTGCTCCGGTTTCCTCCCACAGTCCAAAGATGTGCAGGTCAGGTGAATTGGCCATGCTAAATTGCCCGTAGTGTTAGGTAAGGGGTAAATGTAGGGGTATGGGTGGGTTGCATTTCGGCAGGGCGGTGTGGACTTATTGGGCCGAAGGGCCTGTTTCCACACTGTAAGTAATCTAATCATCTAATTTAAAATTCAATGGTTTGAATGAATGAATGAATTAGCTTAATTGTCACATGTACTCAAATGAGTCCAGTGAAAAGTTTACAAGTTGCCACTTATGGCATCATCTTAGGTACAAAGGCACCTATGCAGAGATTCTTGAGTAAAATTCTTAGAGAAAAAATTAAAAATAAAGAAAATGTCCAGCATTACTGACCTCTACTGACCTCCAAAAGTAAAAAAAATCACAGTAATAAATTCAAAATATAAAGAAATAAAAAGTTCAGAATATGGGTCCTGTCACAATAGTCTAACAAATAAAATAGAAATTTTAAAAAAGAGAAATTAGTTTGTTTCACAGCTCTGGGCTCAAGGACCCGACAAGTCCAGTTTCATATATATATGTCACTTTCCATTTTTCTTCTCTTCGCAGCTGCACTTGTCAAGTAACAAAACAGATTCTAATTTCTATCTATTGAGGAAAACGGAAATGTCTTAATGCATGTAATTGTGCTACTGCAAGTGATCGCGTAATGCTAATTAATTTTTACTCTGATGTTCAACAATCTCGAAAGAATTAAATTGTAAACTAACATACCTGTGACTTGATGTGAAAAGGGACCATTAATGACAATAAAGTAATTTTAATCTATTGAAATTTCAGAATTTTTGGGGGAAACTTTAACCTTTCCAAAAAAGCAGAGGGTAAGCTACCTATAAAAGTACACAGAACTAAATTGTGTATCTTCAGCCAAATGCATTGAAGTTGAATAAATTAAATATCAGAAGACCTATTCTGTTTCAAGCAGTATGGATTGGTATCAGGAGAATAACCTGTTCCTGAGTGGCAAGTCAGTAATTATAATATGGTTATGAAGCTGCAGGCCTCAGATTTTAGCAATTATTTGGATTAATGTCTGCAGAGTTTTGCATGGCTTGGGAAATTCTATGGCTGAGGGAGATGATAATATTAAGTACTGCTTCCTCCCCCACAACCCTCTCCCACAATCAAAGACAGCCCCCACCCCAACAACCTGATCTTAACTTCTCTCCTGACAGTAATCCCTATCTATCTGCATCAAGTATCAGGTAATTACTGACATTCTAAGACAGAAGATTCACTTTCCTGACTTTGATAGAAAAGTAATCAATTTTGAACTCCAGTGCATTGGA